>NW_020229230.1:0-642243 GCF_003227725.1 Camponotus floridanus
CTTAGCAGCCTCAAATAGGATTCAAGTGTCATCGGGCATCTCTTTTATCTTAAATTAAGTTAAGCTACAAATTTTTACTTGAGAAAATGATGAAATGCCCGCTTGTCAACGTGTTGCAACTGTAACAATGGTGGTGAATCCGTCGGTGGTGGTGCAAATGGACCTGTGAGCATCGCTCGAAACCATTCTGATCTCTTGGCCAGTTGTTCTCGTTCGACGCAATATGTCCACGAATCGCCGGGCAATCCAGCCTGTGAATCAAAATTCATCACAATCATTCCAATGCGTGTCTTCAGATTGTGCATACGAATAGCAGTGCCTCCGCGTAATTTAAATTTTACTTTCTGCCATTTTAGGCAGTTTAATTGATTGAAGATTACTATTATATTCTCGATAGAATTTAAATGTTTCTTTAGTAATTTTTTATTCTTCTCTCTCTATTTTTACGTTTTTATCTCCTGTTCAAAAAAAGAGATAATCCAAATATATATATAATATATCATTGTATTGTATATATTATAGAAAGTAAGAAGATTCCTCTTACTAAATATAATTTTAAAAATACAAATAAATAATATTTCTTGATTTTTTCGCTTGTTAGAGGTTTTTCTTCCAAAAAATTGAATACCAACTTAAGTATCTAATAAAAATCGACATTATAAATAAATAATCTAAAAAAAAGTTTTACATTAAATTTTACTATATCGAAAATTATATTTAATCGGAAACAATTTACGTTTATAACGCATTAAATGCATACCTCAAGCATTACAACGTTGCAACGATCCCCGGCTTGCAAATTGTTCTCAGGCGTTATAAGAGATGCTCGAGACATGTCTATTGGAAGATCCTTCTGAGATGTCTTTGTCTTGATCAATGGCGAGATCTGAATCTTGGAATAAAATCTGCTTAGCAATCTTCTGTGAGATTTTTCGCGTTCCTTCTTAGACTGGATACGAAAGGATCGAGAATCGTCTATGTAAAACAATAAAATTTTATTTAGATATCTTTGCTCAAATACACAAAACACTTTAGTTATTTAAAAGTTTTCATGAAATAAAGCCATCTTACACGCTATAAAATAATGCATTTTCTATATTAAAAAAAAATAAATTATTCTATTTATTAATAGTAAAATAAATTCTATTTATTAATTATGTTATTGTTTTTTTCGAATTTAATATTTAATAAAATTAATATCTCTAATCTGGATTATTCTATTTATTAATTATTTTATATAAATTATTCTATTTATTATTTTTTATTTATTAATTATTCTATTTATTATTTTTATTATTTATTATTTATTATTTTTTCTTGTCCTGCAAATGCAGTATGTTGCATCGTTTCGCGCTTGCACAATATTGCATCTTCGGAAACACATCCATCATCGATAGATGTTCTGTTGCTGTTTTTTTTTTTTTTTTTTTGAATACTCTTTCTTGCGATAAGACTATTTATGATTCATGTCGCTATCTCATGGCGGTTCAATGATTTCGATTTTTGCGCGTTTTATTGATCATCACAGTTTACTTTACATTGACTGCTGTGCCAATGTTAAGAGGTACAGTATCTAATTTACACATGGGTTTGGCAGTATTTGCAGAAGATAAGACTTATGTTGTAATTACTTATTGATTTTTAATGATAGAGATAGATAACACAATATAAGTGTGTTCTAAATGTAATATATATGTATATATAGAATTAAACAAATATTATTACAAGATATATTGAGTGGAGAGAATGAGAAAGCGATTCGTGCAATTTTGCAAAATGAATGCTTGTAGTGTGACTCTACGAAAATCCAATATCTACAGATAAAAGTATATGAAATGCAATATGTGATATTCTTGTGCAATTTCTGCAACAAATAAGCTTATCATTTATATGAAAAACAAACTCTAAAAATAAATTCTTTGTGATTAAACTGGGAGAAATAGGGATTATTACATAATCATAAAATTCATTTCTTTAAATTGAAAATGTGATAAAAATAAAAGTAATAAAAGAGAAATTTATCTTTCTATAAATAAATAGATTCCTATAAATAAATATATTACGAATGACAAAAAAACAATAAAAATAATAGATAAGTAGAAAAATAATAATACATATACTCCAAATATAAATTCTTCATGATTAAACTGAGAGAAATAGGGATTATTACATAATCATAAAATTCATTTCTTTAAATTGAAAATGTGATAAAAATAAAAGTAATAAAAGAGAAATTTATCTTTCTATAAATAAATAGATTCCTATAAATAAATATATTACAAATGACAAAAAAATAATAAAAATAATAAGTAAATAGAAAAATAATAATACATTGCACTCTGAGTATATTTCGGATTTGAAGCCTCAAAATTAGATACGGTGATTTTGATATATATAGCTATATTATTGCTTATGAATTATTGCATTAATATCAGTTATATCAGCGATATCAATTAAGCTAAAGTTATCAAATCCAAATATCAATTTCAAGAGCAAATAACTTTATTTCGTAACGTGGGAGATGCACTATATACATGTGTATATCGAAATTGATAGTAACACAAGCGACATTAACACGAGTGAGATGCCGCTCTATTGACAAAACAACGAGGAATGTTTGATAGCAACCGTTTAGCCCGATTGTGTGTGAATCTTTTAATTCGAAACTCTTTTATACTCTAATCATCTCTGTACACGCATCTCTATTTTGCATTATCTGAATTAAATTTGCAAATCTTTATTTTATTTATTATATTATATTTTAGTCTCATCATTAATCGGTTCATGCATCGTTCTCTTCCCTTTTTCTCAAAAATCGTATTTTTTTATTATTCCTATTATTTCTATTATTTTTTATATATTTCTCTGTAATTTTTCACTCAGAATTCGAGGCTTGAATACATCTCCATTTTTCACTTTAAATATAAAATGGAACAAAGAATGCGATTAAAATGAGAAAGAAAAAAATTGCTATTAATTATTTATCATACACCGATTCAATTTAAAGCATTTTATATACACACATACACAAACACACTGTTTTATAATAAATTGCAACCTTAAAAAAACCTGTTATTATATCCCCGAAAATAATATTAATAATTTCCTTTCACACAAAAAACTCTTTTTCATGAACATAATTATTTCATGAAATCGAAATGCATTTGTCGCATTCACTAGAAAACACTTTGCTCATCCATCAATACCGTCAATGAACAAAACACATCTACTCGATGAGAAACTCGGGGAGGACAGCCCTTTCGAAACGAGAAATACCGTTCGACTGACAGATCGATCTGTGTTGAGCCTATATTGTGAGTGACTCAGATTCTCTCAGAGGGATCGGTTACTATAATGTGTTTAAATTTCATCGACCATACTAATACTTGTTTATAAACATCGTCGACCGCTTGAGAGACTGTTTAGACCTGGGAAAAGGCGCTGGGGAATATATGCTCATATCCGGTAAAAGGGACTTTATCGATACCGAGAAGCTACGGTCTATAACAGCCAAGGGAAACGGTTTATATTGTGCTTCGAACTCGAGACGAGTGTCGAAGAATGCGTTATCGTCTGCGCGACATCGTTCAAGCCTTCTCGATAAAGCTTAACACGATGAAATTGACAGAAGTATAATTTTTCTCAGAATTATTTGTCAATAGAATTTGCCCGAAAGCTTTTTCTTTATCGGAAATATAAATTTAACACGTGAATTTCATCAGTAAAATTATTCATCGCGGAGAATAGCGGAATTTTTCGGAGTTGAAGATGAAGAAAATAATAATCAAAAATTAAATTAAAAATACAAAGGCAATAAGTAGATCGTAAATGTAGATCGTAAATGTAAAAAAGCTAAAAATTATAATCAAATTAAAAAAATATTATTATTGCAAAAATTAGCAGACTGAAAGTTGTCTAAATAGACGTCTATTACTGTCAGCGTTTCTTACTTATGCGAATCTTCGATGTAACTTTTGATGACGACTTTCAGTCTGCTAATTTTTGCAATAATAATATTCTTTTAATATGATTATAATTTTTAGCTTTTTTAAATTTACGATCTACATCCATGCAATTATTCGATTCATTATGACTTCACGCTGATAAGTCAATTTAATATATTTTTGCTACGTTCAACTTGGCGCAGTGGTTATTGCCTTTGTATTTTTAATTTAATTTTTGATTGTTATCTTCAACCACTCTTTTTATAATTTTAATAAAGAAAATAATATTCTTTTTTTTTACAATGAGGCTGATGTGAGAAATATTGTTGCGCGATGACACAAGAACACCAGAACAAACATGCTCCTTTACACTCCGTGCGCTTAAGTAGATTTCCGGTAGGTAGAACAAATGCTAATTTTTGCAATAATAATATTCTTTTAATTTGATTATAATTTTTAGCTTTTTTAAATTTACGATCTACATCCATGCAATTATTCGATTCATTATGACTTCACGCTGATAAGTCAATTTAATATATTTTTGCTACGTTCAACTTGGCGCAGTGGTTATTGCCTTTGTATTTTTAATTTAATTTTTGATTGTTATCTTCAACCACTCTTTTTATAATTTTAATAAAGAAAATAATATTCTTTTTTTTTACAACGAGGCTGATGTGAGAAATATTGTTACGCGATGACACAAGAACACCAGAACAAACATGCTCCTTTACACTCCGTACGCTTAAGTAGATTTCCGGTAGGTAGAACAATTCCGTCATTGCGAGGAACGCGGATACGCGCCGATCATCCGGGAATATCGAAAAGGTGTTAATCGTCCAACAGCTGAAACGTCGTGGTTCGAATGGATAATTGCCGCGTGCGCTAAACGATCGTAATCGGCTGGTCTCTTTGACGACGTAAGATACAGGAAGGCACTAATGATATTCAGGACGGCCGTGAATGAGTCCGTTTGAAAAGTCGGGATCTCAAGTTCGTTACAGCTTATGCAGTGCAAAAAATACAAGGCATTGTCGTCGATGTACGTTCGTTCGCGAAATAATGGCGGTCCTTAATACACTGTGACGTAAGTTCTTTTCCATACGCACAGAAGATTTGTAGAATAATTAATAAATATCGCTCGTATAAAGAAATATATAATATTAAAAAATATATAAATATTATTATAGAAATTATATAAATATTATATAAATATTATATAAATATTATATAAATATATATATATATTATTATATAAATAAACAAAGTAAAAAATAAATAAAGAAAAAAATTAATAAATAATTGTAAAAATTTTACAGAAATAAAATCGACATACGCGGGAGCATTCTTGAATTACCGAGAAATACGCAAACAAACGTATGAATCATTGTGCACTTTTACAGTATATCGTATTATTACAAATATCCTAAACCAAGTCAATAAAAATTCACATTTTTCAGACCTACATTCGTGCATTACGCGTGTCACACATCACTTCGTATTAACGTAGCAGTAATTTATGACAAAGCGGAGCATCACATATTATGTACCCCATTATTAATCATCGCGTTATAAGAATTTCAATGTACGCGTGTGTTTATGAGTCGAGGAGTGGCTCATTGAAACAGACATCACGGATACTCGTAAACATTATTGATTGTGCATGTAACTGCATTAAATGTTGCGAAGAAAAATCATATATGTAAAGTTACATGTTCGATATGACAAGTTACAGAAATAAAAATTAAAACACTGATAGCGACGTGTAAATGATATAAATAAAAGATAGTTTCTTTTAATACTCTGTCTTATATGTGTCTTTTATCTTAAATCATGACATAATATTGCATAACATGATAAGATTAACTTAGGGTATTATCACGAACATTATAATCTCAAAACAAATGTACGTTTTATTTTTTGTTCTAATATAAACTATTTATTCAAATATTGCAAGTTTTTTTATGCTGTTAGATATTTATTTGTGTTAATAAAATAAAAAAATTCAATTCAACTAAAAAATATCGTTTTTATAATTTTTAAATAAGTATTATTCAACTTATTTATATTTCAAAAGTACAGTGATATGATTAGAAGCATGACATATTACTATACAATATAATTTCAGTCCGACCGGATTCTCGTCTTATAGTACAAAACCACTTGCGAAATCCGCGGATGTTTAGTGAATCACAGTTTTGCTAAAATTAGAATCACGAAATTCCATGCACAAGCGCTGAATGTCTCAAGAAATCCAATGAGATGAAACAAAATATAATTTGAAAGAATATACAAAGAATATAACATCTTTATCGAGAGAAATGATGAAAAAATTCAAATAAGAAGAATAAATGAAATACAATTACATATTTATGTATGATGCATGTGGGTCCCGTATTCTCAAGATATACTTGACGAAGTTTGTTCCGAATGAAAATAAAACAAGGGGAATTTGATAGAATTTAGCGCAACTACAGTGGTTAATGCAAACTGACGGCTACGCAAGTAATTAAGTTGAACGAGTATCCGCTCGACCTTAATCCAATTAATGCTTTCATTCTACGCACCCGCATTTCAACAAGAGGCAATAAATAAAAAAAGCATGCTCAAAAATTCCGAATATTATTTCGGACACTCGACATATTAAATGTGTCCCGATATTTTCCAATTTACGCATGTGCTGAAATTTTTAATCATAGAATAATAATAGATGTTACAGGCTAGAGATAAAAAGTTGCATTGCCATTATCTAAAAATCTATTACGATTAAAATGATGACAATTTTCGATATTAATATCGTTTTCTTTATTGTTCCTATTTATTTTCTATTAATTTCAAAACATCAGGCATCAGAATTAATAATATAAATATGTAATAATATTAATAAATAATATAAAAATATAATATAAATATAAAATATAATATAATATAATATAAATATAAATATAAATATAAAATATAATATAATATAAATATGTTATTACGAGTAGTTTTGCCATGATAATGGATTATTATAGCGAAACTAAAATATGAAATGAACCGTGAATAGCCAAAGAAAAAAGTTAATTATACTTCAGCGATATAATATCGGTCGCTTATTGCAATTATCTATAAATGCGATCATCGGGGTTCGCTAATTGATTCAGTCAAGCAGAAGATGTTGAAGATCTCTTCTTCACTCGAGTTTGCCCGCATGTATATTACAATTGTTTCTTCTCGAACGAATGTAAAGCTAAAAGTTGCTATTATCATCTTTAAATACACTTATAATTTTATTAATTTTACTTAAATATAGTACAATGGTGTATTGATTTAATTAATATTGTTATTGAATTAATAAAATTTCAATCATACCGATATTGTTGATTTAACATTATTTTTTTCTCAGTGTATTATTAATTTATGCTGATTAAATACTTTTCACTTAATTTAGCGAATGTCATTTTAAACTCTCGAAAATCCCTTTCTTTAACTCCTTTTATAGTATAAATAATTTAACTTTTTATTTTTGATTCTTGTTTATTCTTTCTCATTTGTCAAGCTTTAGATAGTAGTTTAGATAATAAACGTATAGAAATGAGACACAAGAAACGAGATGGACACACATACACATATGCACACATACACACAAATTACGTAAACTAAATGTTTAATCTAACTTTTTGCCTTCTTTCCTTCGTCAAGCTCTAATAATTTTAATAGTAAATATAATTCAGCGTGTGAAAATGAAAAACGAGAAACAAAGAAATGAGCAGACGAGCGAAAAAACGGCGAATTGAAACGGCAAATTGATTGAACATATCCATGACGAAGCCTTGAAATCCGATAATGACCTCTTCGTTCAAATCAATTTTGTAAAAAGTCGGAGTCAATTTTATCGCAATGCGTCTCGCATTCCTTTCGATTTACACATAGTTCCGAAAATAGCAAAAAATTCTAAATTTAAGAGAGTTTGAAGTTGATATTTCCTCTATGAGAATTTAATTCTTTGTCTAAAAAGGGTATTTAAATCAGTACAAACCGTGAAATGAAATACTAAAAAATAAACTTCTTTAATTTTACTCTCTAGTGTGAAAATAATTGTAATTTTTATTCAAATTTTTTATGTTTGGCAACAGATAATGTCATACACATAAACAAAATTTATGCCTTTTAAAATCAATTGCACGAAAAATCATCAAGTTTGCGGGAAACATCGCAAAGGGTTGTACATCATAAAGTATCACTTAAGGAGAATCGAAGTTCTTATCTAGTTGATCACCAGTTTTTACTTAAGATTAAAAAAAAAAAGATGAGCCGGAATTGATCTTTTGTCATATTTTTCAACAGATCGCCTAGTTGATACAATCGACGTTAATAAAATTCCTATACAGTACAAAGTCTAACCCCGAAGGTTTTCAATTAAGCAATTGAACGCCATAAAGGCGACATTTACGAGAGTATTCAATACACAAACATCTATTAATAATTAGATATTGCATCAACGACATGCACATAATCGATGCATCGCGAGGGTGACGAGGACAGCAACGGACGCGGACAATGCAGAAACGTGCGAATTGAATCGCCACACGTGGCACAGCTGCAGCCCTCACAATGTGCGAATGTGCGAAAAAATGTGTGCTACACGCGTCTCGCGGAAACCTTGACGATCATCGATGTCGTAAATGTGGTAAATGTTGTTGCTGAATTCAGGAAGAAGCATACCGCGTCTGATATTCATGAATAATTGTGCGTCGGTCGGAGTTTTTAACGACCGCAAGGTCTTCGCATTTGAGGGGATACCGCTAAGCGGATGAGAAATTGAATGTCAATAGAGACGTACTTGTGAAGAGCTAGATAACAGATACATCTCGCGAGTAGCATTCGAGAACTGGCCATAAACACAATGTTTTCAATGATAATACGCGAACATGGCCATGAATTTTAATTTTTTCTTTATTTAAAACGCGAACGAAAAAATTCTAACTTCAGTAATATGCAATTATGGATGTTTTACCTATTTTCAAAATATTGAGAATTTAATGAAAATTGTACAGAATGTCCTTACATGTGTTTAGAATCTTCAGTACAATTTTTAAATCGATTCACTAAAGCGTTCACAAGTTATAAGGATTTTAATTTGCACCGAATATTAACGTGTGTTCTTATGAGAATCGTATAATCACGTCGATTTAAATGACAAAAACACATATTTACCGAGAATTTCGCCTTGTGATAGATAGATGGCTCATTCAATTTCATTGAATTATATTTAATATCTTTTTAACCAGTTAGTACTTGTATAATATTATTTAACCAAATATTTACTCTGTATCTAAACTTTTGCAAATTTTAAACAAATTCTGAAAATTATTTCCATGTGTTTTTGTCATTTAAATCGACGTGGTTATACGATTCTTATAAGAACACACGTTAATTCGGTGCAAATTAAAATCCTTATAACTTGTGAACGCTTTAGTGAATCGATTTAAAAATTGTACTGAAGATTCTAAACACATGTAAGGACATTCTGTACAATTTTCATTAAATTTTCAATATTTTGCAAATAGGTAAAACATGCTTAATTGCATATTATTAAAGTTAGAATTTTTTTGTTCGCGTTTTAAATAAAGTAAAAATTAAAATTTATGGCCATGTTCGCATTTTTTTTTAAATATACTGATGAAAGGAGCCCGCCTCGATTGCCTCGTCCTTAACATATGTTGTCAAGGTCACTGCCCTGAGTAACATCCAAAAGGTTTTAGCCGTCGCTCGTTGTTGAGGCAGGCTCCCTTCATCGGTATATTTACCAAATACATCTCTGCACTGTAGCTAAGATCAAATTGTAATATTCCACACAATTTCTTACTCAAAATACACCAAAAGTGGATATATTCGTCAATATTGATTTTCAACTACTTTTTGCTGGGATTATACATATAAAACATCCTTAAGTCGATTAATATTAACAATAAGTTTGATAAATCTCTCAATCAAAATTAAGGTACTAAAGTATGTATTTGTATCCATACATTTTTACAAATCTTTTATTATTTATTATAAAATATCAGGTTTGTATTATATTATATATTAAGAAATTCATTGCATCATATGTATATACAGGGTGTTCCAGACCCGTACACTCCTTTTAAAATGAAAATAAATAGCTTTTATCAAAAATCGCGAACAATTTTTAAGTAAATCGGGTGCGTTCTATCAAATGGTGATATTTTCAACTTTTGATTCCGACTGGAAATACCATCCGAATCGAAAGTTGAATTTTTTTAGGGAAACATGGTTCTCTTTATTACAGATTTGAATTGTACGTGAAAAAATAAAAAACTTTTGTATCAAACTTTTTTTTTAAAAGTGCCTCTATCAATCTTAAAATTGACTTTGAAAGTAACTGTGATGAAATAATAAAGACAATTTTAAGATTGACAGAGGCACTGTTAGAAAAAATGTTTTTACAAAAGTTTTTTATTTTTTCACGTATAATTCGAATCTATAATAAAAAGTACCATGTTCTCCTAAAAAAATTCAACTTTTGATTCGGATAGCGTATTTCCGGTCGGAATCAAAAGTTGAAAATATCATCATTTGATAGAGCGTACCCGATTCACTTAAAAATTGTTCGCGATTTTTGAAGATTTTTAAAAGCCATTTATTTTCATTTTAAAAAAGGTGTACATGTGATCTGGGACACCCTGTATATTAAGAAACAAACAAATATTAATTTTTTTATACAATTTAGAAGACTTAATTTTTATCACATTATTAATTTTATTTAAACATTAACGAGTGAAAAAAGAGAAATATTCATGAGATCAAAAATCTTTCAAGAATGTCTCTCATCGATCTGCATTACTTATTTCTTTTAGATAGTAGATTAATTCAATTTTTTTTAATTTTACTGTTATAATGCGAGAGCATTGAATTAATTTCTTTAAACATTAATTTCTTTAAAAATTGAATTAATTTCTTTAAAAATTACTTTTCGTACGCGTCATATATAAAGAGATCATCAGATCATCAAATTTGATTAAAGGTGATGGACTTGTCTTACCTGATGCATAATTCATTCCGTTTTCTACACTATTTATCAACAAAGGTGTCGTATCGCGATCGCTTCGCTTCATGTATTTTTTGAAAAGAGTGAACACGTTTAACTTCTCCATCGTTTGCACTTCACATATAAATGATTGACACTCGATCGTCCTGATCGATCACACAATGATCCGCGTGTTATTGTGCGCAACTGCGAACCTCATCTCTCGACGAGGTCTTTTAAGAAAGGCGGAATCGGCGAAACCATATCGGTCGAACAACAATCGGCAAGTGAATCTGTCGCGGATCAAACGTCGCGTTATACGTCACGTCTCTAAGCCATACTCCCCTACTTGGATCCTGAACTTCTTGTAACAGGATTTGATTGGCCAATCAGGATAAAAAAATTTTCGCTTTAATCCTGATTGATCGGTTCGAACGATTCGAAGCGGAGCACGTTTCCAGTGTATCTACGAGAACATAATGAAACCGCGTGAATCATTATCGTTACCGGTACGTTGTAGCTCCTCTCCTCTCTACCCCGCGAGAGGAAAACCCGAGTTGACCTAGAAAAATATGCAATATCGAATATATAATCCTCGACTCTTTTTTTCTTATCGTCCGGACAGGAAACATGGCAGCGGATGCGGTGAACAACAAGAAGAAGAGGGAGAGAATAAAGTGAATGTGGAAAAGTAAGAGGGAAATGCTAGAAATGGAAGAAAACCAAAGCGAACGGGATATACGTTTCCACGATACGGAAAATGTGCGAATTTTTCCATACGCATTAATTCGCTAATACAAAGACGCATATCATGCATTCATAATCAATTTAATTATTTAATTATTTAATTATTTTAATTATTTTAATTATTTTAATAATCAATTTAATTATTTAATATTATTTAATTATTTTAATAATCAATTTAATTATTTAATTATTTAATTTAATTATTTTAATAGCTATAACGATTTGTATTTCAATAGTGTAAAATAGTAATGGTTCTCAATAATAGATCACATATTATTTAATTATGTTATTCTTATTCTCGTTCATATTAAGTTATAACATATATATTTATGACATATATATCTATATAATCATATCAGGATATATCTATGTATCTTGATATAATATCTTGATATAAAACATAATTCTTTGCAAAAAATTATAAGTTTACATTACAAAACAAAATTATTCAATTTTACGTAATTAAAACAACAATAAAATTATGAACTTAATTAATTGTTAATAAAATTAAAGTTTTAATTTAATTCAATGCAATTTAATTGACGTACAGCAATTTCATTTAATTTCGCGTAATTTTATTCAATCGATTTCTATAACGGAATTAATTTCGTTTTTATTTTGATATATTTCAAAGATTTTTTTCACTCACACAATAAATTAGGTATCAATCTTCAGCTAAAAAGGAAAAGTTGAAATCAAATTTAATGTTGCTACAAAGATTCCTTAATTCACTCGAATATTAATCGAACTTGATTTTCGCGGTTTATATAAATTATTTTATTCTTTGATTGTTTATATTATTGAGCGAAATTTTTGAATATTTAAGAACTGAATACAATCACAAAATAAGATAACGTCAGTGTTATACATTTTAATTTATGAAAGAAAACTAAAGCTTTCCCTTTCTTTATCTTTCTTGTTTTACGTAACAGTTTTACCAATGCTCGCGTTCGATAACCGATGAAAACTATCGTAGTTTTATCAGCAATGATAAATTGCGCGAGGTCACGAATAATTACCACGCGCATCGAGAAACGATACACTCGCTCTATCGATCGTCGTTAGGTAACTATAATAAATGTAAAATATATATTTAAGAAAATAATATAAAATTGCATTTTAAATACAATAATAATTACAAATTTTATATCTATGACACATTACTATTTATCGTTTATTTTATTTCACATATAACAATATTCTTTTAACATCAATTTTTCAATAATTAATAATGAGACGTGATCAATATGTAAGAATTTGCACTCCTTTTTTTCTCAGGTATTAAATATTTCAAAGAAATATTTTAATAATCTAAACGTTCCAATAATCTAAAATAAAACAATATGAAATTTAAACCAAGAAACAAGTAGTGAATCAAAGAAATCATCGAGAAATTTTCTGTTTTCCCATACAACATTACTACAATATTGCAATGTTGCAGCTACAAGATTCTGTACAGTAAGGGTCGTAATTTCTGAATCATTTCCAGTGGAATCATAATACAAGATACATCTTCTTTAAATAACAGTCGTTAACATGTAATATTTTAAGATACATACAAATATTTACTTCGCAGCTGCAGAAATCAAAGCAAGATTTATAGTATTTATAGTGTCAAATTATAATATATAAACAGAGCTATATTATTTGTGCTAGAGTTTCGTAACGCGAGATCGTCGTACCAGTGTTTACACTCGTCGAATGCATTAGATGAAGGTGTTTTTATACTGAATCATAAAGTAATCGGGATTTTATTGTATGTCATAGGTGGATGAATCAAGTTGCCAAAGCGGCTCGTATGTCCCATCGAGCACGCAACGCCCGGTGCATAAACTTATTACTCACGCGCATGCACGTGTCTACGGAATACATTATCGAGGATTACACTGTAATACTCGCGAATTTAAAGCGACCGAGCTAATAGCGTTATTCTCTAAGAATCTAAGACCATGGATAATTACGTACGCTATTATCATTTCTCGGGAAAAGGAAATCATCAACATCGAATATTACAGATTCATAAATTGCAGAATCTCATTTTCCTAAAATTTCTTTATTTTTCTAAAATTCCTCGAAATATTTATTCACGCATTAAGGATGTTTTGTATGTACAATCCCAGCAAAAAATAGCTGAAAATCAATATTGATCCATTTTTAGTGTATTTTGAGTAAGAAATTGTGTGGAATATTACAATTTGATCTTGGCTACAGTGCAGAGATGTATTTTTTAATATTTATTGTGTTTATTGCGTTTTGGAATTCCGAATTTTGTTAATCGAAATGATTAATTTTTGGCAGGAAATTTCGCCTTGTGACAGATACATGGCTAATTTCATTGAATTATATTTAATATCTTTTTAACCAGTTAGTACTTGTACAATATTATTTGACCAAATATTTCCTCTGTACCTAAACTTTTGCAAATTTTAAACAAATTCTGAATATTATTTCCATGTGTTTTTGTCATTCGAATTGACGTGGTTACACGTTTCCGATAAGAACACATGTTAATTCGGTGCAAATTAAAATTCTTATAACTTGTGGACGCTTTAGTGAATCGATTTAAAAATTGTACTGAAGATTCTAAACATATGTAAGGACATTCTGTACAATTTTTATTAAATTCTCAATATTTTGAAAATAGGTACAAAACATCCTTAAGGATGTTTTATATGTACAATCCCAGTAAAAAGTAGCTGAAAATCAATATTGACGAATATTACACTTTTGGTGTATTTTAAGTAAGAAATTGTGTGGAATATTACAATTTGATCTTAACTACAGTGCAGAGATGTATTTTTTAATATTTGTTGCGTTTTTACTGGAATTCCGAATTTTGTTAATCGAAATGATTAACTTTTGACAGAGAATTTCGCCTTGTGACAGATACATGGCTAATTTCATTGAATTATATTTAATATCTTTTTAACCAGTTAGTTGTATAACATTATTTGATCAAATATTTCCTCTATATCGAAACTTTTGCAAATTTTAAATAAATTCTGAATATTATTTCCATGTGTTTTTGTCATTCGAATCGACGTGGTTATACGTTTCCGATAAGAACACATGTTAATTCGGTGCAAATTAAAATTCTCATAACTTGTGGACGCTTTAGTGAATCGATTTAAAAATTGTACTGAAGATTCTAAACATATGTAAGGACATTCTGTACAATTTTTATTAAATTCTCAATATTTTGAAAATAGGTACAAAACATCCTTAAGGATGTTTTATATGTACAATCCCAGTAAAAAATAGCTGAAGATCAATATTGACGAATATATTCACTTTTGGTGTATTTTAAGTAAGAAATTGTGTGGAATATTACAATTTGATCTTACAATTAGCTACAGTGCAGAGATGTATTTTTTAATATTTATTGCGTTTTTACTGGAATTCTGAATTTTGTTAATCGAAATGATTAATTTTTGGCAGAGAATTTCGCCTTGTGACAGATGCATGGCTAATTTCATTGAATTATATTTAATATCTTTTTAACCAGTTAGTACTTGTATAATATTATTTGACCAAATAATTCCTCTGTACCTAAACTTTTGCAAATTTTAAACAAATTCTAAATATTATTTCCATGTGTTTTTGTCATTTAAATCGACGTTTCCCATAAGAACACATGTTAATTCAGTGCAAATTAAAATCCTTATAACTTGTGGACGCTTTAGTGAATCGATTTAAAAATTGTACTGAAGAGTCTAAACATATGTAAGGACATTCTGTACAATTTTCATTAAATTCTTAATATTTTGAAAATAGGTACAAAATATCCTTAAATCCCTTTTAATGAATCATGCGATTCTCCTGCGAAAATATTTCATTGTGAAAAATTAGGACAAAAGTTTTATAACATGCACGCTTGTTCTCGCTACGAGACATATGGTGCGACGATTCGATCGCGTTATTGATAAGCGAAGCGTGGCGTTTATTCGTTATCGATGCGGTGAGACAGAAGAGTTCGCGGGATATGCATTATGAATATGCTTCCAGGAAGAATTTACGTTCATCATCGTCGGAGATTCATTCATCTGTACGAAAGTGTGTAATCGCGACGCGACGAGAAGGCAACTGTACGCCGTCTGCATCGAACCGTGTATAATTGCACGATAATAGCCTATCGATACCTCGAATCGCGAACGGACTCGGACACACTTGTGACACTCGGTTTCTGTCCGAGTCGATTTACCTCAAACACGTCGTTAGCGTTTTTTCAACGCTCCTTAAACGCCGCGCTCGATACATTTTCATAATCTGACTCACATCTTTAGCGGGAGATCGTGCGTGACGCTCCGAGAAAACACTATACACGATCCTACACGCGTGTCGCGTTACTCGAGTCTGTTTTCTAGGACTTGTGCGATTTCCATGCTCGACATATCGTCATAAAATGATGAACAAGATAGACACTTTTAAAAGTTAAATTAATTTGCTATCATCTAACGCTAATTTTTAAAACCCCTCAATTTTTTTATAAAAAAAATTCGATGGAATTAAACAAAAAATCGAGAAATTTTTAAATTTTTACTTTCGCAAATAAAGGTTGCAAAAGTCTCATAAAAATAACAATTTTCACTTTTTTTGCATGAAAAATAAATAGAAAAATTATGTATATTTTATCTATTATTGATATAGACACTTTTTCTAAATATTAATGTACAAATAGATATTCACAAAAATCTTCAATATTAATAGTTTAAATGAAAAAAATATTTTTTATTTTATTTTTTTAATTTAGCTATTTGACAGATGGATCCATAAAAGTTGTTGCTCTCTAAAAGTGAATCAGTGAAAATATCACTAATTTAAACAGTAAAATAAGATTTCACTGAGAATCAGTGAGTATTTTACTGATCTTCAACGCTTATTTTTTTGTTATTTTATCTTATATCTCACTGATTATGGTCAGTTAAAATAAAATTCACTGTAAAATCGGTAAATTTTACTGTAAAACCAGTAATCGCTAGTTCGTTCATTTACCGCTACAATTGCTATCTCTCTCGTATTTAATTTTAGTTACAAGAATTATATAAAGTTTGCAAAGAGCGACATTTAAACTTACAATTAGAAGTATTACTTTGATTTAATTTCTGATACAATCTCAATAGAGAGGCTTCAGATATTAAATCGATCTTTATAAGTCGGACAAATAAATGTCTGGCGACTTAATAAAAATTATTCGTTCGTTATCTATTTAAAATAAGTTCAATATGCATGTAATATAAATAAAATAAAATTTTTAATATAATAAATATTTAATAAATATAAATAAAATTTTTAATTTTATATGAAATAGATGGAAAGCTAAATTATAGTTTAATATTACCGACAATAACGAAAGGAATATTACTGATATTGAGAAATATTACTGATTAAAACAGTCAAAATTATTGACTGATTCTTTCAATAAAATATCACTGACTTACAGTGCTGTATTTATAACTACTGTAATCAGTGACTATTTACTGTTTTTCAGTAATAATACACTGATTCACTTTTAGAGAGAATATGCATGTAATATAAATAAAATAAAATTTTTAATATAATAAATATTTAATATTTAATATTTATATATTTATATATAAATATTTAATATTTTTAATATAATAAATATTTAATATTTAATATTTATATATTTATATATAAATATTTAATATTTTTAATATAATAAATATTTAGTAAATATAAATAAAATTTTTAATTTTATATGAAATAGATGGAGAGCTGAATTATAGTTTAATATTACGGACAATAACGAAAGGAATATTACTGATATTGAGAAATATTACTGATTAAAACAGTCAAAATTATTAACTGATTCTTTCAATAAAATATCACTGATTTACAGTGCTGTACTTATAACTGCTGTAGTGACTATTTACTGTTTTTCAGTGATAATACACTGATTCACTTTTAGAGAGTGCGTTATTTTCTACGAGCTAGTTTATTCTTATTATTTTGGGGAAGAGACGCGCGGCTCGGAAAATTGTCGTGCAATTTTGTCGGGAGAAAAGTGCGCGTCAATTTTGCGAGCGATTCCCTCTTTCCTCTAAAGATGGCCGCTCCAGAACGCGCCGACGTGATCAATACTCGCAACTCGTGTACAGTTTGGGGCCAGGTATCTACATTCTCTGCCGCTGTAACTCGCCCTCACTCGGAGGAGGGAAAGAGGGTCTGTGCATCGGGTCGGACAAAGCCACCCCCCGCGATTATTATCGGGAAGCTTGCTAACGATTTTATTGCTTTCAAGCACCGCGCAGGTCTTAGTCAAGCTCCGACGTATTATTCGCGGAACAATCGTTTGCATTGTATTTATATGGTAATCCTCGCAAGATGTCTCATCGTCATTTCAAGATCTTCGAATGACTGAAAGATTAAAATTTAACGCAAAAATTCGTAATTTGCAAATCTTATATTTAAGATAATTATTTTATATTTTTATATTTTTATATTAATTATTTTATATTTGAGATATATGGCTTTTATATTAAATGTGAATTTATTCGATTTTTAACTTTCTCTCTCTCTCTCTCTCTTCAATTTAAAAAAATACTTACTTAAAGTTACAAATTTTTGAAAAAAAAATATCTAGAATTTTTCATAAAGAATTTTATATTTATGAAAAAAAATTAAAATTTAAATCTGTGAAACATCAAATGGTTTTTCAGAATTTGAGAATTCTTCGCTCTTGATCGCACTTCGATTTCTATGAATACGAAATAATCGATATCTTATGTCTTTCTTATGACAACGGAAATTATCGCATAATTTGCATGCGATGCGATTTTCCGCGTAGTATTCAACACTGGAATCAATAGTATCGGTAAACTCAAGGGAAGAAAGGAATGTCGCGAATCGAAAAAAAGATTTTTAAGACCACGTGCATCTTTATATATGCATACGACTAATAATCGACGATGTATTAAAAGAGTCTCGCATTTCTTACTTGATGCTATTTTTAAATATAAGATTATAATTGTTATTTACACATTTTACGTATGGCAAAAATTTTCGAAATTTATTTTGTTCAATTGTTTACTGATTTTATAATCGTTCTTAGCGATGTATAATGTATCACAGCTTTAACTTCTTCGTTAAATAAAAAGTGCAAATTTTAAATTTATCGCAGAAAATTATTTCTTCCTTAATTTTTTTTTCTTTTTCCTTTAATCGTTTATTGTTAGAATTAGTCTTCTCGACGATTTTTTTAATTTACTGACGTTGACGTTGTCGGTACGACAATGAAAATACGGCAAACAATTAACGTAGGCCTTAAGGAGATAATTATCCACGATTAAACAATCTGTGTTTTCTCGGTTGTCAGTCCGTGAAGATAATCGGCGCGAAAAACAAATGTTTATTCGCACCGTCACCATAAACAGGCTCTCGGTGCTGCCGTTTTATGTACGCCGAAATTTATCATTTTCTCGCTGGCAGACACATAACATTTCTGGGTCGATAAATATTGCCTTAATAGCGGCGAACCCTCTACAAGTCAAAATCGTGATCAACGAAGAGCTCGTGAAAATTGTTGAAAACGCGATAGCGCTTTATGTATATTCAATCCAAACACACACATATGCCTGTCCCGACCTCCAAGCATAGCATTTAGCAAAAATAATGCGTTTAACTAGATAAAGATTCTAATTTTAGTGCACTAAAAGGATAAAACAATTGATTATGCAGTCATATTAGTAGAAAATTTTTGTCATTTTTTATTTTGTCGGTTTTCAATTTTAATGACAGACAAGTTTAAAGTTAATTTTGAAATGCAAATTTTGAAAATGTCGTTTTACATATATAATGCTCGTTATATAATTGCTCTCTCTCTCTCTTTATTTTTTTTTATTTAATATTTAATTCTAAATTACTTTAGTAACACTTTTTAAAAATCAGCATTGTAACATAAGTAATACATCGAAGATTTATTTTTTATATAATTTATCAATTTGAACAACTACCTTTTTATTCTTCGCAAAATTATTGCTGGTTCCAAGCGCAATCCTTCCTCAAACTTGCATCGATTCGCATTCATTGAAAAATAAATTTATTCGGCAATCGACAAACAGCTGATGAGGAAACTGCACTATTTCATGAAACATTCACATTTAAATTTCACACACGAGGAACAATTTTTGCTACTTGCTAAAGCTTCCGATATTTTTCACCGTCGAAGAGTAACCGGAATAATTTAATTCGTAATAATTTAAAATTTATTTCGTAATAATTTAAAGGAGGAAAACGCGCATTAAAAAAATATGTACCACTGAGAGAATTGTGAGTCTCTTGCGGGGGGGGGAATCTGCACCTTTTCGTCTTCGGTTGCGCGCTCGCATCGACTTTCGCGAACAGGACGATTTTTTTTTTTTTTTTTTTAAACAACGTTTCCGCACCCGAGAAGCGGCTCGATGCGCTTTGGCCGATGACCGGCCCTGCAATGAACATACATATAATTCGCACGAAGGAACCGATGCCCCAGGCGTATCACCAGGCTATACATAGCGCGACTCGCGCGATGCGCAGACGCCTGGTATGTCCCGACGCTTTTACACATTAAAGTGGGATAAAAAAAAATATTAAACATTTTCCCCCCTCCGTCTTCCTCCAAATCACGTGGACGAAATGTTAAATAAAAGGAAAGAAATGTGAGAAAAAAAATCGCGCCTTAAAAAATCATCGATCGATATTTTTCTCTCGACGCGTCAATGACTCGAGTTAAAATCCGAGTTTAAACCGTACATATGGAGAAGAAAGAACTCTTCTATCCAAATGCCCATGACCTAGATAAATAAGCGGACCCACAAAAATAGCTGAGATCGGCTTTTCAAAATAAAGACAGTCTCTGACCTGCCTAATAAAAACAGTACCTTCATAAGAGTTTCATCAACAGAGTTTTTAAACCGCGATAATAAATATAAACTTATCGTTTCCCTTCCTGTAAGAAAAAAATAGGAGCAGATAATTATATATTTTTCGTAGAACATGTATACACAGTAAAAAACATTTTGTATTTCTGTCAAAATTTTCTCGTGTAAAAATTTTTGTGTTAAATTTTTAACATACTCTTACGTTAATGTTACATATTATCGTTGCGTTATTTTTATATTTCTGCGTTGAGTCAATATTCACCGTTTCTAAGAGTTAAAACAACACATTTAATATGTAAATGCACGAATTTTTGATGAAATATATTATATGTTAAAATGAACAGATAAATTGTGTTATTTTTCTTTCTATAACAGTTTCCATATGTTAAATCGACATATCTCTTTTGTTATTTATCATAAAAATGTAAGAATAACATTTTCTTTTAATTAAATTTAACATTATAAATATGTTAATTTGACATAAACTTTATTTCCAAATAAAGATTAAGTGTTACACTTTTGTGTTAATTTTTAAACATATTATTTGTGTTATTTATTTACATACTTGCCTTCTGTTAAATTAACATTAAAATTAGAGTGGATAAATTGGGACATGTGAAATATGTTAAATTTAACACAAAATTTTTTACTGTGTACAATTTGAAATAACTAGGATAATTTCGAATAAAAAATTAATTAAATGTGAAAAAAGCGTAAACATAAAAAAGAATTCAATTTAAACAAATATAAAAAATATTTGTATCGTCTGTTTTGCTTTCTAATTCTTTAAGAAGGTACATTGACACGAATCATAATATCGGCGCGGGGTTGAAGGCCAATCAATTCAACGCAAATTCATGCACCATTTTCGGTTGAACAATTGATTCGTGATTCCATGAGTGAATCTAATAATTTGCAACACTCGCACTTTAGATCACGACGCTATAGACAATAGTATAATATATTATAAAAAGTATGAATACGATATTAATTCTTTTATTATGATATTAATACTTTATTATGTATTAATACGATAATAACATTTGCTATTTCTCTTGAGAATTATTAAAATTACTTTGTGAATCAAGAAATTAGCTTCTTTTTTAACTTTTCAGGTTTCATAATTGAATGACTCACTCATCGCGACATTTTAAGATCCTAAACTAATTTCAATAAAACGGATGTTATTATGTAACATCACACTCGGTTTCTCAAAATGAACTTGTACGGTATTCAAAGGCATATCCGCTGCATGATAGATAAGGAAATATACGATCCAATCCAAGAAGCAATAAGAGGAGGTCAAGGGACACATAGCTTCCTGAGAAGAAACTGATAAAGAAAGACATTATCTTCCTAACAACTTGTCGTGATTCATCCCGTAAAGCATGCATCACATTGTTTGCATATTTTAATGAAAAGAAAAATACCGATATAATAAAATTTAATATCTCAAAATATTAAATATTAATTTAATATTAAATAAATAATAACAATAATAATATATTATATTTAATTTATTTAGAACAATTTATAAATGTAATCAAAATACGTATGCAACATAAATAAAATTAAACATAGCAAATTCAAACAAATTATTAATCTTGTTGCGCGAAATTTATATATTTCTAATCTATGAATATAATGTAATATTTTAAAAAAACTTTTCTGGAAAAAATTTTCGAAAAAGGCAACGTAGATTTATTTTGATACATAATTGAAAATAAATTTTTTTCAAGATGCTTTTTTAATTTCTTATTTTACTATATTTTTTAATATTTTGCTTCATATATATATATATATATATATATATATATATATATATGTATATATTTATTTATTTATTTTATTTTTTTATTTTTTTATTTACAATGCATTAAATTGTAATTAATTTTTCTTCATACAGAAAACATTCGAAACAAATATTGTGTTTTCCAATATTGTGAAAAATGAGTGAAAAGTATATCAATAAAGGAAAACTTCATTAATGAATTTCTTTCCTGTCAACTCTCTCTCTCTTCTATTGTTGAATCTATAAAAATATATTGCTGAATCTGTTATCGCCTGTCGACCAGGATAATATCGATTCGACAAGACGCAAGCGTACAGCCCTAACAGAATTAGGTCACGTTACGTTATCCGGTTATAAACATGGAGTCGATAGTCGCTGAAAATATGGATCGCGAAAGTCATTATTAAAAAACTTGGAGCTCTATAGAATCTGTTATCGCTTGTCGACCGGGATAATATCGATTCGACAAGACGCAAGCGTACAGCCCTAACAGAATTAGGTCATGTTACGTTATTCGGTTATAAACATGAAGTCGATAGTCGCTGAAAATATGGATCGCGAAAGTCATTATTGAAAAACTTGGAGCTCTATAGAATCTATGATCAAGGAGTGTTTAAGAATTTTTGCAATTTAAGAATTGAAATATTAAAATCGATTTAATCAAGAATTCCCGAAAATCAAATATAAAATATACAGGGTGTCCCGAAACTACCGCTTCATATTTTAAAGGTAGATTCTCTGGCCGATTTTTCCTCAGCGAAAATGTCGAAGGAGATCATTATTTTTTGCATATTCCCAATTTTTGTTATCTAATCATGTCTTTCTAACTAAACCTTAAATTAAAATTCTATTAAAGTAAACTCTACCTAAAATTAACTAAAGAATGTGACTTTATTAATATTTTATTCCCATAAGGCTTAGTTTCCGAAAAACCTTTTATTTTCAATCATTTATAACTCGAAAACTATTAGTGCCTCGACGTTTTCGTTGAGGAAAAATCGTTTTCAAATTAGACATTGAATCTACTCTCTAAAAGTGAATCAGTGAAAATATCACTAATTTAAACAGTAAAATAAGATTTCACTGAGAATCAGTGAGTATTTTACTGATTTTCAACGGAAACGCTTATTTTTTTTGTTATTTTATCTTATATCTCACTGATTATGGTCAGTTAAAATAAAATTCACTCTAAAATCAGTAAATTTTACTGTAAAACCAGTAATCGCTAGTTCGTTCATTTACCGCTACAATCGCTATCTCTCTCGTATTTAATTTTAGTTATAAGAATTATATAAAGTTTGCAAAGAGCGACATTTAAAATTAGAAGTATTACTTCGATTTAATTTCTGATACAAGCTCAATAGAGAGGCTTCAGATATTAAATCGATCTTTATAAGTCGGACAATTAAATGTCTGGCGACTTAATAAAAATTATTCGTTCGTTATCTATTTAAAATAAGTTCAATATGCATGTAATATAAATAAAATAAAATTTTTAATATAATAAATATTTAGTAAATATAAATAAAATTTTTAATTTTATATGAAATAGATGGAGAGCTGAATTATAGTTTAATATTACCGACAATAACGAAAGGAATATTACTGATATTGAGAAATATTACTGATTAAAACAGTCAAAATTATTGACTGATTCTTTCAATAAAATATCACTGATTTACAGTGCTGTATTTATAACTGCTGTAATCAGTGACTATTTACTGTTTTTCAGTGATAATACACTGATTCACTTTTAGAGAGAATATGCATGTAATATAAATAAAATAAAATTTTTAATATAATAAATATTTAATATTTAATATTTATATATTTATATATAAATATTTAATATTTTTAATATAATAAATATTTAGTAAATATAAATAAAATTTTTAATTTTATATGAAATAGATGGAGAGCTGAATTATAGTTTAATATTACGGACAATAACGAAAGGAATATTACTGATATTGAGAAATATTACTGATTAAAACAGTCAAACTTATTAACTGATTCTTTCAATAATGTATCACTGATTTACAGTGCTGCACTTATAACTGCTGTAATCAGTGACTATTTACTGTTTTTCAGTATGATAATACTCTGATTCACTTTTAGAGAATACCTTTAAAATATGAAGCGGTAATTTCGGGACACCCTGTATATTAAAAACGTGTGCTCGAAATCAAAATATATGTCTGTCAAAATATTACAATAATCAGCCGTTACCCGAAAAAAATTGTGCATCAAGGAATGGAATCCGCGGAGGTGTGAAGCGAATCAAAGCGGCAAGTAGTAAGCACTCGACTTAGTCAGACGCGACGAGAGATTTCGTCTCGACGCTCCTTATCTTACTTCTTGCGTACGCGCACCGATTCGTATATTATTACGTCAACAAAGTTGCTTGTACGTGACCCGATCCCTCTCGTTCATCAACTTAGGGATCGTGTTTCATACTAAATCCTGTTGGTGAAATCGTTATAAATATATAATCAGAACCGTAAATGAAGTGATCAGCGAGTTATCAAAGTGCAAACGTGCAATTTAAGTGCACAGAGACTAAATAACGCTTGCAAAATGTATGCTGATTCTCTTCCAACGCAAACTAACTATTGATTCACCGCAAAGAAGAAAAGAATCCTTTGTTTCGTGCAAAATATTTATTGAGAGAGAAAGAGAGAGGGAGAGAAAGAGAGAGGGAGAGAAAGAGAGAGGGAGAGAAAAAATTAATTATTTCTTTCGATAATTTTCTTAAAAAAAATCTACTCTAGATTCGTCAAAGCTTATCATTAAAATTAAACTCTCATTAAATTCTCAGAGTTAATTTTAAAATATTCTGTACATCTATTCGAATATTCACTTATAAAATTCAATTAATTTTTTTTTATTTAAATTCTATTTGAATTAAATTTTATTTAAATTAATTTTTTTTTATTTAAATTCATACATGTATGTTTATTTATCTATAAATTAAAATCTTAATTACAATTATCAAATTTGAGTATTTGCTCTTTAAATGAATAATGATGTCGAAAGCAAAAAACATACGAGTCATTATATGAAGCTACTGTCCATGTCCGCGGAACATGTGAAATGATTCAAGACTGAACTTAATGACACGTTATAGAGAATCTTTCGCGCGTAATTGAGATGAATCGTGCTTGGTTCGACGTCTTTATTTAATATAGCAGACATCAATTAGTTTGGATCTTGATTATTAAATCTAAATAATTATTAATAATAATTATCTAAATAATTATTAAATCTAAATAATTAAGCTAAATTATTTAAACTCCTTAACGTATTTTCTTTTTAATTTTTGTGAAATAACATGTATTCAAAACACACGAAACTCGATTGTTACGTTAGATTACAGTCTGCAAACAATCTAATAGATAACATGTTGTATTTTGAATAGAAAAAATTTAATGTATCTTGTTAATAATAAATAATTAATTGTATTATATTTCCCACATTTAATCGAACGATTATTATAAAATCATTTTAAAAATGCGATAATTATCTAAGAATATCATTGAACAAATTTTAAAAAAGTATAACAAGTCAATTGTAATGTTGAAAGTTATTTCATATCACTTCATTCATTTTAGTATCGCTATTATTTTTCTGAAATTTTCAATTTTTCACTATCAATTACTATTGTCAGTTGTCATTGTATACGATATTATGCGATTTCTATAAATATCAAACAAACTTTTTTAATAAATTAATCGAAATTGATGAAATTGAATTAATGAAATTACAGCTGAAATAGATCGATGTAGCCTCGATAACCAAAAGTCTATTCTATATATTGATATATATTGATTAGAGATTATAAAAGTATCTTTTTTCTTATCAGTATGAGTCTTTCATGAATTATACGCTTTATTCTTTAACTTTTCTTGTTTAAAAGACAAAAACACTGATAAATCAGCCAAGAAAGAAACAAATTCTTTACCTGATCAGGGACAGCCTTTCACCTTATACCGCGTGTATCTCTAATTCGCAGATGGATTAGTGTTGATAACGAATTATTATAAAGAGTATAGCGTAAGATATTCATCCTTGTTTTGTGCTTCCCCTGTAAAAAAGATAAATCAATTAGAAAAGAAAGTTGCATGTATTTCATAATATTATACAATTCTTATATCTTTAAATTTTTTTAAATATTTAACAATTTGATAAAAATAAACTTTAAAAAAATAGCTTTTTCAAAAATAAACTTTAAAAATAAATAATGCATTGTTTTTTTTCGCTAGTTAACAAACAACGATATGATAAAAAAAAATTCGCCCAACGTGGGGCTCGAACCCACGACCCTGAGATTAAGAGTCTCATGCTCTACCGACTGAGCTAGCCGGGCTTGATAGAAATCCTTTTTTGAGAGAGTCTTTTAAACAAGAAAAAAATAGTTAAACATTAATTATAAATATTACTACAAAAAATGTTCATACAAAATTGATTTTAAACGACAATATTCAATAAAATTCAAGATCGAATTCTATTTATAATTTTACATGCTGTACTTTGCTAATATATTTATGTGTGTTTGAGTATGTATTTTATACATGTAGATATATATTTTTTTTCTGCAAATATGTTCCGAATTTTATTGCAAATTAAGAATCACTTCACGCGGCCTTAAAATATCATTACAATCATATCTTAATAATGACTATGAAAATCTGTAGAGTAATACTAGTATACCTAGTCAATTTTTTTTGTATTATTTACACATATAATCGAAAATATCAAAATATTACTGGAAGCATATTTTAATAACTCTTACCAATAAATTTCAATAGAAGTCTGCACGATTTATCCCCAAGTATCTCCGTGAAAGTAGTTTTCGTTCAAAGAAATAGAACGCGCTAAAACTTTCTACAGTTCCCATAAATATTTTCTAGACAACGAAATTGAATTTAGTCCTAAAGTTCTTCGAGAATTATACGCGATCCACGACATCAAGCGACTGCGCGCGGTAATTACGAATTTAAATTAAATTATCTTAATCGACAGTCGATTTTGAAGGGAGACAAGTGACAGTTGTCTCGAGCGCTCGCCGGCAGATGTCGCGCGTGTCACGCGGACAACGGAAAATCGGCAAGGTTCATCGATCGCTGGCTCTAATGCTCTTCATGGACTTTCGAAATTCGTATCGGCGAGTAAACACGTGGTTTCTGATAACCTTTTTTCGCTGGCATTCGCTACGTGCCCATATCTCTCGCCCTGTATACGAATGATAATTATTTGACCGGCGCAATATAAATAATCCCAGGGATGCCGCGATCTGTGAGAGACTCAGACGACGATGCGGAGTCGAAAACAGGTTTGTATCGCACATTTTTTTCGGACTTACTGCGCGCGAGACGGTTGATTTTAACGGTCGATTCGACATTGGCTCCCGTTCATCGCCGAGCAGGACGTGAATGCAAGTGAATTTTCTCTGCTTATTCTTCTTGTTTCCATTTCTAAATGATTTTCTTGAATTTCTCTTGAGATTTCTCGGGATCGCTATCATTAAAATATCTCGCCGGTTTCGAAGATATCGATGCCTTGTTTATTTCCCCCTTTGACCTGTAACTGAATATATTGATTTGTTAGTTTATTAATATGTTTGTAATATTCTATATCTAGTCTTTTGATTTATTTTTTAATATTCTTTATTCTTAATTATTATTTTATATTTTTATATTTTATATTTTTATATTTCATATTTTTATATTTTATATTTTTATATTTTATATTTTTATATTTTTTATATAGACAATATGTGTAAATATTTTATATGAAAACAAAGGCAAAATTACAAACATATTTTCCCTAATTGCTTAATCGTACAAAGAATTGCTAGATTTCAAAATTGGATTTTTCTTTCAGATCTTGTTTTTATATTGATTTAGTTAACTTAATTTTTCGTTATTTTGTATATTGTTATCATAGGTCGTACACGATCTCAGAGGTTTAACATACATTCTACAGTGAATTCTCCATTGCGCCGTAGCAGCAGAATAAAGCAGAGTAAACATTCACCAGTCTCCCCTGAAAGCGATACTAGTAGCATCAGCAATAGTCAACTGGTCAGAAACACTAGAAGTCGAGCAACCATGGATAATGAAACATTAAGAGATGGTCGTACTAGGAAGCCTTCCATTTCTTCGGATATCAATGAATCAATAGACGTCGATATCGTAGAGACACCTAAGAAAAGAATTACAAGGAGCTATTTGACTGCTGGTTCTATTGGTACTCCTACTAAAATTAACACTCGAGCATCAAGGTATGCTATATCATATTTAATAGAATACATGATATATGTATAAAATTATTTGATGCAATGTTTTATTTGAAATAATTACCAGTAAGCGTTTTATACGAGCTGGTTCTGAAGCAAAATCACCATTGCCGGTGGTTAGAACACGTAGAACAAGAGCTAGTTCTGTCGATCCAGAATCTTTTTCTGAGCAAAATAGAAGTCAGCCTGGCACACCAATTAAAACATATAAACGACATGTGACACCAGGTTCTCCAGTTAAAGAAGAAGATGAAAAGAAGAACCTTATACCTTATGTACGATTGGATGCTACAATAGTTGAGACTGAGGAATTAACAAATTCAGGTAGTTTTTTAAATTGTTGCGTCTATTAACAAGTAAATATTTATGTCAAAAATCATATATGAACATATTATTTAATACCTAACATGTATGTGTTATTTACATACAACACATTTATATACAATTTATTTAATGTTTGTGTAGTCCGAATGTATAACAAATCTATTTTATTAAATATGCAGGAAACTCAGATTCTTCTTCAGAAAAAGCATTACGTTTCCAACAAAGCCAAAGAATTAACAAGAAAAGTCAAAGTATACATAGTGAAGTTGAAGAAGATACTCATGGTAAGCAAAGTTTTTAATTCAATATAATTCAATATAATTTAAAAAAAAATGCTTTTATCTTACTAAATTTTTTTGCGAACAAATCACCTTCAATTATCTTATCTATCTTAGTTATTAATACTGTTTCATCTGTTTATTCAGAATCAGAACAAGTACTTCGACTATCAGAGGAAAAAGACGAAATACATGAACATACAGATAAAATAACAAAGGACAATGAAACTATTCTTGGTAAGTAAAATTGAAAAATTGTTTTCCTATATCTTCAAATATTATAATTATACTTTTCTTGTACTTTAAAAAATACATCTATTACATCTCAAATTATTATATAGTATTAGATTCACACATTACCTTTATTACAACTACTTAAAAGTGTTACGCTTATACATATCAATTCATATAAAATAGTATAAGTCAAAATTTATATATTTTTTTTTACATTTATAATAGCTGGAAAACGCAAATCTGAGGAAAATTCATCTAGTAGTACAACTGATGAAATGCAGAACAATTCAAATCTTCTTTCAAGTGCTAAAGAAGAAGATAAACTGGAAATAATTAAAAATTCACCAGGAAAAGAAAAGTCAGTAAAATATTCGAAGGAATTAATGATTAAGATTGAAAACTTTATGAATCCTATGGAACAAAAAGAAAGCCCGGGTAACAAGGAAAATCAAACTCTGAATATTATTAGTGACTCGTTAGAAAGCAACATACAGGCTATTATCAATGTGACATCATCAACGAAATGTCTGAGTCCAATATTTGTGAATAAATCGTCAAATGAAAAGGAAACTAAATTTACTAAAAATGAATCAAATTTAGGTAAACAATATCACTCAAAAGAATCTATAATAAAATGCGACAGTTTATGCAAAAATGTTATTGATAGAATTGAAGAAAAGATGGATATTTCTACAGATTCTTTGATTTCAGATTTAACAGACAAACAAAAGTGTTCAGGTAGCCCTTCAATAAATGATACAACTAAAAGACAGAGCTTGATACATGAAGCAGATAATAAATCGACTACAAACGATACAAATGAATCAATTTTACTACAACATGAAGATGTAGAAGTAATTGACGAAGCTACTGTCAAAGATAAAACACCTATTAAACAGATAAGTAAATCTATTGAAAATACAATAGAAGATATCGCTGAATCAGATGAAGTCGTTAGCAAAAATTTTAACAAAATTGAATTAAATAAAAGTCCAAATTCGTCTAAAATACAAAGTAAAATAGAACAGGAAAGTGATAACACAAAAAACTCGAAATCTATTTCTATAATTGATGATAATGAAATTAAATTAGAAGAGCAATGTCAAGATCAAGATCAAAATAAATCTCCCTCAGTAGATTTAGTAGGCACATCATCAGTTAATAAAGATTCTAATGATCAATCCAATCCAGTAGAAAAACAGTCAATTATAACTCAGGATAATATTGATAATACTGATTTTACAGAACAGGAACAGAGGAATTCCTCGAAGTATGCAATAGAATCAGATTTAGAATCCTCCAATGCTCCTCTGGAAACATTTAATTCCACATCCAATGCATCAAATGAGGATAATGCAGAAATTCAAGATGTTCTTCTATCTCCTATTTTAACAGAATCTTCCGAAAAATTCCCAACAAATATGTCGTCTAAAAAAACAGAAACAAAAAGTACATTGAAAAATATTGCAAAACAAGACTTGACACAGAAAAATACAGATAATATACATGATCAGTTAGAAAAAGAAAAAGAGGATTTGCAATTGAAAAACCAGGAAGATACAAATACGAATATCGATCCTGATGTTAGTGTGTTTCATGCTAATCCTAGTGATAATTTTAACGAAAAAGAAATTGAAGAGGAAATGGATGTTGAAATCAGCTCAGTGCACTCTAATTCTCAGTTATTGAAAGAAAATGAAAGCGAAACTGAATGTGATCTTGTCTTGGTAGATAAGAAAGCATGGTTGGCTGCTGAAAACATAAAAGCGGCAAAAGAAGCTGAATCTTTCGAATATGATTCCGATGATACTGTGTTATTAAAGAGCCGATCAGACGTAAGAACAACGAATTATGAACAATTGCTCACAATAAATGAAGACTCATCATCAGAAAATCAAGATGCAAAGATGAAAGAAAGAAATCGTGATAAAAAATCATTGATTATGATAGAGGAAGAAGAAAGCGATAAAGAAGCAAGTAATTCATTTAGAAAAAAACATATGCTTGAAAAATGTAAGGATTCTTCACTTAGCTGTACGGAAGATGAATCGGACGATTTTATTGCGAATGTAGATAAATCTGTAAATGAGTTTAAAGCAATTTTGAATCAAAGTAATGATCGTTCTGTTTCCAAATTAAATAAATCAGGGCAAATTGTAAAAGCAATGAAACAATCATTTGAAACAGATGATGAATCAGATGAAATTGAAGATGATTCAAATAGATCAAACAGAAGCTTGCGAGTAAATGAGAAAAATAAATCTTTATCAGAATCAATGGAAAGAAGAAAATCATTGAATAAATCTTCAACAAAAGATATACCTTCAAGGCAAGAAGATAAAGTTGTCCAAAATATTTCTCTAAATAAATCTCAAAAAGAGTATTCAAGAAAAGGATTGGATGACACATTATATTTAGAAAAGAAAGTACAAGATTCGGAAAAAAAATCACAAAAGAAAAAACGTTCCTTGAATAAATCACAAGATACAGATGAAAACACGAGCAAATCTGAAGAGAAGAATTTGCCAAATGTTGAGACGTCAAATGATGATGAAAGTGATAAAGATGAAGTAGTTATACCAGTTATGAAGTTTGCTAAAAACTATTCTATAATAGCATCTAATGGATCAAATTCTGATGAGAAATCAGATAGCAGTGATGAAGATTCTTACATTCCAGCTATTCCACTTGAAACTCATAGCAATGATTCTGACAGTAATTCTGATGTTAATTCATTAATTAATTCTGATATTGAGAAAGAATATAATTTGAATGGAGGAGAACAAAAATTTTCTGATGATAATGTACCTGCTGATGAGTGCCGAGCTTCAGAATCGGAAGCTTCAGATCCTGATGATGATGGTTCAGATCTTGCAAGTTTTATAGTTGATGATGATGAAGTAATAGAAGAAGAAGAAGAAGAAGAAGAAGCCGATGATAATGATGATGATGATGATGATGATGACAACATTTTCCATGATGATGAAGAAAAAGAGGAAAGTAACAATGAAGAAGAAAATGTGAAAAATATGAAAGAAGCCGAGGAAGAAAAGGAGGAAGTAGATGTTGAAAGTATAGACGAACAGAGTACAAAAGAAAAGAATAAAGTTGCAAAAAAGAAGAAAATAAAAAATAAAAGAAATGAACAAGACATGGATATAGAAAAGGAGGAAGTGGATGTTGAAGGTATAGATGAACAAAATATAAAAGAAAAGAATAAAGTTGCGAAAAAGAAGAAAAAAAATAAAAGTAATCAACAAGATATGGATGCGGAAAAGGAGGAAGTGGATGTTGAAGGTATAGATGAACAAAATGTAAAAGAAAAGAATAAAGTTGCAAAACAGAAGAGAATAAAAAATAAAAATAATGAACAGGATGTGGAAAATGTGGAAAACAAAGCGGAAGAAAATGTTATATTGGATGAGGAGGAGGGAGACACAGAAGGAAACTCTATTAAATGTATTCCATCTAATACAAAAATGCTTTCACCTGAGGTAAAAAGCACAAAAATAAAACGAGATTTCAAGAAAAAAAAATCTGACATGGAAAACAAAACCATTTTATTAGATACATCACACTCAGATTCATCGATTACACAAAAGAATGAAGATATTGTTTTATTGGATACACCTAATTTGTCAGCTAAAAAAAAAAAGAGATCAAATGTACAATTTTTTCCAGAAAATGTAACAGAACAAGACTTGATGGAACAATCAAATAAGTCTGAAAAAATAAGAAAGTTGCCAAAATCGCACAAATTTATAGGATGTAGTACCCCAAAACTTGACACGCAAAAATTCGAGTTTACTGAAACACCTGAAACAGCGATGAGAATTTCAGAAATTAAGGATATCAAGACAGATGACACGAAAACAACACAGACAGATACTTCGTTTAAGAAAAAGAAATCCAAGAGAGATTCCATATTAAGAGAGAACGTCAGTTTAAGGGAATTTAATCCTACAACCGATGAGAAAAAACGATTAAATAGAAGTCTTCCATCCGACCTACTGGAAGCTATAGAAAAAGCAGGACTCTCGAAACCGGTACATTCCAAGATGAGTGATTTACGCAAAACAATGAATATCACTCATACTGAATCACCTACAATAAGATATCTCCGAAAAGAGAAATTAAATGAAAGTGCACCAGCATTAAGTATGGAACTTTATTCAAGAGAGAAAAAACCATCCTCTGCTAAAAAGGTAAAGGATATTGCACAAACTAGGACAAAATTGGAAAATGATGAAGAGGCAAGCACATCAGCCTTAAACGTGGAACTTGATTCAGGAGAGAAAAAAGTGTCCTCTGCTAAAAAGGTGAAGAATATTGCACAAACGAGGACAAAATTGGAAAATGATGAAGAGGCAAGCACATCAGCCTTAAACGTGGAACTTGATTCAGGAGAGAAAAAAGTATCCTCTGCTAAAAAGGTGAAGGACATTGCGCAAGCTAAAACAAAATTGGAAACTGCTAAAGAGGAAATACTTAATCTGATAATTTCATCTGGTGATGATGGCATACAAAAGCGTAGAAAGAAACAGAAGAAACGTAAAGCGCGAACGGAAGACATTTCAAGCGAAAATATCCCTGATGAAGCCTTGACTCAAGATGTGATGGAATCAGATGTTCCTAAAAAGAAAAAACGTATTAAACTTGCGCAAGAAATCGTAGAAGATGATAGCAGAGATAATCAAACTGATGAAAAGGAAAAGAAACGGAAGAAGAAGCAACTTAATGTTATTGAACGGAATGAAAATGTGAACGAAGAGGACGTGCTTCAAAAGAATATTCGCAAAAATAAAACGGAGTCGATGCGACGTAAGAGAAAAAATTATGAAATTGTAGATAGTTCAGACTTGAATTTATCTGCGGACGTAGTTCAGAAAAAATCTAAACGACAAAAGATAGCGGAAAGTGAAGAAATGGTACCAGTAAAGTTATTAGATATAAAGCAGAAGAAGAAGAAGAGAGAGGAAAAAATTTCATCGTCACAAATTCGAACCTCAGAATTAAAATCCACTAAGGATCTGGGATCTAATAAACTCCAAAAACAAAATATTCCATCAGATCCGATTAAATCCAAAAATATTGCTTTTATCAAAGCACGGAAAGAAGCCCTAGAAGCGATTCATGCTGCAGAGATGCGCATTAGGGCTAGAAATACAAAAGAATTAAAAAAGAAAAAGCGAGAGAATATCGAAAAGACTCAGAAGCAAGTTTTAAAGATTCCTGACAAGAAACAAAGAAAGGAAGTTACGGGGAAGAGTGATTCCTTACCATCGTCTTCAGGATTGAAACGACTTCCAGATGATGTGGTCGAAAATCTGACGGATCAGCCAACGAGAGCGAAAAAGAAACGTTCACAAATCCAGCAACAGAGTGGTCCATCAGTTTTGTCCGGCAAAAAATCGAAGGCAACGACTGCGAAGAACGAGGGTGGCTTGGTCGCATCGAGTTCATTTGGTAGCACCACAGAATTCACTGTAGTAGATCTACAAAAGGCTGAAAAACAATCATCAGGCAGTTCCGCAGCAGCTTCATTGAGAGAACGTATGCTCGCTAGGAATAACCGGGAACCCGTTTCGGCTTATATGATGTATCTTGAGAAGCAAAAGGCATCCTCAAGTAATCGATTTTTTTAATAATGCGTTTTGAAAACGTTCTTTTTAATTTTCACTAATATTTCATAAATTAAAAAAAAAAAACTTTATAATTCATATAAGATTAAGTTACTGTATTTACACATATGGATTTTATCATTATTCGACATTTTGAGCAAAGTGTTGTTCTAGAATAAAATATTCGTGTTATCAAGAAATAAAATTGGGAAGATGCTGTATTTTTTGATTGCGTGTATTAATATAATTTTCTAATGTCCAATGTATTTATATATACTTATCGCATAATATATAAATACATTGAACATATATTTGGTTTTTTTCTTTATAAGATTCCTTTTTTATATATAAAGCATGTTATGCAAATAAATATATTCTGCAAATTATTTGATAATTTTTTTTCCAAATATCAAGGTAATACAAAGGATATAAAATATTAACTTATTTGTACAATTGTATCTAAATTGATACATAGCCACGAGAAATTCTCTACGCTCTTATCCAATATTAACAAAAAAAAAGATCGTTATTTCTTTTTCTCATAGATTATTTAATAATTAAGATAGGTCCACAGCAACGGACTTTTTTAAGCTCGTATGACAATATCTGACGACACTTCCGTTTTGATATTCAAGAAACAGGCACCATTCGCGGCATTATTTTGTCCACCGAATATCACGCATGCAAGGCTGTTTATAGCATTATGTTGCCAAAGCATGTGGCTCCACTTATTCACAGTGTGCAACGTTTTCTCTACCTGTTCTTCCTTCAATTGCTCTTCTTTTATTCTCACGTGACACAACACGAAAGCGTGTTCCATTGCAATTTCTGCAGTTCGATCTACGGCGTGTTTATTATTATCCGCTATTACGAGACGTACCTGTGATTATAATAAATCGATGTTAAATATAATGTTGAAATAATTAAAATTACTTTATTTTTTTTTTTATTATTCCTATTTTTTGAGTTCGATATTTCTATCTTTTTATCAATATTTAATTAATTAAATTAATATGTATAAATTAATTAAATTAATATATTTAATTAATTATATTAATATATTTAATTATACAGGGTGTTTCATTTTAATCCGACCACCTAAATTTCTCGGAACCTAAGCAAGATAGAGAAAAATGTTTTAGACAAAAGTTGTATGGTTTCAAGGGGGACATAAGATGGTGTCATTAGTTTGATCTTGAAGAGCCACCTGAAGGACACGCGAAGGTCAGCTCCAACTTTTTAAATGGGACACCCTATATGCTTTTGCATATTCTTGTAGCTCATCTCAAGAGCTTTCCAAAACACTATAATTAAGTTAGTTTTCATTAAGTACTTTCCAAGTTATGAGGCTTAAAATCATTTTTTAATTTTACATAAACCGTAAAATATCTTGGTAAAATATTCAATTTTCGATTATTTTACCTTAATACTTTTATGTACAAAATAATGAGAGGAATCAATTGGTGTAAAGAAAAGACATAGTTATTTTTAAGAAAAAATATGTAATTGTTAATTGCAAATTACATATTTTTTTTCGAAACAACTATGAGTTTTCTTTACACCAATTGATTCTTTTCATTATTTTGTACATAAAAGTATTAAGGTAAAATAATCGAAAAATGAATATTTTACAAGATATTTTACGGTTTATGTAAAATTAAAAAATGATTTCAAGCCTCATAACTTGGAAAGTACTTAATGAAAACTAACTTAATTATAGTGTTTTGGAAAGCTCTTGAGATGAGCTACAAGAATATGCAAAAGCATATAGGGTGTCCCATTTAAAAAGTTGGAGCTGACCTTCGCGTGTCCTTCAGGTGGCTCTTCAAGATCAAACTAATGACACCATCTTATGTCCCCCTTGAAACCATACAACTTTTGTCTAAAACATTTTTCTCTATCTTGCTTAGGTTCCGAGAAATTTAGATGGTCGGATTAAAATGAAACACCCTGTATATTTGCTCAATATTAATAGTTATTCAAGACATTTATTAATTCATTTATTCCTATTTTTTGAGTTTGTTATTTTTATCTTTTTATTAATATTTAATTAATTAAATTAATATATATATATATAAATATATATAATATTTATTAATATATATAAATTAAATTAATATATTTAATTAATTATATTAATATATTTAATTAATTTAACAAAAATATTTAATTTTTGTCTTGAATAAATGTATTAATATCGAGAAAATATATAATTAAATATTAATATAATTAATTAAATATATTAATATAATTAATTAAATATATTAATTTATATATATTAATTTAATTAATTAAATATTAATAAAAAGATAGAAATAACAAACTCAAAAAATAGGAATAATCATGTACTAACTTGATCGGTTTTTGCGAAATTTTCATCATCCATGACATTAAAAGACGAATTCATCAGATACTTGGAGTACTCGGACATTATTTCACTGCTACCTATGATGGCGGCGGTATTTTTATTTTTCGTTATGTGATTAAATATCGATGTGGCATATTTTTTCATCTCCATTTTTTGTAATGCCCATTGCGATTTTTCCTTCTCCGTTTCTTCTCCCATTATTCTCATATTGCGGTCACCGAGCAACACGGCGTCCCCATAATCGACGCTATTCGCTAATTTTAACTGGACCAATTTCATTGAAGCCTTCGAATCCTCCGCCGAACAGTGTCCAGCTTTACTGTCTTGGATATTCTCTCCGAGAAATTCGCGCGCCAAAATCTGCAACTTTGTTTTCCTGCATCTGTGTAAAAAAAATGAAATCAAACAAATGCACACAAGAGACATAACGTCAATATTTGTGGTATTTCATGTAGAATACCTGTCTCCCGTAAGATTGAATATTACAGAAGTATCAATGATATAGGGATGCATCATTTTTAACGTATGCAGGTCAGAATTCAAGCTTTGTCCTACAAGAATCGCATCCGCAGGAAGTAGCATTTTTAATGTTTGCTGAACATCGTGTAACGTAACTGTGACATCGGTTAACATCTCTTTAGTAATACCGCTGTACCGAGTTAGATAATTCGTTATCGTGTTTTCCGGTTTCACCAGAGTGTCATAAACAACCTGTGAACAAAGATTAAAGCGCAGATTTATATGTATTTCCTTTTAATACGCAAATATTTAATGGTACTTACCTTCATATTTTCATCCACAATGGTGATTCTGGCGAGTTCTAGATTACCACTCGTTGTCAGACACATTTCGCAATCTAAACCAAACATTGGCGATGTTGCTGTGGCCTCTTCATAAACATCTTTTGTCAATAGATATGAAGCATATCTAAAAAAAAAAGTAATTATAAATAAATATAATTATAATTTTATAATAAAATTAAATTATATATTTGTAATAAAATAAAATAAAATAATAAAATTAAATTATATATTTATAATAAAATATAATTATAATTTTATTATACAATATAATTTTTGTGTTTGTATAATGAAAAAAATCTTACTTTTCTGCTAATATTCCCTTCAAAGGTACAGGATAATTTTCTTCCACCATCTGTGATAATGACAAAAGCAACTTTGTTCTACAAAATTTATCAGTAGATGGTAAACTTATATCGCATTCGTTCTTCACATCATCGTTTGCCGAATGCATTGGAAAAACGCTTCTCAGCAATTTTATGACATTTCCATTTGTTTGCAAAGCAGATTCCACAGAACCATATCCTGAAAAATGAGAATTACCTCCTCCGCATTCACATGACAAAATAGATAATTTATAATTGTTATATACTCTAAAAATATTTAATTATATTTAATTAATTAAAAATTTCTTACTTTGTAGATAAAATATACTTAAAAAAAAATTTATTTTAATGAAAGATACAAATCAGAAAGATTTTATAAATATACAATGTAATTATACATATATACATACTTCTTATTAATTTATCACTTTGAGTTCCTGTCAAAGGTACAGCTGCAAGCTCCTCTATTATGGATGCTCCATAAGTAGCAGGTGTTACTACCTCTAAGTGATATTTCAAATTATTTGTTATATGTGGAAACATGTTCTCATAAGCCATGAAATGATACGAAGACAAGCCTTCAATCACAAAAACTACAGTATGGCTTACCTTTAAGAAAAATTGTTTACTTTGAATCATACAATATAGATTAAAATAAGATATTATTTTTGATAATACTGTGACTATTACTTTGTTATATTTTTCAAGTTGACACCATCTGGCTGGCAGGTAGGGAGAATGATGTCCAAGCAATGAATATAATAGAAGATGCTGTATATCACTGAGAAATATTGGTATTCTACTCTTCATATTTGCAACATCTAGAGTAGCATTCTCACCAACTGCTTTAAGGGTAATCCTTGGAATTGCTTGAAGCTTTTTTTTACGTTTTCTAAGTTCTTGCTTTAGCTTTATGTATTCATCGCAATTGCTTAATCTGTATAAAAAAAAAAGAATAAATTATATCCAATATATAAAAGCTTATTCATAGAGCATATTCATAAATCAAATACCTGGGTTTTTTATTATTAAAAAGACTCTGTGACTCTGATTCATGACCATCTTCCTTCTTCTCGGAAATTTCTGAGGATGTATCACCCAAATCTTTATAAGACCGTTTATAATTAGAATTTCCTCCTATTATATTATTGTTTGGAGTGTTAGAGCTATCAGTGATTGATGTCTGAAAATAATTATAATTTAATAACAATGTGTATAGTCCTCTTCAAAATGTTATGCATATATTTTTACTTCAAATGATTTTAGATTTAAATATAAACCTGTCTCAAAGCCTGTAATTTTGCTTCTTTGTCTTTATCATTGAGTTTTGCAATTTCCAAAAATGCCGCCATCTTTGCTTTCTTCTTTTCCAATCTTTGTAATTGTTTTGTTGTCAATTCCTTCATAATTTAATATTTGATTATTGAAAACATTTATAACCTGCAACAAATACATATAATTAAATTTCATATTTATTTCAGGATATATATTTGTGTGATATAATATCTTTTTAGAAATATTTCATATAACAATTTTTCAACACTATGTTTAATAACTTTTAGATTTCAAACAGTTCTCTTCTCTATCTTCTCTATCTATATTTTTCTTAATATATAACGTGTCTCTCTGTATATTGGAAATACATTAAAATTTAAAATAATTTTTTTAATTTGAAATAACATGCTTTTTTGTTAAAGAAATACCATGCAATGTTGATTTGTGAGAAAAGTAACGAAATGAGATTGTGTGTTTAAAAATTACTATTTCATTATTCTTTTCATAATCACTTAATAATAGTTTACTATTTATTAAATATTGCACAATTTGCTAGATTATAAAATAATTTATCAATCAAATAATATGGTTCGATAAAATAATATGAATGGATGATAATTTAGATTTTATAAGAAATCGGAATATTGAATATATTTTATTGCAAACTGTAATAATTTAATTGTGAAAAATAAGACAGAATATTTTTCGCGAAAAAAAATATTTCAAAATAATAATAAATTCATAAATAATAAATTCATTATTATATATATTGTAAAATATATTCTGTAATACATTACCATTACAGAATCTTTTATATATTTGTAATATATCGGTTTCAGTAGATTAACATCACCTGCTTGAGAAAAATTCAGCATCTTTTACTCCGATTTAATAATGCAATGTGTTGTTAAAAATAAATTTCACGTTGATTCAGGTTAGAAAGTGTACAAATATCTTGTACCAACCTTTGACTATTAAAACACATAGTCCAAGGTACCAACTGAACGATAAAAATATACCAAATTAAATTTAAATAGATTCACCAATCAAGCTGAAGGTTCAAAGATTTCTTTGTTTTGATTGGAATCAGCTTCGAGCGATTTTCTTTCGAATCAAATTGAATATATCCAAAATTACCCCATGATTTCTCATCACTGTTATATATATTCATAGGATGTAAGCAGAAAGCAGACGATTCAGATAAATATTTCACTTTGCCCAAGTGCTTGTATGTTTAAAAAAAAAGGAAAGTATAATAATTACATCGTGTTAAGAGAAAGGAAAAAATAATCTTTTTTACTACACACTATTAAAAAAATAATAACGATAATGTCCACGAATACCTCGCATACGGAAAAAGAACTGGATTTAAGTAATGCTGGCCGTGGTGTGTGGCTTGTCAAAGTGCCTAAATATATAGCCAACAAGTGGGAAAAAGCACCTGGCAATATAGAAGTCGGCAAATTAAAAATTACGAAGTAAATTTGCCTATTGCTACATTAATTTGTATATGTAATTTAAAATTGTTCTTGGAGGTATAAAAAAACAAAAAAGAAAGTGTAATATTTGATGCAATATTTTGTGTCTGCTATGAAGGATTTATAGTTTGAAAAATATATTAAACCATTGTGCTGTTAATATAATTATAATGATAATTTTTATAAATGTAAAATTTTAATATCTAATTTTCTTGTTTGAGAATTATTTTATCTTATAATATTTATTTTATAATATTATAATTTATTTTATAATATTTATTTTATTTATTTTATTTTATTTTTATAAGTGTAAAATTTTAATATCTAATTTTCTTGTTTGAGAATTATTTTATTTTATAATTATATTTTATAATTTATTTATATATTTATTTTATAATATTATAATTTATTTTATTTTATTTTTATAAGTGTAAAATTTTAATACCAAATTTTCTTGTTTGAGAATTATTTTATGTTTGTATATCTTTTCTAGAAACCCAGGACAGAAAGCCGAAGTATCTCTCAAACTGTCAGAGGCTGTTTTGGCTCTGAAAGAATCCGGAGAAGAAGAGATTCCAAAACAACATAGATTAGATGTTACGACAGTTACTAGACAAATGCTAGGAGTATTTTCTCATGTTACCCGTAAGTTTGACACTACTTTCAAATTTGATGTTTATTTTCTGACAATATCTATTAATCTTACAGCATCCGCGAGCTCAGATGCAATTGTTCCAGAAACAGAGAAGCTTTTTATGGAAGGAAGGATTGTACAAAAATTAGAATGCAGACCATATGGTATATTACTTATGCAAATAAAGTGTGTTGAGAAAAAGATTTTTATATATATATATGTATGTTTTCCAAACATTTTTTGCTAAATATTTTTTTAGCTGATAATTGTTATATGAAGCTGAAACTAGAGAGTATCAAGAGAGCTTCTGTGCCACAAAGACAAGTTCAACAATTAGATAGAGTTGTACAGAATTTCAAGCCTGTATCTGATCACAAACACAATGTGAGTATTATCTTTTGATATTTTTTAACATAATTAGATTAAGATGTTTCATAAACAGTGAACATTTTACAGATTGAATATGCTGAGAAGAAGAAAGCAGAAGGAAAGAAAATGAGAGATGATAGAAATGCTGTACAAGATATGCTTTTTGCAGCATTTGAGAAACATCAATATTACAATATAAGAGATCTTGTGAAAATTACAAGACAACCTATTGTAAATATATATATATATATATATATCTTATTTATTCATGCAATATTTAAATATGTAACGTATTATAGAAGAATTTAATATCTCTCACATATTATATTCAAAAATTTTAGGTTTATTTAAAAGAAATCCTCAATGAAGTTTGTAACTATAACTTAAAAAATCCTCATAGAAATATGTGGGAATTAAAACCAGAATATCGACATTACAAGGAAGAGGAAAAACCTACCGAGGGTACTTCAAAAAGAGGCAATGAATCAGAAGATGATTGACATTTTTTTCTTATTTATACATGTTTATGCATGTATATATATATAAATATTTAGTTATTAATAAAATTTATTGAATATCTTTTTAATTACTGTAAATTTCCAGTAATGTATAATTTATAATTATGCTTAAAAGAAAAATTATATACAATCATATAGCAGTTAGAAAAATGGACGTTCCTTACCAAAAGTTATTTGATATACCAATTGTTTTAAAGACAAAAAATTAAGTATATTTTGCACTTTACAAACATTGCAAGAGATTTGTTAGTCGATTTTTATATCCTTAAATATTTGGAAATGCTTGAAACATCAGCATAGGATGACAGCCACATAAAACTTTAATTTCCACTGCTTCATTAGCAGGGATAAACAGAACAGAGCCGCGAGAAAATATCTTGGAAGATATTTCTGCTTTGCCACTCACTATTAATAGAATGCTGGCTGAATTCCTTGGTTTTAAATTGTGAGATGGTCGTCCAGGTGGTAGCTGGATATGTAATATAAATATATGCATATATTTCTATACAATCACAATTGTTGAATGGTAACACATTAAAACTCACAGTGATCTTGGCTACTGCAAACTCTGGGATCGGTGGACGAAAAACTTCGGTGAACACATCTTCTCGGAATGGTTGAATCTTTCTGGCAGAAGCTGACTCGCATTCAAACGATAATATTTGTATTAAAGTTGGCACATCTTTTGCTTTTGGTGTAAGTCCAGCTCGTATCACATTGTCTGAACATGCCATACACTCTATGCAATCTGAAAATTGAAAGTCGATATATAAGTCATTCATATTTTTATATTTAAATTTCAAAAGTTCAAAAATAATTCACCGCCAGAAAGATATGCATGAGGTATATTTGGTCCAATATATATGGCTTCGCCTGGCTGCATTGTTATATAATTGAACAGGTAAATTGTAAAACAGCCCACATCTCCAGGATAATCTGCATAGAGGCGTTTTAATACATCGGCTTTTATCCACTGCCTGTAAGAATCATCTAAGAGCAACTGGATATGATTATATTTTTCTAATAAAAATTTCTTCCTACAGAAGGGAGAATACAAAAATATATTCAGGATATTCAGTTAATCATGTTATAATTATTAAAGAAATTTTATTAATAATTTTATTTTTTTATTAATATTTTTATTTTTAAAAATGTTTTTTTTTTGTCATATGGGATTTTTGATCATGATTTATTTAACATTCTATATATAGAAATTTGTACCTGTATTGTGCAATCTGTCTATCAAACTTCTCAACTGTTGTGTCACTTCATTAGAATCACAGGTCATAAGACTGTAAAAACATTGTCGCAAAGCGTCACCAACCATAGAATCGGTTGCTTGAAGTAAACGGCGAACATTGGTTTCTCCTATCACAGAAAGTAACTCTGGTATATTACTCAGATAATCATTTATTTCATTGATTGGACGGAATCCACAGAGTGCTTCGAAAGGGGTCAAAGCTATCGCTAATTCTGGTTTGTGATTTGGATCCTTATAGATATTTGAATACAACTCGTGTAGTTCTTTTGCCTTTTCCTGAAATCATAAATCAATCATAATACACTACTCTTACGGTTAATAAAAAAATACAAATAATATATATTACCTTATTTGGATGCACTTGAATGGACAAAGCTTTATTAATAGACAAGACCTTAAAGAGAAAAGGCAAGTCAGAGCCAAACATTTGTATCGTATCACCTAACACCTTAGTATTCTCTTGAATATATTTCTGCAAGGAGATATTTGTGTCCTTGAGATACGATGGACCATTCACGTGAGTACCCATCCATAGTTCCGCGTAAGTCTTTTCCTCATCCACCACAAAATCAGTATTAGCTGATTTCATCAAAGTTGCAACAATACTGTCCATACCATGTTTTCCCCAATTATATGTTTGAATTGCACATTTGAGTTCCATTTTAAAGATATATCTATGTAACAAGGAACTAATTTAGTTTCAAATATTTGCATATGCAATAAGAAATAATTAAAATTATTTTTTATTTTTTATATTTGTGATCTCTATAACAGAATTTATATAGAACGCTAACAAGATTCACAAGGAGCTAATAAATTTTAAATATTTGCATATGCGCAGTAAGAATTAAAATCATTCATTTTTATACATTTGATTTTTATAATAGAATTTATATAGAATGTTAACAAGATTCTGTGCACAAATAATATTCATTGAATAAAACTTCTTAATATATTATATTATAACATTTATCTTGTAAGAGTTATAAGAAATGTTTGATAAAAATATATATCCTCCTATATAATATACATATATATTTTTTCTATAGATAAAATAATCTTTTATTTTCATATAATTCTATTCTCTTAAATTTAGCTTTATTTATATAATACAACAGATATTTTTAATTTACTATTATTATATTTTTACATTATTTTTAATTTACTATTATTATATTTTTACATTATTTTTAATTTACTATTATTATATTTTTATATTATGTATCAGTAATATATGCACACAAAAATGTGATACAAAATTTTCAACAATGATCAAAGAATTGAAATTTGCAGATCTGAGGAAGTTTATTAGTTCAGCCTATTTTTATCCATTTTTCAACAGAAATTTGATCTAATTATTGCTTGATAAATATACATATTGACATATTGAAAATGATAATCCTTACACAAGCCTGTAAGCGTGGCAACATGAATATTTCACTCTGTACTGATTATGTATGCATTTGTTTACATAATTTAGTGATTACTATATACATATGCTTCAAAAGTTCATAACCTTTTCTTTCCCTTCCTAACATTTTATGTACGAAACAATGTAAAAAAAGAAACGAGCAAACGTCTTCAATAAATCCAAGCATACGATATAACAATACCTGTATTATCTAAGTCGCAGTTCATCGTATTACTTTACAGCTTATCATTTCAATATAATTACGTGTACGCGTACTTCCTCTTGAAGATAAATCATAATTATTTTCTTTTTAAATAATATTATTATTACGACAAACTCATTCTTTGTGTACAAACGATCTGTATCTATAAAGATAGGAGAGAGACAAATATATTTATAATTGAAAAGCCATTAAATATTATTTTTACTAATATTACTTCCAGCTCTCTCTTTCTCTCTCTGATATGCAACACACACACACACATGCACATACAGAGTTAAAAACTGTTGCTCAATTGGCTCAATATAAGAGTTTTTTCCCTTTAATATTGCATTATATATTGTTTACAGAATGAGATAAGTAAATGAATGAAATAAATATAAATTATATATTTATAAACAAAATATATATATATATATATATATATATATATATATATATGTTATTTATATATTTTCTATAATAAAAATATTTAAACATTAAAAAGAGAGAAAAGAAGAGAAGAAAAAAATTGAAAAAAAATTGAAAAAAATTGCAAAAATACAATGTCAAATCGAAATTGCGTCAATTTACAATCATTATCTGAGATGTAAGAAATATCTGTCAAATTTATTATTTTCTATTTTTTATTGCCAAGATGTAGACTCGATTTGCATTACTTCATGATATCTTCTAAGGAATCTCTAATGAACAGTGATCTTGCTCTTTTTTTGCTTATTTTTTGTAAATAAATAAATATAATTTTAAATATAATTTATAAAATAAATAAATATAATATAAATATAATTTATATAATTTTAAATATAATTTATATAATAAATAAATATAATATAAATATAATTTATATATAATTTTTGTAAATAAATAAATATTTCTATCAAATATCTTAAAACGTAGTTTGAATTTAGCGCTAGAATAGTAATCAATCGAATGACCAATCACGAGAGTATCTCGTTTGACAGCCAATTATATCGACCTGTGTCTAAGGTAACCAGCAACGATTAACCAATCAGAGAGTCCTATTTTGAATTGGCCAATTGGAAACGTGGTCAATCAAGTACCCTCCACCAATCACATTGGAACACACATAACATTAGCCTTGTGTGTGTTTGACTTCTCTTTATGTATTTTATAGTTCATGTACATTGGTGCACAAGGCAATGATCTCATCTTCGTTCTTTCTTCTTCATCGTTCGTCTTGCCACGAGGTATGTTGTAGTATTGAAGATTTCTGAACGTTTAATATATCATTTTATTTGTATATAATTATATGAATACATAAAATTAATAATTGCGAATGTTATTACAGTCGTGAGAAAAATCACCTGCAAAAATGGTGGCCCAGAAGAAACAGGTAATTGCATTCTTGCGCGCCCACGTGCTCTCTTAGATAAATTTTCACAACGAAACTTAAAACATTTTTTTTACATATATTAAATATATATATATATATATATATATATATATATTAATATATATTAAATATATATATTAATATATTATAATATATAAATAAATTTATAATTTATATAATATTTAAATTAAATATATAAATTATATTATATTAATATATATATATATATATATATATATATATATATATTAAATATATATCTTCGATTCCACATCTATATATAATAAAAAAAGAAAAATATTTCATTAAATCTAAATATAAAATAAATCTTTTTTTATAAATTTTATTTCTCAGAGGTTAAATATAAATGATAAAAATAATTTTGTCGCTTATTTATTTAGAAAAAGGCTCAAGAGAGCATCAATACCAGATTAGCACTCGTTATGAAATCTGGTAAATATGTTCTTGGTTATAAGCAAACTCTGAAGTCCCTTCGCCAAGGCAAAGCCAAGTTGGTCATCATCGCTAGTAATACACCGCCGTTGAGGTGAGACTGAGAAGTAGCACTCCTTTTGTAAGAGCGAATTGATATGTTGAATAGGAACATAGTTTCTCTTAAAAGTAAATTGAGAAAAACATTTGATGGATATTAATAAATGCAACATGTGTATCTAAAATATAAATATAAGAATATCTTAATAGAGAGAACTTATAAAAGTTTCTATTAAAATTAGCTTATTATGTGTTATAAGAATTTTATATTTTATTAAAAGTAAAAATGTTACATCAAGTAAATAAATCATTTAATAATAATGAAGTTAATGAATTATCAATGACTATATCAATTTGCTTATTGTAAATTGAATAGGAGTTCTATGGAGTAGTCTCCTGCCCTTGCTTGTAAGTGCACAGGGCATTAAATTATAATTCCATTCATTTTTTTAACATAATTTAATCTATATTTAATAGGAAGTCGGAGATCGAGTACTATGCCATGTTGGCGAAGACCGGCGTACATCATTACACGGGAAACAACATTGAATTAGGAACAGCCTGTGGTAAATACTTCCGTGTCTGTACTCTTTCGATCACAGATCCTGGCAATTCTGATATTATAAAATCCATGCCAACTGGTGATCAAGCGTAATATAATTTTTTATTTAATAAATAATCTGAAAATCTTGAAAATTATTATTTATTTTCATCCTTATTTATCAATATAAAATATCCTTGCTCGTGTATTAAAACAAGCTTTGAATATAAATGTTATACATTTAAAACCATTAGTGCCTATATATTTAAAATAGTATTAAAATAGTATTTGTTTATATAAATATATAATATTACATTTTCTATAAAATATATCTGATATTAATAAAAAATATATCTGATATTATTAAAAAAATATATCTGATATTAATAAAAAAAATATAACAGGATTTATCACATTTACTGTTGCTGTGTATTATCGTCCAGCTTGCTTGCACATTGTTCTTCCAAGTGGTTTGGTTTGTTACATCGACGACATATCTGTCCTTGTGCAGGACACGCGGACGCAACGTGATCTTGGCCACATCTCCAGCAATTGTTTATAAAGGGAATCTGGCATTTCCATGAAAGATGATTGCTTTTGCCGCATTTTGTACATACTTCGCCAAATGCCGGACAACGTGATTGAATATGACTCGTTCCACATTTAGTACAGTTATCCACGTATTTAACTTTGCAACACTCCGTCAAATGATTAAATTGTTTACATTTACTGCACTGGACACCCCAAGCTAGACATCGATTTCGATTATGTTGTTTACCACATCTACTACAATCTATTACAATAGATGTGACATGAGCAGCATTTTGTTTTGGCATTTCTTCATTATATTCATTACATTTTTGTGCCATTAAATCTTCGCATTGTTTCCAAAAGAGAATAATATTGTTGAGATCTAACGATTGCAAGAATGGTATAAAATTTGTTCCTTTCCGTTCTATGAAAAGCGCAGCTTTTCCTGTAAAGCGTTGAGTGCTGATATCCTCTATAATTTTCTCTCTCACTATACTTGCAGGATCAGAATAATTATGTGCAGTAGCGGTGAGCTGCAAAAGACAAATGATTGCAACTTATAAATTATATTCATAGATATATAGTTATAACATATAGTTTCATCGACATACCTTTAAGTCATTTACATATTTATCGATATCCTCATTAACTTTTTTCTTATCTCGGTACATGCAATAAATATCAAATTTCTTGATTAATACTTTTATATCATCCTGTGCATTTTTATCATGAAAGGAAAATGTTCTGCAAATTTCTTGCCCAACAGGACCCATGCGATTTAAAAGCATAATACCCCACATATTTCTGTTGGCTTCCTCTTTATCAATATCCTTCATATAGGTAAGAAACTCATCTTTCCAAGATAACCACGTTGTAAAAAAATCATCTCTCGAAATAAACTTGGATGGCACAATAGCAGTTGTACTTGCAGGTGTATCTTTTGGAAAAATCTCATTTGCATTGGGAGAGTCTGCTTGTTCATTATTTACAGCTTGTTCATTATTTATAGCTTGTTCATTATTTATAGCTTGTTCATTATTTACAGCTTCTTGGCTAGAGGAACTACCTATTTATACACAATATTTATAAAGCAAATTTTTTTACAATAAAATTTGTTTTTTTGTTATTTGTGCAAATAATATCTAGTTACCCATTTTTATTTTACAATCACTCCTTTGTTCAATATATTTCTATGTATATTTTTTATTTGTTACGTATTTTTATATAAAATTTATTCTGTAAGAGAAAAAAGTTAAGTAAATAATAGGTTTCAACAGAAACAGAAATTAAAAAGCATAGAAATTTGATAATTCCACACTATTCATATATACGTGTTACTGTCATTACGTTACTATCAGAATGTTATCTTACTATGCAATATTGTTGTGATATATACAGGGTGTCCCAGTTATCTTCCGTCATCTTTCAAAGACAGATTCCTGGGATCATCCGAGACGATTTTTCCTCAACGAAAATGTCGAGGCACTAATAATTTTCGAATTATAAGTGATTGGAAATAAGGGGTTTTTCGTAAACTAAGCTTTGTAGAAATAAAATATTAACAAAACCACATTCTTTGATTAATTTTAAATAGAGTTTACTTTAGTTGAGTTTTAATTTAAGACTTAATTGCAAAAATATACGATGACAAATATCGGGAACATGCAAAAAATGATGGCCTTCATTGATATCTTCGTTGAAGAAAAATCGTCTTCAAATGATCCCAGGAATCTGTCTTTGAAAGATGACGGAAGATAATTGGGACACCCTGTATGTATGTATATGAACAGATAATATGAATCACATAACTTCTTCTATATGAGACGAACAATGAATCTGGTAAATCCCTAATATTCATCAAGGACAAAGTGTTTTTGAAATCTTTCCATAATTTTTCGAGATGTCAAATTTATTCAAGAACTTGCGTGGACACTATCTTTTGCTTCTGATATGTCCGAGATAATTATTGGATATTTAAAAATTGTTTTGGAAATATATCATAAATATATATAATCTAACATATGATTATGGCGACTTTGCATTGCGTATTTCATATAAGAGCGCGAGAACCATTAAGGTGCTTTTTCATGGTGACGCTCGACGCTTGATTCGAGCGTCAAAACTGGTCACGTGACTGACTTCATCTCTGGAAGGGGGAAATAGCAGCGTCAAGCGTCAAGTCAAGCGTCAAGGTGCGGCCTCATTGACGCTAAAAAGTAGCGTCAATCATTGGTTGAACAAGGAGGTAAGTATAGTTGCTTCATTGTTCAACCAATGGTTGACGCTACTTTTTAGCGTCAATGAGGCCGCATCTTCAAGCGGCCTTTTCATTGACGCTAAAAAGTAGCGTCAACCATTGGTTGAACAATGAAGGTGCGGCCTCATTGACGCTAAAAAGTAGCGTCAACCATTGGTTGAACAAAGAGGTAAGTATAGTTGCTTCATTGTTCAACCAATGGTTGACGCTACTTTTTAGCGTCAATGAGGCCGCATCTTGAAGCAACTACTTACTTCTTTGTTCAACCAATGATTGACGCTACTTTTTAGTGTCAATGAAAAGGCCGCTCAGGGTGGATTTTCACTTAATGCTCATTTTTAACGTCAAAAGATATCACGTGACAAAAAACGACGAATTGATATCTTTACTTTTAATGACGTGATAAGGTGCAATTTCATTGACGCTAAAAAGTAGCGTCAACAATTGGTTGAACAAAGAAGCAACTACTTACTTCTTTGTTCAACCAATAGTTGACGCTACTTTTTAGCGTCAATGAAATTGCACCTATATCTTTGACGTTTTGATCACGTGATATCTTTGACTTTGAAAATGAGCGTCGAGTGTCACATGAAAAGGCGCCTTTAGGCCGGTCTACAATAGGTAATTTAAGCCTTAAGTGTCGTCTACAATGGCAGTAGGATTAATGGATTATAGGTGTAATTCAAGAAATTGACCAATCACAGTCGAGTATTCTCTTAATGCTTGACTGTGATTGGTCAATTCCTTAAGTTACAGCTTTAATCCATTAATCCTACTGCCATTGTAGACGACGTGTTAAGCCTTAAAAGGTTGGACCAATCACAGTCAAGTATGAAGAGAATACTCGGCTGTGATTGGTCAATTTTTTAAGGCTTAGGGCTTAAATTACCTATTGTAAATCGAGACTTATACTTACCTAAACCCTGTTCACAGATGTCGCGGAAGCTGTCATTTCCGTTATTGCGAAAACGATTCTATTAAATACATCGTTTCTGGATCGTTCTCTTCCATATTTTCGCTGGTATATCGAAGGTAAGATCCAACGTGGTTTTCTGTAATTTAGAGGAAAAAAAAGCCCAAACACGAAGCTATCAGTTTATTTCCGCGTTTTACCATAAACATCGAAATTTCATCGATTTATGACAATTTACTTCATCTTATAAACGACGATGCAACGAAAGTAACTGCGAACACATGTCGACAAATGTGTATCCGAACACGCGCCTATCTTCACATCTGTGTGCTTCGATTAAATACGGAGCATCTAACATTCATTGCACTTAATTGTAATTGTAATTTATAACTGCGAAAAACTTTGGCAAAGACAACAATCGGATCCAACATCATCGAGGTTAAATCTTCTTCTTTTTTTACCGACTCGACACGTTGGTCGAAATAGCCTCCATTTCCCTCACATCGCTCATTTAGCCTTTCAATCTACTGATGTGTTTCAGATATTTTAATAATTTTTAAAACATCTCTAAAATTTAATAATTTTTTCCAAGAGATAAAATATGTCCTAAAAAATAATTATATGAACTAATTTTTTCACATATGTAATTATAAAAATATATATATTTTTAAAAATTTATATATTTTTAAAAATATATAATTAAAAATTTATATATTTTTAAAAATTATTTTTGTATTTAAAATTTTTTTATAATTTTTTTCAATGAAATTCTATAATTATTCTAAGCAAATCTATTATTTATATGACTAGAGAGCTGCAGACTTTTTTCATCTATATTATAGATATATTCTTTATAACAATTTATTAATACAAAACTGCTTATTAAGAATATTTATTTCTTTTAATTTTCTGGATCGAAGAAATACTAGAATAATATACTCAGAAAATCATTAATTAAAATAAAACCTGCTTTATGATGTCGAAGAGAAATTATTTTTTAATCCATATAAATGAATATTATCTTTGTCCCATTGTTATCTTTGCTAAACACAACAAAATCTATCTAACTGTTGTCCTCGTAAGGGATTATATATTCTTTATATTTCTTGAGTGACATTATTTAATAATTTTGAAATTTGAAAAAAATAAAAATCTATATGTACTAAATTGATGAATAATAAGTAAAGGTAGGTAGAGTATATTTGAAACTTTAAGTTATTATGTAAGGAAATTTATCTTACAAAATATAAGCAAACTTCTATATGTATGAAATTATAACTTATTAAGTTTCAAGTAGTAACTTCTTTTTCAGAGAAAATTAATCCCATACGAGAACAAAAAGTTACATAGAAAGATGCCACAGAATGAATATATTGAGAGGCACCGTAAACTTTACGGTCGCCGTTTGGATTATGAAGAGAGAAAGAGGAAGAGAGAGGCTCGTGCACCTCACAAGCGAGCGGAGCAAGCTCGTACTTTACGCGGGATAAAGGCCAAGATCTTCAATAAAGAGAGGCGGAACGAAAAGATTCAGATGAAAAAGAAAATTAAAGCACATGAGGAGAAGAAGGTCAAAGAGAAATCCGATAAACTACCAGATGGAGCGTTACCTGTCTATCTGCTGGATCGTAATGTTACCAATCGTGCCAAAGTATTATCCAATATGATAAAGCAAAAACGCAAGGAAAAGGTTGGCAAATGGGACGTTCCAATCCCTAAAGTAAGAGCGCAGTCTGAATCTGAAGTGTTCAAAGTATTGCGAAGTGGAAAGACGAAACGAAAATCATGGAAAAGGATGGTAACCAAAGTGACTTTCGTTGGAGAAAACTTCACGAGGAAACCACCCAAGTTTGAAAGATTCATCAGACCAATGGCATTGAGATTTAAAACTGCCCACGTCACTCATCCGGAATTAAAGGCAACGTTTTCTCTGCCAATAATTGGTGTCAAAAAGAATCCGAGTTCTCCTCTTTACACAACTTTAGGCGTCATCACGAAAGGAACTGTTATCGAAGTCAATATCTCGGAATTAGGTCTTGTAACGCAGTCGGGCAAAGTGGTATGGGGGAAATTTGCGCAAGTTACAAATAATCCTGAGAATGATGGATGTATTAATGCTGTTCTACTTGTGTAGAGAGCAATATAAACAATAGCTTATAAATTTTTTTAATTCTTAAGTGTTATTTTAATTCTTTAGTGACTGTAATTTTTGAAATAAAGATCTTAATTTATACCTAAAAGTATATATTTTATATTACAGAATTATTCCTTTATTTTTAGAATAGTCGCCAAAACACTCCTTCAAATGCATGTATAAGTCCTAATATATATCATTATATTCTAAGTATTTCATCTTAATGATATGTTAATGATATCTTAATTATAGTGATACTGTAATAGCATCGTGTTTGGACTTCAGTCTACATATATCAGTTTCTTTACATATTTAGATGCATTTAAAAATTTTTTTTGAAATAAATTTCTTATTATTTTAAATTTACATTAATTCCATGTTACAGGACCAGCAATAATGCAGATCTTTGTGAAAACACTTACTGGAAAGACCATCACCCTCGAGGTTGAGGCATCGGATACAATTGAAAATGTTAAGGCGAAGATTCAGGATAAGGAAGGTAAGCAAATCTTGATATGTAAGAATGTTTATGATCTATTTTAATCGATTTTGAAGATTTGCTAGAAAAGCATATATTGAAATGATCTAATTTGAAGAATTTAAAATCAATTTGAAATTAAGTGAAAAATATAAAGTTGTGTTATTTCCATTTTCTCTCAAATTTCTCTTAATTTCCAATTTTAAATTGGATCTTTTATCGTTTCAGGAATTCCACCAGATCAGCAAAGATTGATCTTTGCTGGCAAACAACTGGAAGATGGTAGAACTCTTTCTGATTACAATATTCAGAAGGAGTCTACCTTACATTTAGTATTGCGTTTACGGGGTGGAGCGAAGAAACGTAAGAAGAAGAATTACTCCACACCAAAAAAAATTAAGCACAAAAAGAAAAAGGTTAAGCTGGCGGTGCTTAAATATTATAAAGTAAGACTTTATCTCTTTCGAGACTTCCTTTCTTTTTTTAATAAAATATCAAAATATTAAATTTGGCGTGAAAAATATTACAGGTGGACGAAAACGGCAAAATTCACCGCTTAAGACGAGAATGTCCTATGGAACAATGCGGTGCGGGTGTGTTCATGGCTGCAATGGAAGATCGTCACTATTGCGGCAAATGCGGATACACACTTGTATTTAATAAGCCTGAGGAAAAATAAATATTTTTCCACAACTGTAAAAATTTGTAAAAATTTTATAAGGATTTATAATCTCCATTTTCTCCTTTTCTTCAGAGTACGATATACGATCCCAAAGAGCGGAATTCGCGTAAAAAACGGATCAGCGGTTTGCCAATCACAAGATTGTTAAATGAAGAAAATAATAAAAATCGTTTCGCGATTGACTATCCGCCTGATCACCTATCGCTCGTTTACCTCTTTAACGATAGACGTAATTAATTTCTTTCACGTAATAAAATATGTCTAAGAAACTAATTATATAAATTAATTCTTTTACATCTATATAAATTATATAAATTAATTATTTTACATCTATATTTATAGATTTTAGGAGAAGTTAATTTTGTATATAAAATTTTCTTATAGCAATTTTTTATTCAAATTCCGATAATAGTAATTATTAATGGAATATACATTGAAATTCTATAATTTTAAGTAAATCTATTATTTACAACAGCAGAAAGTTGCAGAGACTTTCCTCTCACCATTAACGATCATATACATATTCTTTGTAATAATCTAATATAGAAAATTGCTTATTCAATAAAAGTTTATTTCTTTTAAATTTATATCTAGATCGAAAAGATACTAGAATAAAATGCAAAATCAAAAAGTAGGAACTATTTTATGACATTTAATAGAAATTATTAATTTTTAATCTAAAGGAATATTACTCTATTATTGTACGTGTTTTATTAAATACAACAAAATCTATACAGCTATCTATACAGTCGTTCTCGCAAAGGATTATATCCATTATGTTCTTTATTCTTATTTCTCGTTAGTATTTTGAAAAAAATATTTTATATATATACTAAAATGATGAATAATAAAGAGAGGAAGGTATAAACTTGAAATTTTAAATTATGTAAGAAAAATGTATGTTACGGAATATAAATAAGCTTTTATACATGAAATTATAACTTATTAAATTGTTCAAGTAATATATAATTTCTATTTTAGAGAAAATTAATCTCATGCCAGAATATGTATAAGCTCTACAGTATATATAATTACATTTTAAATATAAATATTTTTATAATTTTAATGGTACGTTATTAATGATATTTTAATGATTTTTGTGATACTGCGATAGCATGTTTGGGTTTCAGTATACATATATATTACAAAGTTGCATTATTTCCATTTGTTCTAAAATTTCTCTTAATTTCCAATTTTAAATTGAATCTTTTATCGCAGGAATTCCACCAGATTAGCAAAGATTGATCTTTGCTGGCAAACAACTAGAAGATGGTGGAACGTTATCTGATTATAATATTTAGAAGTCTACCTTAGTGTTGCGCTTGCGGGATGGAGCTAAAAAATATAACAAAAAGAATTACTCTACTTCTACAAAAATTTTTATCCTTTTATTTGAATAACTTAAATAATTTAAATAATTTCATCACAAACATTATATTTAAAGTAATGAGAATTTATATCTTCAAAAATTTTTTTAAATGCATTTAAATACTTTTTAAAGAAGCTGTATCATATATATATCAAAATCCAAATATGATAATGTATATTACAGCATCAAAACCATTATTTTTTTTCTCAAACAGTCAACATGTTATTTTTTGTAATGTAATGAAAGTTATTCCTTGTAATCATTAAAAATTATTCTAAAAATATAGATAAGAAATTCTCAATAATTTCAAAGAATTATTCTAAAAATTATCTATTACTTTTCATAACATTTCTCTTACTTAAATATATGCAAAGTAAGTTTATATTTAATATACCATTATCGTAAATATTTAAACTTAATTATATAATTAATTATATAATTAAGTTAGTTATTTAATTAATATTAATAAACATGATTTAATAAGAATATTATATAATTATTTAAGTATTTATTTTAAGTCAACATGTTATTTTTTGTAAAAATATTATTTAAATATTTTTACAAAAAAAAACATGTTGATTGTTTGGAAAACAAAATAATGGTTTTTGCTGTAATATATATTATCATATTTGGATTTTAGTATATATATGACACAGTTTCTTTAAGAAATATTTAAATGCATTTAAAAAAATTTTTGAAGAAATAAATTCTCATTAATTACTTTAAATATAATGTTCGTGATTAAATTATTTAAATTATTTAAGTTATTCAAATAAAGGGATAATATAATATGAATAAAATTTTTTATAAATTTACCACATTTTTTATAAGTTTACCAAAGATTGATCTTTGCTGGCAAACAACTGGAAGGGGGTAGAACTCTTTCTGATTATAATATTCAGAAGGAATCTACCTTACATTTAGTGTTGCGCTTATGGGGTGGAATTAAGAAACGTAAGAAGAAGAATTACTCCACTCCTAAAAAAATGTTTATCATTATATTTAAAATAATGAGAATTTATTTTTTCAAAAATTTTTTTAAATGCATTTAATGCACCAAGTAAAAAAAAAATATATATATATATATATATATATATATATATATATGCCTTGTGCACGTTTAAAAAAAATTTCCGCGAACAATTAATAACATTGGAACAGGTAGACAAGCAATAAGTTATTAAATACATCTGAGATGATCAAGGTCTCCAAAACGACTGTAAGATAACACAAAAGAAACTAAGGAACTAAGTGTCGTACCAAGAGATATACAAAATTAAGACACACCGTATTTGGAAGTGGAAATTTTATACAGTGAAACTTTTCTTAAAATAGGATCATAAGCAGGACTGAGGAACTCAGTGTTCTCTTGTTTATTTTGTATTCTTATTTATCAAACTATTTTTTTTGTTAATATGTACATTTCAGAAACAATAAAAGTTCTGTACTACTTTCTTCTCAATAAAAAAGCTCTGTATCTAAAACATGAACAAATTTCTAATTGAATTCAAGTTCATCTAGTCGATATTTTGAATTGATTGATAAGATTGACAAAAGTCTACTTATATTAAACTTATTCTTTTATTCTTGTAATAAGCTATCTCCTAGTTTGGCATACATATGATGCATCACAATCCCTGTAATTAATTTCGTAAGTGACATTAGATTGACTATAATAAGAAATGAAAAGATTCAAATTAAAAAAATTAAATCTCATGAGAAGTATATTTTTTAATCATTAAAAGTTGTTCTTGCTAAAATGGATAAGGAATTACTAATAATTTGAAAGGATTGTTCTAAAAATCATCTATTATTTTTCATAACATTTCTCTTACAATGTTTAAATATATGTGAAGTAAGTTTACATTCAATATATACTATAAATATACTGTAAATATTTAAATTAATAATATTAACATAATAATTAATTATAATTGATCCATGAAGCTGTACATATAACTATTGATATTCTTAAAATAATAGGAAGAATACATTTAACACAGAGCTGGTAGACGTTTTCTTGTGTATGCAAAGATTTATCTACAATACGCAAATTAATATTTTACACAAAATTTTTGTATGATTTTGTGTAACAAAGCACATATATATTTTCAGATTTCTGATTTGCTTCGTCGTTCTGGATTTATACTGTTTAAGCTTGGTTTTAATATTGAAAACATTTTTTCTGTTGCAGTGGGATGAATACTCATTTGTAATTCCGTTAAAGATTCTTCTGTCTAAAATGAACATAAATAATATAAATGTAAAGATTAAAGAACTTTTTATAAAATATATAAAAAATGCAGAAAAATTATTTTAATAAGTCACAAATTCTTATATTGGGTCTTGAAATTTAAAAGAATAAGATAAGAATAAGATAAAGAGATATGTTATCAAGAAGACAGATTTTTATAAAAATATTAATAGATTCATATAAAGAAATACTTTTATCTCATAAATGATATTCAATTAATGAATTGCTTCAGAATTTTTATGAGTCTTGAATTTTTCTTCATTCAATATATGTTTATATTGTAAAATTAAATTGTTATTGCTTATCTATTATTAGTTATCTATTATTATCTATATTTTAGCTTTTTAATCTTATCTGAGACTTACTTGTCTAAGTAATTGTGCAGCAGTGTGCAAAACCCTCTGCCATTTCCTCATTTCTACATTGTGTAAACTTTCTTGCTGTTGCAAAAGGTTAATCCAATCCTCTTCAGTCTTTGGTGTATTTCTGAAAGCAGAAGAAAACGTGGATATAAAAAAATAAAATATTAAAATATATATTTTACAAAAGAAATCGATAATACATACTTCAATACATGTAAATCCATAATGGTATATGCAGCGGCTTCTTCCAATCCCCATAATTTATAATACAACAAGCCATTGATTACCATTAAACACAATACAGCCACTAGTAGCATTGAACTGAGAATCATGTTGGTGTCGCTTCTAGTATTAGCAGCTACTATGGAAAAAAAATATTGTTAAATAATTTAACATAATGTTTATAAAGGAAGTATATATTGTAGAAAATATTGGATTATATATTACTATGAGTGTGTGGCAAGTTGGAGGGCGAAATTTGATGATTCACAGATATATGCTCAGTAACATGTGTCTGCAATGTAGCACCTACACCTGTCGCACGCCGTCGTTTTCTCGTCTTTCTCTTTAAACCTCCACTTCCGCTACTTTCTTCGCACTCTACTGCCAATGCTTTTACTAAACTATTGAAATATTCTTCTAAGCCTGCCCAACAATTCTTTTCAATCACACCTAGTTTTTTTTTTGGAAACAATATCCATTTATTAGAATATTATATCTTGGAAAAAAAAGTATCGTAACTCAAAAAATATGGAATTTTTAGAAGAAAAAGCTCAATTAAAAATTAATACTTATATCAATAAATGATTGAGTACATTAGTAAACTAATTGTATTCTATCTGTGTACATTTGTCATATTTTGCATTCTATAGCAATTTTATATCTATAAAAATAAGTATAAATCCACAAATCTAATTTATGTATTTGATTTGACTTATTACAGTTTTCTAAAGATTTTTTTCGAGTTGCAATACTTTTTTATCAAACTACAATTTTTAGTCTTTAATTTTTTGAACTTACTCTTCATAATACCCCATATACTCTTTTTATATTTAATTTGCGAAAAAACTGCAATACTTGTCTCAATTTCCGAAATATTATTTATACAATAATGCGTTAAAATGCTAAAGGAATCGGCATAAGGAATACCAGCATTAGTAGTTTCCACATCTATACAATAAAGATGACCTGGTCTACTGCATGGTAACATCACCTGTAAAATATAAAAAATATAAAAAACCTAACTTTGAATTTACAAGAGAAAAGAAACATAATGCATTTATTATAAGTTGATAAGATAAAATTTTTTTTACCTGTGTTTCTGTAACTTGGCAAGTTCTTGGACCAATAGCTTGAGTCAAAGCTACCGTGAATGAAAGAGTTCTCATTTTTTGACCAGTTTGATTATTTATCATCCATGCAGATTGTATTAAATCTACATAAATGAAGATGTTAGAGAAGCATGATTAGAAATAAATTTATAGTTTCTGAGAGATACAATTACATACATGTTACACAAAAATGTTAGCAAATATATAATTATAAATGAAACAATTTATATTTCCAAATCATTTCGAATCTATATTTTTAAAAAATAGGAATTGTATGTCACACACACATACACACATATATCTTTACACAAATTTATATACAAAAGATAATTATTTAAAATGATTTAGAAACACAAATTTTTTAAATATACTAACATGCCTAAGACACATGCATTTTATGATACTACGTATGATAGTAATAACGGAATTATTTTGTTACCAGTGGTCTTGCGAGCAGTATGAAAATCTAGGAAAAATTTCGAATTTGTGAAAAGCAGAGTAAATAGTTGGTCGATGTGCATAGGTAATGTCGTTTTGTTAATTTGCCGACCTTCGTGCAAAGAAGTGCAGACCATAGTGCTCCGTATGTTCATTTTCACTGAAACAGACATTATCATGACTATATTATACACAGCTAATAAATATATTAAAATAATGCTGCAACATATATATAGCAGCTTATTTTAAATACATCATTAAAAATATCAGACTTTTTTTCTCTTTTAGCTTAGATTAGATAGAGAATTTATTATATTTGAAAATATTAAAATAACAATTTATATTTGTATTAAGGATATATAAGGATATAAAAATTTTAAAAATTTTATATTTATATATTTTTAATAATTGTGATATTTTTATTAAGAATTTATAGATTGTTTTTTAAAAGAAAGTTCTGATAAAATAAAAATTTTAACAGAATCTATCTGGAAATACTTACAGCCATGTTTCTCGGCCTCGCTTTCTGTTGTGTCACTCAAATCTGTTGGATCAGCAACAGGGTCTGGTTTAGGTATAGGCACAGCTGGTTGCTGAACTTGAGGTTCAGCAGGAGGCTGTTCCACAGGAGCAAGTTCCACAGCTGGAGGTGCTGAACTTTCCACAGTAGCTACCTCAGCCTTTGTTTCAATTAAAGAAAAATAAAATAATATATTAAATAGCTAATTTTAATTTATATATATATTTTTCAGCAATTATCATATGGAATTATTCATTTTTTATTTTTATTAATTCATTAAGTTTATTAATCTTTTGAAACGTAGAATTAATTACAAATCGAAATACATTTAGCTATCACTGCACACGCGTCTGTAACAAAATTTCGCCAGAAGCTGATTTCAATAGATACTGTTTACAAGTTTTACTAAGAAACCAGATATGGCGATGCTATCTATGAATTCTGAGAGAAGCCAAAGCTGATTTGATTTGGAAATTTTTCATTGAAATACAAAAGAGGAACCGAGTTAAGATTCCAATGAATAGAATATCAAATTTATGATAGAAATACTCGATAAAAAAATCTGAAAAGTCATGGATAGTAAATTAAAATATTTATCATAATTGTTAGCAATTAAAAATAAATTAAGAATAATTTTTGTTGATCTTAGAAGAATTGAAAGTAATCATTGAGATTTTAATATATATATATATATATATATATATATATATATATATATATATAATATATGTATTCAATATATCTCATTTTTTTAATTTCAGAAGAAAAAAAGGGACGAAAATTTTGTTTTTATTAAATTGTTTTTTAAATAAAAAACAATTTAATAAAAACACAAAAAATTTTCATCTTTTTAATTTAATATATTATTTAATTTAATAGATTGGTTTGTTACTGATTGATCTTTTCAACAAATTACTATTATTTTCATTATTATATATATTTTCATTATTATATATATTTTTATTATATATATCATATATTTCATCATTATATATATTTTCATCATACTGTTATTTTCTCAATCAATGCAATAATAATATAATGATATTATGTTTCAGGTCTTATAAAAGAAAATATTGCTTACCTCGGAAAAAGAATCTACAGAAAGACGAGTTGGTAATTTCTCTTCCTCTGCCGCAGATAATGGCGGTACATAATCCTCGTCATCGGAAGTCAAGCCTAATTCATCCCCATAACAAGCATGTACAAGTTGCCACATTTCAGCCATACTCATTGGCTAAAAATAAAATAAAATATTTTATTAGAAGACTATACATTACAAAGATACATTTTTTGAAGTATTAGAATAAATCTATTTGTAAAATATCTATACTTCAATTTTTTGTAAAGAAATATTTATAGAAGAAAAAGTCCAGTAACAAATTTCTTCAACACACTAAATTTCTTGAAAGACATCTTTATTTGCAAATATAAATATAAATATATCTCAAAATATTATATTTTATCTATTTTTATATCTATTTTATTATATTTTATTATATTTATTTTATTATATTATGAATTTTTATTATATTATTAGTTATTATATATTATATTATTATATTATTATTTTATTATATTATTATTTTATTATATTATTATTTTATCATATTATTATTTTATTATATTTATTTTATTATATTATATCTATTTTATTATATTTTTCAAAATTATAATAAAAAAACTTAATTGTATACAATGTATGCATACCTCACCAATAAGAGCATTTTGCCAAACACGAAATAACATTACATATGTTTTATCTCTTGCTCCAAACGATGTTAGGAAGAACTTGTCAGTAACAGTGCAAATCAGGATAGCATTTGGAATGACAAGTGCAGTTTTCTCTTTGGTAATAGATGTAACATCTTTCCAACGTAAGGAGACCAATGTCTCCCACATAAATATATTAGCATAGAAACACACATAATTTTGAGACACATAAAGTCTACCGTGTACCAATATCTCACGCTGAAGAGCACAAGAATAATCTAAAAATTATATTGTTAAATTAATAAAATCATAGAATGTCATTTTACAATTGTATGGATATAACAAGTGTAAACTAGTTAGTTTAAGAATTAACTGACAAGGAATAAAATATGAAATAATATATTATACAGGGTGTCCCAAAAGTCCCGGACCGGTCGAATATTTCATAAACTATGCACTTTAGAAAGAAATGTTTCAGACAAAAGTTGTACGACTTGAAGGGGGCTATCAGATAGTGGCAATGATTTGACATTTGAAAGTCACGTGAAGATCACCGACCAATTTCTTAAATGAAATCCCCTATTTTTTATTACATATTCGTGTAGCTTATCTCGAGATCTTTCCAAAACACTATAATAAAGTATTTCTTCATTGAGTACTTTTCGAGTTATGAGGCTTGAAATCATTTCTTAAAAAAAAATATGTAATTGTTAATTGCAAATTACATATTTTTTTCTTAAAAACAACTATATTTTTTCTTTACACCAAGAGATTCCTCTCATTATTTTATACATAAAATTATTAAGGTAAGATAATCGAAAAATGAATATTTCACAAGATATTTTACAGTTTATGTAAAATTAAGAAACGATTTCAAGCCTCATAACTCGAAAAGTACTCAATGAAGAAATACTTTATTATAGTGTTTTGGAAAGCTCTTGAAATAAGCTACACGAATATATAATAAAAAATAGGGGGTTCCATTTAAGAAATGGACGGTAATCTTCACGTGACTTTCAAATGACTCTCCCATGTCAAATCATTGCCACTATCTGATGGCCCCCTTCAAGCCATACAACTTTTGTCTGTAACATTTATTTCTAAAGTGCATAGTTTATGAAATATTCGACCGGTCCGGGACTTTTGGGACACCCTGTATATTTTATATGTATAAAAGTCGACACGTTTTAAACAGCACTTACCTACCACCAATCTTTCATCATCAGGCACATCTTTAAATATTCGCTTAAAATCCTCAGAACGTGACTTATAAGTCGGATAAAGTACATTATACCAGGAAGATTTTTTCTTACTCCGCTCACTGCGCGATTCCTTTTTACTTTCATGAGAGGAACTCTTGTTGAGTTCAGCCGAATCAGACGATTTACTGATCACATCCTGCACGAATATACATAACGAAATAATTATTTCTCCAATCTCTTTTCAAGATATTTTAAGAATACGTGAGAATTATAGTTTTAAAATTGATACATGCCTGAAACACCTGATCGTCGGATTTCGCACGAGAGGACTCTTTAGCAGACGAGTCGGAATTCAATCTAGAATACTCTCGCCTGGAATGAGCTCTTGGACTAGGACGTGGGGATAAGTTAGGACTGGACACAGGACTATTACGATCATTGCCAGACCCGCTGGTGATTTCTTGAACGTTTTCCACGGACGCAGCATTTCCCAGATTTGTCACCGAATTCTGATTACCCAAACCAGAAGAATTAATGCTGTTGATTACCTCGTGACTAGATATCAACAAATTCTCCACAGATTTGTTCCTGTCAAGAACAGAAAAAAATATCAAACATCAAATAAGCGTTATACACATGTTATTCGTGGAATGTAGGTTTTCTCGCAAAACCTTGCACAGACAAATTACTGGCAGTACATACATGCTTGATACCGAATGCTTTTGAACGTCTTGGTCTCAAAGTGCATAGTAAGTTACGCGATGTTAGCATCCACGGATTCGTGGCTGGAGCTGTCAAACATCAAAGCTTTTGAGAGAGTCTCCGGATCTGGGAGATAGACGTTAGATTGCGAGATAGATAGCGTATTGTAGCGTATATAAGCGGTGTGCGATCGTTAGTATGCGTTTAATTGGCGGACAGAACGTTTATCCACACAATGGGCATCGGGTACTTGCGCCTACCGCGATAAGATTGACACATTTCAGATAAAGAGCCAGCGCACGTCAGAGTGTCAAGCATCGCTCGCTTCATATCAAGGTAGCTCGACGAATGTTATCGTCGAATTCTGCCTCGTCATCACCCTGTTTTTCCTCTCGTGCTTATTTACGACATCGAAAAAAATTCCGTCTCTCGCGTGGAAAAAACGTCGTTTACATGCCACAACACATTCTGCCAAAAAAAAAAATACAACCGTGATATTCGAAAGCGATGCGTCGATCATCGAGCACGAAATGATCAACGTGACCTAGATTGTGCTCGAGATTCACGCGACGATCGACCCTCGGAAAATGAATCCGATTGGTGCATACGTCTAGTTATTTTTGACTTTCACCAATCGCTAGCGATTTTGATACTTGGATTTTTTCACGAAATGGAATTCGAATTTATTAAGGATGTTTTGTACATTTATGTAATATTTTATAATATAAATATTTTATATAAATATTTTATATATTTATATAATATTTGTATAATATTTATATATTTTTCTTCTCAAAAATAGTTTGCGAGAGCTTGAAATTATAGTCAAAATATATTTGTGAGTTTAAATTTCATTTTTTTTTAAGCAACATATTTTATACATTTTATGTTCAAAAATAATATAGTTACGATATTTTTTATTGATACTGTCGGTATTATTAAGGATGTTTTGTACCTTCAAAATATTGAGAATTTAATGAAAATTGTATAGAACGTCCTTACATATGTTTAGAATCATCAGTACAATTTTTAAATCGATTCACTAAGTTATAAGAATTCACAAGTTATAAGAATTTTAATTTGCACCGAATTAACATGTGTTCTTATAGGAAACGTATAACCACGTCGATTCAAATGACAAAAACACATGGAACTAATATTCAGAATTTGTTTAAAATTTGCAAAAGTTTAGATACAGAGGAAATATTTAGTCAAATAATATTATACATGTACTAACTGGTTAAAAAGATATTAAATATAATTTAATAGAGTTAGCCATGTATCTGTCATAAGGCGAAATTCTCTGTCAAAAGTTAATCATTTCGATTAACAAAATTTGGAATATTTCAGTAAAAACGCAATAAATATTAAAAATACATCTCTGCACCGTAGCTAAAATCAAATTGTGATATTCCATACAATTTCTTACTCAAAATATACCAAAAGTGATATTCGTCAATATTGATTTTCAGCTACTTTTTGCTGGGATTGTACACACAAAACATCCTTAATCCCAATTTTTTTCCTTCGATGACAAGTAAAATTGCGTCATGTATACGGAATTTAAACTTAAAGAGAATCTTTTTCATTCTTAAACTAAATTTTAAAAAAAATAAAAAAATCATTTTCGAAGATATAACAGTATTTATTGTCTTATTTATTGAAAAAATTAAATATATAAAATAATCAAGTATGCAAATTTCAAAAACATTATTATTTTATATGTGTTAATCGTGTTGTAATTTAATCACAATATCACAAATGTGTAATAGAAAAATAATATTTTAATAAATTATTTCAAACATATACAGGATCCTTTTTCATATATATGTACAAATTTGCAATACTTATCTTTGTCAATTATCTTTAATCAATCTTGTACTTTATATTTTTACATTGCCTAGTTCTTCTGTTATTTTTGAAGCTACGTCCTCGTCTTTCTCTTCTTCTCCCTCTTCTGCTTCTTCTTCCTCCGTATCACTTTGTGGAAAATCAGGGAGTGCTATAATAAAAGTATAATGAATATTAAATAAAATTAGATAGCAAGAGATACAGAGGTAGTAAGTCTATCCTTACCAAGTCTGTCCAATTTCTCTTGCCAGGCTTTGTCCAGGAACTTTTCTTGTACAGCAATTATCTCTTTACTATCTGCGCAAAGAGCATACTTCTCCAACAATTCACTATTCAATTCTAAGAACGCGTGCCCCCAAGAAAACTTTCCAAGATAAAGATTAGCCTCTTCTGGATATCCTGTTATAATCAAAGTAGCTGCTATAGCTTCGACACAACTCAATTGACAGGGTTTCCCATAGTTTATCGGGTTAGCGGCGACCAGAAATGGCAGTAGACGGGGATGAGATGTTTTCATCCTGTTGAAGGGAGTGTCGTCTAAGCGTGCCCAACTACAATCCACAACTGCGCAGCCGTACTCCTGTATGATTTCACGATCCGTTGGACATACGCACTGCAACCAAAGCATCGTTAGCATCTCAATCATGTTGTAATGTTATCGTATCTCAGTTTAACTACCTTATCTCCAACCGGAGTAAGACACAAGCCAGCAAATCGAACGCCCAATCGCAGTATCTTTATCAAGCCATGCCTCACCAGTTTTCTCCCAGAACACTTCTTGGGATCGCAGTGCTCCATGTCCCACATAGCCACGGGAAACGAGATCAGCGATTCATTCGAGGATTCTACGAATTCAATCGGAGATTATTTCAATATTTATTAATATTTATTAATATTAATAAATATAATATTATATTAATAAATATTAATAAATATAATATAATATTAATTATAATATCATATTATATAATTATATTAATATTTATTATTATAATTAATATTATATTATATATTATATTATAATAATAAATATTAATAAATATAAATATTTATTAATATTTCAATATTTAACTCGAGGTGCAAAAAATCTACAAAATTCATCCTGTCTAACCTGCCTCGTCGTCCTTGTCCGACTCTTTATCCCTCTCCTGATGATACCTCTGCTCCTTGCCGAGAACATATCGAGGTCTCTTCTCCAATAATTTGCTCTTGTTCTTCCTCCTACGTCCTGACATCCTTCACAGGTGTATCTCCTATTATCCTTCCAACGTGCATATATCATTACCTAAGTCAACTTGATCATAACCTACGAGAGACGAAGAGGGGTTCAGGAATAAAAGTTTGTTCAGAAATCCTATTCAAAAAGTGGTTAACAATTTAATTGACCAATCAGAATGAAGGGAACGAAGATTCCCTTCTTCTGATTGGTCAATTAAACAATACTTTACCCCAGCTTAAGTATTGTTAAATTGACCAATCAGGAGAAGGGAATCTTCGTTCCCTTCATTCTGATTGGTCAATTAAATTGTTCTATCCCCAGGTGAGATTTTTGAACACACCCTATATAGCTGGTAATATATTTCTCGTCAAACATTTTTCAAGAGCCAACACGTCACCCATGCATGTGTGTGGCATTTATCATGTGTTTACTGTAATTATTATTATTCGGTATCTGTCGTTAATTGTAAATTACATCGCTAACTCGATATTAGTCGGAATTTATTTGCTCTCATCGAATACATTATTATTTTAAGTGTGTGTTTTTATCGAGCGGTTTGTGTCCTCGTCTTCGATTATCTTAGATTATGTGCTTCTTCAATTGATTTTCCAACCTTGAACTTGCCAATATATTTAAATAAAAAATATATATATATATATAATTATATATTTAAATAAAATACATATCAATATATTTAAATAAAATATATATATTAATATATTTAAATTAAAAAAGAAAAATTAATTCAGAATTTAATTTCAGATTCGCGATGGGTATCTAGGAGATCACAATTATATTATTATAATTTATAATCATTACGCTACAATTACAGGATGGTAAGTCTAATCTATTTAGTTACTTTAAAAGAAAGTTGTAAACACAAGATAGAATATATTTAGAAAATAATATAAATAATACAAATTTCAATAATACAATTGAACTGATGTTGTATATTATTTTATTCAGACAACAGTGAAGCACGATATTGAACTACCAAGCAATATTCCAGAATTATTACTGGAGAAGCATGCAAACTATCTCATTTCGTATGGGACCAACAAAGATGAATACGTAAGAATCTATTTTAATCTTTTTTGTTATCTCATAAATTGTATAAAATTTCACAGATTTTTATTCATACCATTCTGTAAAGATATATTTAATATTTTAAATCTATATAAATTGTATATATTGAGTTTAGTTGGAACTTAATATATTTCATACGTTTATAGTACTTTCAAGATTAATATATATTCTTATGTTTTAGAATTATTCTCAGACTGAGCACATGAGGATGTCTGGAATGTATTGGGGTCTTACTGCTCTAGATTTAATGGGAAAGTTAGAGCAAACCAATAAAGAGGAAGTATTAGAATTTATTAAGCAGTGTCAAAGTGATAGTGGTGGTATTAGTGCCAGTATGCAACACGATCCACATTTACTTTATACACTCAGTGCTATTCAAATATTGTGTATGTACGACGCATTAAATGTAATAAACGTCGATAAAATTGTAAATTATGTCAAAGAGAGGCAACAGGCAGATGGAAGTTTTGCTGGTGATCAGTGGGGTGAAGTGGATGTCAGATTTTCGTTTTGTGCTGTTGCCACTTTGTCACTTTTGGTAAATATCATAGTCACTGTTATAGTATAATCTTTGAGTGCTTGAACAAAATGTATTGAAATAGAAACATTCAATTATTCCAACGAAAATTCTTGAGATAAAATAGATATTCTACAGAAATATTACTTTTTTGAGAATCCATAGACTCTAATAGTTTTAAGGACAATTGTCACATTAGCATTATATTAAATCTTAGAAAAAATAAATTTTTGAATTTTGTTTAAAAATCAAAAGGTACTCATAGAAAAAATTAAAAGAAATCCTTTATTGTTATCAACATATTTCAGAATCGCTTAGACGCGATAGACGTTGAGAAAGCAGTACAATTTGTATTGAAGTGTATGAATTTTGATGGAGGATTCGGTTCAAAGCCAGGATCCGAGAGTCACGCAGGTTTAATTTATTGTTGTACAGGATTACTCTCAATAACAGGTATATATAACATATGACTATATTGTATAGAAAATATAAAATATTGACTTATTAAAATATTTTCCAGGACATTTGCATCTGATAGATGCTGATCGTTTAGGATGGTGGTTATGCGAGAGACAATTACCTTCTGGTGGTTTAAATGGCAGACCTGAAAAGTTGCCAGATGTGTGCTATTCTTGGTGGGTGTTATCGGCACTGACAATCCTAGGTCGTCTTCATTGGATAGATAAAAAAGCCTTGGTAACTAAATATCCCTGAATAACGTTTAAAGAAATTACAAATACTTTTCAATCAATTCATATCATTTAAATCAGACATTTCTTTTATGATTTTATTCATTATTGTGATGCCTCTGTTAGTCAAATAATGATATAAAACAAGCGATTATAAATCAGTATCAATTATTTAATTAGCTAATACAGCTGTATTTTTCTATTTTTCATTACAGATCGATTACATTTTGACTTGTCAGGATGTTGAGTCTGGTGGTTTCAGCGATCGACCTGGAGATATGGTTGATCCTTTTCATACTTTGTTCGGCCTAACTGCGTTGTCACTATTGGACAAAAATTTCTCGTTAAAACCAATTAATCCTACATACTGCATGCCAGAATATATAATCGATCGTTTAGGTCTTAAACCGTCACGGCTCGATGCATGATTATATATTCGACGTACTCTCGTTATTTCTTTCACTTTTTCGTTAGAAATACACAATTATAGATTTTTTACAAAACATCTTTCGAGTTTTATGTATATGACTATCCTAACATCCTCAAAAACATGCTCAGATATGTTCAGCTAAACCTTATTCTACAATTTGAAAAATTTTACTATATTTTTCCAGTAATTGATTTGGTGGTAAACAAATTTAAAAAATTGCAATTTGCTTTCTTTGAAAAATTATGCATTTTTGGATGCACCATATTGATAGTCTTATAGAGATTCAAGAGTTTTGATTGTAAATATTATTTATTATATAAATATAAATATTATTTATAATACATATAAAGAGAAAAAACTGTCTTAAATTAATCAATTAACATACTTGTTGACTGTTCCTTGCCATGTTTTTTTTCGTTCGTTCAACTAAATCTTAATTGCTCTAGTCGACACGATCTCACGATTTCCTCATCAATTGTACCTGCAATTCTTGCATTAATACTGGTATTATATTCTATGCAAAGTTTATTTTTTTTGTATAACGATCGACTACAACGCGAAACAAAAACTCTAATAAAAAGGAGTTGATTTTTATCTGCCTGCTTTATTAACATTCATTTTCCTTATTATTCACCGAATCCGGTATATCTCCGGTATATTTTTACACAGATTCTTTTCGCCGTTTTCTAAGTCAGATTTTTCTAATCTGATTAATGGTATTTAAAAAAAATGTGGACATTTTATTTTGATATAATATAATTGCTCACAATATTGCACAAAAATGACCTCAATTTTCATGCCATGATGGAGTAAGAAATCACATCTAATATAGTAATACGGATATCAATATATTATATATAGAGTTAACAAAGTTCTCCCGCGACATAAAAAAAGAAACATAGAAACATAGAATTTAGAGAAAATAATAATAATAAAATAATAAAAATAATAAATAATAAAAAGAATATATATTATACATATGAGGTGTATCCTTCCTAAAATTTAATATTTTAATTATACAGATTTAAGCAATGTTAAGTAGATGTTTCCAAAAGAAATTATTGCATTTTCCAATTTTTACATGTGCTACATATCCTTATAAATCTATCGAAATTCTGTCGAAATAAATAAGCCGATTAAAGAAAACTTTACTTTTAATTCTAAATTTATTATAGGAAACAAAAATCTTGTAAATTTGTTTCATACAGAATAAATATGTACTTCTTATCTTATTTAAAATACTTGAATTATGACAAGTTAAACGCTAGAGAGTCACCCCAATTATATATTGCGAGTGTTTTATTGTAATTATTACGAATCTTTTCGTTTAGATGTGATGCGTACCTTTCGAAAATGCCTCTGGCTGACTTGTTCATGAATGTGAAGCTTAGTATACATTATATGAACAACGAGAATTGCCATTTTGTCGGTGAAGCACGAGGCGTAGCGACACGCCTCTTGCCAACAAAGTACGGGTGAGGAAGACGCTTTACTCCGATTGGTGTTTATCTTCTCCCACCCCTTCTGCTTCACCTTTAGGTTCATCGCCGGTTGTCGATCAAGATTAGCTTTAATCATATTAACTAGGAAAAAAAGATTCTCATGTTCTTCCGATAAACAATACAACAATATCGCTAATAATACTAAAAAATGGTTGTGCTGATATTCGCATGGTTCACCGAGACAGGGTTGAGACCAATATGATTTTAGCAGCCAGATTTGATGGTTCAACCGCGCGATAATAGTCTTCTTGTTCGCTTAGTTTTATTATCTCTTGCTCAGTAAATCTCGAGTTATTTCGAAACTAATGTTCACTATGTAACTTTAAATGTCGCCATCGTTATCTTATATTTATGAACGTAATGACAGCAACATTGTCGTTACGAAAATACAAAATAGAGATAGTAACATATTTTGTTAAAGAAATAAAATATATATATTATACATATACACGGTAAAAAACATTTTGTATTTCTGTTAAAATTTTCTCGTGTAAAAATTTTTGTGTTAAATTTTTAATATACTCTTATGTTAATGTAACATATTATCATTGCGTTATTTTGACATTTCTGCGTTGAGTTAATATTCACCGTTTCTAAGAGTTAAAACAACACAATTAATATGTAAATGCACGAATTTTTGATGAAATATGTTATATGTTAAAATGAACAGATAAGTTGTGTTATTTTTCTCTCTATAACAGTTTCCATATGTTAAATCGACATATCTCTTCTGTTATTTATCATAAAAATGTAAGAATAATATTTTCTTTTAATTAAATTTAACATTATAAATATGTTAATTTAACATAAACTTTATTTCCAGATAAAGTTTAAGTGTTACACTTTTGTGTTAATTTTTAAACATATTACTTGTGTTATTTATTTACATACTTGCCTTCTGTTAAATTAACATTAAAATTAGAGTGGATAAATTGGGACATATGTGAAATATGTTAAATTTAACACAAAATTTTTTACTGTGTATTTGTGAAATTAATTGTCGTTCTTCAGAAAAGATTGATAAAATAAACAAATGATAATAAAAAATAAATAATAATAATAAAAGAATAATAATAATAAGAAAAAATAAATAATAATAATAAGAAGAAGAAGAAGAAATAAATAATAATAATAAGATAAATGTAGTAAAGGAATATCTATATGAATTGGGATATATCATGAAATGGAAATTAAAAAACGACAATTGATCTCGTACAAACTAAATGAGAAAAAACTTTACTCTAGTTCTGCAAACAGGTCCAGACGCCGTCTCAATACGAGAGAATTGGACTCAGCGCGAAATTGCACCGCTTTCAATCCTCGGAACGAAAGTATGCTGGCGGATCGATGCGCGACGCGCGGAAGACAGGGCCTTCTCTCTTCGTCCTACCCTCTGGGGAGTAGTAATGTACCCGGTGCCGTACTTCGGCGGTGCATACACGGTGTCGCGGTGGACGCGCGCGCGAGGTCGATCGCGACACTCGACCGGATTGGCCGACGCACTGGCTCTTCCCGTTCGTTCGAGGGAGGTGATCTGAAGCAGCGGCGTTGCGAGAGAACCCGCCCTCGATATCCGCTCGAATGGATAGACGACGCCCTATTCGCGTCGCGGAAACCTCCCTCGGGAAGGTGGGAGAGCCACCGCGCCATTGGACGGAGGTGGTCGCACGAACTGGGAGCGAGAACCGGACGAAAACGCGATCCGCGACTGCCTCCAATCCGGGAGGTCGCGGGTAGGGGAAGCCCGTTGCGGGGGTGTGGGTATAGATCGGCCGCAGTATCCGCGGAGACGCGATCACGGGTACTCGGCGTGCCTGGGCGTGCGCTCTCGGGGGGTCTCTTCCCCGAATTGCGGAATAGCGCAACGAGGGTTTGTCGGAACCCGAACAGTGTTCAAGTCCTAAATCGTCGTCCGGATTGTTGTGATATTCTGTGATTTACGTGCGCGGCAACAGCGCGGGCCACGGCCCGAGGTCGGGTCCGATGGAGATCCTCGTCCCCGAAGAGCAGCTGTTCCGGTGCTCCCACCGCCAGTTCGCGGTCCGGAGGATGCTGGCGCGCGAGTATCGGCAAAGATCCCGGGAAGTGTCGAGCAACGTGTGAGGACGTCGCGTTGACGTTTCTTCCAGACGAGCGGGTATTCACGTGGACGCTAATTTGACTCTTTGGAATCGCGTCGAGCCCGACGTCGATGATGCCGCGACCCTCGCGCGATACCTACGGTGACCAGAAACCGCCCTACTCCTACATATCGTTGACGGCGATGGCGATATGGTCGTCGAGGGACAAGATGCTGCCGCTCGCCGAGATTTACAAGTTCATCGCCGACCGCTTCCCGTACTACAGAAAGGACACGCGACGATGGCAGAACTCTTTGAGGCACAATTTGTCCTTCAACGATTGCTTCATCAAGGTTAGTCCATCCGTAATCATCCATGTCCGTTTCGATTCGTTTCGATCGATGTTGGTCCGGAGATCAAGCTTCTCCGATAATACTCGTCGATTCGATAATACCAGATTGCTGCAAAATGTTTTTTTACTAAACACGCTCTTGAATAAGCTTATTATTTAACTTAACTTAATTTAATTTAATTTAATTTAATTTTTTATAAAAGCATATTTAGAAAACTCGCTTGTAGATGAAGAGAAACAATGATCGCCATCTCGATGAAGAAGAATTAATTCCCTCTTCGTCTGCGCCTGCAATAAAAACGGCAAACCGCTGAACGTCAATTGAAATATTGTCAAAGTAACACCTAGCGAATCGCGGTCGCGACCAAGAGCGTCGTCAAGACATGGCGAATAGCATGACGAATGGAGCACAGAGAACGGATCTTACCTTTTATGACTGACGCGATGTTGTCTTTTCAACGCGAATGTCCGGGTCCGTCCGGGAGCGACGACGCAACGCGCAAGGTGTCTGGTTGTTGTATTATCGGGCCATCTGTTTCGCACCTGCCAACGTGTGCGACCGCGCGATCACCGTCATGGCGCGTTTTACACGCGGTTCCTCAAAATTATACGAAAGAATGCCGGTTCTTTCGTCGCCTGTCGCCCGATTCTCGGGGGGGAGGGGTGAAGAGAGGCCTCCTAAAAAAAGTAAAACAGTTCCTCAAACACATTTCGCGCCGCGTCATATAATGCAAAAATCATTCACTCTCAAAGACCGCGAATGAATTTGATCAGAGACATTAACATTTCGATTTGCGACTTTTTAAACACTTTTTGAAACACTTTACTATGAAACAATGTACTTTAAATCTTTAAATTGCAATCTAGTGCCAGATTTTTGAAGCCAGAATTCTTGAAATAAAGCTCCCACATAATTTGATATATCATTCAATCTCAAAGACCGCAAATGAATTTGATCAGAAACATTAACATTTCGATTTGCGACTTTTTAAACACTTTTTGAAACACTTTACTATGAAACAATGTACTTTAAATCTTTAAATTGCAATCTAGTGCCAGATTTTTGAAGTCAGAATTCTTGAAATAAAGCTCCCACATAATTTGATATATGAAAATCATGTGGAAAATAATCGAATATTAAGAAACGCGATAATTATAATCGTAACAATAATATTTCAAACCTTTATATTACACTTGCTGTCTCATTATAATATAGTAAATAATAAGTTTATGATTCATATATTTGTTTCATATGCACATTGCACATGTTCACTGATTTAAGAATATTTTTATTACAGACATATATTTATTACAAACATAATATAATTAATTGTTGAGAATTTAGAATGCAAAAATTGCTCCAAAATATTGTTTGTGAATAACAAGCGATAAATTTATAATTTTTAATTCATTTTTATTTCTATTATAATTTCGAATTTATTTTAATTAATTTTAACACTATTATGTTTTAACAAAGGTTTTATTATTTATATAATATTTTTATTATTATGTATTATTTTTATTATTATGTATATTGAGCTCAAAAAAAGATGTATATTATTTTAAATATAAAATTTAATACACATATTAGAATTTAATAAAAACTATATGAAAAGTTCAGGCAATTGCGTTTCTGAAATTGATTTACTTAACGAACATTAGCTTTTATTTATGTATGTAAAAGTTTAGAATGCATCAGATACGATTAAAATTGTCTTTTTCGAGTATTTTCAAACTGTAGAACTTTTAATTTAGATTACTTTTATTAAAAGCTTATGCAAATTATAATATATATATTTAAAATAATATATATAAATAAAATTAACTTTATAGTTTTATATTTTATTATTAGTTTTCATAGAATCGAAAAATCACATTGCACAGACAACAATGTTTTCTTTTTCCAAGATAATCTATGTAAATAGATACAAAAAAACAATGTTTTCTTTTCTCTTGAAATAATCTATTTACATAGATTATTTCAAGAGAATCTATGTAAGTAGATACAAAAAAAAACAATGTTTTCTTTTCTCTTGAAATAATCTATGTAAATAGATTATCTCGAGAGAAAAGAAAACATTGCTTTTTCTGTATCTATTTACATAGATATACATTTACACGTACATCCATATTTTCTCAACAATTATTCTTATTTACACTTTTAAACTCAAACTTGTTTGGTTCAAATTAATCAATTTGAACCAAACAATCTTAAAATAAAACACGCAAAGTATTTTTATCAAAGCATATAAAATAATTTTGTTTTCGTAGATTGGATAAATTTTACCGTGTATATGGCCCTATTTCTAACAAATAATAATTATCGTCGCTAGAAAGCGTAAAACCATAAACGGAAAGTAATAATGTCTTTGCGAGAAATTTTCGAGAAATTTTATTCCGGAAGAGAGAGGTATCGATCGTATAAACGAATGAAACTAATGAAATTATTCGCATAAATGCACACATATTATAATAGATTATAATAGATTATGGTGCATTTATTTATTTTTTTTCCACAATTCTTCAATCTTAATTTGAAATTAATTTCTTTAACGATTTTACAATCTGACAATTGTCTTGCAAATATCTCCTCGTAGAGACTCATAAGATTATATTTTTTATTTAAAATCACATCGACTTTACTTAGAGTAAGACTATTTAAATTAAATTTGAATGTCGCGAAAGTTACAATAAAAAACATCAAGTCAAATTTTCGAAATGGAAACATCTACTAAAAAATAATCAATTAATTCATATATAAAAAAAATAATTTCATCAAATTGTAATTGAAGATGAAAACAATCAATTTCATTTTAAATATCAATAAAATACGGGTCTAATAATTATATAAATTTTGACATCTGTATATCTTACTGACTTCTTCAAAACAGTAAATTAAAAATATTCACATTTTAAGATAAGACATATTCCGCTAGAGATTTATGATTGTTTTTTAGTGATCATAATGACATTATATCATATCTATTAATCGTTACTATTTTAAAATATTTTATTTATAAAAGATGTAAGTCTATAAAATTTATAATGCATTAGCTATAAACATAATGCTAAAACTTTTATATTATTTATGCTTTTGACATTTTTGCACTTTTGTAACTTAACGTTTTAACATTCACGTCGGGATTTAAGCCTTTATTTATTATTATTTTATTATGATTTATTATGATTTATTATGATTTATTATAATTTATTATGATTTATTCTCACGACCCTTTGTAAACAAAATTCATATTTTTTGTGATAATGCTAAAAATCGACATCAATAATCGGAAAACGTGAATACAATTGCGTAATCGAGCCTAATACACAGAGTAAAAGGAGTAATATTTAAACAATTTAAATCTCTTGCAACTTTGCTTTTTTTTCAAGAGTACAGCGACATGCTTTCGATAAATGCAGGAAATTTATTGTCTCGATGCCACGATATTGAATAAAAATCGCTCGAATTTGCTCCAGCATTCGCACGTATCTCCTTCGCAGTCTCCCGCGCAAATGCTCGAGATCGAGGCTTGCCATAGTTAACTAGAAAGAAAAGTGGCGCAAAAGATGCGAACGCCGATCTCGCGTCTCGACCTCTTGTCGAGGCGTGGTACTAATAATAGCGACGGCAATATATTTCCCTCTGCGCGCGCGAGATCTGTCCGGGCAACAGGTTATGCCTTTCCGATCGAATTAACTCGGCCGATCGGCAGATAATCGTTTCGCGTTATTAAATGTAAAACCTGTTCGTTCCTGGCCAAGTAATGAACCCCCGGCTCTCTACAGCTCATCAATCGCCGCTAAGGCCTGCGCCTTTATATCGGCTATCGCGGTGGACGACGCGCACTAGGCGCCTTTCCGTAGGGATGAAGGGGAAAAACACGGGCTATAGGTGAGCCCGGGTGTGTAACATGAGCGATCGTGCCTTACGAGATTCGCGTAATTGCCTCAAACATTGTTCCCACCGATAGCGTTCCCGATCGCTCATCAGAGATATCAATTAAGGCGCGACTCCCACAAACGTGTGGATTTTCGAAATAGCGCCTAATTTCGAGTTTTGAGGATGTGACTTCTGTTCCTATTAAATTATTTTAATTTTAAGCAATTATTATTATATTATAATGAATAATGATTATTAAATGCAAATAAGGATTGATTTTATTTTATATCGTATTTGATACTTGTACACTGTTTACTTCTCCCTCAAAGAGTTAAAAACTTTTTTTCATATTGTTCAATTGAATATTATATAATCTCTGTTTCCCCCTCTCTTTTCTTATCTTATATCTTGTATTTAATCTTTCGTATAAACAGCTGTCAAACTGTCAGACACGCTTTTAAGTTATGATCCATGAATATTAAATGTAAATATATATATATATATATATATATATATATATATATATATATATATTTTAAGTGTGAAATGCGCTTACTTACGGAAGTAAAGACATTTGTGACAGTTGGTTTATTAAAGCGAGGTCTCAACAGATGCAATTTCGAATTTGCATCGAATCCTGAAGCTCTTTTGACGCGACTGTAATTTCTTATCAGAAGCTTAGAATAAGATTTGGAAGCAGCAGCCCGTCACAAATAAATGTTTGACTCAAAATTGATAACGACTCAATGCGAAATCCATGTAATTTGTTTTATTATCACGTTATTCGCCATCGCGTGCTGATCGAGCTGCCATTCGACTGTTCATACAGTGCTAAATTTTGACAAGCTTCTTGCACAAACAAAGTTGCTGATATAAATTTTGTCATCGTGTAAAGCGTCTCTTAAGCGATTCAAAATTAAATAGATCTTTGTGAATGTCAGTATACATGATATTAATTTCGCTTTTCGATTCCAAGTAACTCATTCGAGACGCGTAATTTCGGGATTATTTACATTTATTGTACACTGAGAAAAATCGTTTGATCTTACCAACAAAACGTATATGATTGAAGGCATTTTGGTTAAATCAAACAAGAATTTCTACTTATCATGATAAGACTCGATTTTTTATAATTAAATAAGAACGTTTAATAGATTTTACTATAAGGATTTGATTAGTATTTTCTGTTGGATCTATAAAATTTCTTGTTACATTAATTTCTTTGCTTGCCACTAGGCAGCAAGCCATTCTTAACTTAACTCATATTCAATATTTGCCATGAAATGTATATAAAAAACTAGTATCAACATTAAATCCAAAGTATACTTTTTTTCTCTTACGAGCAGTAGTGCCAGAAAGAGAACGCTGGCTCTCTGATTATGTGTGTTTGAGCTGCATCCTCTTCTTGCATTACTGTTTATCAGTTTAATTTCTAACAAACTGAACTTAAAATAATTTATTCAATAATCTGGATTGAATTTATGCAATAATCGTGTTTGAATTCAGAATATTAAACAGACTTTTGAGATTAGATGGAAAAAATTTTAGACGATTTGATGCTGGTGAGTTTAGTATTATTAACCAGAAAATTTGGATAAATTTAACAGGAAGAAATTAATCAGATTCATCTGGTAATTCCTACAAGAATTCTGATTCGTCCATTTTCCAACAGACGTACTGGTTGAATCTAAAAAATTCTAATTAATGCAACCAGATTTTTTTCTCAGTGTAGTATTAACATTAAATTTAAAGTATTTCTTTTTCTCTTACGAGCAGTAGTGCCAGAAAGAGGACGCTAGCTTTCTGATTATGTGTGTTACAACTGCATCCTCTTCTTGCATCACTGTTTATCAGTTTAATTTCTAACAAACTGAACTTAAAATAATTTATTCAATAATCTGGATTGAATTTATGCAATAATCGTGTTCGAATTCAGAATATTAATAGACTTTTGAGATTAGATAGAAAAAATTTTAGACGACTTGATGCTGACGAGTTTAGTATTATTAACCATAAAATTTGGTAAATTTAACAGGAAGAAATTAATCAGATTGATAATCATTTGATAATTCCTACAAGAATTCTGATTCGTCCATTTTTCAACAGACAAACTGGTTGAATTTACCAGAATTCTAATTAATGCAACCAGATTTTTTTCTCAGTGTAGTATTAACATTAAATCCAAAGTATATTTTTTTTCTCTTACGAGCAGTAGTGCCAGAAAGAGGACGCTAGCTCTCTGATTGTGTGTGTTTGAGCTGCATCCTCTTCTTGCGTCATTGTTTATCAGTTTAACTTCTAACAAACTAAACTTAAAATAATTTATTCAATAATCTAGATGCAATAATCGTGTTGGAATTCAGAATATTAAACAGACTTTTTGAGATTAGATGAAAAAAATTTTAGACGACTTGGTGCTGGTGAATTTAGTATTATTAACCGAAAAATTTGACAGATAAATTTAACAGGAAGAAAAGGAATTAATCAGATTTATCTGATAATTCTTACAAGAATTCTAGTTCGTCCATTTTCCAACAGACATACTGGTTGAATCTAGAATCCAGAATTCTAATTAATGCGACCAGATTTTTTTCTCAGTGTACACAAAAAATTCAAGAGAATTATTTCTAAATTAGTTTCCTTCACGCGATAGTAGAAGAGTAGTATGCCAGTCTGGAATTATCAAATTAATGAGCATGAAAGCGCATATTTCCGAAACGGTACACGTATTACTCTTGAAAAGTTTGTCACAGGGAATACTTTGGCCACGAGGTACAGCGATTAAAAGACGTATATATGACGCAAACGACGCTGTCGTTCTCTTCTCCCAGACCCAGAACGGAATCTCACCCGGCGAGTGATAAGCCGGCGCTGACGTGATAAACCGAATGACCGGATTTCAGGTGCCGCGCGGTCCGCATCGGCCGGGAAAGGGAGCCTACTGGGCGCTGCATCCCGCCGCATTGTCCATGTTCGAGAACGGCTCGCTCCTCCGCCGACGGAAACGATTCAAGCTGCACAAGCCGGACAAAGAGCTGCTCAAGTCCGAGCTACAGGCCCTCGCCTCGGCGATGCCGCCGCCGTTGCCGCCTCCACCTCCGCCGCCGCCGCAGCCGCAGCCGCAGCCGGAACCGGTCGCGAGCACCGGCGGGATCGGCGTCGGGGACACCGGCGCGACCTGCTCGGGCAACGGTCTCAGCCTGGCGAACCTCCATCGTCTGCGGGACGACCTTCTCCGCTGGGAGATGCAGGAGAGGCGGATGATGGTCGCCAATCACAGCGACTTCGCCGGCGCGGCCAGCTTCGGCCGCTTCGACGGCACGTCCGGTCTGCCGACCGGACCGGCCGCCCCGGAAGCCGTCACCGCCGGCTACTACTTGCTGTCACCCGAGGTCAGGCAGAGACTGACGGGCGGCACCGACGGCGGCAACGAGATCCTCAGGACTTACGAGGCGGCCGCGTTGCTGCACTCCGCCGCTTCCTGGAACTTCCCCGGCTTCCCGACAGTCTCGCCGTCGTACGCGGTGTCGCAGCTGCCCTATCTGCAACAGACCACCGTCAACAGGTCGCAGACTATTCATCCGGTGACGCGGGAGATCCGGGACGAGCGCCGGGGCGACCGTCCGCTGGAGAACGGGCCGGTGATCGTCGCCAGGGACAACGAGACGGTCTTCCCGGGGGAGAGCGCTTACGAGATCACCGGCTACAATCGCGACAAACTCGAGGAGGAGCCGCTTTCGTCGCCCTCGTCCTCGTCCTCGTCGTCCAGGATGAATCTCTACCGGAGTATCGTCGTGCCCGTCGCCGCCTCGCCGCCGCCGACGTCGCCGATCTCGCCGACGTCGCACGCGTCCAAGTCGTCGTCGTCGTATCGCCACCTGTCGCCCATCTCGAGTCTGGTGGTGGAGGTCGAGCGCACCCAATTGCCCTCCGGTCGCGAGGACCCGGTCGCGGCCACGGTCCTTCTGACCACGTCCAATCCCGAGAAGAGGGTGAAGAAACCCTTCACCATCGAGAACATTATCGCGCCCGATGATAACAACGAGAGCAACGGCGATGGCGGTGGTGGCATGGGCGTTAATGCCGGTGTCGGCGACGAGGAGATGGCCAGCTCGAGGCTGTCCGACGAGTCGATCGCGAAAAAGTCCTCGCTCCTCGTCCCGAGGCCGCTCTACGCCGGGTACACCATGTCGATCGCGACCACGGGAGTTCAGAGGCCTTCGTACGGCACCGCCACCTGAATACCTGCCCGTCGGTTCGTTACATCGGACGGAATAATCGAACAAAGTCCACGAGAAACGTCCTACGAGCGTCCGTTCCCAAGATTCAGAGAATCACCTCCCTTCGCCGCGCTCCATGGACACATATTTTATGCCATCCGTGTATACAGGGTGTCCCAGACTTAACGGATCATCCGTTGATGGTAGATTCCTGAGGTCATTTGGAAACGAAAATCTTAATACCAAAATGTTGAGGAAGATGTAGTTTCGGCGCTATACAAGATTCAAGATTACCAATCAGCGCGTTTCGTTCTCCTACTCAGGGACTAGCGCATCAAGGGGCCCGCGTACAGCGCGATAATATCGATATCGATAGAAGGATGAATATAAAATGAAAAATAGGATGGATAAAAAATAGGAAAAATAGGACACTAGTCAGTAGTTTGGACATTTTTGTGAAGTCTTCCTCAACATTTTGATATTAGAATTTTCGTCCGCAAATGATCTCAGGAATCTACCATTGACGGCTGATTCGTTAAGTCTGGGACACCCTGTATACGCCTGGTATACCCTGTACTGCGCCTTCGCTTATCTAATATTCTCCAGGAGACAAAGAGAGAGAAACTCTTACCACTCGACAAGACAGACGACGTTCCCTCGTTATAGCTGTGACCGAATCGGGTTTAATGTTCATACATATGTATAAAGTGGATGTGTGTTACTTCTCCCTCGTTAGAAATGTGTGAAAAAAATCCGTTTCGATGCCAAATTAGATAAGCAAAGGCGTAATGTATTGTACTTACGAGAATCCGTCGAGAAGGATCCGCGAGAATCTCTTCGACTCTGAAAAGTTGCTCTTTACGACTTCTCGAAATAGACATTGTCTTGTCCAGCGAGACAATGGGATTCAAAAAAAGAGATGATCGTGGACGCTTTTCGCCTCGAATCGCGACGCGATCGATCGGCTGTAATCGCTGCGATCCTCTGTCCAATTCGCGAACGGTAGACGTGACGCAAATTATAGGGAGGCATCGTATAGACAACGCGTTAGAGTTCCTCATTTCGTAAATACCGTCTTCTTTTATCGAGAGATAAAAGCTTTGCTTGCTGATATTGGTTTTCGTCGCAGGAGTCGCTTAGTCTCGAGAAATTTACGAGCTGTCCGGGCAGTTAACAGTTATAGTTACTCGTAATCTACGACTATTTTATGACACGCGAAGGCGGTCAGTTGATTATTGTCAACCGCGATACTCCGAAAATATGTAATTAACTAATTAGACGATCTCTAAACGATTAAGCGCGGGCGCGAGCACAGAACACCAACGTTAGATTTAATATATAAATTTAACAGTGTAAAATTAACTTTGCGATATACAGGCGTATCGCATAAGGTGTCATAAGGTGTTTTCTCCGAAACTATTAAAGGTAGCGAGGATATTTCTTTTTGCAATTTTTATGGGGCCTTTTAAAATGACAGATGGGGAACCGTCGCAAATCTCTTAAAAAAAAGATTTAAAAAGGCGATACCTTATTTTTTTATTTTAAAGTAGCGTATTAATTTTTGAACAGATCTTTTTTTAACATGACAATATTTACTTAAAACGGTTTTTCATATTTTGCATAATTAAATAATTATAACGAAGAATGCTTTTCTTTAATTATGTAAGATATAAACGAAGAAATACTTTTCTTTAATTATAAGATATATAAAAGAAACATATTTCAGATAAATGTTGTCATATTAAAAGAAATCTATTTAAAAATGCAGAAATTTATATTTACTATTCCATTTAAAAAGTGAGGTATTATCTTTTTTTAAGAGATTGACGGCGGTACCCTGTCTGTCATTTAAAAGGTCCTAACAAACCATAAAAAAGAAAGAACAGAACAGAATATCCTCGCTACCTTTAATAGTTTCGGAGAAAACACACACACTTTGTAACATTTTATGTGATATATTTTGTATATGAATGCCAAAGTATATTGCTTTTATATTGTAATTACATTTAATTGGAGTATTTTATATAAAAGGAACCAAGTGCCCTAGATTTAACCAATCGATGAAATCTACAAATTTCTTTCTTTCCAAGAATATTTATAAAAAAATTTATTATATACATTTTTTATAATAATCCGGTAACGGATAATGAATGTAACATATTTATTAATTTGTTTTTTTTTTCATGTGTATTTATTCACTTGTTTTTGTAAAAATGTAAATATATATTTATAGATTAATGTATAAATAATTTATTAACACTAAATTTTAAGAAAACCAATCATCGATTTCAGAAGTAGATTAAGATTTACATTATTACACCGTAAATGATTATTATTATGTTATTTTTACGACATGAAGTCTTACATCGAAAAAAAAATTCTCCAAAAATCTATATTTTAGATTCATATTATCAAAATATAAAGACACGAAGGCGCTTGATTCCCTTTATACGGAAAAAATCCAGTTAATAGAGATCGATATGAAATTTGTAAAATTTGAAACTACATCAATGTCACTAAATAATGCGATCTCTAATTGTATCAATTTAATTATTCAAAATGTCGCGTTCATTAAAAGAAGAGGCTGCTCGTTACATTCGTACATTTGTGCATCCATCTGTATTCTATACTCACTCGAGTGAAAACGATTTGTAAATGTAGAAACGATTAGTAGCGAAATAAATTATTGTATATACGTAAAATAAGGATATATCTAAAAATAAGTGTTGTTTCTTTGATTCTTTTACCGAATAATCCTTTTAAATTTTATCCTTCGTCGTCATTCACTATTTATATATTTTTATAAATTAAATTTATGGTTTTAAATGTCATCCACAATGGGAACTTCATATTATAAATATATATTTACAGGACATTTTCTACTCCTTTGCTTATTAATTTTTCCTTAAACATTTTAATTTGAAACAAATTTATTTTGAGATTTATATATATTTTGTGTCTGACCACTGCCTCCTCCCTTCTTCTCTTTCAAAAATATAATTTCAAAAATATAAAAATATCTATTTTTTAATTGGAATTCTTTTTTATCGATATAATTATAATATTCATATTTAATGATATATCTCTTGTTTTAATAACCCTTCAAGTGTTCAAAATTAAGCAGTTTTCGAGATTTATGCACATTTTCAATTTTTTAATTTTTTTTCTTTTAATAAGAATTTCATATATTTTGACAGAAACTACACACGTATATATTTTTCGCTGGGAAAATTTTGAATTTATATTGTGTAAAAATCAAAAAACAAAAGTAAAATATATATTAATAATAAAATATATATAAATCTTTTTTTAGAAATTAAGATTTAAGTTTCTTTAATCTTTTATAATAGCATATAATGAATTTCTAAGATTCCAAAAACTTTTAAAAACGATTTAAAGTGTTCATATATCATGCAGCACATTAATAATTTGCAAAATTTATATCTATCACAAGACCAGAATAAACTTTAAGAAAAAGTACAATTTTATCGATTTTTTAAAAAGTCCAATTTAATGACGAAAAAAAAACAAATTTCAAAGAATGAATATTAAATACATCTCACGTATATTGCAAGCTTTCTCAACAGAAACTCTTTTAGTATTTCTTACAATCATCTATACACAACGCATGTCTCAAGCTGATGAAAATCCAGGGGATTCACTTCTGCTCCAACCTATGATCGTGTGGCATGGACTGGTACATTTATGGAAAAATAACATGGTTACATTACTCGTTACACGCATATTCTCGAGATATGTAACCGTTATAAAGTCATATTTGATAGGTGCGCGTCGGGAATACACGGACAGAGAGGCGTGTGTTTGTCAATTAAGTGGAAAAACGTGTTGATTTCACGCATGGCTCGGGATTACGGGCACAATGGAGATTGTTTAAAAGCGCTTTGTTGTCGGGAATGGGAAGCGCGGACCACCATGCCGCGTCGAACCGTGGCCGCGACCCATCCCGACTTTTTTTCAACGTACCCGGCTGCCTTTCTGCGCTCTCCTTCCATGGGAGTCCGCGTAGCGTGCGTAATAAAAAGGATTATCCGTAATTTCTGCCTCTAATGGAGACGGGGGAAGATTTAATAAGGACTACTTCAGCGAGTCACGCTCGTTGGTGGGTCTCGTTGCGTCCTGCGATACATCTGACAATGAAAGGAGTGTAAAATACAGATTGCCAGAGAGTGTAAATAGTTTTTCGTATCGATTCTTTTCTGCAAATCTCTGATAAATGACTATGAAATATTTCGGAATATTTTAAATATTTTAAATATTGATGAAATATTTTTTTTTAATATTGAATATTTTAAATATTAATTTTAAATATTTGCCCAATAAATCTAATTAAATAAAATTTAGAAAATGTTTACTGAACTGTATTTGCAGCAAATAATTTGTAAAATCCTCTCAAACCATGTGTCAAAAATATATTTGTCGATTATAATTTAAAAACGAATATTGTTTTCGTGTTAAAGATTATTGAATTATGATAAATATATCGTTCGTTATTTCCTACATTAGACTTTCCACACAAACTAAATATCTTAATCATTTCTAAAAATATCGAGAAACTCGCAAACGATCAACGCGGCGATTCAGATCAAACCGCAATGAGAATTATCGGACATAATTCCGTATCTCGATTCGACAGGAAAGTAAAACGGACCGACGTCGAAAATGCGCACGATTATGCGAGATACCGCGATTGGCAAACCGTCATAAGCGACTAAATAATGGCGACGCGATAGAACGCCATTATTACTTTCCATCGAGAACGATTTATGGACAAAGCAGTCGCGATAGAACTCAACAGCGGCACATCGACCTCGTACGATCAATCGTTACGCTCTATAACTACGCGAATCGATTATCGTTAATAAAGCTCGTTAAGCCAACGCTCGGCAAACAAGTCTCTCTCTCGGTAGGGTATAGTCCCTCACCTAGAGGTCACCTGGACTAGTAGTAGTTTTACGTCAACCAGCAGTTCGATTTAGCGTGCACCGACCGCTAGCACTAGTCGTAAAATATTTAGATAAGAGGATCGCGATGAGATAAGATGTAAATACGATGCCTATTTTAGCGAGATTAAAAGTAAAAAGCGAGATTAAATTTAAAAATGTAAAATGTAGATAGAAACAGGCAAAGCAGAAAGTCCAAAAAATATCAGATTCGACAAATATATTTCTTTTTTTTATGTTTTATCTTTTTTCTTTTGCTTATAAGTGTTACTGTTTAGTTTAATATAAATATGTATTCAATACCCACAACAAAAATATTTTAAATCTATATATAATCTTTTCGTAAAGAAAATAGTTGTCATATTTCGCGAGATTATTTTTTCATTAACGATATATGATAATAATTTATTCAGTCGTAAATTTTAAGGATGTTTTGTATGTACAATCTCAGCAAAAAGTAGCTGAAAATATTGATCAATATTGACGAATATCCACTTTTAGTGTATTTTGAGTATGAGAAATTGTGTGGAATATTACAATTTGATCTACAGTGCAGAGATGTATTTTTTAATATTTATTGCGTTTTTACTGAAATATTCCGAATTTTGTTAATCGAAATGATTCACTTTTGGCAGAGAATTTCGCCTTGTGACAGATACATGGCTAACTTCATTGAATTACATTTAATATCTTTTTAACCAGTTAGTACTTGTATAATATTATTTGACCAAATATTTCCTCTGTATCTAAACTTTTGCAAATTTTAAACAAATTCTGAATATTATTTCCATGTGTTTTTGTCATTTAAATCGACGTTATACGTTTCTCATAAGAATACATGTTAATTCGGAGCAAATTAAAATCCTTATAATTTGTGAACGCCTTAATGAATCGATTTAAAAATTGTACTGAAGATTCTAAACATATGTAAGGACATTCTGTACAATTTTCATTAAATTCTCAATATTATGAAAATAGGTACAAAACATCCTTAAATCCTTGACATAAGTGTATACTATCCTTCGGTGAAAAATCGCGCAAATGTTTTGTTTAATATTTTTAAAGATATAAGCACAGTTTAAATAGTATAATGAATATTACAAAAATATGGATAAATAAATATTTTTGTACATATAATTTTAGAAGAGAGAGAAAGAGGAAATTTTGGGAGATAGCTTTTCTTGGGCATTATTTTCTTTTATATATAATAAATGTACACGTGAAATAAATTTTTAACACACCGCAAATGTGTGTGTGTGTGTGTGTGTTATAAAAATCGGAGTAGAATTTGAAAAATCAATGTTGAAAGTCGGCCGTTTATCCGATTAGATTAGTAGTAGATTACGAGAGCGCGCGTTCGCGTTCGGGTCATTATTTGTGCCATTATAACGCGGTCCGAAAGCAAGGACTTAACAAGGCTTGGAGCAAATTCATGCGGGGAAAAACAACGAAGTCGGAGGATCGAAGCCGTGGCGGCTTCGTACGTGCCAATCTGCAGGATAGAAAGGGACACAAACGGAATTACCTTTGGTCTCTACCTTTCTCAGTCCTCTCTCATCGTTGCCTTCGCTCCTCTTTTACTCCTCCTTTCTCTTTCTCTCTCGCTCTCGCTCTCTCTTTCTCTACAACCTGTTCGGCTTTTATTGAAAGCAACGTGGGCCGCGCGAGTGCTACGTGACTCGGTGATAAGGCTCGGTGCGATATACATTGTGCAAATCGACGAAACCAAACTCGTTACTAGGCAAACATTCCGGTTGAAAATCAACCTAAGGCCTGCGAACGATGTTTATCCCAAATCAAGCCACAGATGCTTGTCGAAAAATTGAATTTTATAATATTATTATATAATGTTATCGCCAATATCGATATATGTATCTGAAAATCAGTGAGGAAAAAAATTGTATGTACAAAATATACACACAGTAAAAAATTGTGCGTCCATATGTTAAAATTTTCTTGTGCTACCGCGTTTTGATTAGTACTTTGATGTAAAATTAACATACGACTTATATGTTATTATTTTTACAACGTTTTCGTGTGTTACATTTATGTCAACTTCATAACTTAACACTTTGCATATGTTTCTTAGAAATGGAATATTATTTTTAACATAATCATTTTAAACAATCTACATGTCTAGTTTAACATTCTAAGAGAAGTTAAAGTGAATCTTGAAATAATCTTGAACTTTGACATACAAAATAAACAAATTTACTAAAATCAAGTGTTTCTATTAAATAATTTAAGTTAAAATAATTACTATTACATGTTAATGTCCTCAACATTTTTTACGAGTTATTGTAACTATTTTTTCATGTAATTTTTAATTAATTTGCATGTTATTTTTACATTACACTTAAAGTCACAATAACAAGAATAAATGCAAAGTATTGTGTCAATTATTTAACATTTTTAGTTTGTCAATAAGTAACATACGACGAATGAGTTATTTCAACTTATATTTTAATTTAGAGTGGACTTTCTGAGACGTGTGAAAAATGTTATAATTAACGTTTAATTTTTTACAGTGCGGAATGAAATACGATGAATTCAAAAATATAAGGGAGAACAATTTTTGAAAAAAATTAATAATCCTTATTCTTGCGCCATACGTCAAAAGTATCTTGACAACAACTGATGCGAGTTAAATATATTGGTTCTCCGTGATTTTGAAAATCGATGTCTGGTACCGTCCGGAGCAGCCTTAAACCGCTGCGTGTCCAAGAGTTCTATGCCCGATTGTGGTGTACATCGGATCCACAGGGAGTTCGTTGCGCTTTCGCGTCCCGCGAGTAAACAAAAGGCGCAACGGAAGCGACGGGAACCTCAAATGATTCAACGGAGAAGGAGAATTTGGCTAATTTCGCCGCGGCACGCCACGGACAATCTCTCCGTCTTTTGTGTACGCGAGTGTACGTTTTCTCCTCTCGCGGGATTCCTTCCACTTTGAAGGGAGCATCCCTTGCGAGTGAACAATGCGTTTAATCTTCCTCGGGTTTATTAGACCCATTTCCATTCTTCGAATGTAATTTTGTAGGTAGTTGTAGACATGTCGCTTTTACAAGTTTTCATAATTAACTCATCGTTTTTTTAACAAGCCTTCGCCTCGCTAAATACTTTTGCAAAAAGTACAACGAGGTAAGTATATTTCATTCGATTACTTATTAAGGATGTTTTGTATGTACAATCTCAGCAAAAAGTAGCTGAAAATCAATATTGACGAATATCCACTTTTAGTGTATTTTGAGTAAGAAATTGTGTGGATTACAATTTGATCTTAGCTACAGTGCAGAGATGTATTTTTTAATATTTATTGCGTTTTTACTGAAATATTCCGAATTTTGTTAATCGAAATGATTAACTTTTGGCAGAGAATTTCGCCTTGTGACAGATACATGGCTAACTTGATTGAATTATATTTAATAAATAATTCCAAAATAATTGCCGGTTCCTGTTTAAGGATATTTTGTATGTACAATCCCAGCAGAAAGTAGCTGAAAATCAATTTTGACGAATATCCACTTTTGGTATTTTGAGTATGAGAAATTGTGTGGAATATTTATATTAAATTTGATCTTAGCTAGAGTGCAGAGATGTATTTTTTAATATTTATTGCGTTTTTATTGAAATATTCCGAATTTTAACTGCATGATAATTAAGAAACGAGCAATAAAAGCCCAAAACGCGGATGGTAATGCGTAAATTTCAAACATTAATTGTTCGCGAAAAAATTTTTTAACGTGCACAAGGCATTTATACATATGTTTTACTTGGTGTATATGCCAAGTTATAGATTCTCATGTTTTGAGAATTCTATAAAACCCCCTGAAGAGATGTAGACAGGAAAAATATCGGGGCGAAGTAAAAAATTTTTTCGCGAATAATTAATGTTTATGAAATTTACGCATTATCATCCGCGTTTTGGGCTCTTATTGCTCGTTTCTTAATTATCATGTTGTTAAAATACATAGAGCCGAATTCTTTATCAATTCCGAATTTTGTTAATCGAAATGATTAACTTTTTGACAAAGAATTTCGCCTTGTGACAGATACATGGATAACTTCATTGAATTATATTTAATATCTTTTTAATCAGTTAGTACTTGTATAATATTATTTGACAAATATCTGTATCTAAACTTTTGCAAATTTTCAATATTATTTCCATGTGTTTTTGTCATTTGAATCGACGTGTTTATACGTTTCTCATAAGAACACATGTTAATTCGATGCAAATTAAAATCCTTAACTTGTGAATGCCTTGGTGAATCAATTTGCACTGAAGATTTTAAACATATGTAAGGACATTCTGTACAATTTTCATTAAATTCTCAATATTTTGAAAATACATACAAAACATTCTTAATGATACCGACAGTATCAATAAAAAATACCGTAACTGTATTTTTGAACATAAAATGCATAAAATATGTTGCTTAAAAAAAACTGAAATTTTATATGTTCATCAAATATGTTTTGACTATAATTTCAAGCTCTCGCAAACTATTTTTGAGAAGAAAAATATTACATAAATATTATATAAATATTATATAAATATTATATAAAATATTTATATTAGAAAATATTACATAAACGTAAAGAAACAAAAATAGTTCAATTATAATACTCATTTTTTCTATATCATCGATTTAATAATTTATTAAATAATTTTTTCTCAAATTTTTTATACGAGTCCCCGGAGGCGTTAATGTCACATCAGAGGAGGCACCACGACGGCGATAAAATTGACTTCCGAATCCGGTTCCGAAATCGGTTTCTCGTCGTCGAACGAAGCGATTCGAAGAGCCAACGTGTCTAGGAAACGTTATAGGAGAAACATCGAGAGGCGAGCTCCCGCTGCGGGCTTTTTCGGTGGGTATACGCGCATCTCTCGTCGAGGGCGAGGAAGAGGAGAGAGCCTCCAGGCCGCGCTCCGTCCGGAAAGATGTGCGAGAGAGCCTCGGAGGTACGAGACAAAGATGAAAAGATGAAAGGCATCCCGCCTTCAGCCACCGCCAGCGCGGCGCGTTGCTTCTGCCGCCTTCTTCGTTGCTGCTTCGCGCGCTGACGCGGTGTCTGGTCATCAACACCTGAATCCCAAGAGCGTTTTCTCTCGCGTCTCTCTCGCGCCTCGCTCTCCGTCTCCCTCCGCGCCCTCCTCTTTGTTCCTCAGCCGCGCTCGCTCGGCCCATTTCGTTCCCTCGCCGCCGCCGCGTCTAGCCTTAAGGTACTCCAGGGCCAGTTTCTCTCTACCTCTATTCGGGCTTCTCCCTCGCCCCCCCCTCCTCCTCGAAACACTCCATCTCTCACGCACGCACACACGCATGCTCCCCCTCCTCCCTCCCTCTCACTCTCTCTCTCTCTCTCGCTCTTTCTCTTTCTCTCTGTAACTAACGCGGCGTAATCTAGGCCCGACTGATGGATGGAATTCCTCACCGAGAGGTGCCTCCGCCGCAAAATCGAACCAGAAAAAATTGCCGACGGACCGAATGCTTTAACGTCGCTTTTGTTGTCCGCTCCGCGTTCCGATCCGACCTAAAGGGCTAACCGCTTCGGCGCTCGCGGCCAAATTTCGCGACGAATTCGAAACGGTGCGATGCGAAGGAGGATGGGCGAGGGAGATTCGTGATAAAAGTCCGAGAAAAGGTCGATCCCGGGTCGCGGCCGTCTCGATGGAAACTACGACGATCGAGAGAGACACCAAGGTTCGACGATGTAACGTCCAACAAGTAATGGCTTTTCGGATACGCGCATGTTCGGTAGCGCGCGAGTGTGCCTCCGTCTGTCTGTCTGTCTGTGTGTATGTGTGCGGTCGAAGCGAACGAGCCCGAAGGCACACCTGTGACCATGCGAGAGCCACGCTGTCTGGAAGTCTCGGTCGCCCATTCTCGTTTCGGCGTGAGCCCCTTTTACCGAGGCTCGCCCGAAAAAAGGACCGAGAGATGGTCGGAGAGAGGTTTCTCGGAGCGGCTCCGAAAGAGAGAAGGTTTATTAATATTGTGTGGGATCGCCTCGTCTCGCCTCGCCTCGGCCCCCGCAGAGCGAGTGTGTCTACGAAAGAGTAGCTTATTTTTTATAGCGCCGAAACGCACGAGTCGAGTGTTGACTCGGCTCGACTATGTGACGAATAGTGAGAGCCGCCACGTCGGGATTAACTACTGCCGCAAAAGCCGGAGAATGAGATTTCGGCCGTTTATGTTGCGCTGCGCGCACGGATCGAGATATCTCGGGACCCTAGACGCAGCGTAATGTGTGAGAAATGTCTATATATGTGTGATATATGTCTATATATACGTAATGTAAAACCTTCTATTTTTAGGAAATTTAAGGATGTTTTGTAGCTATTTTCAAAATATTGAGAATTTCATGAAAATTGTACAGAATGTCCTTACATATGTTTAGAATCTTCAGTACAATTTTTAAATCGATTCACGAGTTATAAGGATTTTAATTGGCATCGAATTAACATGAGTTCTTATGGGAAACCATGTCGATTCAAATGACAAAAACATATGGAAATAATATTCAGAATTAGTTTAAAATTTGCAAAAGTACATATGTTTAGAATCTTCAGTACAATTGTTAAATCAATTCACGAGTTATAAGGATTCTAATTGGCACCGAATTAACATGGGTTCTTATGGGAAACGTATAATCACGTCGATTCAAATGACGAAAACACATGGAAATAATATTCAGAATTTGTTTAAAATTTGCAAAAGTACATATGTTTAGAATCTTCAGTACAATTTTTAAATCGATTCACGAGTTATAAGGATTTTAATTGGCACCGAATTTACATGGGTTCTTATGAGAAACATATAATCACGTCGATTCAAATGACGAAAACACATGGAAATAATATTCAGAATTTGTTTAAAATTTGCAAAAGTACATATGTTTAAAATCTTCAGTACAATTTTTAAATCGATTCACGAGTTATAAGGATTTTAATTGGCACCGAATTTACATGGGTTCTTATGGGAAACCATGTCGATTCAAATGACAAAAACATATGGAAATAATATTCAGAATTAGTTTAAAATTTGCAAAAGTACATATGTTTAGAATCTTCAGTACAATTTTTAAATCGATTCACGAGTTATAAGAATTTTAATTGGCACCGAATTAACATGGGTTCTTATGGAAAACCTATAACCATGTCGATTCAAATGACAAAAACACATGGAAATAATATTCAGAATTTGTTTAAAATTTGTAAAAGTACATATGTTTAGAATCTTCAGTACAATTGTTAAATCAATTCACGAGTTATAAGGATTTTAATTGGCACCGAATTAACATGGGTTCTTATGGGAAACCTATAACCATGTCGATTCAAATAACAAAAACACATGGAAATAATATTCAGAATTTGTTTAAAATTTGCAAAAGTACATATGTTTAGAATCTTCAGTACAATTTTTAAATCGATTCACGAGTTATAAGGATTTTAATTGGCACCGAATTAACATGGGTTCTTATGGGAAACGTATAATCACGTCGATTCAAATGACGAAAACACATGGAAATAATATTCAAAATTTGTTTAAAATTTGCAAAAGTTTAGATACATAGTAAATGGTCAAATAATATTATACAAGTACTAACTGGTTAAAAAGATATTAAATATAATCAAATTAGCCATGTATTTGTCACAAGGCGAAATACGAATACTTCTCTAAAAAGTTAATCATTTCGATTAAGAAAATTTGGAATGTTTCAGTAAAAACGCAATAAATATTAAAAAATATATACATCTCTGCACTGTAGCTAAGATCAAATTGTAATATTCCACACAAATTTCTTACTCAAAATAAATTACTCACCAAAAGTGGATATATTCGTCAATATTAATTTTCTGCTACTTTTTGCTGGGATTGTACATACAAAACATCCTTAAAGCAACATAATATAAAGTTTAATTAAATATGTTAATTACAAATATATAATAAATACATATATATAATATATTAATTACATATATATAATAAATATTTTATTATGAGGCTAATATAACTGCTCATCTCGTGTTTACTCTTTTTTCTTGCTACTTATATTTTGCTATTCGTTTTGTTACTTGAATTTATTATTCATCTTCGTGTTTCTCGTTTAATCATCTTCATTTGATGAAAATTTTGTTTGTTTTCTGATACTAATATTTCTATTTTTTTATAAATTATTTGTATTTATGTATGTGAAATTTTTTTATAACGCGTTAATTAAAAAAAGGGAAATTTGTTTTCCTCGAATTTCTTTATATTTAAATAAAATTCAAATAAAATTTTCATTAAGTAAAATAATTAAAATCAGAAATATTTCTATATCCTGATTTTAATTATTTTACTTAATGATAATTTCATTTGCTTTCTGATATCAGTATCCTTATTTTCAAAAATTATTTGTATATGTATATGTATGTAAAATTCTTTTATAATGTCTTTAAATTAAAAAATTTAAATAAGAAATGGAAATGTACATTTGTTATATTTGAATTTATTATATATTTTCATATTTCTGATTTTAATCATTTTTCGCTTAATGAAAATTTTATTTGCTTTTTCATACCAGCATTTCTACTTCCTTTAAATTGTATTTGCACTTGTGTGCGTGTGTGTACGTGTGAAATTTGTTATTAAAAATAAAGAGAAGGTTTAGCAATTATAAGACTTTGTTACATTTTGTCTGAATCCTTAACTGTTAATGCGATTCACCCTTCAAGCCTATTCACACGTCTGTCCTTATATAATGATGTTTTATATATTGTATATATACATATATCTTACGCTTTATAATATATGTATTTGGGGTGCGCCTATGCTATCAGATTTTTTAAGAACAAGTTCTGACAGACTGATGTCAGAGATAAAACATATGATTATAGTTTAACTCTTTGTTCATTATATTTACTAATGTTGACACGTGTATCTAAAGATATGCTTTTATGAAATCAATTATAAGAATAAAATGTTTGAGATTTTATGATAGGAAATGTCTCCCCACACAATTTGTGATTTTAATTTTACTTTAATGACAAACAACTTTAATGACAAACTCTGACGACTTTGTAATTGATGTTTCCTTAATAAATCCTCCAGGGATATAATCATTTTTCATAAAATTTCAATATTAAATATCTTACATAAAAAAGAGATTCATATATTAAAATTTTATTAAAGTGAAGTGTTTACTTGAAATTAGCTGAAGATTAAGTTTGTTTCTCGAAAACTCGATTCGTAAAAAACTTGTCGTTTTCAATGTCGTTTGTATTATATTTTTATATATAATAATTTTGGAGACTGTTGATGTCATAAAAAGGATCTCAATCTGATTTCAATTGTTTCAATTGTGTTTTTTCATATATATTGTTTTTGAAACGTGTAATTTGAAAATTTTTTTTAAATGATTATAAAATACTACATAAATTTGTGTGGCATATATTACTAAATATTTATTTGCATATTTTCTATTATCTTTTTTATTGCATTTTAATGGATGCTTTACTAAGTGATCCTATACAGATAAAAAGTGTAAAGTGTAAAATTACAATAGTATATCAGAATATGAAGTTTCGACTTTGAATTGTTATAGAATTATTATAGAATTAAATAAAAAATTTCAAAGACAGTTCTCGTAAAAAATTAGCATTTTAATATTTCGTCATAAATCTTGAATATCAAGATTAATGATTCTAATGTTCTATCGAAATTTAATGATTCGAAATTCTTCACAGATTGAATATATTAAATAATCTAACAGAGACAGAGATTCGCGTAACTTTGGAGCAAAAATATACTCATATAAGGCTACTTTATATTAAATATATGAACACCTAGTTGACATATGATTAACATATGCTGGCAGCTCATGAATTTATTCTAATAGATTCGATCAAAACTACGTAGTAAGAGCCGGAGAAAATTTGTTTTCGATCATCCCTGCTACTTAAGGATGTTTTATATGTACAATCCCAGCAAAAAGTAACTGAAAATCAATTTTGACGAATATCCACTTTTGGTGTATTTTGAATAAGAAATTGTGTGAAATATTATATATATAATATTATAATTTGATCTTAGCAGTGCAGAAATATATCTTTTAATATTTATTGCGTTTTTACTGAAATATTCCGAATTTTGTTAATCGAAATGATTAACTTTTGGCAGAGAATTTCGCCTTGTGACAGATACATAGGTAACTTCATTGAATTATATTTAATATCTTCTTAACCAGTTAGTACTAGTATAATATTATTTGACCAAATATTTCCTCTGTATCTAAACTTTTGCAAATTTTAAACAAATTCTGAATATTATTTCCATCTGTTTTCGTCATTTGAATCGATGTGGTTATACGTTTCCCATAAGAACACATGTTAATATTCGGTGCAAATTAAAATCCTTATAACTTGTGAACGCTTTAGTAAATCGATTTAAAAATTGTACTGAAGATTCTAAACATACACAGAAAAAAATAAGTGTTAAATCAAAACTTATATACTTAAACTAACGCGTTCATTGTTTCGTATATACGCAACAATTTATAATCTTCTTAGAAGAATTTAATAATTTTAAATTTCAACAATATTACAGTTTTATTTTAATATTGTAATTGTCACCTCAAGAATATACAATTATTTAATTCTACTTTAAGAAAATTATAATATTTGATTTAAAAATGTTATCTTCTATCTAACATTGTTTCTTTTCTATTCAAGAAAATCAAATCTCAAATCATAAGAATATATTTTTCTTGATCAAACTATATAAAATGGCTTCATTCAAGTAAGCAACTATTCGAGCAATTATATTTTTCTTTAATTAACGCAATAAAATCTCATTTCAAGATTTCCGTGTTAAAACTAAATATATATTTTCAAAACAAGAATGTCCTTCCTTTCTGCGTATGTAAGGACATTCTGTACAATTTTCATTAAATTCTCAATATTTTGAAAACAGGTACAAAACATCCCAAAATATCCACAAATTACATTATTCCACAAATTATATTATTACACATTCCACAAATTATATTATTTTTTTTTATTTTCGTCCAAGATTGATATTCGGCTTTTCTCATTTCTTATTTCGCCGGGCCGCGTTATTGCCTCATAAACAGTTAACCGCTGGCTGGCTACCGGGTTTCTTCCTCATCCTGCGGGATTGAGCTGCTTCGAGCTCGACTCTCGTCGCGTAATATCGCGGACGCGTCGTTCGTAGAGCGCACCGAACGAAAGGTCAGGATAGGTAGATAGGACATCGAAGTGTACACGGAGGCGGGAGCAGCGGAGTCGCTCGCGGTTTGGTTGGCTGAATGCGAATCGTGCCAGATGTCGGAAGAAAGGCGGCGCGCGCTCGCGCTCGAACCTGGTTGGGTTATCCGAGAGAGAAAGAGAGAGAGAGAGAAGAGCAGCCGTCACCGTCGCCGCTTTGACGACGACGACGACGACGACGTCGCCCGCTTATGTCGTAAAGTCGACAATGTTGCCCGCGTCCCGATTGTTATCGGGCTACCCGAGGAGAATCGCGCGTGCGTTTGTTTGGGATGGGTTGCGAAATTGCCGTCTCTCTCTCTCTCTCTCCCTCCCTCTTCCCGTCGCGCACCCCCATCTCGCTCTCGCACCCCCGGAAGGGCCGCTCTCTCGGGGTTGAAACGATTACGCCCTACACATGTTCGGGGTTAATGGTACGCGAATATTACATTCGCATTCGAAACACTCCCGACAATAAGGGTGGAGAGAGTGCGCCGTAGTGGTTTGGCACTGGTGTGTGGGAAATCTCGGCGCGGGACGGGAGATGAGATGAGACGCGGTGCAGACGAGAACGAGAGGGAGGGGAAGGGGGAAACCGTGATCTATCGCGTGCTCCTGGAACTGTTGGAACTTAACGAGCCGATACATTACGTGTCGTGCAGTATCTTACAATAGGAAGATGGCGACCCGACCGCGCGATGCGTCCCATAGTCGGCGGGGGGTGTCCTCGGTTTTATTTCGTTATGTCTCAACGTCGCATCTAGCAGAAAGAATCTAGCAAACGTGCGGATAATTCAACATACGACATTCCGAAAGAGTGATTCCGTGACGGATCATCGCGATTTACCGAGAAACTCTAATGGAAATGCGATAAAACGCTACTAATTGATTCGACTCCCTTTAATGAGCATTGAAACAAATTAAGCGAAACGAAACGACGCGCCGAGGGAGGGAGAGAGGGGAAATCGACGAGGATTTCGACAAGAGGAACAAATCGCTCGGTCTTGTTAAATAAGAAAGAATGCCTCGAATCTCCTCCAGGAGCGTAATCGAGAGCGGCCGGAATAATTACGAGGTAGCAGCGCGAGAATCCGGAACGGAACGCGTCCTCGCGATGCGTTTCCGCGGCACATCATTTGCTTACGTATACTATATATTATATACACATACGTCTCTCATATACACGGATACACGTGTGTGTGTTGTGAGCGCACACACGGGAAGCGCGCGAGCGTAACGATCCCGATAACAGCGCTCGTTAATCGTCCCATCCATCGTGCTTTAATTACACATCCGTGACGGATGTTCCTTGGCAAGTATAAGCCCGCCGGGCTCGACTGGAGGTATAAACTCCAATGCCATAAACTAATATTTCGCAGCGCCGCGTCCCCGTTTCCTGGACAATTTCCTGTGCTTTTCCCTCGCGAAAGACGCTCTCGCTCTTCTCTCTTCCCGGCCCCGCGTCGCGGAACGAAATTACCGTAACAACGTGGTCGACGTAGGCGGAGACCATCTCGGTAAGCGAATAGTAGCCTAACCGCTCGTTCTTTTCGTTCCGCTCGTACGCGAGCGAATGGCGAGCTGAACGCGCCGCGAGTTACAATAAGGCATTCTTTTTTTAATACTCGCAATTTTAGAACACTAACGCGATGCGCTTCTCGTAACAAGATCCTGGGATATGTAAAAGACGTGAGTCTCTACACTCTGATCCAAAGAAAGAAGTTTTTTTTGTACAAATTGTATTATATGAGGGGAAAGATAGATTCAATTAGATTCGCTTGTTTATTCGAATCAATTATTTATTTAGTTAAAAATAATTTATCAATTATTTATTTATTCGATTATTTATTTGGCGTTATTATTTCCGGTGATTAGTTGTAATAATGAAAGCTTGCTTTAGAAATTTATAAGAGGAGAGAATCAAATCAATTCAAATTTTCCATTCAAATTTTGTACAAAAATTCCCTATTTTTTTAAGATATTTTTTTTCAAAATTCCAGATGAAGAGAATATTTTAAAGATTTTTTAGCGCAACTTTCTAAAATAAATTTTTTCATTACATTTTCTAATGCTTTTCGATGTATTTCTCGTAACAAGATCCTGAGATATGTAAAAGACGCGAGTCTCTAGACTCTGATCCAAAGGAGGAAGTTTTTTTGTACAAATTGTATTATATGAGGGGAAAGATAGATTCAATTAGATTCGCATGTTTATTCGAATCAATTATTTATTTAGTTAAAAATAATTTATCAATTATTTATTTATTCGATCAATTATTTATTTGGTGTTATTATTTCCGGTGCCATTTATGGCTTGTCGCGTATACTTGTCATAATCTCCTTCAAAAATTTCATGTTTAGTTGTAATAATGAAAGCTCTCTTTAGAAATTTATAAGAGGAGAGAATCAAATCAATTCAAATTTTCTATTCAAATTTTGTACAAAAATTTCTTGCTTTTTTAAGATATTTTTTTTCAAAATTCCAGATGAAGAGCATATTTTAAAGATTTTTTAGCGCAACTTTCTAAAATAAGTTTCTTTATGCATGCGTTTTCTAATGCTTTCCACTAATGCGATGGAAAAATATAGAGCCATTCAAGTTTCAAACATTAGATTTGCAAATATATTGAAAAAGACTGAATAGCTTTTGTAAAATAAATGTTTTTGATAACATTTTCATTTTTTATCACTAAAGATTATAATAAAAATATATACTACATATGCGTAATATTGACATTTTGTTAAGATATTAAATATATAAAAATAAAAAACATATAGATATATATTTTAACGCATAATTTACTTAGCTTCCTGATTGTTTGCGATAAAAGCAAAATTATTAAAGAGAAAATTCTTTAAAAAGTCCTCCGAGTTCCAATATAAAATTCCAAATAAAATTCCAAAAAATTGATTTTTCCAGATACAGAAGAAATTTCTCAGAAATTCAAGTTTTTCATATCTTTCCAAAGAATAGATTCTATTATAATTTTAAAATCGCAACATTCTCTCAAGATAAAGAATTGTATGTATAAGTTTATATATATTTACTATTGTTTTCTGATTGTGTATTGTACAGTTATATATTTTAACTCTTGAAATCTGTGTTTTTTTCTTTACTACACAATACATCAAATGCAATTCTGTCGCGAGTTTTGTCACGAATATAAATCACTCGAAGCCGACATGCAACTTTTGAAAGTAATAGTAAATACTTTCACTACACATAATACACGAATAACTAATCTATTAATAGAGCACATTTTTCTAAGTATAATCGGCCTGAGGATCCACGATTGTGTTATACGTGCAGTTTGCACAATTGTAAAGATTCCTTAGAATATATATATTTTCTCGATTCGAGATGCAGGGGAATCCTCGCGAGCGCGAACACGAGGGCGCGAGAGCATGATATGTTTTGCCGGCGCGTTCACCATCGTGTCGAATCAGCAGCGAGGGCTGGAATCGACAATACAGGGCGATATATACAGAGCGCGCGTGTATTACACGATGGGGAGAGAAAAGAGAAAGAGAGACAGTTGGTGAGAGGGAGAAGGAGAGAAACGCAGAGTCCATTATATTCGAATTACGAGCGCGCTTCGGGGTGACATTGTACGGATTGCACCTCGCGTTTGCCGCGCGGAGAATCTGTCTCTCCCCTTTTCACCGTAAAGGGAAACAAGGGGGTGCGGGACGCTCCTCTCCCTCGGAACGCCCGTAACAAATCGGCCAATGAATCGAGCGGTTATATTTAAAATAAATCGCCCGTGGAGCCCGCTATTCGTCATCGATCGCCCGCAACGGTTCAACGTCGGCGAGAGCGATCTCGAAGGACGTTTTCCTATCATCTCCTTTATTAACATCCTTTATTAACATCGTTAAATCGAGGATCCGAACGACCCCGCGACGCAAACATTCCTCGGCGTGATATTAATTTAGAGACCCCTTAAGATTTTTTTTTACACGCAAAATATCCCAGTTATATTCCCCTTCTCGCCTTGGAATATATTAAAATTATTTATAGATCTCTGGAAAATTATTCGCATTCAGATGGGAATTGAAATTATCTTGTCTCGTTCCGGCAGCAGTATCATCTGCATTTCCGATCACGAGGTATCTGTCGGAATCGGTCTGCCAATACCACGCGATGAAAGAAGCGATCGAAGCGTGAAGTTTCTTTTTTTTCCCATCGTAACAATTTGCTCGCCCGATATATCGGAATCTCGCCGATCGTTTCAAGAACCTATTCGAATGCCCGCGGATAGGGTAAGGATTGAGAAACGGGAGCGTTTCGATCGGAATATTAAACATCCGAGATCCGATGCCTAAATCCATTGTTTCCCTTCACGTTTTTATTTGCGCGAGATGAGAATAATAAATATTATTTATGCATTTGCATTTGATATGTAAAAGTGTTAACCTTCCATAGTCCGGATTTTTTTTCGTGGATATAAAAAAATTTATATAATGTGAAATCGACAAATGTCAACCTTTGAATACAAATTAACAATGAATTTATAATTTTCAATTTTTTTGGATTTACTTTGATATCTCAAGCTGGAGTTGACAATCTCTACAGAAAATCTTATCGGTTACCAAGGAGATGTTATAAGTATATGATCACATTGCGCTTTAAAAATTAAATTAAATAAAAAAATTAATATATTGGAATGTGACTTCAAAGTCACACGAGGCTACAGAGGGTTAAATTAATTCGTTGAAATGTGTAGCTTGAATAGGAAGAAGCTTTGGGAAAACCTTCACGTTCTAATTATTGATTCGTCGATGATAAAATTCATATATGTATAGTAGACGCCAATGATGCCTTAACATTCGTCACATTCGGAGCTAGTAATAATTAGACGTGTCACATCAAGCTATTCATGCATCAAGACTGTTAGAGGAGGAACCGATAATATTTGTTTTGAAATTATGTCTACAATCTTCTGCAAATTGCATTTAGAAATGTTAAACAGATGAATGTGAATACAATTTCACAAATGCAAATAATTTCCAAAATAATTGCCGGTTCCTGTTTAAGGATGTTTTGAATGTACAATCCCAGCAAAAAGTAGCTGAAAATCAATTTTGACGAATATCCACTTTTGGTATTTTGAGTATGAGAAATTGTATGGAATATTTATATTAAATTTGATCTTAGCTAGAGTGCAGAGATGTATTTTTTAATATTTATTGCGTTTTTACTGAAATATTCCGAATTTTGTTAATCGAAATGATTAACTTTTGGCAGAGAATTTCGCCTTGTGACAGATACATGGCTAACTTCATTGAATTATATTTAATATCTTTTTAACCAGTTAGTACTTGTATAATATTATTTGACCAAATATTTCCTCTGTATCTAAACCTTTGCAAATTTTAAACAAATTCTGAATATTATTTCCATGTGTTTTTGTTATTTGAATCGACGTGGTTATACGTTTCCCATAAGAACACATGTTAATTCGGTGCAAATTAAAATCCTAACTTGTGAACGCTTTAGTGAATCGATTTAAAAATTGTACTGAAGATTCTAAACATATGTAAGGACATTCTGTACAATTTTCATTAAATTCTCAATATTTTGAAAATAGGTATATACAAAACATCCTTAAAATAACAGTCATAAATAGCACCATGCGACGTGTTTAGTTATTACCCCGTTAGAAAAACATAAAATTATATGACAAAATCTTGCATGAAATTTGACTTACAATTATATGGATATATTTAAAAAACAGATATAAAATAAATGTAAAAATTGATCTTTTATAAAATATTAATAACTATTTCCAATTAATTTCTAAATAAAATAATAACGATGTGGCGAATTATTTGTTAATGCAATTATATATAAATTTTTCCTCAAGTCACGATGTCATTATAAAATATTTTCACAATTTTCCTATCAGGATATTGGTCCCAAACGCAACCAATTTCATATCAAGGCATTATTGGCGCCTACCTATACATATGTGTGATTCACGTCGACGATCTTTCGCAGATCGCCCAGAAGCGTTTATCGCGTCCGATAAGTAATTCCCCGCCGAAGCACGAGAGAGAGAGAGAGAAAGAGAGAGGGGGAGAGGAAAGCATCACGTGTGCGGGTGCGACGGCGGCATTAGCGAAACGCACATACGAACTTGCAAACCGCGACGGAAACCTACAGCGTACACAAAGAGCGCATTAGCCCTGGCTATAAAATAAAATAGCTAGCACCCATTCCCCTATTCTCTCCGTTCACCCGGGGGTTGCGGGGAGCGAAGCGCGCGCGCGCGCGCGCTCGTTCCCTCTAATGCGCCGACTTATTTACACGCACACGCATACGCGGCGGGCGAATCTACGAGCACGAGCAATCGTAAACGAGTTATGTAACCCCGTGTGTTCTCCTGCCGCTTTGCACGGCAGTGTACATACGCAGCTATATAACCGGGAGAGCCGGCCATTATTATACCGAGAGGCCGCATCGAGCCGAGCCGAGCCGAGCCAGGCCGCGAAAGATGACGACGGCCATTTTGCGCGGGCAACGTCCGTGACGACGCGTACTCGGCCGCGTCGGTTGGTTAAAAGAGAAACAATTAACTTCCCACTCGGGCTTCGTATTCTTTCAATTTCCCGTCGGCTTCGCCCGCCGTTCGTCTTTCGGATCGAGAGCGACCGTTCCCGATCTCTCTCTCTCTCTCTTACCTTCTCGTCGTGTGATGTATGGGGGAGAGGGTACACGAGGGCGATACGCGTCGCGGCGTTTCTTTATATCGCCGAGGTTTCGGTGGAAAAAAGCGCGGACACGCCGCGCGACGAGAGAACGATCGCGAGGAAGGAAGCGAGAAGGAGAGAGAAATTTTTCGAGTCATCGTAACCCCCGAGTCCTCTCGGGGAGAGAACTGGTCTCCCTCTCCTTCTCTCTTTCTCTCTCTCTCTCTCTCTCTCTCTCTCTCTCTTCTCACCGATCTTTCATTATTATATTTCTTCGGGCATTGTTATTAATTCTTCACGGCGGGGGCGCGGCTAAGAGCGTAAGCTTGTCACGTTCGAGGACCCGTGACCCACCCCCGGTCGCCCGAGAAAGCGCTGTGTTTGCAGAATTCATTGAATCATTGCCATTCCGCGTGGCACGCGCGCGCCGTCCACCCTCGCTCGCGTCAGTGAGGGGTGGGGAGGGAAGGAGGGGTGCAATTTTTCAACGGGTAATCGGCTCTCCCCCCCCCTCCGTGTCTATCGCGAGTTTTCGAAAACTTTCTGGAGATGGGATGAGGGGGAGGGGAAGAAGGATGCTCCGAAAGAAGTAATAATTGCCGCTGTCCTCTTCGATAATTCATTCGTGTATAGTTACGACGATAATAAATCAGCTCGGGATACGCCCGGATAAAACGGGAGACGAGCAACGAACGAGATCTCTTCTCCTTCGCGGCGCGAGACTGGAACGAAAGGTAGTTTGTCGTGACTTCCCACGCGATTACGTCCGGTCGACACGCTACTCCGCTTTTTTTCCAGACCTCACCGGACCTACCGCGCGCGCGCGCGTATATACCTCGCTTTCAACTGTCATTCGCAGGGAGAATCGGGAATTCTAATGGGGTAATTGTGGGTAAATAATTGATATTTTTCATCGATGCATCGTGTGTCTCGTTACAGAAAAAAAAATGTCAAATCAAAACTTATAGACTTAAACTAACGCGTTCATTGTTTCGTATATACGACAACAATTTATAATCTTCTTAGAAGAATTTAATAATTTCAAATTTCAACAATATTATAGTTTTATTTTAATATTGTAATTGTCACCTCAAGAATGTTATCCAAAAGTCTCAAGGCTACACAATTTTAATCCCGAAACTTTTTTAGATTATTTTCCTCTCAGATTTGGGAAGAGAGATAACTAGTCTTTTCAGGATCCTAAAATTAAATGAGAAACATTAAATATTAAATGTAATAATATTATGGGAAGAATATCAAATTGTTCAATTGTTAGTTTTATTACACAGAAAAAAAATAAGTGTCAAATCAAAACTTATAGACTTAAATTAACGCGTTCATTGTTTCGTATACGACAACAATTTATAATCTCCTTAGAAGAATTTAATAATTTTAAATTTCAACAATATTATAGCTTTATTTTAATATTGTAATTGTCATCTCAAGAATATATAATTATTTAATTCTACTTTAAGAAAATTATAATCTTTGATTTGAAAATGTTATTTTCCATCTAACATTGTTTCTTTTCCATTCAAGAAAATTAAATCTTAAATCATAAGAATATATTTTTTTTGATCGAACTATATAAAATGGCTTCATTCAAGTAAGCAATTATTCAAGCAATTATATTTTTCTTTAATTAACGTAATATAATCTCAAAATTTCCATATTAAAACTAAATATATTTTCAAAACAAGAATGTCCTTTTTTCTATGTATTTTGAATATGCTGTAACTTGTCTTTGATATCGAGACTACTTCACGCCAACTATGAATATCTAGTAAAATGTGCTATTATGTGTCTTCCGGAGTGCATTTTGGAAAAATAATCAATTGCACCTGTTAATTGAATAAAATTATAAAGCTGAATGATGGAGATTTTTTTATCTTTTCATCTATATAATTTATATTATTAATTTTTTATATTGATTTCAATCGTTTCTTTCTGTTTTTTATTTAATGACATCGAATAGATGTGCACATATTGGCCAAGGCAACGAATAGAAATCAATTATAAAAGAAAATTCCTTATCATAAATATTATTTATACATTAGAGAAGCTAAAGTAATCGTGAATATTAAGTCTAATTCGTTCTCCTTCTCAAAGATTAATTATCCAATGTAATTACCATTGTCACATGATATTAATCATGTGATAAACTTTCAAAAATACATCTACGTTTCCATGTTTGATATTTCTGACATTTTTCTAATGACAATTCAATTAATAAAACGTTCTGTATAATTCTGTATAATACAAATATACGTGTTTTATCATGCGTAAATAAAAATCCCTCTAGAGTCGGCAAATAAACGGGACAATTTTTCTTTAGACGATGACGCGAAAGCAAACGTTGCTGCGTTCCTAGTCGCACGAGTTTGTCATTGTGTATCAACGACGGTAGCATAATTGTATGCAATTACGCGTCTAATGGCAAAGCGTCTCGAGATGACCGAGTCGAGAGACACCGTCTTTGACTCGTTCCCCGAAAGGACGCACGGAAAAGAAGTAATCATAGACGAGAGAATCGGGTCGAATGCGGGTAAAATGCATGCGCGAGGAACAATGGCCGCCGAGACGGAAAGGATGCTTCCCCGAGCATATTAATTTGTGCGTTTTATATGCGTGTCGAATGACGTATCTCGCGCGGAAACAAACGCATCGTTGCATCCTGCATTCGGATAATTGCGGCTTAAGTGCTCGACCTTAAGCACGCGGGATTGTCGTTTGTTCTTTCGTCGGGTTTTTCTTCCGTTTCAGAGCCGGCTTTTAATCAAGGAGCTTCGTGTACACGTCCTATTTTATATCCCCCTGTCGAATGCGTTGCGCTAACAAAGTATACACGCAAGTTTCTGAAACTGATTTATATTCAACGATTCGGTGAGAGAGGGATGTAATTTGCACTTTGTCACGTCGTACTTTACACATTATTATTAAAATATTGAGACAAGCCTTGAAATAAATCGTGTCAAAAGAGTAAGAAAAAAATATAAATACATCTGATTTTAAATGTACCTTTTTTGAAAGTGAATTTATATAAATAAATTTATAAGTATAAAACTAATTGCTTCTCTTTAATATCTTGCATCATAATTTTATTAATTTTTGAAACTAATTAATAATTAATAATTAATAATTTTTTGATAATTATTAAAATATTGATATTATTAAAATTGAGAAACAAACCTTGAAATAAATCATGTCAAAAGAGCGATGAGAAAAAAATATAAATACATCTGATTTTGAATGTGCCTTTTTCCCGAAAAATGAATTTATAAATTTTATAAGTATAAAAATAATTGCTTCTCTTTAATATCTTGCATCGCAATTTTATTAATTTTTTAAACTAACTAAAAAATCTTTTATTGATAATTATTAAAATATTGAGAAACAAATCTTGAAATTAATCGTGTCAAAAAAGTAATGAGAAAAAAATATAAATACATCTGATTTTGAATGTGCCTTTTCCGAAGGTGGATTTATATAAATAAATTTATAAGTATAAAAATAATTACTTCTCGTTCTCATATCTTGCATCGCAATTTTATTAATTTTTGAAACTAACTAAAAAATCTTTTATTGATAATTATTAAAATATTGAGAAACAAATCTTGAAATAAATCATGTCAAAAGAGCGATGAGAAAAAAATATAAATACACCTGATTTCGAATGTGACTTTTCCGAAAGGTGGATTTATATAAATAATTTTATAAGTATAAAAATAATTGCTTCTCTTAAATATCTTGCATCGCAATTTTATTAACTTTTGAAATTAATCAATAAATCTTTTCTATTATATTATATTAAATGTGCCTTTTCCGAAAGGTGGATTTATATAAATAATTTTATAAGTATAAAAATAATTGCTTCTCTTTAATATCTTGCATCGCAATTTTATTAACTTTTGAAACTAATCAATAAATCTCTTCTATTATATGCAAACGTAAGTACATATTTTTAAACTTTGCAAAATGTAATACGTGCGAGATGTTGGCTATCGATCACTTATTAATTATTTTCGCTGCTACAATCAGTCACATTTAGCATTTAGATGCGATGCATCAATACGAGAAGCATTTATTTAATTTTGACGTTTAGCTAGTAGCCGTACGATAATGCGATTTGGAGTTTCAGAGTGGCAGTGCTGCAACGACAAAGGTGGAAAGGTAGAAGGGGAGAAAGGAAGGAAGGAAAGAATAAAGAGAAAGAGGTCCCTCTCTCTCTCTCTCTCTCTTTCTCTTTCCCGAGGGGCCGCTCTCTTACGAGGATCAAAGATTACTCTCCAGCCGGATCGACATTGTTGCGAGCGAGAAGCGCCCGACTCGGTATAAAAAGGAAAGGGAGAAGAAGAGAAAACACCTAGAGTCCGGCATTATAACGAGGCTTATTATTTACGCTGATCATTATTTTGACGGCGCTGATCGGCCACCGTCCATCACTTTCGTTCCTCCTCTCGTCCTCCCTGCCATTCTCTTTTCTTTCAAGAGATCCCGCTTCGCCGCAGCGAGCCCTCTCCTCATCCCCCACGCCACCCGGCCCCGCTCTTTTATTATCCTAAAACTCTTCGTAAGTGTCACGGCCAAGACCGATATCATAAATTCGCTGCCGCTCGAAAGAATCACCGTAAAACGAGCTCCTCTCGGCTAGACGGAGAGTACCAAGTTATTAATTAATTGCGAGTCCGCTTGAGGAACGTTCTTTTTCGTTGCTCACCCTCGCGGAATCGTCAGGCCGCGCCGAGGAGATTGTTAAGCCTTTCACGGACTATGATTGCTAAATCGACTACCGCGTACAAGCCAATGTTATGCTTGTTATATGTATAATTGCAACGTTCTTACACGCTGTTTTAGATTAAATTTTACAATATCGATTATTCATCTGGTAAACCGATTATTTAATGTTTGTCGCATCATACTTCGAAAAAAAAAAGAATACTTGGGAATTTATAATAAAATATATAGTGCTCATATGCAAAAAATGCTTCATCGATATAATTTAATCAACTTTATTGACAGCTTTTCCATTCTGTTTATAATCATTTTCGATTCTGTTATATTTCTATTTATGATTTATTATTATATTATACATTTTATTATTATACTTGTGATTTATTATTATATTATATACTTTGTATTATAAACTAATAATTATACGAGTAAATCATTTTTATTATGGATGAATATTATTAATGATTAAATAGTCTTGAAATCTCAAATTAGGATAAAATAGATCATAATAATTCCCAGAATTTTTCAATTTTTTAATTTATATCTCTTGAATTATTTTCTTAATATGATGTTATATTAAAAACCTAATATATCCATATCATTAATAAATAACAAACGATGACTGAGAAAAACAAGTACAAATTTTTTATTAAATAATACGACCTACAGAAATATTTTAATTAAACGTTGATGAAAAAGTGTGTTATTTTGTGAAAAAAAAAGATATGAAACGCGAGGGAGAAGGACATTTAAAAATTATTTCTTTATGGACAATAAAATAATCGATATAATTTTAATCAACTTTATTGAGAGCTTTTCCATTCTGTTTATAACCATTTTCGATTCTGTTATATTTCTGTTTATATTTATGATTTATTATTATATTATACATTTTATTATTATATTTGTGATTTATTATTATATTATATACTTTATATTATAAACTAATAATTATATGAGTAAATCATTTTTATTATGAGTGAATATTATTAATGATTAAATAGTCTTGAAATCTCAAACTATAGGATAAAATAGATCATAATAATCCCCAGAATTTTTCAATTTTCTAATTTATATCTCTTGAATTATTTTCTTAATATAATGCTATATTGAAAACCTAATGGAGCTTTTCCCAGCTCTCAATAAAGTTGATTAAAATTATATCGATTATTTTATTGTCCATAAAGAAATAATTTTTAAATGTCCTCCTCCATATCATTATAAATAACAAATGACTGAGAAAAGCAAGTAAAAATTCTTTATTAAATAATACGATCTACAGAAATATTTTAATTAAACGTTGATGAAAAAGTGTGTTATTTTGTGAAAAAAAAAGATATGAAACGCGAGGGAGGAGGACATTTAAAAATTATTTCTTTATGGACAATAAAATAAGAATGCAGCACGAGTTCCACCCTTAACGTTTTGCTTGAAAAATCGAAAATCATCCCGTTGTTCTTTGTCAGCGGAAAAGGGCAAAAGTATTTGTACGTGAAAATATGAGCGACGTTTCCTCTCTCTTACGAAGTGCCGCGAAGGCTACGAAAAATGTAAAAACACGCGAAAACACGGACAGAGTATCTGTGCCTTTAGGGCCCGTCGACGGGAAGCAAAAACGCGCGAGCACTTTTTTATTCTCCGAGGCGTGGTCGTCATGATTGCGCGTTCATTTGTCAGAACATAAACGGTAAACCGGGTTAGCAGCCGTTCTTTCTTTTGATTCTCGAGCCTCGCGTTTTTCGCGTCACGTCGTCGCATCGCGTCAAAGAAGCTAAACGACCCGTAGTTTTATACCCGCGAGATACACATTATATTAACGTACGCGGTACGCACAATATAACGCGATCAAATTATGTATATGTTATTTTATGAAATACGCGATGAAAAAAAAAAAAGAACCACCAGGGATCGTTTATCGAGGCGGAATTTATTTCATCGCGAGCTTCGACGAGAGATCCCGATAACGATAACGATGAGGTAGAAACGATGAAAAAAAAAAAGAATAATATTAATAGCAACGATAATAACGGAGAGAGTAATTACCATTATGCGCGAGATCCATTACGAGCCCTTGGGATCAACGGATCGCGTGCGTCCCGGCGCTATCTGATCGTTACAAATACAAATAACAGCGTAATAGGTATCGCGTGTGCGCATTGATAACGTTCCTGTATAAACGAGTACTTGTTAGTACAGTCGACGAGTTGTAGTGCAACGGGAGCGAGGAAAAATTGGCGTCCTATCTCTGCCTCGCCTCTTCCTCTCGATCCTTTCGAATCGCGGAGGAAACTCCGACGGGAAAAGATCGTCGTCGAGATTACCGTGAAATTTCACGCCAGTTTTCCAAACGCAACAAACGCTTGCGAGAGATCCGAGATTTCTCAGACGGTGCAAACAAATCGCCGTCTCTATCTTGTCGTCACATTCGGGTAATGAAGAGAGATTTACCTTGGAATGAGAAACGACGATCAATAAATTATTAGTCTCTAGCGAAGGAGAGATGTCCTTTTGTCGGAGAAAAACTATCAATAGTCCAGTCGCCGTGACTTCATCTTGTCTGACACTAGACTCGTCATCCTGCGATATAGAGAGAAATAAAATAAAAAATAAAATTTAAATATAATTTAAAAAAAATTAAATAAAAATAATAAAGAATAAAATTTTGATTGATTTCGAGGGTATGCGTGAAGTGTCGTGATGTTTATTTATTGTCCGGGTCATTGATGATGTGAAAACATGCCGGGTAAACTTGTAATGTTTTGATACCTCGGGTATGTTTACTTTTTTTCTGCGTCAAAGAAATGTTGAGATCGACGATTCAACAGCTTTCTCTCTATTCGTGATCGTCATTCAATGATTGTGGCCATTGTATTCTGATGTGTCATTGTAATTATGCAAAAGATATGTAATTTTATTTATAAAAAAAATATACAACTTTACTTGTCACGTTTCCAATTTTAGATTGAATTTTTTGGTCAACTTTTGGGTCAATTCATTTAAGAAATTTACCCGGGGTTTGACCTCGTTTGTGCTTATTTTTTAAGTTACTTTGAGCCAAATAAATATCGGGTTTTATACATTTTACGTCGTAGATTAGTTTTCTTTATTATTTTATAATTTAGATAATTTATTTAAAGTCAATTTTTATGAATTTTCCGTAGATTGATTCAGGTTTGGATTTATTGATTAGATTAAGTCGTTTAAGGAAGAAGGGAAGAGGATCTTGTTCGTTCAATTAATAAAGTTTGCTTTATTTGATAATTAATCCTTTTTAATTGAACACAACGGCCACCTTTTTGGGGCATCTAACATCGAAATTTTATTATTAATTTAAAATTTGACTATTTAACTGTTGCCACACTTTTTGGCAGCGACAACTAGTCAAATTTTAAACTTAATTAAACTTTCGAAAATATTAAAAAGGATTAATCTCAAACTATCCAATTATTTATTTGTATACTTTTTTCCGAAATTAGTAATGTTACAAATTGCGATTCGAGGCTAAACGATTGATTAAGTGATTATCACGTCTACTACTACTACTTCTGAGCTGTCTGACTGATTTCTCTCTTATTTATACCAAGCGGCAAGAATCTCCGCGCTGGGTTTTTACCCTTGTTTCTTAGGAATTTTTTAGATGGGAGGTGATTCTTGTCCACGTTGAAATTTAATAATTAATCAATAGTTCTCACTATTGATCAATATAACTTATCAAATATAAACGAATATTTACACAATAAAGAGTAAGATAACTAATTTTTGTAAAAGTACATGAATTTATATATTTTCGTTATAAATAGCGTAATTGTTACACTACTTATGTATGTAATTTTAAATTAAATTTAATATGCGAAATTGTATAAATACATATACAAAATTATTACATAAACATTTCTAGAAATCTACTTCTAACATGTAAATTTATTAGTACAAGATGCTTACCATTTAAGATAATAATTTTATCTATGAAATATAAATTTACTAATGTATGTAAATATACACCTTTAATAGTTGGTCTCAATATTACCCACTATACAGTTGTAAATTTACACAACAATTTTTTACCGTGTAGAATAAGTCGTATTCATAAATAAAAAATATCAAAGTCATCAATCGGAATCAAAAGTGTCGACGGGGCCTGCGTAGATCCTTATCGAAGATAGACACGAGGGACATTACCGCTAGTCCGATCGATTTACGATATCACATCGAACATCGCAATATCTAATATCGCGTCACGGTGAAGGAAAAAAAAGGAAGGAAAGTGGAACGCGATGATCTTGGAATGAGTTTCTGCGGGTTAGGTGGAGAAAAAGAGGGAGAGAGAGAGAGAGAGAGAGATTCGGGATCGTGTAATAGATATCTCGTAAATAAAGTTCTCGAACGGGATACTATTAGACTGTATATAGCACGTAATCGCGGCGCGATCGGAATCAGGTCTCATTATACGCACGGGTATTGAGTCGGGCTACTTAAGTGAGGGAAGGAGAGAAGGAGAGCGAGCGAGAGAGAGAGAGAGAGAGAGAAAGAAAGCCATATATATAGTGGGAAAAAAAGGAGGGGGTGGTGCGGTGGTGGTGGTAGCGATCATTGGCCATGGGGTGAAGGCGGAGAGGATCGAAGGGTATACGTTTACGACATACGTTGCCACAAGCCCGTGCTGAGGAGGATGAATCCTAAGCAATTTCTCGCTGGTCGGAGCTCTTTGATGCTTTGAACTCTCACCGCGCTGACCGATCCTCGCGCTGTAATCACGCGGAGCTTCGCCACGCCCCGAAAAACACCTCGGATCCGTACTTCTCCTCTCTCTCTCTCTCTCTCGCACCTGTGGCCTCCCCCTCCCTCCTACCTCGACTCTCTCGCGCTCGCGCGCTACCACCTTCCCCCTCCCTTCCCGCCGCTTCTCCGGCATCCCGCGCGTCCCCCCCGCCCCCCGCCACTATCTCTCACCTTGACTCATCCCTCCCCCGCCCCCCCGCCCCTCCGCGCTCGCTCACCGACGCGTCCTCGCTCCCTACGGACTCTCGTAATCTCGGCAGAGGAATCTGATTATTCTAAACTCTTCGATCGCGCGGCAGGATTTACCGTCTCGATCCTATCTCGATGTTGCGAGAGACGTGCCGCTGCCTCTCTCGCGAGATACGGATGTTATCGTCGTTCCTATCGCTGCGAGCCGAGCAAAATCGGCAGTTACGGATACTTTGTGAATTTTCAACGCATTTTCAAACGTATTAACGGATAACGCGCGAATGTAAAAGCGAAAGCTGCGGAAAATGATATTTTAGACAATAAGTAGAACGTGTAGGAGGAGGGCGGAGGGAGTTTAATCAGGTGATTACGTCACCGATTGTGAGAAACCTACAATATTTTCCAGTGATATCATTGAGATAATTGAAATTCGTTTTTTTTTTAATCTACTAGAATAATAACTATTTTTAATAGATTTATTGTTATTGTAAAAAGAGATACTTTAATGTTGCAATTGTGATTCCGATTAATCCTAATTTAATTATTAATAAAGACGTTTTAAATTGTATACAAATAGTAATTGTATACAGATAATTGAAATTCGTTTTTTTTAATCTACTATAATAATAACTATTTTTAATAGATTTATTATTATTGTAGAAAAAGACTACTTTAATGTTGTAGTTGTGATTCCGATTAATCCTAATTTAATTATTAATAAAGACGTTTTAAATTGTATACAGATAATTGTATACAGATAATTGAAATTCGTTTTTTTTAATCTACTAGAATAATAACTATTTTTAATAGATTTATTATTATTGTAAAAAGAGATACTTTAATGTTGCAATTGTGATTTCGATTAATCCTAATTTAATTATTAATAAAGACGTTTTAAATTGTATACAAATAGTAATTGTATACAGATAATTGAAATTCGTTTTTTTTAATCTACTAGAATAATAACTATTTTTAATAGATTTATTATTATTGTAAAAAGAGATACTTTAATGTTGCAATTGTGATTCCGATTAATCCTAATTTAATTATTAATAAAGACGTTTTAAATTGTATACAGATAGTATCCGCAGTACTCGTAGATATATCGATGAGACAAATTAATAATAGCTCGTTCGTATTGAAAAGATAGCTACCAGGGATGTAACGATATAATCGATATATCCAATATCGAAATTGTCATTTATAACAAATTCACTAAAAATATAAAGTTTATAAAAAAATAATGACAAACAATTGACAAAATATTTTTAAATTATTTTACACATTTATCTCTGAATAAAAATATCTTTTCATCCCTTGATTAATTTTAATTTGATTATCTGGTGATATCAAAAGAGAGATTTCAGATTCGAGCACTTTAAAAAACTTTTTCTCTTTGTATTTCCATAATTAATCACACAAAAAATTATTTTGCATCAATTTTATATTTTTTAATAAGATTATTTTCGCTTTATTGGATAAAATAGTAACACTCTTAAATTTAATTCTCTTTTTAATCAATTTAGAATCAATATTTATATAAACACTAAAGATTAATGAATAGAGTAATTTCGGTTTCCTTGAAGAATTTCATCAAATGAAAAAAAGAAGTGAAAAGGACGCCTAGGAAACAAATTATTATGGAAATTGTTTTTACTAATATCTAAAGCTGTACATACTTTGTCGTTTATTTTGATTTATAGCCGCACGATATTTTCACGATTATTTCAAGCCTATCGATATATTAATATATCAACTATATTATTTAATTATTTACTATTCCTCGCTTATGTGTAAACCATCCGATAAAAATATCGACGATATCGCGCGCCCTTATCACGACGTATCCAAACGTATTCAGCAACGATATATCAATTTGTCCCTGTATCGAGATTATGTCATCGATACGCATCGACTTAATCGCTGCGGGACGATGAAAAAAAAAATCACCGGACGAACAAGGGCACGTTGCCGACTAACGCAGCGATCCCCCCCCCGCGCTCCCCGGGCTGCATCCGGTCGGTATCGAGAGGTCTCACCATTACACCCTATTACGTACGCCACTGATCATGCCACGGGATCGTTGATCTACCACTCCTTTTCTTCGCACTCGTTCCCGATGATCGGAGCTGCCTCGCAGTTGCGCGGCGGTTGCTAAGAAGAGGATCTCCGCAGGAGGAGGAGGATGGGGAGGAGAGAGAAAAGAGCCCCTTTGGAGAGAAACTGCGGTTCTTCCCGGGCGTGAGGCGAGGTTGCGCGCCGCGCTCTCTCTTTAAACCGCACCATAATACATCGGAAGAATGGCCAAGGTGGAGAGAGAGAGCGAGAGAAACTCGTGCAGCAGACAGAGGCTCCTCCAACCCTTCTCGCCCCCCCGTACCCCCGCTTTGCCGTACGGTCGGCTCCGCTAGTCGTTTCACGCCTTTGCCTTCGCCGTCTTTCTCCATCCGTCGAGGGGCCCGACGCCCGAGGGTGGATGTTGCCGAAGGTGGTATTAATTGGCGCGAGAGGAGCTCGGTCGCTCTTATGATTAGTCCTCGCAGCCGCCGCCGCCGTCGATCCTCCCTCGGGAAACCGACCTTACGTACGTCCACTTACGTCCCGTACAGGTATCGCATACAGTGTTATATGCAGCGTTAGCTCTTCACTACCGTCGCGCAAAGTATACGTACCCAGCAAACACGAAATAACAGTTATATAACATGTTATGTAACAGTTATAGAGGGTGTCGTATTTAATTGACGTCCACTATTTATATAGCGATATTCCTCGTGGAAAATCGAGTTGAAAGGTCCTGATGCGTTTTTTTCTGTAATGAAAAAAATTTGAAACCATTTTTTGGAAACCATTTTTTTCTTTTATAATGCGGAAAAACATTATTTTGCATTAAAAATTATATTTTTTCCGTTAAAAGCGTTTCCTTAAATTTCGTTAAGGAAGCTAAAGATCGGTGCACTGAGAAAAATCGTTTGATTGTATCAACAAGACGTGTATGATTGAAGCCATTTTGATTAAATCAAATAAGAATTTTTAATTATCATGATAAGACTCGGTTTTTTATAACTAGAATATAATAGATTTTTTATAACTATTTAATTTGTAATTTAATTTGTAATTTTATTTAATTTGTAATTTTTTATAACTAGAATTTAATAGATTTTATTATAAGGATTTGGTTAGTATTTTCTGGTTGGATCTATCAAATTCTTTCTTGTTACATTAATTTCTTTGCTTGCTTCTTAACTTAACTCGTATTCAATATTTGCCATGAAATGCATATAAAGAACTAGTATTAACATTATCCAAAGTATATTTTTTTTCTCTTACGAGCAGTAGAGAGTGCCAGAAAGAAGACGCCGGCTCTCTGATTGTGTGTGTTTGAGCTGCATCCTCTTCTTGCATCACTGTTTATCAGTTTAATTTCTAACAAACTGAACTTAAAATAATTTATTCAATTCAAATTTCATCTGGATTGAATTTATGTAATAATCGTGTTGGAATTCAGAATATTAAACAGACTTTTGAGATTAGATGGAAAAAATTTTGGACGATTTGGTGCTGGCGAGTTTAGTATTATTAACCAGAAAATTTGGTAAATTTAACAGGAAGAAATTAATCAGATTCATCTGGTAATTCCTACAAGAATTCTGGTTTGTCCATTTTCCAACAGACATACTGGTTGAATCTACCAGAATTCTAATTAATGCAATTATATTTTTTTTCTCAGTGTAATATTAACACTAAATCCAAAGGATATTTTATTTCTCTTACGAGCAGTAATGTCAAAAAGAGAACGCTGGTTCTCTGATTGTGTGTGTTTGAGCTGCATCCTCTTCTTGCATCACTGTTTATCAGTTTAATTTCTAACAAACTGAGCTTAAAATAATATATTCAATAATCTGGATTGAATTTATGCAATAATCGTATTGGAATTCAGAATATTAAACAGATTTTTGAGATTAGATGGAAAAAATTTTAGACGACTTGGTGCTGGCGAGTTTAGTATTATGAACCAGAAAATTTGATAAATTTAACAGGAAGAAATTAATCAGATTCATCTGGTAATTCCTACAAGAATTCTGGTTCGTCCATTTTCCAACAGACATACTGGTTGAATCTACCAGAATTCTAATTAATGCAATTATATTTTTTTCTCAGTGTGCTTATTAGCGCAACTTTACTCAATAATTATCGTTTTATTAAGCATTATAGAAAAAAATGGTTCAGGACTTTTCGACTCAATTTTCCACGAGGAATATCCCTGTATAAATAGTGAGCGCCAATTAAGTGACACCCCATATAACAAGTAACAATTATATTGCCGAGTAGAAAATTACGACTAACAATTAGATAAGTGTTCCTTGGTGCTTGCTGGATACGTACGTAACGAGTAACCGCGAACGTTGGTCTCGGGATAATATTTCGGGGTATCATCGGAAGATATCGGGCCGGTTTAGGAGCGGACGCTAATACAGCTGGGCAGGTAGTGCATGCCAAGGCGAGATAATTACAAAGCGCGCCTCGGCCGCCAAGTCAAACAACCTAAAACATCAACCTGCCCCGGGGCCATAGGCGCCCGAATCCGTGGACGGAATATTTTCCATTTCGAGATGTTACATGTGTATACATATTACGCATCTAACGGCAAGAGAAAGAGAGAGAGAGAAAGATATATATATATATCTCGCGCGTTTAAACGTAAAGGCATTCGTAAAGCAGGTAACCGCGGACTCTGTTGGCGGGATAGCAGCCGGAGCCTTTCATTCCGAGATCCGAGGGCGAGCTAATCGATTTGAAATTGGGCCCGTGACGGTCTTCTTTGGCGTACCTCGTGCTCGTTCAATTTATTTGGTGGCCCCGACCACCCCGGCGTAGCCGGGGCCTCCGCATTGTTCGTAACAACAGTGCCCCGCACTTTTTTTACACGGCATCGAAGACGAATCACCGCCGTCACGGTACTCGCGCGTACCGAAATATCTTTTGTCGCTTGCAAAATTGAAAACGTCCGTAAACTGACGTAAGCGACGCCGACCGCGCAACTTTCTCTCTCTCTCACTCTCTCTCTCTCTCTTTTTCTATTTTTCTCCCCGTCTCCTTCTCTCTCTCTCTCTCTCTCTCTCTCTCTCTCTCTCTCCCTCTTTCTCTCTCTCTCTCTCCCCCAGCAAATCGCGTTTCACGAAATTAATCGCAGTTTGTCTTCCTTCTTTTTTCTCTCCGAGTCCTGGAAGGAAGACACTCGTTCTTCCTCCCTATTTTGAAGAGAGAAGGAGAGAGAGAGAGAGGGAGAGGTCGTTTCTCGGGTCGACCACAATCGGCCAAATTAGTCGGGTTTCCACGGGGTGTGGCTTGGGTTAGTTACGCTTTAGGTGTCGGGTGGGTTGTGTGGAGAAACAATTTGTTTGTTCTGTTAGGCGGCGCGCCACGCTAATGACACGTTATGTCGGCGACGCGAGATCGAGATGCGGGACAAAGCGGTACCTGGTGGTATATCGCGAGTAATCCGAGTAGCTCCTCTTCGGAGTCGTTCGCGAATTAATTGCGTTTTAATCTCTCTTTACGAGCTATCCTCGATAGACGCGTATTAGATGCCGCGGATGGACGAAGGACGACCTCAGGATGCGGCCTCAGGAATTCCCAGAGATATTTTAAGGATTCCGAGAGCGTCGTAAAACCCCTCGCACTCTCCACCGCCGGCGAAAGATCGAACATTGGCGAAGGAGAGGAAGAAGAAGAAGAAAGGCGCCCGCGCGAAAGTGATGGCCGGTCGTTAAAGATCGACTCTCCCGCGATGCCGCTTCGCCTCTCCGTCTCCCGAGGACGGACAGAGCTGTCTTACATTCGTATCTTGTAATCGGGATTTACACACGTGTCCCCCCCCCCCCCTCCTCGCCGACTCTGACCTCGTCCTCGGCAAAGTCTCTCGCGTCCAAACAATTCGCATTCGATCGTTTAATCTCAGCGTAACGCGGACTCTTATTCGCGCAAAGTAATCATTTTATTTTTTATTTTATTATTATTTATTTTTATTTATTATTCATTCATTATTATTTATTTTTATTTTATTTATTATATTACTTTATTTTATTTATTATTTATTTTATTTATTTATTATTATTTTATTTTTGCTATATTATTTTTATTCGTTATACGGTTTACCTTGTTATATTATTTCCATTCGCGGAGATACGAAAGATTGATAATGAGACACCAATATTCATCGATCGGCTGTTGTCGAACGACGCACCTGCGTCAATTTCCACGGAGGGGTGGTCTCTTTGCTTCGCCAAAGTTCTTTTTTTTTTTTTTTCAGCCGGCGATCCGCAAGTTTGTACGCGACAGAAAAATTCTATACGTCGCCGGGGCTAACTTTATTTATACAGGGAACGCGAGCGCGCGCTCGTTCGACGCTAACAATAAATAGAAGCGTAGTCGCGAATGCCAGAAGAAGAGGCGGTAACCTACCATTATCGTGTGCTCCGACGTCCTCGCGTCGTAACGTTTAGTCACGCGATCCTTCGCCCTCCTCGCAGATCTCGGAAGGGTGGCAAAGATGGAGAGGGGGGGAGGGGGAAGCGGGGACGACGTACGAAAGTAATAACGCGCGCCAATTAGTTACGAGAGAAGTAGGCAAAAACGCGAAACGTCGCTCTCTCTCTCTCTTTCTCAACCGAGTAGATAGGATAAGTACTACATATTTGGTGGACGTTAAGGATGTTTTATATGTACAATCCCAGCAAAAAGTAACTGAAAATCAATATTGACGAATATATCCATTTTTGAAATTAATTTTACTTTTTGTTTGAATTAACTAAATATTAAAATTTAATGCGAATAAATGGCGAAAACTTATATTTATGATAATTATCTTCTTGTTTTATGTTTCTGTTTTTATTTCAGGACAGCTACACCAGCAACGGTATCCAGAGCAGGGATTTTATATATCAATCCACGAGATTTAGGCTGGAGCCCGTAAGTAATAAACACATTCGCGTATGTGATAATGAAAATTCTGAGATGAAGGATGTTTTGTATGTACAATCCTAGGAAAAAGTAGCTGAAATAGTAAGAAATTGTGGGATATTACAATTTGATCTTGGCTACAGTGCAGAGTATTTTTTAATATTTATTGCGTTTTTACTGAAATATTCCGAATTTTGTTAATCGAAATGATTAACTTTTGCCAGAGAATTTCGCCTTGTGACAGATACATGGCTAACTTGATTGAACTATATTTAATATCTTTTTAACCGTTAGTACTTATATAATATTATTTGATCAAATATTTCCTCTGTATCTAAACTTTTGCAAATTTTAAACAAATTCTGAATATTATTTCCATGTGTTTTTGTCATTCGAATCGACGTGGTTACGTTTCCCATAAGAACACATGTTAATTCGGAGCAAATTAAAATCCTTATAACTTGCACGCTCTAGTGAATCGATTTAAAAATTGTACCGATTGAACGTTATTGTGACTTTAAGTGCAATGTAAAAATAACATACAAATTAATTAAAAATTACATGAAAAAATAGTTACAGAAACTCGTAAGAATTGTTGTAAGACATTAACTTATAATAGTAATTATTTTAACTTAAATTATTTGTAATAGAAACATTTGACTTTAATTTTGATTATTTTGTATGTTAAAGTTCAAGATTATTTGAAGATTTACTTTAACTTTTCTTAGAATGTTAAACTAGATATGTGTTTTTGCCATTTGAATCGACGTGGATTATACGTTTCCCATAAGAACACATGTTAATTCGGAGCAAATTAAAATCCTTATAACTTGTGAACGCTTTAGTGAATCGATTTAAAAATTGTACGGAATATTCTAAACATATGTAAGGACATTCCGTATAATTTTCATTAAATTCTCAATATTTTGAAAATATGTACAAACCATCTTTAATACGCCTCGCTTCTTTCTTTTTCGCGAACGATTGATTTCCAGTCAAATTCGCGAAGACCAAGGGCGTAGATCGCGAAAGAGAATTTCGATGAAGGGGAAAGAAAGAGAGAGACAAGAATAAGAAAATAAGAAGGAGCGCGAGGATAAGAGGGAGGAAGCTCGCGCGGAGGGAGGACGACGAGGTGGAGGGGTGAGAGGGGTGGAAAAAGACGGAGCTAACTCGTAGGTTCGGGGCGGAGCACGTCCCTCGCCGGGGCACAAAGCGGCCTGAGGTATAAATTGGTTTGTTTGCCGCGGAGATGAAAGGGGCCGCTAAATGCTATCTTTAAGGTGTCGGATCAACGCAAATGTGGCTGAGTTACTCGTAATTATAGGATACTCGGCGGAGCTCTCGGGACCTACGCTCGGAGCTCGTCCGCGTTTCACCTCCGCGCTCCCCTCGCCCGCCCGCTTACTCGCTTGCTCGCCTGCCTGCCCGCCCGCCCGTCCGCCTGCACCAACCCCCTCCCCCTCCCTCTCGCATCATCCTCGCCGCGGCCCCCCTCGCCACCCCTCCCTCCTCCCGCCCGCCCCGTCGTTCGCTCCGGAGGTTCGCTAGCTCGCCTGTCTGGTCTTTCCCCAGGCTCTGCCTCGTTGCCGCGAATCGCACTGGCGCGCATCTCGGTGGACCCGCTCCAATTCCTCTCCTCAAAACATACATACGCTCTACCTACGGTCTCGATTCGGCGATCGGATTCCTCTGGATTAGGGACCAATCGGAATCGCGATTAGGGACCAATCGGGAACGAATCCCCCGTGTTTCGATACAAATAGCGTCGGAGCTGCTCTTCCTCCCGACAAATTTCGTAAATATATTCATCCATCTCTCGAGTCGCGAACACGTCCGAGGAGGAGGGTCGATTCGAGACTCCTCGAGTGGGAGAGGAACCACCCGGGTGGGAGGGCGGGGGGAGGGGGAGGGGGAACGTCGTCGATCGCGTCGGGCATCGTTCTTGAAAGGATGTAAACAAACTCTGACTCGTATACGAAACTCGCTCGAGAGCCGAACTCGTCGATGTCGAGTCACCACGGCGTAAACACGATGATCGGCCTCTTCGGGGAGAGCCTACCCCCCCCTCCTCGCCCCCCACCTGTACTCCTTCTCGGCGGCGGTTCCTTTGACGCCACCTACGCGTCGCGATACACATCGCACCTTCGGATGAGGATAATAACGAGATCCCTACGCCATTGACGATGCTCTTTATCTCACTGTTTCCGACGAGATGCCTCTCTCCTCGAGGAGGAGAAGAGCCGCGTAGGGATACTATGAGGCCGCGAGGGGTGGAGAGGAGAGCGGGGGGGGAGCGGAGGGGCGGGGGGGAGGCGAGCGGCCGACATATTATAGTACAAAATAATAATTCATAAATTATACGCGCCACGTCCGTTTAGTGCGGTGGCTCTCCGCGGCTTAAGTATACAGCTCACTGCACGCGAACGAGACGGGGACGAGACGAGACGAAATGGGACGGGACGGGCGCGAGAAAACTAATCTCTATCTCTCTCTCTCGCTCTCTCCCTCTCTCTCTCTCTCTCTCTCTCTCTCTCTCTCTGTCCCTCTCACGCTCTCTCTTTCTCCGTTCGAGCGACAGATAGCGGTCAATCAGCGACGAATCAATTGTATCGGGCAATAATCGGAGCAACGCATCAACATGCAAGAACAACGGCTTACATGACACGACGCGCGCGCGCGCGCGCGCGAGCGCACGCTCGGCGGCTTTCATCCGCGTGTAACGCCGTAACCGGTAGCGTGCCCGTTGCCCGCGTGTGTAATTTGCATTAATTATCTTCAGACCTCTCCGCACGCCGTTTGCCGTGAGCACACGATGAGGCACGGAGATACGGAAAACGATGTATCGCGTATGCAAATAAAGCGAAGAGGAGATGAAATACGAGTCGAAACGCGAGATTCTTTCGCCCCGGCAAAATGTGAAATCGCCGGGAACGAATGGGATGAACCTCGAGCCGATAGCTTAACACATTGTGCTTCCTTCTTATCGTGTATATTTCGCTACTCTGGTGCACAGAAAAAAAAAGGATATTCTTGTTTTGAAAAGATAGTCAGTTTTAACATGGAAATCTTGAAATGGAATTATATTGCGTTAAGGATGTTTCGTATGTACAATCCCAGCAAAAAGTAGCTGAAGATCAATATTAATTTTACTTTGTTTGAATTAAGTAAATAGTAAAATTTAATGCGAATAAATGGCGAAGACTTTTATTTATGATAATTATCTTCTTGTTTTATGTTTCTGTTTTTATTTCGGCACAGCTACACCAGCAACGGTGTCCAGAGCAGGGATTTTATATATCAATCCACAAGATTTAGGCTGGAGCTCTCGTAAGTAATAAACACATTCGCGTATATGATAATGAAAATTCCGAGATTAAGGATGTTTTGTATGTACAATCCCAGCAAAAAGTAGCAGAAAATCAATATTGACGAATATATTCACTTTTGGTGTATTTTGAGTAAGAAATTGTGTGGAATATTACAATTTGATCTTGGCTACAGTGCAGAGATGTATTTTTTAATATTTATTACGTTTTTACTGAAATATACCGAATTTTGTTAATCGAAATGATTCACTTTTGGCAGAGAATTTCGCCTTGTAACAGATACATGGCTAACTTGATTGAACTATATTTAATATCTTTTTAACCAGTTAGTACTTGTATAATATTATTTGATCAAATATTTCCTCTGTATCTAAACTTTTGCAAATTTTAAACAAATTCTGAATATTATTTCCATGTATTTTTGTCATTCGAATCGACGTGATTATACATTTCCCATAAGAATACATGTTAATTCAGTGCAAATTAAAATCCTTGTAATTTGTGAACGCTTTAGTGAATCGATTTAAAAATTGTACTGAAGATTCTACACATATGTAAGAACATTCTGTACAATTTTTATTAAATTCTCAATATTTTGAAAATACAAAACATCCTTAATTAAAGAAAAATGAAATTGCTTGAATAATTGCTTACTTGAATGAAGCCATTTTATATAGTTCAGTCGAGAAAAATATATTCTTATGATTTAAGATTTAATTTTCTTGAATGGAAAAGAAACAAATGGACAATGTTAAATGGAAAATAACATTTTTAAATCAAATATTATAATTTTCTTAAAGTAGAATTAAATAATTGTATACTCTTGAGGTGACAATTACAATATTAAAATAAAACTATAATATTGTTGAAATTTAAAATGATTAAATAGTCATGAATGATCTCGATTACCAATGTAGCGTTGCAAATCGGTAAAATCTCACTAAAAAAATCAATTGGTGGTTGTTTCAATTGAATAACAATGTTTCTTAAAATACGTTATAATCTAAATGAAATAAATTTAGCCATATTATATTTCTAAAGAGATATCTGAATTGAATCGAATTTTGTTTATTTTTTTACAAGATTATTTTAAGAGTGAAAAAGTAATATTAAATGAAATAATAAAAGTAATAATTGTATAAAATATATAAGATTCTTGACTTTTTGAATATAACATGATTATACGTGTTTCATTCCAGATATGTGTGTATGTGGATTTTTTTCAAATGTCAATCTAAAATAAAGAAAAATTACATCTTGCAAATGTATATAATTATTACTAATTTTACAGTGAAATCTTGTTGTAAATGAATGACATATAAAAGGTAGAAAAGGAGATATTTTTACCGAGCATATAAGTGAAATATTCATTAATCTCTGGTGAAATCTTGTGTCACTGCCTTAATCAATTTTCACTGATTCAATTTAACAGAGTAAGAACTCTATTAGGAGAGAAATTGACATTGAGGCTTTCAATATTCGAATACATAATTTAATATACGAGATAATTAAATTATTCGATTTTTAACATCCATCATTCAGCGAAATCAATTTAAACGATACAAATTTCTCTCTCTCTCTCTCTCTCTCTCTCTCTCTCTCTTTTTCTCTTTTGATTTCTCATGGAACTGGTGCTTTTATTATAAATATATATAAAAACCCTGGCGTAGCATCGTAATAAATGTACGAGAAATTGTATAGCTCTCTCGCCGATATGTAAGACGCGTTAAACTACGTGTCAGTCTAGACATACGTTAAGGACATAACACGTATCGATTATCGTTCCGAAGCGTATACATGCTTTTGCGTCTCGGATCGTCCACGTTGCCTCGAATGTTACACTGAGGGAAAAATTTTTTTAAATCAAAGAAATTTGTTTTCTTGAAACTTTTGCTTTAAATGGAAGGAATTGTTTATTTCATTTAAGCAAAAGCATTTAATTTTAATTAAATATGCATGTTATATTAAGTACATTATTTTCATTTATATATTTTTTATATTTAAATACTATTTTCGTAAACTATATATACTATAATTTATTAAATTAAATATATTACTTTTTAAAATTAAAAGATTTAAAATTTTTGGAAAAAAAAATGCATTTTAATAAATATTTTGTAACATTAAAATATAAAAATATTTAATTAAAAATTATATTTTTTCAAGCATATATATCTTTTTAAACATATGTAAATAAATACTTAACTTAAGCAAACAGATGTTTTGAATACAAGTAAATACGTACGATTAGTACCCACCGAATAAATAGCTTTCTTGAGTTAAATAAAATTCTTTTATTTCAAGATAATTTTTTCCTCAGTGTACGTATGTGCGTATTTACTATCGTGTGCTGCGGTAAGAGGGAAGGAGAGCAAAAGAAGAGAGATGGAGGGGGAGAGGGGGAGAGAGAGAGAGAGAAAGAGAGAGAGAGAGAGAGAAAGAGAGAGAGAGAGAGAAGAGGTTAACTCACTCGTTGCAGTTCGTTGTAGTCGCGTCGACTCGAGTTAGCTCGTGTGTGAGACGGGACGAGACGAGGCGAGACGAGACGAGGCGACTCATCACGCTTGTTTTCCGCCTGCCCGCGATTAGCGAGAGTCATCCTGGGAGGCCCTTCTTTCGCGCCTCTCGAGACGGTCTTCCCGGCTCCTTATTCGCGAACGAGAGGACCCTGGAGGGTCCGGGGTGGAGATTCGGAGGGGGTGACGTCAACGGAAAATTCACCAGCGATCGATTCGACGAGGATGACAAAAGTGACAAGAATGACAGGTAAATCGCTCACATGATTTTCTTCAAATTTCCTCAATAATAGATACGTAGACCTCTTTTAGAGTATCACACACACACAAAGATCTTTAACAAATTAGTCGATCGCGGACTTTCACCTCCATTCGGGTTAGATCAGTATCGCGCGTATCTTCAGGAGCTTGCGACGCGAAGTATGCCGCAGGTTGCGGAGACGCCCTGGGGGCGAGGCGCGGAGGAGGGGGAAAGGCGTCTGGTAACGAGATTTTATCGATAGATCTTTCGAGGCGCGAGAAATCGTTTCGCGATCGTTCGAAAAATTCGCGGTTTGGATATTTTTATGACGTAACGTGAATAAAAAAGTGTAACTGTGTGTGTACATCATGTCGATATATGTAATGATAAGATGAGTAATGCACGAAGATTTCTTTTTTCATTATTGATAGTCCGAGTATATCATTCGAATTTTCGAAATAACGAAATTTCTCGAAATATTTCACGTAGACGCCAATAATGACTTAAGGATGTTTTGTACATATTTTCAAAATATTGAGAATTTAATGAAAATTGTACAGAATATCCTTATATATGTTTAGAATCTTCAGTACATTTTTTAAGTCGATTCACTAAAGCGTTTACAAGTTATGAGGATTTTAATTTGCGCCGAATTAACATGTGTTTTTATGCGAAACGTATAACCACGTCGATTCAAATGAAAAACACATGTCTAGTTTAACAGTCTAAGAGAAGTAAATCTTTAAATAATCTTGAACTTCAACACACAAAATAATTAAAATTAAAGTCAAATGTTTCTATTACGAATTTAAGTTAAAATAATTACTATTATAAGTTAATGTCCTATAACAGTTCTTACGAATTTCTGTAACTATTTTTTCATGTAATTTTTAATTAATTTGTATGTTATTTTTACATTACACTTAAAGTCACAAAAATAAATGTGAAGTATTGTGTCAATTATTTAGTACTTTTAGTTTATCAATAAGTAACATACAACGAATGAGTTATTTTAATTTAAGGATGTTTTGTACCTATTTTCAAAATATTGAGAAATTAATGAAAATTGTACAGAATGTCCTTACATATGTTTAGAATCTTCAGTACAATTTTTAAATCGATTCACTAAAGCGTTTACAAGTTATAAGGATTTTAATTTGCTCCGAATTAACATGTGTTCTTATGGGAAACGTATAACCACGTCGATTCGAATGACAAAAACACATGGAAATAATATTCAGAATTTGTTTAAAATTTGCAAAAGTTTAGATACAGAGGAAATATTTGATCAAATAATATTATACAAGTACTAACGGTTAAAAATATATTAAATATAATTCAATCAAGTTAGCCATGTCACAAGGCGAAATTCTCTGCCAAAAGTGAATCATTTCGATTAACAAAATTCGGAATATCAATAAAAACGCAATAAATATTAAAAAATATATCTCTGCACTGTAGCCAAGATCAAATTGTAATATTCCACACGATTTCTCATACTCAAAATACACCAAAAGTGGATATTCGTCAATATTGATTTTCAGCTACTTTTTCAGCTAGGATTGTACAAAACATCTTTAACGTATGAAGTTGATCGCATTCGGGATTAATAATGACTAGTTATTATTAAGTTATTATTAATCTCGAATGCGATCAATTTCATATGTTAAGGCATTATTGGCGCCTACTGTACATCTTTTGTATTATTATATTATAATAATAGTAATGCGTGTGTTGAAATAAATTAACTGTGTATATTTATTATAAATTTTTGTAACGTACATCGAAACATAACTTATATTAGCTTGTTCGGATATGACGAATTCTTTGCGGAAATTTGTCCAAGTCGATACAGTACAGACCATTGTTGTTACATTGCAGCAACATTGCAATATTGTCGCAATATTGCTGCAATATAACAATGGTTTGTGCTGTATGGGAGTATGTGACTTTTTCTAATATTTAAGGAATCTCTCGAATTTAAAAGTGGTGGGCAAAGAAATTAAAAGCAAAGCATTCTAATGGAGCACATTACGTTTCATTCAATTTGTCATATATTAATTACGTTAATTAGCGCTAAACAAGTGATGAAAAAGAGGTTTCATCCCGTCTCCCTTGGGAATTTTTCCGACATAATATTTCCTTAACGACGTGATATTTACAACAAGAATAATCGCGCATTACTTTCAATTCTCGATTGAAAGTGTAGTTAATTATATATTAATATTCATGGGCCCATGTTTTATGTGCCTTTGTTTTCACATATCGCTCAATCTTTATTTGATTCTAGTTGAGCACGTTTAATAGCTGCTTAATACAATGTGCAAACTGCAATAAAATTAAATGGCACAAGGCAAAATAATTAGCGATGAACACACATGCAATACGCTTAGTCGCGACAGTCTTATACAGATACGCAGGGAACTATCCTGCAACGATTTATGGATTAGGGGAGTGACTCGGCCGTTTAAAATTTATCTGTTAGATTAACAGCTGTTGTATCCTCACATTCTCGACTCTTCGACATTCGTTAAAAGAGCATCCTTAAATCTTTGATATTTTGTCTACAGCTCAAGTATTTCGATTATTCTAAAGAAAAAAATATTTTACATTGAAAGATACACATGTATATCGTTTAAAAAAAATAAATATACAAAAATAAATACACACAATAACATTTTCAATATTTATATTTATTTGCAATATTTTCTTTTATTTATTTGTTTGAGTAATTGTTGAAATAGAAACGAGTAAAACGTGGTTTAATATGTTTATTTCGTTTAAAATTTATCTGTTAGATTAACAGCTGTTGTATCCTCACATTCTCGACTCTTCGACATTCGTTAAAAGAGCATCCTTAAATCTTTGATATTTTGTCTACAGCTCAAGTATTTCGATTATTCTAAAGAAAAAAATATTTTACATTGAAAGATACACATGTATATCGTTTAAAAAAAATAAATATACAAAAATAAATACACACAATAATATTTTCAATATTTATATTTATTTACAATATTTTCTTTTATTTATTTGTTTGAGTAATTGTTGAAATAGAAACGAGTAAAACGTGGTTTAATACGTTTATTTCGTTTAAAATTTATCTGTTAGATTAACAGCTGTTGTATCCTCACATTCTCGTCTCTTCGACATTCGTTAAAAGAGCATCCTTAAATCTTTGGATATTTTGTCTACAGCTCAAGTATTTCGATTATTCTAAAGAAAAAAAAAATTTGCATTGTAAGATGCACATGTATATCGTTTAAAAAAATAAATACACAAAAATAAATGCACACAATAATATTTTTAATATTTATATTTATTTACAATATTTTCTTTTATTTATTTTTTTGAGTAATTGTTGAAATAGAAACGAGTAAAACGTGATTTAATGCGTTTGTTTCGTTTATTGCTCGAAGACGATACAATGTTTAGAAATTATCGTGTAATAATATGGTCGATGATGTTTTCAGCTCCGACGAGGGTCTTGCGCTGCCAATGTTTTGCGCTCTTCTGATTGCATCCTCCCGACGGACACACCCGACCGACGGAAGCACGTGAGTCACATTTCCATTTTTTCCAATAATTTATGCATAATTATTGCCTCCCTCAAGCAAACGAGATACTCTCGATGATTCTAATGAATTTTTTTCAATGACAAGTTAATCTGAGAACAGCTGATAATGTTGACTATAACTCAACAGCTGATTTCCATATGTTATTATATAATGGGAACTATTAATATTTTACATCATATATTTTACATCATAATTACATGCGTGAGAAAATACATAAAATAAATGGAATAAATTTTCTTGCAATTTCAATACGCAAGTTTTTCTATGGGAGAAGGCAATTATGATTGCGACGCGTAAAAGGCATCCTTCTACCGACTTATGCTTAGCTTTCTATGACATATTGATACCGCATTCATGTCGGTAAAACGTAAGTTTCTCATTATGTAAAACTTTTCGTTTGATATGACTTTAATTTTGACGGGTAGAATGGTCTTCAGTTGGCCGGAAAGTTTCTATTTCTCAACTTGATTGGTCTTTGTTCTCTTGACTCCTTAATTACTACGAGCCGTATATTTACGAGCCCATCTCGTTGCACGTTAAATCCATTTTAGACCATTTGTAATTTGCGTATTACTACTTGTCGCATTAGAATAAAAATAGATGCGAAGAAGGAGACTTTTTTTATTACAAATACAAGTTGTAGTCATATATGTAAACGCAATACATATAATTATTGTGTAATTGAATGTGTTTCCACCGACTTTTTATATTTCTTGATTCGCTATCTTATTAATCATGTGTTTATACATTTGATGAAGCGTGCATTGCGAGTAATAATTAATTGCGAATTATTGATTGTAATAATATTATAATTTACTGTTATCGTTGATTGATAATCAACACGCAAGGAGAGAGCTGGATGTGTTTTTAACATTGCTTAGAAAGCAGGTTATTCCACCTTGCGAGATCGAGAAATAGTTACATTACAAGATGTACAAAAAAATTTCGAATTGTTTATATATGATTATTTATCAATATATTTTTTTGCTCAATTTTTATCCATAAATATAAAACATATGCCTCCTTTTCTCAGGGACAGTTATAATCCTACAAATATTTACATTATTTTATAAGAGCTTCTGGATGGGATCGCATTTCAAAGTTTATCGTGAATTATCGGTCGTTTAAATTGGGCTTAAGCGTATTCGAGTAGCAATCGAGTGCGCAATGTCTCTCTCGATTTGGATGACTCGAATGCGGTCTTTTCGATGCTTCTGGTTCGTGTTCATCTCGCGCGTCTTCGGTAGGTCCCTTATAAATACCAGAAACGCGCGTTTGCCCCGAAGGCGTTCTTCGGCCGAGTAGAACCCGGACGATGAGCAACCGTAAAGGTCCTGGAGCACTAATTTATAGCCGACCGCCGCAATACCGGTAATCTAATTAGTTTAATGATCAAAAAATATTTCCCGAGTCCTTCTTAATCCGAGACAGGTAGCGCCGGCTTCGTCTGAGCGCGTTCAATGTCGAAGCTCATTCGCAAAAATATGCAACTCTGTGAAAATTTGATTTCCAAAGAGAAATAAAAAATAACGCGAATCAATTCGATGAATATTGCGATAAAGAAAAGATTATTAAGTATGTTTTATATGTACAATCGCAGCAAATATTAGCTGAAAATCAATATTGAATATATCCACTTTTGGTGTATTTTGAGTATGAAAAATCGTGTGGAATATTACAATTTAATCTTGGCTACAGTGCAGAGATGTATTTTTTAATATTTATTACGTTTTTACTGAAATATTCCGAATTTTGTTAATCGAAATGATTCACTTTTGGCAGAGAATTTCGCCTTGTGACAGATACATGGCTAACTTCATTGAATTATATTTAATATCTTTTTAACCAGTTAGTACTTGTATAATATTAATTGACCAAATATTTCCTCTGTATCTAAACTTTTGCAAATTTTAAACAAATTCTGAATATTATTTTCATATTTTTGTCATTTAAATCGATGTGGTTATACGTTTCCCATAAGAACACATGTTAATTCGGTGCGAATTAAAATCCTTATAACCTGTGAACGCTTTAGTGAATCGATTTAAAAACAGTACTGAAGATTTTAAACATATGTAAGGATATTCTGTACAATTTTCATTAAATTCTCAATATTTTGAAAATAGATACAAAACATCCTTAATTTAAAAAAAATGAAATTGCTTGAATAATTGCTTACTTGAATGAAGCTATTTTATACAGTTCAATAAAGAAAAATATATTCTTATGATTTAAGATTTAATTTTCTTGAATGGAAAAGAAACAATGTTAGATGGAAAATAACATTTTTAAATCAAATATTATAATTTTCTTAAAATAGAATTAAATAATTATATATTCTTGAGATGACAATTACAATATTGAAATAAGACTGTAATATTGTTGAAATTTAAAATTATTAAATTCTTCCAAGAAGATTGTTGCGTATATACGAAACAATGAACACATTAGTTTAAGATACAAGTTTTGATTTGACACTTACTTTTTTTTTGTAATATCGATGTGTTTTCGCAGAAAAAAATAGTCATTAATGATCTCGGTTATCAATGTAGCGTTGCAAATCAGTAAAATCTCACTAAAAAAATCAATTGGTGGCTGTTTCAATTGAATAACAATGTTTCTTAAAATACGATAATCTAAATGAAATAAATTTAGCCATATATTATATTTCTAAAGAGATATCTGAATTAAATCGAATTTTGTTTACTTTTTACAAGATTATTTTAAGGGTAAAAAAGTAATATGAAATAATAAAAGCAATCTTATATAAAATATATAAGATCCTTGACTTTTTGAACATGATTATACGTGTTTCATTCCAGATATGTGTGTATGTGGATTTTTTTAAAATATCAATCCAAAATAAAGAAAAATTACATCTTGCAAATGTATACAATTATTACTAATTTTGCAGTGAAATCTTGCTGTAAATGAATGACATATAAAAGGCAGAAAAGGAGATGAAAATACAAAACATCCTTAATCAAAATTTTTTTCGACCGTTAATAAACGATGTATAAAAAACGCATATATTTTAAAGAACATAATGATGAACACATAAGAAGTATATTTTTACAAGTCTTATTACAGAGTTCCACAATAATTTAAGCTTGATAAATTATGTAGAGTAAATGGAGATTGATACGATTTGCGATACTCGCGCTATTAAATCTGTATATTCTCGCGTACAAGAAACATACATGAATTCTTGTCCTTGGGTATCCGCAACAATTGATTCCGGATAAACGATAGGTCCAATCGTTGGAAGAAATATACGCGATTGCGAGTCAAATGTGGTTACAATGTCGCGCGACAGTAGGCTTCGCTCTAGCTCACCGGTCGTTTCGTTATTGTCAGTTTAGCTGACTCGGTTGGGTTTCGCAAGGCGTTTCACTCGCGTGTCCAAAATTCCGCATCGCATCATTGTGGAAGCCGGACGGCACGCGAAACCAGATGCGTCATCGCGAAACAGATAATTACGTCGCAGTCGATAAAGGGTGACCACTTCCTCGAAACCTCCAATCATATTGTCGTCGTGTACCGTTGACTTGTCAAATAGCCATACCGGCTAATACAATGAAGCGAGGGTGGTGTACGTGAAGTGGGCGCGTAAAGAAAACACCGGATGTACGAAAAAAAGAGAGAGAGAGAGAGAGAGTCGCCGATGTTCCTGTTGTCGAAACGTGTACTCGCCACCCTGTCACATTTCTGTCGATTCTCTCAATTGACGATTTCAATTGACGACACTAGCGGTACACCTTTTGGACTAAACGAGCGTCCCATCTGCGAGCCAAGTTCCTTCCGCCCGGCAAAGAGCTTCCACTCGGCTCGAAATCGCTCCACTTCGAGAGCGTTATAACGGACGCTTATACGCCAATCGTAATTATCCGAATACGCGCATTGTAATTATCGCCGCTCCTCGACTCGAGAAGCCCTCTCCTCGTAACTCGAAGAGGGTTTCACGTAATTGCGAGGAGGTTATTAACCGGGAAACCGTGGTCGCGACTTGCCATTACGACTCGGGCGAAGAAGGTGAAAGAAAAAAGGTGAAAGAAGAGGAAACTGTGAACGGAGAAGGAAAGAGGGTCTAAATTTGCAGGAGAATCGCAACGCCGGCCAGAGTCCACTTCGTGGGCTTCTCGCGGGTCTTGAGATTGAACGTCCAGATGTACGTGGGACCTCTCGTCCTGGTCCTGTAAACCGGACACTCGTACGTGTTCTTCGTCTCTAGTTTGTCCTGCGTGATCGCCTTGACGAATACCACCGGCATCAGGGAGAACAGCTCCTTGAGTCGAGAATCTGCAATGACGCCAGTAGCCACGTCCCATCGGGCACCCTCCATGTATAAACCATTCACATATGCGCCCTCGCGCGGCGGCACCCTGATAAAGAGATCATCTCGGCTTTATATCGTGTTGACCCTTCGAGGATAGGTCGAGTTTCCCATCCCGAAAAATTTATCGCAAAGATCTTTACTGCTACTTGTACTTTAGCGACTTATTGTGCGAAAAGCGAATTTAGGATTTCGATAAAGGATTTGGATTTGTGGAATTTTGTGTATTTCAGAAAGATCCTCTAAAAGTTCTCATGTCATCTCTTACGTAATTTCTTCCTTCTGCTTTCTGGTTACGTCGCAATGCAGACACATCTTGTCCAAGGGCCACTCGTTTTTACGGGCGGTTTGCTGCATGATGGCGGTAAGTAAGGACTGCGGATTGAAGAAACCACCCAGCCAAATCGATGACGGCAACTGCCGAAAGACGTTCCGCAAGAAAGAGTGGATTGATCAAGGAAAAGAAAGACAAGCTTTTTTCAGCATAAGGCCAATGACGAAACAACGTTTCTCCAAATTGATCGCAACGTGTGACAAAATTTAAATTCTTTGTCCCACGTTTCGCGTGAAAATACATAATTTTTTTTTCAATTTCATTGCCGTTTATAGTATTTTTTTTTCTCACTCGCGGTCTTGCCTTTACTTACGTTAAAATCTACCGTCCAATTCGATAGCTCGGTTATTCGATTGAGCATGTCAGCGAACCAATTCGACAAACCAAGGGTGGAGGGACAGGCGCGTTTGGTCCATGACGGCGGTACAGAATCCATAAAGAGATGATTTTGCAGATCCTCCATGTCTGCGCTGATTGTGAGCTCGCCCTAAAATGGATCCTTACACTGAGAAAAAAATCTGGTTGCATTAATTAGAATTCTGGTAGATTCAACCAGTATGTCTGTTGGAAAATGGACGAATCAGAATTCTTGTAGGAATTAACAGATGAATCTGATTAATTTTTTCCTGTTAAATTTACCAAATTTTCTGGTTAATAATACTAAACTCGCCAGCATCAAGTTGTCTAAAATTTTTTCCATCTAATCTCAAAAGTCTGTTTAATATTCTGATTTCCAACACGATTATTGTATAAATTCAGTCCAGATTATTGAATAAATTATTTTAAATTCAATTCGTTAGAAATTAAACTGATAAACAGTGATGCAAGAAGAGGATGCAGCTCAAACACACTCAATCAGAGAGCTAGCGTCCTCTTTCTGGCACTACTGCTCGTAAGAGAAAAAAAATATACTTTGGATTTAATGTTAATACTACACTGAGAAAAAATCTGGTTGCATTAATTAGAATTCTGGTAGATTCAATCAGTATGTCTGTTGGAAAATGGACGAATCAGAATTCTTGTAAGAATTAACAGATGAATCTGATTAATTTCTTCCTGTTAAATTTACCAAATTTTCTGGTTAATAATACTAAACTCGCCAGCACCAAGTCGTCTAAAATTTTTTCCATCTAATCTCAAAAGTCTGTTTAATATTCTGAATTCCAACAAGATTATTGGATAAATTCAATCTAGATTATTGAATAAATTATTTTAAATTCAGTTTGTTAGAAATTAAATTGATAAACAGTGATGCAAGAAGAGGATACAGCTCAAACACAATCAGAGAGCTAGCGTCCTCTTTCTGGCACTACTGCTCGTAAGAGAAAAAAAATATACTTTGGATTTAATGTTAATACTACACTGAGAAAAAATCTGGTTGCATTAATTAGAATTCTGGTAGATTCAACCAGTATGTCTGTTGGAAAATGGACGAATCAGAATTCTTGTAGGAATTAACATATGAATCTGATTAATTTTTTCCTGTTAAATTTACCAAATTTTCTGATTAATAATACTAAACTCACTAACACCAAGTCATCTAAAATTTTTTCCATTTAATCTCAAAAGTCTGTTTAATATTCTGAATTCCAACAAGATTATTGGATAAATTCAATCCAGATTATTGAATAAATTATTTTAAATTCAGTTTGTTAGAAATTCAATTGATAAACAGTGATGCAAGAAGAGGATGCAGCTCAAATACACACAATCAGAGAGCTAGCGTCCTCTTTCTGGCACTACTGCTCGTAAGAGAAAAAAAATATACTTTGGATTTAATGTTAATACTACACTGAGAAAAAATCTGGTTGCATTAATTAGAATTCTGGTAGATTCAACCAGCATGTCTGTTGGAAAATGGACGAATCAGAATTCTTGTAGGAATTAACAGATGAATCTGATTAATTTTTTCCTGTTAAATTTACCAAATTTTCTGGTTAATAATACTAAACTCGCCAGCACCAAGTCGTCTAAAATTTTTTCCATCTAATCTCAAAAGTCTGTTTAATATTCTGATTTCCAACACGATTATTGTATAAATTCAGTCCAGATTATTGAATAAATTATTTTAAATTTAATTCGTTAGAAATTAAACTGATAAGCAGTGATGCAAGAAGAGGATGCAGCTCAAACACACACAATCAGAGAGCTAGCGTCCTCTTTCTGGCACTACTGCTCGTAAGAGAAAAAAAATATACTGTGGATTTAATGTTAATACTAATTCTTTATATACATTTCATGGCAAATATTGAATACGAGTTAAGTTAAGAAGCAAGCAAAGAAATTAATGTAACAAGAAATTTTATAGATTCAAACCAGAAAATACTAATCAAATCCTTATAGTAAAATCTATTAAACGTTCTAGTTATAAAAAATCGAGTCTTATCATAATAACTAGAAATTCTTGTTTGATTTATCCAAAATGCCTTCAATCATATACGTCTTGTACAATCAAACGATTTTTCTCAGTGTAGGTTTATCGCATCACTGTTGCCTACATCTTTATCTTGATGCTCACCTTCAAACCGAGATCCAATTCTGTCAAAGATCTTTTCAGTTCCTTGCAAAGCGCGTTCATATGCTCGCATTCTTGGAGAGCGACGATAACGAAAGGAGTGCGATCTTCCGTCTAATAGAAATAAAGAGAAAATAGAAAGGAAGAAATAGAGAGTGAAATTTTTTGTCTATTTTGTTTGCCACCATAAAAAATAAATTGTAATATTAATATATTGCTGCGTGATGTTGTAAAGATAAAGAAGAGAAAATTAAAGTTCGCGTCCGAAGTGGCAATAAAGTCGAGGACATAAAATGTGTAATGACCGATGTTAGAAAGGGAACGTATAGAAGCAGTTAAGACACTGTATTAAATATGACACCGGAATAATTGATAATTATCATTCCTTGATGACTTTGTGACACGCACTTTAAGTAAGCAATTATCACATTTAATTATATTAAATTACATTATTTAATTATATTTATATGAACGATATTTATTGCACGTTATCTTGAAAAATATCCTTATGTCATATTTATTCAGTGCTCTTTTCAAGATTGACAGATCTTATAACGAGCCTCCGATATAATAGCCTGACATCAACCTTGTTCATTAATTCTTGTATATTAAACTCCTCGGGAAGCTTGTCGAGTAAATCCTCTATCATAACTTTCACCTTGTCTTCTTTCGATAACACCCCGATCGTTGTGTCGGCGACGTCCCGTGGCTGCATCCCCCAGATTGTTCTGAATAACTTCTCCGCCGTGGTTGTGAGGAACCCTTCGCAAAAGGGTAACGAGCGACCATTCATTTCGTTTGAACGCGAACATAAATCGAGGAGGGGAAAACGAAGTAAAATCGAATAAACGAATGAAAAACATTCTTATATTTCTGTAAGAGATAAAAGTCTTCCGCGAGGTATTAAAGTATTTATGATAGACGAATAAACTGTAGGATAAACGAAATCACTCATCTCATAAGTTTTATTTTTAACGACAAAAATGATCGAGAAATTTTACCGATCTCTGCGTTCGGGTGAAGTCCGTACAAAACCGGACTCTCCGTCGGCAAATAATTATCCACATATTCATGATAGCCCGCATAATCAGTACTGGGTGGCACCAGAAAACCCGGTGCTAGATATAATTCACCCTCGACCAATTCCGGTTGTAGATACTCGAGGAGATACGTTCGACACAGCCTTCTGTCCCAATCATCGGTTATATGACCGCCGTACATGATCTCCCCGAACAAGTAACGCAAATCTTCCCAGGGTATCTTAGTATTACCCTCTAGATAGTTTAATAATACCGAAGCACTGATGGTCAGATCGCCAACGTTGAACGGATACACCTGTATGTTAAATATTAAATTTAAAAGAATTGCATAGATGATTATTTCGAAAGGAGCACTCAACATTTTCTGACACACGTCAATATATAAAAATATATTTATTAAATATATTTATATTAAATATATTTATTATATATTTATAATAATATATAAATATATAATATATAAATATATAAATATATAAATATATATTTATTAAATATATTTATATAAATATATTTATATAAATATATTTTAAGAATTTTAAGAAGAAATGAATTTTAAATGGAATTTTAAGGAGAAATGAATTTTAAATGAAAAATTAATAAATTTTGTATAGAAAAATATATTTAATATAAATATATTTATATAAATATATTTAATAAATATATTTATATATTTATATATTTATATATTTATATATTTAATAAATATATTTATATAAATATATTTATATTAAATATATTTTTCTATACAAAATTTATTAATTTTTCATTTAAAATTCATTTCTTCTTAAAATTCTTTTTTAACGAATAATTCACCATTAAAAATTACAAATTAAATGTAAAAATTCCAAGCTTTACGATTTCAATGGTTCTATAAAATTGTAAAAAATTTTATCGAATTATAGATTATTTAAGTCTGACTTAAATAGCGCGAATACCGACCCCATTCCATCCTTGCGCCCCGAATTTTCTACGCTCGGCTACGGCAGCGTGATAGTAACAGAGGGTGAAGAGAATAGCTTTGAACTCCGTTTCCTTGGTGCAGGACTCTAGGGTGTCCTGGCTGAAATTATCCAGGGCTTTGTGAATATTGGCGCGCATACCCGTCGGCGGCTCGTTGGTGATCTTTATGGCCGACTCCAGTATCCCCTTGTGCATTTCGATCGTATTAAAATATGCAGAAAATTCGGCGAAAGCAAGATTCGAAAGCGACGCTCGCAGAAAATCGCGAGAAAAACTTGTCGCATTTTTTTTTCACGATAAATTGCACGCAAGAAAAGGAAAGTTTGTCGCTTCTCGGACAACTTTTCCCTTATTTTACCTGCGGTATTATCGACTCGCGGGGATCGGGGCTCGATTCCGCGCTGATGTAGAGACGATAGTCCTCGTGGCACTCCTCCGAAAGTTGTTCCATCTTCTTTTCCAAATTCGGCAGCCAGTTCCGCACCAGGTGGATATTTTGAAGTATAACCCAGTGACCGTCGCGCGCCGAGATGTCCATCGCCCTCTCCGCGACAGGTTCTTGACCTTGTCCCAATGATACATTGTGGAAATTTTGCGCGTTCAACGTAAAACCGAGTCTTCTACCAAGTTTCTCGACGTCCTACGACATCGTTAATTAGCTCTTAGTTATAGACCAAGACCAATTTTAGTCTCATTAGTATTCTAAGGAATTTTTCTCACGCAAATATCGCTCATATCTATACCTGAGTATTTGAATGTAAATAATATAATTAATAATAAATAATTAAAAAATATAATTAATAATAAAAAATATAATAAGAAATAATAAAAATAATAAAAAATATAAATAATAAAAATGATAAAAAATATAATTAATAACAAATAATAATATAATTTATTATAACACGTAGGAAAACGTGCCTTTAGAGGATCGACTCCTGGGGACAGGATGAAAAATACCGGCGTATCCGCGTTTGTCTCTTCGTATGATTTTTCAAACGGCTGCATACGAAACTGTATGAATTTTGCACCCAGTTTCTCCTCCACGAAACATCTGCGTAAATCGTTGGAGGAAAAATAAATATTTATCGCATACATCGCACGCATGTGTTTTGATTTTTATTCAAACGAGTGTTTATTCTAGAGTAAATTGTATACCGCATGGCGTAAACCATTCGATCTAGTCTCACGCATCTCATTATGCAAAGTCTCTGGAAGGCTGGCTTGTTCTTCCATTCCTGGGGAAATTTTTCTCTCTCCGGTGTCTCCGATTCCACGAACTTCCTCCATCTTTTCGCCGCCCCGTCTATATCGCGATCTAAATTGCGAAAATTCTCCATCCCGCTCAAATACTTGATGCCACCCCAGGCGACGTTGCTCAGAAAGTCCACCGGGCTCGTATGATCCGGCAAATAAGGGAATCGCAAGAGAAAATCTACTTCGATCTGATCTATCTCCTTCGTCTGCAGCAGAATCTATAAATCGCAGTATGATCGTTTATTACGTACACGGTTTTGGAAAGTAATCGTCCATAATTAATATGATTTTTATATTAAAGATTTATTAAAACTAAAGCAGAGAGATAATTTCGAGAGATTTAAATTACATCAAATAGAAAGCAGAGTTTAAGAAATATGATTGATTAGAATTTTATAATATTATTTACACAAAACAGAAAATGTGAAGAAAGATACGTCATGAAGAAAATAAATATTGCAAATATAGGATGCATTTTATAATTACGTAATAAAGAGACTATTAAAATTAAACAAATCAGTTTTAATGGCAATGCGAATCAAGTGTCGATCTTATAACACAGTTATTTATTATACAAAACAAATAAGTATGAAATAATAAATACAATTATAAAAAGTTTGCGAACGTTTCGACCTTATTTTTGAGCCATCTTCAGCGCAAATATGATAATTGAACAAGAAATATCAAAGGCTTTACATCAATTATATTAAAAGCGTGAAACCTAAAATTACATTAAAATTGAATGACTCGGTGTCTCATTATTTAAATATTAAAGGGATTATTGTTATTGCTGGAGATGTACGTTTGATACAAATTTAATACCCTCATCTTTATCAAAGATTTCGAAAAGAATGTATCAGTTTGAAATTGTTTCGAACGAGAGAGAGAGAGAGAGAGTTTATTGTTTATCCGTCACATTTACGAAACGATGTAGCACCTGAAGAGTCAGCTGACAGAGAAATATGAGCTTGTCGCTCTCGAATAGTCCTCTGCTGGTGTAGGTAAAAACCAGGTACGTGACGCTGTCGATCAGACTGGCGACGCGTTTACCGAGGGTGTCGGCTGGTTCCGCGAATTTAATGGCATTCTGAAAGACCGTGCTGAACGCCTTGAGAGAAAATTGGTACAGCATGTTGATCTTGTTGAGATCGTTAAGGATGAAGTAGAGGAGGCTGGCCCTGGACGCCACCGATCGGTAGGATTCTCGCGCCTCGTCTATCTTGGCAGCGGTCACCTTCGCCTCGATCGCCTTCGCCTCGATCTCGCTCGCGGTCTTCTTCGTAGTTTCGAGGTTCTCCACAAGAGCGACGTCGCTTAGGATATCGGGTCCGGCCGTCGCCAATCTGAATGAGAGATGAGGCACGATGAGATTATGCTCTTAAGGATGTTTTGTACCTATTTTCAAAATATCGAGAATTTCATGAATATTGTACAGAATGTCCTACATATGTTTAGAATCTTTAGTACAATTTTTCAATCGATTCACTAAAGTGATTCACAAGTTATAAGGACTTTAATTTGCATCGAATTAACATGTGTTCTTATGAGAAATACAAACATCTCCTTCTCTGCCTTTTATATGTCATTCATTTACAGCAAGATTTCACTGCAAAATTAGTAATAATTGTATACATTTGGAAGATATAAGTTTTCTTTATTTTGGATTGATATTAAAAAAAATCCGCATACACATATATCTGGAATGAAACACGTATAATCATGCTATATATTCAAAAAGTCAAGGATCCTATATATTTTATATAATATTACTTTTATTATATTTCATTTAATATTACTTTTTCACTCTTAAAATAATCTTCTAAAAAAATAAACAAAATTCGATTCAATTCAGATATCTCTTTAGAAATATAATATATGGCTAAATTTATTTCATTTAGATTATAACGTATTTTAAAGAAACATTGTTATTCAATTGAAACAGCCACCAATTGATTTTTTTAGTGAGATTTTTACCGATTTGCAACGCTACATTGATAATCGAGATCATTAATGACTATTTTTTTTCTGCGAAAACACATCGATACTACACAGAAAAAAATAAGTGTCAAATCAAAACTTGTATACTTAAACTAATGCTTCATGATTTCGTATATACGCAACAATCTTCTTGAAAAAATTTAATAATTTTAAATTTCAACAATATTATAGTCTTATTTCAATATTGTAATCTCAAGAATACATAATTATTTAATTCTACTTTAAGAAAATTATAATCTTTGATTTAAAAATGTTATTTTCCATCTAACATTGTTTCTTTTCCACTCAGGAAAATTAAATCTTAAATCATAAGAACATATTTTTCGTAATTGAACTATATAAAATGGCTTCATTCAAGTAAGCAATTATTTAAACAATTTCATTTTTCTTTAATTAAGAATGTTTTGTATCTATTTTCAAAATATTGAGAATTTCATGAAAACTATACAGAATGTCCTTACATGTGTTTAGAATCTTCAGTACAATTTTTCAATCGATTCACTAAAGCGATTCACAAGTTATAAGGACTTTAATTTGCATCGAATTAATATGTGTTCTTATGAGAAATACAAACACCTCCTTCTCTGCCTTTTATATGTCATTCATTTACAGTAAGATTTAACTGCAAAATTAGTAATAATTGTATACATTTGGAAGATATAAGTTTTCTTTATTTTGGATTGATATTAAAAAAAATCCGCATACACACATACCTGGAATGAAACACGTATAATCATGTTATATTCAAAAAGTCAAGGATCCTATATATTTTATATAATATTACTTTTATTATATTTCATTTAATATTACTTTTTCACTCTTAAAATAATCTTCTAAAAAAATAAACAAAATTCGATTCAATTCAGATATCTCTTTAGAAATATAATATATGGCTAAATTTATTTCATTTAGATTATAACGTATTTTAAGAAACATTGTTATTTAATTGAAACAGCCACCAACTGTTTTTTTTAGTGAGATTTTACTGATTTGAAACGCTACATTGATAATCGAGATCATTAATGATTATTTTTTTTCTGCGAAAACACATCGATATTACACAGAAAAAAATAAATGTCAAATTAAAACTTGTATACTTAAACTAATGCTTCATTATTTCGTATATACGCAACAATCTTCTTGAAAGAATTTAGTAATTTTAAATTTCAACAATATTATAATCTTATTTCAATATTGTAATTGCCATCTCAAGAATATATAATTATTTAATTCTACTTTAAGAAAATTATAATCTTTGATTTAAAAATGTTATTTTCCATCTAACATTGTTTCTTTTCAGCTACTTTTTGCTGGAATTGTACATACAAAACATCCTTAATATAATTAAATGACGGAGAAATTTGCTTTTGAACTTTTTTTTCTTTAATTCGTGTCGAACGGGTAAAACGGGAAATGTTCAATTTGAATCGCGAAAAATATTAATCACATCATAAATATGAATTTCTATAGCTAAAAAGATCTTTCTCTTCTGTGAGAAACGATTTTTCTTAGTTCACAATCAAACTTTATAACAATATATATGATTAGTTTTGGATAGACACCACAGACAAACTTTCTCTCTAAATTAACTAACAGTTCAGAAATAAATTCTGTGTTTGTCATTTAGATTGATCAAGTGCAAAACATGGTTTATGATGTCACGATATTTGCTAATCATTTATCTACCTCGGTTAATTATTCGCACCTAGAAAATTGCAGCTCTAGTCGCAAGATCATTTTTTTCGAGTGATATAAGATTACCTGTGCAACAGATCATCCTCCAACACCTTCAGCGTGATCTTGAAAGTGTTTTGTTGAGTCGTGAGCTCGGCTTTGCTCGATTCCAGATCCGGACGTTCCGCTTTCACGACGGCGCCTAATAGCTGCTCCTCCAAACCGTCCTTCGTAACCGTGAAATTGATGAGCGTGGTCTGAGCTTGCATCTCCGGCTTGTAGTGAGGATTCGCCAGTTTTGTTTGCAAGATGAGACGGAAGCGCGGATCGTAATCCACCTCTTTATCCCCCACCTTGATGGCCCTTTGTTACCGTTCGTTTGGCAAGATTAATTTCGCTGGATAGTTTGCGTTTATCGGGGAAAAAGGAACATCGTGTGTACGAATATACCTTCCTCTCTTTATTAAAACCCGGCCCAGGATCGGATCTAAAACGGCGTCGACTGTTTCCATGATACTCTCCAGTAACACCACGTTTCCGTTTGCGATGGCGTGTTCGATTCTGTCGAGATAATTCTTTTGAGTTGAACGTAACACTATTAATTGATCCCCGTACGTATTCCTAAGCCACTTGATTCCCTGTAATTGCGGATCGATCATCAGTGGCCACCTAGACGAATTCGTGAGTATCGTGGCATTTTCCGAAGACATCCTATCCGTGGGTAAACCTAAGGGAATATGGTATTTAACTGGCGAAAATTGCACAGAAAAAAAATAAGTGTCAAATCAATACTTATATACTTAAAATAACGCGTTAATTGTTTCGTATGTAAGCAACAATTTATAATCTTCTTAGAAGAATTTAATAATTTTAATAATTTTATTTTTTTTTATAATTAATTTTTATAATTTTATTTTTAATAATTTTATTTTTTTTTATAATTAATTTTTATAATTTTATTTTTAATAATTTTATTTTTTTTTATTTATTTAATAATTTTAATTTCAATAATATTATAGTCTTATTTTAATATTTTAATTGTCACCTCAAGAATATATAATTATTTAATTCTACTTTAAGAAAATTAGAATCTTTGATTTAAAAATGTTATCTTCTATCCAACATTGTATCTTTTCTATTCAAGAAATTTCAATCTTAAATCATAAGAATAAATTTTTCTCGATTGAACTATATAAAATGGCTTCATTCAAGTAAGCAATTATTCAAGCAATTATATTTTTCTTTAATTAACGCAATATAATCTCATTTTAAGATTTCCATGTTAAAACTAAATATATTTTCGAAACAAGAATGCCTTTTTCTGTGTGCGAAGCTAATGGAAGATTTTTATTCTTCTTATTTATTTATATTTATTTTTATTTATATTTATGAGAAATCACTATAAGATAGATTTTCAAAATTGCACGATTAAGATAGATGAAGTAAAATAAGAGGATGAAAATCAAATGTACTATTTTACCGTCGTTATTCCACCGGGCGATCTTCGCGTCGTCGGTCATTAAAGACAACGGATCCAAGTCCGGTGTATGCGGTATTGGCACTTGCAGATTGTCGAGAAACGGTAACCAATGTAAATTCATGAGATCCATTCTGTATTTCCTCGTAAAACATCCCATATAAGAGATAAATGCCGTGACGAGCAATACGTTGCCCGGTAGAGTAATTTCCGACTTTTTTAATCTGTTTTGTGGTGCATCATAAATGTACTTAGAAATACCTTCAACACGAGTAATTGGCATTATTTCAATAAACGGATATCACTACGTTGAAAATAAAATAATTGGAGATGTGAAGAAAAATTAGATTTAAATAAATATCAAATTAATATAAATTTGATAAGATTAAAGTAATGAATTAAATCAGTTCTCTTATGGACAGAAGGCACGCATATGTCGTAAAATTTCTCAAGAATAGAAAAAATTCTGTAATTATTAAGAAAACATTTTTTAAATCTGGACATTATCAAATTGAAAAATATGACACATAATGTTCTTTCAAAGAAATAATTTCTCACTCTTTCTCTGATGATTTAGTTATCAATGTGAAGAATTATTATTGGATATTTGTTAGAATGTTTTTGTTTACTTATTCAAACAGTTTTCTTTTCTGATTTGATTAATTATCTCATGATTAGACGATTAATTTACGTACACTTGCACAGTCTCAGCCCAACGAACGTTCTCAGACGCAAGGCCGTTTATCAATCGATTTGCCAAATCTATAGTGAACGCGGTCGCCTCCGCTTCGTCCTGACACTTTTGTTTCGCGGCTAAAGCCACGTTCATCTTTTCACTCAGAATGTCTAACATTTTTTGAAGTTCCTGAAGAAGCGAAGAAAATTTAAAAATATCTCGTTTTAATAAAAATACCCACAAAAAGAGATAACACTAGTAAACAAGCTCACCGCTAAACGATTCCTCAAGGAATGCAACTTCTCCATAGCGGCCCTCAATTCGGCATTTGCCTGGGCAAGCGCGTATCTCAGAGGTTTGACATTTTCATTGATGTAATGAAATACCATAATGTTCTTCACCCAGCTGCATAATCCCGCTGCCGCTTGCGATTTTGAATACACGAAATCCGGATCGAACTCTAATCACACGTAACATATTAAACGCACTGAGAAAAATCGTTTGATTGTATCAACAAGACATGTATGATTGAAGACATTTTGGGTAAATCAAACAAGAATTTTTAGTCATCATGATAAGACTCGTTTTTTTATAACTAGAACGTTTAATAGATTTTACTATAAGGATTTGATAGGATTTTCTGGTTTGAATCTATAAATTTCTTGTTACATTAATTTCTTTGCTTGTCGTTAGGCGACGAGTCACTCTTAATTTAACTCATATTCAATATTTGTCATGAAATGGATATAAAGAATTAATATTAACATTAAATCCAAAGTATATTTTTTTTTCTCTTACGAGCAGTAGTGCCAGAAAGAGGACGCTAGCTCTCTGATTGTGTATGTTTGAGCTGCATCCTCTTCTTGCATCACTGTTTATCAGTTTAATTTCTAACAAACTGAACTTAAAATAATTTATTCAATAATCTGGATTGAATTTATCCAATAATCTTGTTGGAATTCAGAATATTAAACAGACTTTTGAGATTAGATGGAAAAAATTTTAGACGACTTGGTGCTGGCGAGTTTAGTATTATTAACCAGAAAATTTGGCAAATTTAACAGGAAGAAATCAACCAGATTCATCTGGTAATTCCTACAAGAATTCTGGTTCGTTCATTTTCCAACAGGCATACTGGTTGAATCTACCAGAATTCTAATTAATGCAACCAGATTTTTTTCTCAGTGTAATATTAACATTAAATCCAAAGTATATTTTTTTTTCTTTTACGAGCAGTAGTGTCAGAAAGAGGACGATAGCTCTCTGATTGTGTATGAGCTGCATTCTCTTCTTGCATCACTGTTTATCAGTTTAATTTCTAACAAACTGAACTTAAAATAATTTATTCAATAATCTGGATTGAATTTATGCAATAATCGTGTTGGATTTCAGAATATTAAACGGACTTTTAAGATTAGATGGAAAAAATTTTAGACGACTTGATGCTTAATAATACTAAACTTAACAGCATCTATTATTAACCAGAAAATTTGACAGGTAAATTTAACAGGAAGAAATTAATCAGATTCATCTGGTAATTCCTACAAGAATTCTAGTTCGTCCATTTTCCAACAGACATACTGGTTGAATCTATCAGAATTCTAATTAATGCATCCAGATTTTTTTCTCAGTGCGCAATAATGTTTTTACTCAGAAATGATATATACATCTTTTATATGTGCTTGACATGCATATCTGCACCAGTCTTTAATCTCGTACTTTCACTATAATAATTCACTATAATAGTTAAAATATGAGGATACCCTTGTCCTTGATGTACGGCTGAATCGCCTTAACGACTTCCGGATGTATGTTCTCTTTCTCGTAATTACGCAATTGCGACATAAACCCGTCGATAGATCCCATTAATACTCTGCAGGCTTTCCAACTTCTGTCTTTCGGTATCGTCCCTTCGGGCGAGAACAGAACGAGCACGGCTTGGGCGACCTTCAGCACCGCATCCGGCGGCGTCCCGAAAGACTTCAACTCGGTCAAGTTACTCTATAATCACAAAAGTGCGAAATTTTACATTTCCAATATATCCCAGTCGGAAAAAATAGCTCTTGTAGAACCACGTCCTCCTGTCTCACGGTGGATATCGAGCTGTCAGATTTTTTTAAATCGAGTATCCTTTCATTTGTGTTTCATACATGCTTTTCCCATCGAAAACGCGACGCAATCAATTTTGACTTCTTTTTTTTTTAATATAAAATAGCTATCGCGTGACTCGGCCCACTCGTGTTTTCGGCTTCGATTGCAATACATATCGCGAGTTCGTTAACCTTGTTCAAAGTATCGAGCGCAGCTTCGGCCTGCCTCACCGCCGGCTCCGCGCGGGCCAAGTCTTCGTCGCAACGTCTCTGATTTTCCGACACCACCTCCTTGATCTCAGCCACTTTCGCCTCTTCCTCGGTCACTGAAATCCCGAAAATCGTGCTCGTTATCTCGTCGGCGATTAAACGCTCCCCGATATCTTACCGATAGCCTTCTCCGCCTCCGCTTTCGCGTTCTCCGCGCGTACCTCGGTCAGTATCCTGTCGGCTATTTCGTTCCTTTTCTTCAACTCGATCTCTTGAGCGGTCAGAATGATCTTTAACTCGTCGACCTACTTCGCGAAAAGATAACTCAGAAGATGGACGTAAGAAGCGCCCGCAGCAAGAGCTTCTTGCCACCCGCCTGCCAGCCATAATCGGCTACCCCTAACGCGCTCGTAACATATGTGCATTATGTATATTATACGCGGAATATATAAGAGAGGCGAAGCACGCACAAATATATGTACAGAACCGTAAGTGATATAAGCAAAGTGAATTTTCTGTCAACAATTTTTTTCTCATTTGAATTGAAAAGTTAATGACGATGAAAAGTTAATAAAACTTGAATATTGAATGTTTAATTTAAATTAAAATTTCGATCCCATTTTTATTCTGAGCACAAAAGTATTTAGGCGAAAAATCTAGTTGTGAAATATTTTAATCGGTTATTTTTCAGAAACTTTTGATTTTTCATTATCAGATCTAGATTTAGAAAATAAAATTCAATATTTAATATTTTAAAATTTTATGCAGGAAGCAAAAATGAAAATTAGAATGTTGACAATGAGTAAAATTATAAAATTCTGAAAAGAAAGCAGAAAATATACCTGAATGGCGCAGGATGCGAGCTTCACTAATCCATCGATGAGACGCGATATCATTGCCTTCAAATCATGCGTTTTTTCTGTTAACAATTTGGAGTACAAAGAAATTTGCTCGAGAAATGATTTCGGCGTCGTATAGTTGTATCTCCTTTCATTTTGCAAATAAAGCGCGGATATATTGTTCACGCTCATATGAACAAAGGACATGAAGAGTGATACGGAAGTTCGATATTCAACCGGCAACTCCCTTAACTCCTAGTACATAAAGATATAAAATTATAGTTGTAACTTTTTTAGAAAAATTAAAATTATAAATAACATTTTATTTTTGCATTTTATAATTAATGGATTATAAATGTTGAACATATTTCTAAATTAATACATCAAATTTTTATTAATTTCTTGAAATCAAATTAAGGTAAATTTTGCAATACTATACATCGTTGAAAAATTTGCAATACTATACATCGTTGAAAAATTAGACCTTTAATTTTATATATACACAGTAAAAAAATTGTGCGTCCCTATGTTAAAATTTTCTTGCGTTACTACATTTTGATTAATGTAAAATTGACGTACAACTTATATGTTATTATTTTTATAACGTTTTCATATGTTATATTTATGTCAATTTCTTAACACTTTGTCTCTTAGAAATGGAATATTATGTTTGTATATTTTTTAACATAATTATTTTAAACAATCAACATGTCTCATCAGTTTAACATTCTAAGAAAAGTTAAAGTAAATCTTCAAATAATCTTGAACTTTGACATACAAAATAATCTTTACTAAAATCAAATGTTTCTATTACAAATAATTTAAGTTAAAATAATTATAAGTTAAATTCTATTTCAAATAATTTAAGTTAAAATAATTACTATTATAAGTTAATGTCCTACAACAATTCTTACGAATTTCTGTAACTATTTTTTCATGTAATTTTTAATTAATTCGTATGTTATTTTTACATTACACTTAAAGTCACAATAACAAAAATAAATGTAAAGTATTGTGTCAATTATTTAACATTTTTAGTTTGTCGATAAGAAACATACGACGAACGAGTTAGTTTAACTTAAAATTTAGAGTGGATTTTCCTGGACACGTGAAAAATGTTAAAAACATTTTATTTTTTACTGTGTACGTAACTATGATAATATCACGTAAAAGAACTATATTATATCTCACTTAAGATTATAATACACCTCATTTAAATTTATGTTAGAACCAATTCGGACAATTTTGTGGTTGTTGGGAGAGATAACCGCGTGTAAAATGTGTTATACCTCCAAAAACGTCGCCGACACGGATTCTAGAGCCGTTTGCGGCCAGTCCTGAAACCAGTCGATCGCGGTGCAATTTACTATTGCGGGGAACTGCCTGGCCCTTTTTCGTAGGGTCGCCCCTACTGGCGAGAAACACAGGACGCATCTCAATTGCCTTCGCACGCGTTCGATGAAAAATTTCCAGCAGTTCTCTTTGGTGTCGATTATTCCGGTCTGCTTGACCTGTATAAAGAGTGATATTAATTAATTAGCGATATTAATCCCTGGCTTTTTTCGAGTACTTATTATCTGACAATGAGTATCCGATTTATTTCGAAATAATTTAAAAAATCGCATATTTTCTGTTTTCTATAATCGCGATAAATAAATACAAGTTAAAATAAAACAGCGAAATTTTGTTCTCCGAATGAATTTTGGATAAATTTAAAGTAATACTTGAAGTGAAGCTAGATATTCTGAATAATATTTACAAATTCTCTCTCTGTATCTCTGGTTATCTCGATATAAAGGATACTCTGACAGTATCATAAAATAGCGTTACATCGTGTATTTTACCTCGTTACGCACGGCATTAATGACGTTATCCACTTCTTCGTCAGTCAACAGGTCCGTGATCTCCCCCGACGCCAGCATATCATTCACAACGACCAAGAATTTTTCCTCAGCGACTTGTGAATCGCTCATTAAGAAAGTAATACCGATACCCTTCACGCCAGCTTTCAGATACAACACGGCCAAGTCAGCTTTCAACTCGTTTAACGAGTAACCTTTACGCAGTTGTACTTGAAATACCTAGTTTACACTTAAAAGTTCACATCCAATTTCAAAGAGAAAAGTTCAAGATACTCGTTCGAAATTTTTTCAACAATTTGGGAAAAAATAATCGAGCTTTTTTTCTGTGTCTCTTATTTATTTACTCTCTACTTGAATAAATCAAAACCGACTTGTCGGTTGTCGTGATGCACTTTATCGAATATTTTCCTCGAGGCTCGAGAAGTTAGGACTTGGGCACAGTGTGTCTGTGATGCCTAATCAATAAAAAGGCCTGCTTACCTCCAACGAGGAAACGAAAGAAGCTAGTCGTGACAAGGATTGTTTGCCGCTACCACCTACGCCCACAAGAAGTGCATTGCCCCTCGGCGCTTCCAATATTCTATTAATACGACACACGTGATACACGGCGTCCTCGAATAATACCAGATTCATTGCAGACACCTATATAAAAAAATAACAGAATATGTCGTCATGTCATACATAGTGATTGATTAATAAGCGGCACATTTATCAATAATAACTGTGAGCGATTAAAAGACAGTATCTTTAGAAATTCAGATAAGATCTGTTGAAGCTTTATTTTCAGAAGAATTTTATCTTGGTAGAATCTCTTGAAAGAAATGATGAAGAATTTTATCTTGGTAGAATCTCTTGAAAGAAATGATGAAAATACATTTTAATGTTGAAATTATTTAAAAAATGTCATTTATATAAATTAATGAAAAAAGGAAGCTGTCTATTATTGCACAGAAAGAAAGGACATTCTTGTTTTGAAAATATATTTAGTTTTAACATGAAAAATCTTGAAAAGAGATTATATTGCGTTAATTAAAGAAAAATATAATTGATTGAATAACTGTTTACTTGAATGAAGCCATTTTATATAGTTTAATCAAGAAAAATATATTCTTATGATTTGAGATTTAATTTTCTTGAATGAAAAAGAAACAATGTTAGATGGAAAATAACATTTTCAAATCAAAGATTATAATTTTCTGAAAGTAGAATTAAATAATTATATATTCTTGAGGTAACAATTACAATATTAAAATAAAACCATTATATTGTTGAAATTTAAAATTATTAAATTCTTCTAAGGAGATTATAAATTGTTGCGTATATATACGAAACAATGAACGCGTTAGTTTAAGTATACAAGTTTTGATTTGACACTTATTTATTTTTTGTGTAATAAAACTAACAATTGAACAATTTCATATTCTTCCCATAATATTATTACATTTAATATTTAATGTTTCTCATTTAATTTTAGGATCCTGAAAAGACTAATTATCTCTTTTCCCAAATCTGAGAAGAAAATAATCTAAAAAAGTTTTGGGATTAAAATTGTGTAGTTTTTGGATAACATTCTTGAGGTGACAATTACAATATTAAAATAAAACTAATATTATTGAAATTTAAAATTATTAAATTCTTCTAAGGAGATTATAAATTGTTGCGTATATACGAAACAATGAACGCGTTAGTTTAAATATATAAATTTTGATTTGACACTTATTTCTTTTCTGTGTGAACATTCAGTAATAATAAAATAAACATATAAAAAATAATTTTTATATTAAAAAATAAATTACATTTTCATCATAATACAGTTATTGTGTCATGCAATACAATTAATTAAACGAAAATTAGAAACAAGTGTGCCGTGTAGAAAATTAGTCGCGGATGATAATACTTGATTGAGATAGTACCAGCTCATTATAATTAAGCAAAGCTTCGTCGAGTAATTTTACAAGCAGATTCCAATTCTTGACAGGCGCATACTTGGGTTCGCCGATTCCTTCCGCGAAATGACAGTATATTAACGGCTGCTCCAAACCCATTTCGCTTTCATTCAGCTCCTAACGTCATTGAATTGAATTAAAACATCCAGCATAAGTAAACATTATGGAACATTATAAAAATATAGTTCAGATCTAAAAGAAAGAAATTCCATTCCGATCTCTTTATTAAACATACGGGTACATTTTTCCGAAGAGCCTCGTGCAGCAGCCGATCGAACATTCTCTGATCATCAGAGTTGACCAATTTGTCGCGATACACCCTCGTCGCTTCGTGAGCGTAAAGTCCGATTATGTGACTCGGAAGTGATAAGATGTCACCGTGGACGAACAGCATTCCCTGCGCGATATTACGTTAATTTGGAGAAAATTGCGGATTCTCTCTCTCTCGCGTTTCTTACTTGAAATATGTTGGTTAAATCGCGCAAATTGAACATGTAATGAAACTTGGCGACCGTCGGTAGGAAGGTCGTGGAGATCTTATCGTGAAGGTACAACGCGGTGTTTATCAGGGGACCCGTGAACCTCTGCACCGTCGGTTGAAACTTTTCCCGAGGATCGGTCACGTGCTGCTCGAGGATCTGGCTGTATATCAGCTTGAGCGCCTCGACTTGTGGAAAGCTGGGAAGCAAGCGCCAAATAGGATACGGTACACAGAAAAAAAGAACATTCTTGTTTTGAAATATCAAACATGGAAACGTAGATGCATTTTTGAAAATTTATCACATGATTAATATCGTGTGACAATAGTAATATCTTTAAGAAGGAGAACGAATTGACTTAACATTCACGATTACTATAGCTTCTCTAATATATAAATAATATTTATGATAAGGAATTTTCTTTTATAATTGATTTTTATTCGTTGCCTTGGCCAATATGTGCACATCTATATTTGATACTAATGTCATTAAATAAAAAACAGAAAGAAACGATTTTGAAATCAATATAAAAGATTAATAATATAAATTATATAGATGAAAAGATAAAAAATCTCCATCATTTAGCTTTATAATTTTATTCAATTAACAGGTGCAATTGATTATTTTTGCAAAATGCTCTCCGGAAGATACATAATAGCACACTTTATTAGATATTCGTAGTTGGCGTGAAGTACTCTCGATATCAAAGACAAGTTAGCGTATTAAGATACACAGAAAAAAGGACATTCTTCTTTTGAAAATATATTTAGTTTTAATATGGAAATCTTGAAATGAGATTATATTGCGTTAATTAAAGAAAAATATAATTATTTGAATAATTATTTGCTTGAATAAAGCCATTTTATATAGTTTAATCAAGAAAAATATATTCTTATGAGTTAAGATTTAATTTTCTTGAATGGAAAAGAAACAATGTTAGATGAAAAATAATAATATTTTCAAATCAAAGATTATAATTTTCTTAAAGTAGAATTAAATAATTATATATTCTTGAGGTGACAATTACAATATTAAAATAAAACTATAATATTGTTGAAATTTAAAATTATTAAATTCTTCTAAGGAGATTATAAATTGTTGCGTATATACGAAACAATGAACGCGTTAGTTTAGGTATATAAGGTTTGATTTGACACTTATTTTTTTTCTGTGCAATAAAAACTAACAATTGAACAATTTGATATTCTTCCCATAATATTATTACATTTAATATTTAATGTTTCTCATTTAATTTTAGGATCCTGAAAAGACTAGTTATCTCTCTCCCCAAATCTGAAAGAAAAATAATCTAAAAAAGCTTCGGGATTAAAATTGTGTAGCCTTGAGACTTTTGGATAACATTCTTGAGGTGACAATTACAATATTAAAATAAAACTATAATATTGTTGAAATTTAAAATTATTAAATTCTTCTAAGAAGATTATAAATTGTTGCGTATATGCGAAACAATGAACGCGTTAGTTTAAGTATATAAGGTTTGATTTGACACTTATTTTTTTTCTGTGTAATAAAAACTAACAATTGAACAATTTGATATTCTTCCCATAATATTATTACATTTAATATTTAATGTTTCTCATTTAATTTTAGGATCCTGAAAAGACTAGTTATCTCTCTCCTCAAATCTGAAAGGAAAATAATCTAAAAAAGCTTCGGGATTAAAATTGTGTAGCCTTGAGACTTTTGGATAACATTCTTGAGGTGACAATTACAATGTTAAAATAAAACTAATAATATTGTTGAAATTTAAAATTATTAAATTCTTCTTAGGAGATTATAAATTGTTGCGTATATACAAAACAATGAACGCGTTAGTTTAAGTATATAAGGTTTGATTTGACACATTTTTTTTCTGTGCAATAAAAACTAACAATTGAACAATTTGATATTCTTCCCATAATATTATTACATTTAATATTTAATGTTTCTCATGTTTCTCATGTTTCTTTAATTTTAGGAGTTTTTAAGTTTTGATTTGACACTTATTTTTTTCTGTGTACGATGATGAATATTCGCTTCCGTGATATTGCATAAGTAAACGAGAATGTAATAATTTTACCTGATGGCAAACACGGCGAAGTGTCTCTGCAAGCGTGGATCTATGGTGAAACTACCCGCCGTAGGATTCATACAAGATACGTATTGCGTATTATGTATCTCCTTTAAAGTTAGTTTCGTCCTGTCATACCTGCAGCAAGCATCTTTTTCATTATTATTTTAGTTTCTCGATTAGAAAAAGCATATTTAAAGCATGATAAAATCAGTAATTCAGACAATATATAAATTAAAAGAAAAGATGTTTAAAAATAAATATATTTCAAGTAAAAGTTAAAAGATGAATCTTTTATTTAAAAGATAAGAAATTTCTTTAGCAAATTATTTCGTGCGGTCACTAAATTAATTCCTCAGTGAAAATCAATTTTCCTCGCGCTTCGGGTAGCAATCATAGTCAATATATTAAAGTTATTACCAATGATTGTAATCCATATGTTGCCTGATGAGAGTATGAGGTTGTACAGTCCCGTAAGTATCCACTTCCGGCATGTTCATGTCGTCTATGAAATATACCAACAGTTTCGTACCCGGTGGCCCGTAATTATGTCCCGCTTTCTTCTCCAAATGTTTCTCGAGCACTTTCTGCAACATCTCTTCTCGGACGAAAAACGAAAATCAATACGATTCGTTGATTAAAGTGAAAGCTACGATAATTGCAATATGTATGATACAATTGACTATTATCACAATATTACATTCGCGAATAAGCAAAATATATTTATACATCGAAAAATTGCAGTGCTTATAAAACGCAATCTCTAAAAAAAATAAATATCAACACTTTCTAAATAGATTTTTAAAATTTTTATTATTTATTTTTTTTTTAGATATGGGATAGAGAATAATTTTTTAAATAAGAATTTTTAATTTTATGAAAATAGTTACTTTGAACAAGTTACTTTGAACATTTCGAGAAATATATAAAAGTAAAAGTTTATAAGGGCTTTATAAAAGTCTCACTGTTTTCTAAAAACTGACTTGTCCCTCTTATTCACCTGATGTAGTGTAGTAATTGAAGGGAACATTTGCGACGTTGTAATTATCTGCCAAATTCGCCAATTTGTCTGCCATGATGACACTTTTTCCGGAGCCTGCTCCACCCACTAACATGACCGGGACGCGTTTCTTTATCAACAAATCCATGAAGAAACGCAAACGCACCGTTTCTCCGGTTGGCACCAAAGCAGACTGCATTAAAATTAAATACAATAATAATGTTTAATATATGTACAAAATTTGTTTGCTTATAATTAGACTTGCTCATAGAAAACATATCATTGCAATTTGAATATTTAATGTAGCACCAGTCTCTATAACCAAGGAATAATTTCTAATGATAATTTTATTTGTGTAATTGCACCTTATGTCCTTGCTTTAAAATAACTTAGTGAAAGGAACCTGAAGCGGAATATCCGAATCCAATTCGAACTGGACGACTTTCTCAGTCCAGGGAACCAATTTTTTCGTTTCTGGTTCTATGAAATAACTGAATACAGTCCCGCCCGTTGGAAACTTGACGGTTCTGAATTCATTTTGCCACCATCTACTAAATTTGTTTCGCCAATCTATCAGCTGATCTCGAAACATCGCGGAACCGAACGCCCAAATGCAGGCGAATGCAAAATACAATTCGTACCTGAAACGTGAAATGTAGTACGAGTATCGTACGCAATATTCTTTTTACATATGTTTTTTTTATCGTGCAAATTTGTTTTTATATCGTAGAGAACATCATAATTTCATTATTATCATTAATATCGCTACCATTCTTTCGGACAGTCCGGCGGTACATTGTCTTTAGTCAGGAAACAATCAAGTAAGTGGCAAAGCATTTCCAGATGACATATCTCTGGTAAGGGAGTGATCTTCTTAAATCTAGATTTAGTCACTTCCAGCAGGGGTGGAATATATTTTTCAAAGAGAATCGATAGATTAGCACGTTCGGAGTGATCTCTCGTCTCTATCCAGCTTGTGATGAATCTGTGAAACAAGTTTCTTGATTTGAAGTCTAATTCTAAAAATCGCAATTGCTTATTAAATAATAAAAATAGATTAATCAAATTAGAAAAGCTGGTCGCATAAATCAAATTTTTGTTAAAATTTAATGATCAAAATTTTCTTCGAAATTTTTTAAGGATGTTTTGTACCTATTTTCAAAATATTGAGAATTTAATGAAAATTGTACAGAATGTCCTTACATATTTTAGAATCTTCTGTACAATTTTTAAATCGATTCACTAAAACGCTCACAAGTTATAAGGATTTTAATTTGCTCCGAATTAACATGTGTTTTTATGGGAAACGTATAACCACGTCGATTCAAATGACAAAAACACATGTCTAGTTTAACATTCTAAGAAAAGTTAAAGTAAATCTTCAAATAATCTTGAACTTTAACATACAAAATAATCAAAATTAAAGTCACATGTTTCTATTACAAATAATTTAAGTTAAAATAATTACTATTATAAATTAATGTCCTACAAAATTCTTACGAATTTCTGTAACTATTTTTTCATGTAATTTTTAATCAATTTGTTGAGAAATATATGAAAATTGTACAGAATTGTACAGAATTTGTCCTCACATATGTTTAGAATCTTCAGTACAATTTTTAAATCGATTCACTAAAGCGTTCACAAGTTATAAGGATTTTAATTTGCACTGAATTAACATGTGTTCTTATGGGAAACGTATAACCACGTCGATTCAAATGACAAAAACACATGGAAATAATATTCAGAATTTGTTTAAAATTTGCAAAAGTTTAGATACGGAGGAAATATTTGGTCAAATAATATTATACAAGTACTAACTGATTGAAAAGATATTAAATATAATTCAATGAAGTTAGTCATGTATCTGTCACGAGGCGAAATTCTCTGTCAAAAGTTAATCATTTCGATTAACAAAATTCGGAATATTTCAGTAAAAACGCAATAAATATTAAAAAATACATCTCTGCATTGTAGCCAAGATCAAATTGTAAAATTCCACAATTTCTTACTATTTCAGCTACTTTTTGCTAGAATTGTACATACAAAACATTCTTAATCTCAGAATTTTCGTTATCATATACGCGAATGTGTTTATTACTTACGGGCTCCAGCCTAAATCTTGTGGATTGATATATAAAATCCCTGCTCTGGACACCGTTGCTGGTGTAGCTGTCCTGAAATAAAAACAGAAACATAAAACAAGAAGATAATTATCATAAATAAAAGTTTTCGCCATTTATTTTTTCGCATTAAATTTTACTATTTAGTTAATTCAAACAAAGTAAAATTAATTTCAATTTTTTCTTTCAGTTTAATTGAGAAGCTTTGATTGATTTTTTTTTTCAAAGTTTAAGTAATACATATTCAATTTTTTTATTCTTTTCTAGAAATATTAAATATAAAGTAAAATGTTTGATTAATTCGCCTATTATTCGAAGCAATTGAAAATTCGCAAATATAGTTTACTTTCTTATAATAACAAATAAAAAAATTAAACAAATAGTAGATTGTTTTGAAAGTTACAACATGAAAGAAATCACCTTAAAGTCGAGATTTCGAAGAGAAGGCGCATTTGTTTGGTCAACGCAATTCTCTCGTTACTCGCCAACGTCAAGACCTTGTTATCGTCCATCACGGTATTCAATGATTCGATCCACATCGGATCGATGTCGCCGTCGAACACGATCCACTTTGGGCCGTTGCTGAGCATATTGGCTTGCTCCCTCATTATCATGGACAACAACCTGCAAAAGTGGCAATAAGAATAGAAAGTCGCGGGAGTGCTTATTATCGAGCGCGGCCTAATACGAGCGCGTAGCGCGTTTGATCGCGCGGCTGAAAATTGACGGGTGCGCTGTCTCCCAACCCGTCTTTCCATTCCCTCGTCGCCGGATTAATGACACCAAATAACTCGTCGTTGGTCACCGCCTTTGGATTCAGATCGTTGTAATGCGGTTTACGCCTTTGATTCGTGTACGTCCTGTTGAGCGTTTTCCAGACTTCGGTCTTACCGGTCCCGGCGAGGCCGACAATAAAGACAGAGTGTCGAACGTAAAGCAACTCCTCCAATTGTACTACCTGAGGCGAATCGAAGAGTCAAGGAGAATTTCCTTTGATCTCTCTACCTTTGTATATATTCATCAATTATCCAAGGCGAATATTGCGTATAATATATGTGCCTTTAAAATAAATCCATCTTCCGGTTGCAGCTTCAAGTCGAGAGCCGCAGATTTGATCATCGTTTCGAAATCCAGATCTCTCTTTCGCGGCACGTCCAACGCGGGAAACAAATCTCCTGAACAAATAAAGGGAAACATCAATGTTTCGGAAAATCCATATTAAAATATTTAATATTAAATTAATATTAAATTAATATTAAATTTAATATTAATTTAATATTAAATTAATATTAATTTAAAATAATTTAATATTAAATTTAATATTAAATTAATTAATAGTAATTTAATATTAAATTTAATATTAAATTAATATTACATTTAATATTAAATTATTTTCTACCTACAAATTTTTTATTTATTTAATATTGATATTTTTTTCTTGAAAAAGATATCGAAACGGTGAATAATTTTTCAGCAATAATCAACGAAATTCGTTGAAAGTATTGATAAAATATGCTGTGTCGATAAGCTTGTTTTTCTGTACAGAAATTTTTCGATATCTCCAAATAATATTAATCTTCCTCCCTTACCTATTAATCCCATGAATACTGGCACATCATCAGTCACGATTTTTGGCATATTAAAATCTCTTAAAGCTCTCATCAACACTTGCTCCTCCGGCCTTTCCCTATCGTCACGCTTCAACTTTCCAGCGACGACCAAAACGGACTTGATGGCTCTCAGACCCCAGTCGTAATGATCTTGCTTGGATAAGAGTTCACGACACAGCAGATACAGAGTAATGAACTTTCTCGCTAGTAATCTCGCCTCCTGGAAACCCTCGGCCACCAACATGATCTCGCAAATTAGCTCAAAATCGGGCACCACCATAGCACAGGGCCTGTCGATCAATTTCGCCGATTATCTACTGATGCAATAATTAATTCTCGACTCATTTACCGGAATAGCGTCTTCAAGTTTTCCGGTAATTCCGTTCTACCGGCATAACCGGGATTCATCGTTATAAACATGCCAACCGTGTCGACGATGTTGAGCTCCTCCCCAAAGAAGAAGAATTTCTTCTTTCGGTTTTTCACTCCGTCTAGAACGCATTTCACTTGCACGGCGACCACCGATAGGACCTCGACGGAAATTCTATTGAATTCGTCGAAGCAACCCCATGCCCCGGTCTGCGCTAATCCCTTGTATATATTGCCGCAAGACTGTTCAAGGGAAGATAAAATTGAATTTGTGAATTTTATATTTTACTTAAGGATGTTTTGTATGTACAATCTCAGCAAAAAATAGCTGAAAATCAATATTGACGAATATATCCACTTTTGGTGTATTTTGAAATTAATTTTACTTTTTGTTTGAATTAACTAAATATTAAAATTTAATGCGAATAAATGGCGAAAATTTTTATTTATGATAATTATCTTCTTGTTTTATGTTTCTGTTTTTATTTCAGGACAGCTACACTAGCAACGGTATCCAGAGCAAGGATTTTATATATCAATCCACGAGATTTATGCTGGAGCCCGTAAGTAATAAACACATTCGCGTATATGATAACGAAAATTCTGAGATTAAAGATGTTTTGTATGTACAATCCTAGCAAAATGTAGCTGAAATAGTAAGAAATTGTGGAATATTACAATTTGATCTTGGCTACAGCGCAGAGATGTATTTTTTAATATTGATTGCGTTTTTTACTGAAATATTCCGAATTTTGTTAATCGAAATGATTCACTTTTGGCAGAGAATATCGCCTTGTGACAGATACATGACTAACTTTATTGAATTATATTTAATATATTTTTAACCAGTTAGTACTTGTATAACATTATTTGACTAAATATTTCCTCTGTAGCTAAACTTTTGCAAATTTTAAACAAATTCTGAATATTATTTCCATGTATTTTTATCATTTGAATCGACGTGGTTATACGTTTCCCATAAGAACACATGTTAATTCGGTGCAAATTAAAATCCTTATAACTTGTGAACGCTTTAGTGAATCGATTTAAATATTGTACTGAAAATTCTAAACATATGTAAGGTCATTCTGTACAATTTTCATTAAATTCTCAATATTTTGAAAATAGGTACAAAACATCCTTAAATTAAAATAACTCATTCGTCATACGTTACTTATTGACAAACTAAAAGTGTTAAATAATTGACACAATACTTCACATTTATTTTTGTTATTGTTACTTTAAGTGTAATGTAAAAATAACATACAAATTAATTAAAAATTACATGAAAAAATAGTCACAGAAACTCGTAAGAATTGTTGTAAGACATTAACTTATAAGTAATTGTTTTAACTTAAATTATTTGTAATAGAAACATTTGACTTTATAATTTTGATTATTTTGTATGTTAAAGTTCAAGATTATTTGAAGATTTACTTTAACTTTTCTTAGAATGTTAAACTAGACATGTGTCATTTGAATCGACGTTGTTATACGTTTCCCAAGAACACATGTTAATTCGGTGCAAATTAAAATCCTTATAATTTGTAAACGCTTTAGTGAATCGATTTAAAAATTGTAGATTCTAAAGATATGTAAAGACACTCCGTACAATTTTCGTTAAATTCTCAATATTTTGAAAATAGGTACAAAACATCCTTAATTTAACGAGAGAAACTGGTAATAGATTTTAAATATTTGTGTTGGAAAGAAATATTGCAGTCTCTCTCGCTTCCTTCCTTTGCACGTATGAGTCAATATATTCGAAAACGCGCGTGTGTGTTAATGTCACAAACATAGAAATGTATGCAGGAGGAGTTAAAAGTCACGAGAGATAACGAAACTCAATTTTACGCTCCGTTAAGTACAACGTAACTCGAAAGTTTAAAAGCACTTTGTGTAATATGTAATAACCGATAGTAGAGAAACGAACGTTTATTTCATAAGAACACCCGGCAACACCGGAATCTCTTCAAATTGAACATTTCTCGCGCGAGAAACCTTCGTGTAGGACGCGAGGAACGGAACAAGGAGGGAGGGAAGGAAAAAGAGAAAAAGAGAAAGAGAGAGAGAGAGAGAGACAGGGGAAAAAAGGAGACTATACTTTATAGTCCATTTGTTCGGAACAGTTGAAGACATAAACCATTTGTCCGAGGGCTCTACCCAAGTCCTTGGTCGTCTCGGTTTTCCCCGTCCCTGCGGGCCCAGCCGGTGCACCGCCCATTATCAGATGCAACGATTGCGTCAACGTAATGTAGCATCTGTCCGTCAACGGCGTAATTACCAGTCGTGGCACGTTACCCAGGTACTCGTAAGCGTATATGAAACATGCGTCGCAAATGTTGGCGAAGCAATCTTCCGATTTGTCGTCCCACCTACGGAGGCGAGAAACAATCTTTTTCAATTTATTTTTTTTTTTCTTCCTGCACATCTGCGCGAAAAGATTAGTGTGTACACAGCACCGGAACGAAAATTAAATAAATACCGAGGATGGACATTCTCAATGCGAGAGTGTATTCTAATTACACAGGTCTGCGAAATTTTAGGTTTGGTTGGTTACAAAAAGCGAAGTAGGTGAATCTGATAGATTTTTTGACGTTGAAAACGAATCGCCGCAGAATTTCTCCAGCACATCAGGCTTTTGAGTAATTTGTGATTAAATAGTTCAAAAATGGCTACTTCGGCAAATTTCATGAATTTATTATGATGGAATTTAATTTTTTGAAATTTAATTTTTTTCGCTGAGATATACAAGTTATATGACTGGTCATGCATAGTGGTTCAATAAACCATTTTAATTCAATCGTGTTACCTCTTTATCTAATCACGAGTCAAAATTTGAGTAAAAACATAAATTTTTGAATCGTCTTCTGTTATTTTTTGAAATTAAAAATGGTACGTTTAATATGACGGATAGAATCATAACAAAAAGATATAAAATTTAGAAAAATGTATCAAAATGTATAACAACTGTATTAGATATATTTTTACAGAACTTTTTTGGACAACCTGGTATATGTAAGCCTTTTCAAATTTCAAGATGCTGGTGAATCTGTAATATTGATGCCTGATATGTAAATTTTCTTATAAATTCATAATTGTATATCTCAGCGAAAAAAAATTGTGCAACGACAATCGAAAATGAATTTGAAAGATAAAGATTAGTATTATACGATGCCATTGGCAGAAATATTTTAAAAAATTAGGTTTTTTCATAATAAATTCATGAAATTTGCCAAAAATTTTTGGATTAGTTAACTAAAATTGTAGAGAAATTCTGTGGCCAGATTCGTTTTCCAGCGTCCAAAAAATCTATCAGACTTACTCTGCTTTTTGTAACTGACCCTCACAGGCTTGTATTATCATTTTCAAAATCAATTTCTTTCAATCTATTCCTAAATATTAATTTTTTGAATTTTTGAATTTTTTCAGGTAATAAAAAAAAAGATATGAAGCAAGATTAAAAATATATATTTAAATCTGATAAAATAAGCTTCTGATGAAAACATTTTTTTCTTACATAATTAGAATCTTTAGATAATAAATTGATATTTTGTACAAACTTTCTCACATTCGGCCCTATAAAAAACTTTGAATATTTTTATAAAACATTGCCTTTTCGTTTATGCAGATTAAATGCAGAACAATATTAATACTAACTTTTGATGATTTTAAAGTGAATATAATTTAATTTGTCAATATATTAAAGGCTCTATATCATTTTCCTAAAAAAATTGAACAATTGCAAAGTTTCGTCTGTAAAATCTTGATTGAAAAACTCTGCATTAGAATCACCTGTGTCTTAATTGCGACTGCCATTGAAAGTTGGAGGAGTTGTCCGCTTTGATAGATATTAATTTTCCGACAACGTCGCGCGCGTGCACGTCGATGGTACAAATAGTCATGATTTTTTGCCGATCGTTTTCATTTAGCTCGCTGCGTAAAATTGCAATTAGCACGTTTAATTGACCGATCTGCTTCTTCTGATAATCCTTGAGCGCATTTTCGAATCCCTCTTCGAGTCGTGCGAATGCCATATTCACCTCGTAAGTCCACCAGATTTGGGTCCCGCATAGGGCCGGCTGTGCCTCGTGATCTAGAATCCAAGAGTCGCGTTGCTTCTCATCGTACGAGACGACAGCCTGACTGATGCGATATCTCACGGTTCGTCTCATTGCATCCGTAACGCGATTCAGCCAGATCTCAACCTGCGAATCAGATGATTGTCTTGATTCTGAAGTTTAAATACGAGAAGAGATGTATACGAAGATACTTTCTTTTTCCAATGTTCTTATTAAATATATTTTAATATATTTAACATATTAATTTTAATATATTTAATATATTTAATATATTAATATTTTAATATATTTAATATATTTATTTTAATATATTTAATATATTTAATATATTAATTTTAATATATTAATTTTAATATATTAAATATATTTTAATATATTTAAAAAAGGAAAATTCGCACATGGTTAGTCTTGTAATTCGAAGGCAAATAAAGTTGGCGTGTTTCAAGAAATTGTCGAGAAATAAGAATTTTAAATTAATGATGCTCAGCCGCGAGTCAATAGAAATGCTGTGTTTATGTATCATTTCACATTGCATGTCTTACAAAATTAGTTAATTTTATACCTTTCCTGTGCAATCGCATGTCCCATACATGGCCATTTCCTCGCCGTCCTTCGCTATCATTCCATTGGCATGCTTCGTCGGCTTTCCTCCTTCGAGTTTCCACTGCAGCTTCGCCAACGAATCGTACAATTTCGACAAATGCTTGCAAACCATTTCGGGATTGTTTCCTGTCGCGATGAAGCGCGCGTGTTAGTAACGGTGAGACAAGTTTTACATTATTACACTGAGAAAAAAAATTTGGTTGCATTAATTAGAATTCTGGTAGATTCAACCAGTATGTCTGTTGGAAAATGGACGAACCAAAATTCTTGTAGGAATTACCAGATGAATCTGATTAATTTCTTCCTATTAAATTTACCAAATTTTCTGATTAATAATACTAAACTCCCCAGCACCAAGTCGTCTAAAATTTTTTCCATCTAATCTCAAAAGTCTGTTTAATATTCTGAATTCCAACACGATTATTGCATAAATTCAATCCAGATTATTGAATAAATTATTTTAAGTTCAGTTTGTTAGAAATTAAACTGATAAACAGTGATGCAAGAAGAGGATGCAGCTCAAACACACACAATCAGAGAGCTAGCGTTCTCTTTCTGGCATTACTGCTCGTAAGAGAAAAAAAATATACTTTGGATTTAATGTTAATATTACACTGAGAAAAAAAATGTGGTTGCATTAATTAGAATTCTGGTAGATTCAACCAGTATGTCTGTTGGAAAATGGACGAACCAAAATTCTTGTAGGAATTACCAGATGAATCTGATTAATTTCTTCCTATTAAATTTACCAAATTTTCTGGTTAATAATACTAAACTCCCCAGCACCAAGTCGTCTAAAATTTTTTCCATCTAATCTCAAAAGTCTGTTTAATATTCTGAATTCCAACACGATTATTGCATAAATTCAATCCAGATTATTGAATAAATTATTTTAAGTTCAGTTTGTTAGAAATTAAACTGATAAACAGTGATGCAAGAAGAGGATGCAGCTCAAACACACACAATCAGAGAGCTAGCGTCCTCTTTCTGGCATTACTGCTCGTAAGAGAAAAAAAATATACTTTGGATTTAATGTTAATATTACACTGAGAAAAAAAATGTGGTTGCATTAATTAGAATTCTGGTAGATTCAACCAGTATGTCTGTTGGAAAATGGACGAACCAAAATTCTTGTAGGAATTACCAGATGAATCTGATTAATTTCTTCCTGTTAAATTTACCAAATTTTCTGGTTAATAATACTAAACTCCCCAGCACCAAGTCGTCTAAAATTTTTTCCATCTAATCTCAAAAGTCTGTTTAATATTCTGAATTCCAACACGATTATTGCATAAATTCAATCCAGATTATTGAATAAATTATTTTAAGTTCAGTTTGTTAGAAATTAAACTGATAAACAGTGATGCAAGAAGAGGATGCAGCTCAAACACACACAATCAGAGAGCTAGCGTCCTCTTTCTGGCATTACTGCTCGTAAGAGAAAAACTATATACTTTGGATTTAATGTTAATATTACACTGAGAAAAAAAATGTGGTTGCATTAATTAGAATTCTGGTAGATTCAACCAGTATGTCTGTTGGAAAATGGACGAACCAAAATTCTTGTAGGAATTACCAGATGAATCTGATTAATTTCTTCCTGTTAAATTTACCAAATTTTCTGGTTAATAATACTAAACTCCCCAGCACCAAGTCGTCTAAAATTTTTTCCATCTAATTCAAAAGTCTGTTTAATATTCTGAATTCCAACACGATTATTGCATAAATTCAATCTAGATTATTGAATAAATTATTTTAAGTTCAGTTTGTTAGAAATTAAACTGATAAACAGTGATGCAAGAAGAGGATGCAGCTCAAACACACACAATCAGAGAGCTAGCGTCCTCTTTCTGGCATTACTGCTCGTAAGAGAAAAACTATATACTTTGGATTTAATGTTAATATTACACTGAGAAAAAAAATGTGGTTGCATTAATTAGAATTCTGGTAGATTCAACCAGTATGTCTGTTGGAAAATGGACGAACCAAAATTCTTGTAGGAATTACCAGATGAATCTGATTAATTTCTTCCTGTTAAATTTACCAAATTTTCTAGTTAATAATACTAAACTCCCCAGCACCAAGTCGTCTAAAATTTTTTCCATCTAATCGCAAAAGTCTGTTTAATATTCTGAATTCCAACACGATTATTGCGTAAATTCAATCCAGATTATTGAATAAATTATTTTAAGTTCAGTTGGTTAGAAATTAAACTGATAAACAGTGATGCAAGAAGAGGATGCAGCTCAAACACACACAATCAGAGAGCTAGCGTCCTCTTTCTGGCATTACTGCTCGTAAGAGAAAAAAAAATATACTTTAAATTTAATGTTAATACTAGTTCTTTATATACATTTTATGGCAAATATTTAATACGATTTAAGTTATGAAGCAAGCAAAGAAATTTATGTAACAAGAAATGTTATAGATCCAACCAGAAAATACTAACCAAATCCTTATAGTAAAATCTATTAAACGTTCTAGTTATAAAAAATCGAATCTTATCATGATAACTAGAATTTCTTGTTTGATTTAACTAAAATGCCTTCAATCATATATGTCTTGTTGATACAATCAAACGATTTTTCTCAGTGTATGATGAAAAAATGGGCCTTTACCATTGCTCAATATGTCTAATAGATCAGCGGACGAGATAAAATAGAATCGTGGATAGATTAGTTTCTTCGTCTCCAGATAATCGGACAATGCCTTTTCGCAAATGTTCAATTGTCTCTCCAATTCCTCCAAGCGATCCAGGAGTTTCGGTCTATTCATCGACTTCACTACATTCAAGTTGGTCAACATTTCCTTCAATAGATCCTTGATAGGAAACCCGAGGATATTGAATCAGTATTGTTTTCTTATCGAAAAATTGTATAAATTACCGAAATAAATAAATTATGCACTGTTGCAGAGGATTGTTGCATATTTAAATTATTAATTTTTAACTTTCTTTGCTGATGATCATTCATGTTTACGATACTTTGTTTTATTCCTTTTTAAAATTTTTAAGAGAATCTTCAATGATTTAAAATCACCTTAAAATCTTTGTCTATCTTCTCAAAGCGTTTTGATTCCTCTGGTAATTGGCTTCTTATATCTTCCGAACCGATAAAAATGCTCTCCAGATGTATCCACGTTCGTTGGACTTGAAACCATGCGTTGATCGTGGCGTCTGCATTGCTAAGCTTCTTTTGCCAGTCCATTACTTCGTCGAGGAAGTAAGCGACGTATTTGGAATCCAACATATTTTGTAGTTGCACCTATGGAAAGCGATATTTTGTATCTCTCGATCAAAGCTAAAGAGGAAAAAATATCAATACATACCTGATTCTCTTCCAACATCTCAATCGTTTCTTCACTTATTTTTAAGACGTTGAGTTTTGTACGTTCGTGCATCTCTTTACCAAATTCGAGGGTGTTCCACGTGTTGTGCAGTTCTTTGAGAACTTTCTCCATGGTCATTTCTTTAACTGCCTTATCAACTATGTTCTTAACTTCCTCCTCGTATTTATGAAGTTCTAATTTTAGCAGATTTTCCAAAGTGGTTTTATCATCCATAGTGAATCTCACCTATAGCATCAACAGAGTTTAACTAGAGTTCAACTAGATTTTATCTCACATGGAATTATCTGTTTGATATAAATAAATTGATAAAAATAAATTAATAAATAAATTAATAAAAATTGATATAAAAAATATATAACAGTCATAAAAGTATAGCATTTTAAAAATATAACATTTATTATAATTTTGTCATATTTTTTATACGGCTCATTTTTCATGTCTAATCATTTTCTAATAATGAGACTCTCATTAAATGATATTATTTACTCACTCGTGTTTCAGCCATTAATTCTTGCCAATGTCTGTCCTTGATGGCGGGATTTTGCAATTCCGAAATTGCTCTAAGCGATGATATCATGTTCCTTATTTGTGCTTCTATGCGCGCGTACAAGTCCCAAGCTCGTGTCTCTTTATCTAGTTCTAAATTAATACGAAATATCTCATTGTTTGGTATATTATATAATTCAAATGTGACCGACAAAATGCGATTAAAATCATTAAAAAGGATTCTTGGAATTCTCTATTTACGAGAAAAAATCTGATTGCATTAATTAGAATTCTGGTAGATTCAATCAGTATGTCGGTTGGAAAATGGACGAACCAGAATTCTTGTAGGAATTACCAGATGAATCTGATTAATTTCTTCCTGTTAAATTTACCAAATTTTCTAGTTAATAATACTAAACTCCCCAACACCAAGTCGTCCAAAATTTTTTTTATCTAATCTCAAAAGTCTGTTTAATATTCTGAATTCCAACAAGATTATTGGATAAATTCAATCCAGATTATTAAATAAATTATTTTAAATTCAGTTTGTTAAACTGATAAACAGTGATGCAAGAGGAGGATGCAGCTCAAACACACACAATCAGAGAGCTAGCGTCCTTTTTCTGGCACTACTGCTTGTAAGAGAAAAAAAATATACTTTGGATTTAATATTAATACTACACTAAGAAAAATATCTGATTGCATTAATTAGAATTCTGGTAAATTCAACCAGTATATCTGTTGGAAAATGGATGAACCAGAATTCTTGAATTACCAGATGAATCTGATTAATTTCTTCCTGTTAAATTTACCAAATTTTCTGGTTAATAATACTAAACTCCCAGCATCAAGTCGTCTAAAATTTTTTCATCTAATCTCAAAAATCTGTTTAATATTCTGAATTCCAACAAGATTATTGATAAATTCAATCAGATTATTAAATAAATTATTTTAAATTCAGTTTGTTAAACTGATAAACAATGATGCAAGAAGAGGATGCAGCTCAAACACACACAATCAGAGAGCTAGCGTCCTTTTTCTGGCACTACTGCTTGTAAGAGAAAAAAAATATACTTTGGATTTAATATTATACTACACTAAGAAAAATATCTGATTGCATTAATTAGAATTCTGGTAGATTCAACCAATATGTCTGTTGGAAAATGGACGAACCAGAATTCTTGAATTACCAGATGAATCTGATTAATTTCTTCCTGTTAAATTTACCAAATTTTCTGGTTAATAATACTAAACTCCCCAGCACCAAGTCGTCTAAAATTTTTTCCATCTAATCTCAAAAGTCTGTTTAATATTCTGAATTCCAACAAGATTATTGGATAAATTCAATCCAGATTATTAAATAAATTATTTTAAATTCAGTTTGTTAAACTGATAAACAGTGATGCAAGAGGAGGATGCAGCTCAAACACACACAATCAGAGAGCTAGCGTCCTTTTTCTGGCACTACTGCTTGTAAGAGAAAAAAAATATACTTTGGATTTAATATTAATACTACACTAAGAAAAATATCTGATTGCATTAATTAGAATTCTGGTAGATTCAACCAGTATGTCTGTTGGAAAATGGACGAACCAGAATTCTTGAATTACCAGATGAATCTGATTAATTTCTTCCTGTTAAATTTACCAAATTTTCTGGATAATAATACTAAACTCCCCAGCACCAAGTCGTCTAAAATTTTTTCCATCTAATCTCAAAAGTCTGTTTAATATTCTGAATTCCAACAAGATTATTGGATAAATTCAATCCAGATTATTAAATAAATTATTTTAAATTCAGTTTGTTAAACTGATAAACAGTGATGCAAGAAGAGGATGCAGCTCAAACACACACAATCAGAGAGCTAGCGTCCTTTTTCTGGCACTACTGCTTGTAAGAGAAAAAAAAAATATACTTTGGATTTAATATTAATACTACACTAAGAAAAATATCTAATTGCATTAATTAGAATTCTGGTAGATTCAACCAGTATGTCTGTTGGAAAATGGACGAACCAGAATTCTTGAATTACCAGATGAATCTGATTAATTTCTTCCTGTTAAATTTACCAAATTTTCTGGTTAATAATACTAAATTCCCCAGCACCAAGTCGTCTAAAATTTTTTCCATCTAATCTCAAAAGTCTGTTTAATATTCTGAATTCCAACAAGATTATTGGATAAATCCAGATTCAATCCAGATTATTAAATAAATTACTTTAAATTCAGTTTGTTAACAATTAAACTGATAAACAGTGATGCAAGAAGAGGATGCAGCTCAAACACACACAATCAGAGAGCTAGCGTCCTCTTTCTGGCATTACTGCTCGTAAGAGAAAAAAAATATACATTAGATTTAACGTTAATACTAGTTCTTTATATACATTTCATGGCAAATATTGAATACTAGTTAAGTTAAGAGTCGCTTGCCGCCTAGGGGCAAGCAAAGAAATTAATGTAACAAGAAATTTGATAGATCCAACCAGAAAATACTAACCAAATCCTTATAATAAGATCTATTAAACGTTCTAGTTATAAAAAAAATCGAGTTTTATCATGATAACTAGAAATTTTTGTTTGATTTAACTAAAATGTCTTTAATCATATACGTCTTGTTGATACAATCAAACGATTTTTCTCAGTGTAGGAACACTTGATGTGATACTAGAGAATCACCAATAATCAATACAAAACTTACGTCTTAATTCCCGAATCATTTTTTTACATTCTTGATCCATCCCCTCGACATCTATTTTTTTCCAGACTGTTGTCTTCCATTCGTCTAAACTCGACGTAATGATATTGACATGATCCCAAAGATTCTTCAGAAGTCTCAATTCTCTTCTGGCGAGCTTGATTTGTTTAAATTCCATTACCTGCTGCTCGAATATATTCGCTTGATCGTGCAATGCCTTTAATTCCTCTTCGAACTTGACGATTTCTTCATTTATCTTGTCTAGTTTATCGTACACGTTCGTACAATCGAAACTAGGCAGTGAAATTAAAGATATGCGTATCTTTTAAATTTACTTAGAAATAGAAAAGGAAACTAGCTGTCTTACTTAAACACAACGTTCTCGCGGAATCGTGCAAGATACTGCTGTTGTCTGAAATCGTAATAATTGAGATGCTTCTTCAGCAGCTCAATTTGTCGCGCCATCAAAGGCTGTACGAGCTGCTTCACCTGCGCCGCCCATTTCTTAACCATCGTCCATTGCTCCGGCAATTCCGTCAGCCAAGTATACGTTTCCTCGCCGAATTTCACTTCATACTGCGTGAGAAGATCCATAGTCGCCTATGAACACGAGCGGTTATGATAGAAAATTCTTCTTCGAAGGATAATATTAATAAAATATAAATAATTTTAAAGAAAGAAAATATTATTAAATAATAAATATTTAAATAATAATTTTAAAGAAAGGAAATATTAATAAATAATAAATATTTAAATAATAATTTAAAAAAAAAGAAAATATTAATAAATAATAAATATTTAAATAATAATTTTAAAGAAAGAAAATATTAATAAATAATTTTTATTTTCGTTTATTGTTGGATTTTTCATTTTACATAGATTTAAATATTAAATTATGAATTATAAATAAGATACAATCTAGATCTTTTTTTATATGATATTAGAAATCAAACGAGAGTTCATAATATTTCACTTTTTACTCCACCTTTATAGGCTCCCACATGTCATCAATTTGATATTGTCGATCTCGAACCTCCTTTAGATAATATATAGTGTTTAGCAAGTCTTCGTAATCATCCGGTGCGATTGGCTGGGTGAATTTCTTTAGAGCATTGGCCAAGAATTCGCTAAGGTTTCTAAGCCTGCGACGTATACATTATCCGAACATGAAATATAATATTCTTATGCAATATCAATTAAATATATAATTTTACAGAAAAAGAGAAAGAGAGAGAAGGAAATTTAAAAAGCAGTTTTCTTTCCCAGAAAAAAAGACATGTAGACAATACACATACTTGCTGTTGACGTCGTCGACGAGATATGTCTTGAATAAATTAGTCCATTTGCAGATTGTGTTGAGCAGAGCTTGCTTGAAGGACCTCACATCTAATCGTAACCAACGTAAGAAAATCTTTTCATTCTCGAACTTATCACATTTTTTGTAAAGTTGCATAAAATAGTCGATCTCTCTTTTAAAATCGTCCAATCCTGGTTTTCTCTCTTTTAGCTCCGACAAATTTTCTAGCCCTTGCGCTACCATTTCCTTTTCTTCGTTCGTGAGAGCACGGCCGAAACGTAAAAACAGATTCAAGTATTGCTGCTTGTCGTCCAGCCATAGCCAGGAAAATGGCTCGAAGATCTGTAGTTTGAAGAATAGTTAGGAGAAATTTTCATGAACAAATCAATCATTTCATGTTTAATGCTTTCTCAAATAAGTGCTTATTATTCGAAAGTTATGCTTATCAATAAATATGCTTGTCTTTTATATTATTTTTATAAATAAAAACTAAAAATAATAAAAATTCTATGCTATTGAGATAATGCTATCGCAAAAAATGGCGAATAAAATATGTCTACGATTCAAATTTGAGATCGAAAATAAGATAAGGACAGAGTTACTTGGAGATCTTACGATAATATATTCCTGTGCTTGCACCAAGCCCAGTTTGATCCGGTTACACGTCTCCTCGAGCATGAAAACGATATTTTCTTCTTCCGCTAAATCGATCTTAACATGTAATATCGCGATTAGTAATGGAAGAGTTATATTATGATATCTCATATACCCAATAAGCTGAAAAATTGTACTAATCATACGGTAGATCGTGGTTTTTTCTCAATTTTAAAAAAATGAAAATGTATCATACAATAGATGTATTATATAATATAATATAATGTATCACATTATTCTCTTTTCAATCTGATATTAAATATTCATACTACTTTTGTATTATACAAGTACATTCACTTGAATGCTTCGCTCAAATTAGATGCATTTGGCGAACGGGATGATAATATTTCTTATTAAAAATTAACTTTTTATGAGAAAAAAACATATGTATATAGCAAAATTATCAGGTATCATATTTGCATAGTTTAAAAAGTAGTTTCAAATATTTAAATATATCGAGAAAATAAAGTGTATTTAAAATTATTATGTCTGAAACAAACAATTCGCGTCAAAAAAACATTTTCTTTCTTATATAAGTCATTATTCTTTCATCATTTAATAACTGTTTTTTTTTTGCATAAATAACAAAAAAATAATTGTTTCAGATAATGAGGTGATATGCTCTGAATATTATGCGCCTGTTACCGAGCACCCTGTATACAACGACGTACTCCGTAGTGCTCCCGTTCCTTTGCGATGTCGGGATCTACGCGCGGCATTAAAGTTCCCATTCTCATAACATCAAGCAACAGGCCCTCATAAAACGCGTAGAAGCCTTTGGGATCATCCGGATCTACCGCAGGACGAAAGACAATGTAAGGCACCTCGAGCGACAATTGAATCTCGAAGAGGGGCGACACGTTGCTCTCCGGATCAGTTTCGTCGAGCAGGTAACATATACTGCAAATATAAACTTGAATCGTTAATCTTCAATTTTCATTTTTTAATAATTGCTAATTTCACATTTCGTAAGTCTAATAAGTCTAATAATTAATAGAGGAAGAGAGAATCTCGATTAAGGATGTTTTGACCTATTTTCAAAATATCGAGAATTTAATGAAAATTGTACAGAATGTCCTTACATACGTTTAGAATCTTCTGTACAATTTTTAAATCGATTTACTAAAGCGTTAAGTTATAAGGATTTTAATTTCCTCCGAATTAACATGTGTTCTTATGGGAAACGTATAACCACGTCGATTCAAATGACAAAAACACATGTCTAGTTTAACATTCTAAGAAAAGTTAAAGTAAATCTTCAAATAATCTTGAACTTTAACATACAAAATAATTAAAATTAAAGTCAAATGTTTCTATTACGAATAATTTAAGTTAAAATAATTACTATTATAAGTTAATGTCCTATAACAGTTCTTACGAATTTCTGTAACTATTTTTTCACGTAATTTTTAATTAATTTGTATGTTATTTTTACATTACACTTAAAGTCACAATAACAAAAATAAATGTAAACTATTGTGTTAATTATTTAACACTTTTAGCTTGTCAATAAGAAACATACGACGAATGAGTTATTTTAACTTAAGAATGTTTTGTATCTATTTTAAAAATATTGAGAATTTAATGAAAATTGTACAGAATGTCTTTACATATGTTTAGAATCTTCAGTACAATTTTTAAATCGATTCACTAAAGCGTTCACAAGTTATAAGGATTTTAATTTGCACCGAATTAACATGTGTTCTCATGGGAAACGTATAACTACGTTGATTCAAATGACAAAAACACATGGAAATAATATTCAGAATTTGTTTAAAATTTGCGAAAGTTTAGATACAGAGGAAATATTTGGTCAAATAATATTATACAAGTACCAACTGGTTAAAAAGATATTAAATATAATTCGATAAAGTTAGCCATGTATCTGTCACAAGGCGAAATTCTCTGCCAAAAGTTAATCATTTCGATTAACAAAATTCGGAATATTTCAGTAAAATCACAATAAATATTAAAAAGTACATCTCTGCGCTGTAGCTAAAATCAAATTGTAATATTCCACACAATTTCTTACTCAAAATACACCAAAAGTGAATATTCGTCAATATTGATTTTCAGCTACTTTTTGCTGGGATTGTACATACAAAACATCCTTAAATGCCATTGAAATGATTGATACTCGTGATTTTACTGTTGTTAAAGTGAAATAATTTAATTACACAACGGATACGAATAGAGAGAGATACTGTGATATTATTAATAATTAATTACTTAAATTAATTAATTAATTAAACTTTAGAAAATGACACTTTATACAAGAAATGACATTCAGTAAGAATAGACACTTTATACGAAGAATTATAGTTCAATACCTGGTAGAAGCGGCTTGAATCAGAGCTTTCGACATCAGATCGTCGACATAAGTGAGATATGGCTTCCATTTAATCATGCACTGAGCGATTTCTTCTTCCGTTTGCAATATTTCGATCATTAATTCGGCTCTTTGATTTTCTGCATTATTGACTATGGCCGTTCTTTCCTTCTCTTCAATTCTGCAACATATATAAAAAATATTTCATAACAAGTACAATTTTTATATTATTTTATTTATAGCGATATGATGAAAAAAATTTGTGTTCTAAGAAAAAGCTGATGTACACCTCAATTTGTTTGGTAGAATTCGCAAATCTTCTGTGTCTTCTTCTGTTCCTACTTTGAATTCTATATCTCGCTTCTCGATATCTATTCGTGCATCTGTATTCGAGTATGTCATAATTTTATTTTTCAAATATTTTGAAAAATTGATTTAAAGATTTTAAATAAAATAACATAAATGGCTGATATAAAAAAATGTAGCACTGATGATATGGAATATAATGAATTTGTTTTAAAAAATAGACTCGAAGAAAATATTCTGCAAGCTTTTCGAAAGCTTGTTTCGTTTCGCAACAATCCAGCTTTAAAGATAACTACGAATTATAAATATGATAAATACGAATTACCTCTGTCCAGATCGGACTCGTCTCTTTCGTACCAAATATCTGGTAACAAGTCAAAGAAGAGTTTGTAATTCTTATCCAAGACTCGATTTAATTCCTCGACGGCGAGCTTGATCTGATCGTATCGCCTTTGAAAGTTCTCATCGCGTTCGCTCAAGGCGAGCAAATTCTCGCTTTTAAAATCCTTACGCTCTAATATCGGCGACAGCGCCCACGAATAAATCATTCGCAACAATGCATTGACGTCTGCTTGCGCGCGAAAAATCCGCGAATGCAATTTTCGCATCGGGCCCATCAAATTTTCGATATACTTCGGCACTTCTGTACTTTTACAACGTAATATTATGTTTTTATAATATATAAAATGGTCTATATTTATAATAATTTTCACCTGAAGAATCCCAGTTATATTTTTCTTGACCAATGCGAATTAATTCGTCTATTCTCTCGACTTCGTGTTTCACCAACTCAAATTCCACAGGCAAACTATAATTCCTTATCCAATTGTACCTGCCATAATTGTGTCCAATTATATTTGAACGAATCAAAATGTTTGAATCATCTTGAATGTCCGAGCGAAGTATTTACGCAGTAAAAAAATTGTGCGTACATAAAATTTTCTTGTGTTATCAAGTTTTGATTAGTTCTTTAATGTAAAATTAACATACGACTTGTATGTTATTATTTTTACAACGTTTTCATGTGTTATGTAAACTTTGTAACTTAACACTTTGTATATGTTTTTTAAATGGAATATTATTTTGAATATTTTTAACATAATCATTTTAAACAATCAACATGTCTAATTCAACATTCTAAGAAAAGTTAAAGTAAATCTTTAAATAATCTTAAACTTTAACATACAAAATAATCAAAATTAAAGTCAAATGTTTCTATTACAAATAATTTAAGTTAAAATAATTACTATTCTAAGTTAATGTCCTACAACAATTTTTACGAGTTTCTGTAACTATTTTTTCATGTAATTATTAATTAATTTGTTTGTTATTTTTATATTACACTTAAAGTCACAATAACAAAAATAAATGTGAAGTATTGTGTCAATTATTTAATAAATTAAATTATTTAATTTAATTTTATTATTGTTAAATTATATTATTAAATTATTTAATTCAATTTTCTTATTTAATTCAATTATTTAACTTTTAGTTTGTCAATAAGTAACGACGAATGAGTTATTTTAACTTAAGGATGTTTTGTACCTATTTTCAAAATATTAAGAATTTAATGAAAATTGTACAGAATGTCCTTACATATGTTTAGAATCTTCAGTACAATTTTTAAATCGATTCACTAGAGCATTCACAAGTTTTAGGGATTTTAATTTGCACCGAATTAATATGTGTTCTTATGGGAAACGTATAACTACGTCGATTCAAATGACAAAAGCACATGGAAATAATATTCAGAATTTGTTTAAAATTTGCAAAAGTTTAGATACAGAGGAAATATTTGGTCAAATAATATTATACAAGTACTAATAAAACTAATTAAAAAGATATTAAATATAATTCGATGAAGTTAGCCATGTATCTGTCACAAGGCGAAATTCTCTGCCAAAAGTTAATTATTTCGATTAATAAAATTCGGAATATTTCAGTAAAAACGCAATAAATAAAATATTAAAAAATACATCTCTGCACTGTAGCTAAGATCAAATTGTATTCCACACAATTTCTCATACTCAAAATACACCAAAAGTGGATATATTCGTCAATATTGATTTTCTGCTACTTTTTGCTGGGATTGTACATACAAAACATCCTTAAAATTTAAAGTGGACTTTTTGACACATGTGAAAAAAAAATGTTATAATTAACATTTTATTTTTTTACTATGTACTTACCATTGTATGAACAGACTTAGATTATATGTGCTCTCGAAGAAATACTGCGTTCTGTAGTAGAGCCGAATCGCTTCCTCGGGCAAATGTGTCCTCTGCATGATGATCATATAACGAGTTTCGCGCAGGAGAGCCGTCAGCTCGGGATCGAAGTTCAGATCGAGTAATTTGTCTTCGCGAATCTTTAATAAGCTCTTCGACAAGTGAACGTTGCTTATATTGACTATCTTCTTGGCCCAGTCCGTGAATATTTGGTGCTCCATCGCGTCCATGAGCGACTTGCGGAATACGATGATGCTTTTATTAACGCAATTCCCATCGCGAAAATCATATGAGATGATACCATATGATATAAAGTATAATAAAATATAATAAATATAAAGTATATATAAAGTATTATAAATTCGTATGACACAATGTATTATAAAGTATTATGATCGTAAAATATTATAAATATATAAATATATAATATATAGTAAATATATATAATATATATATATATATATATATATATATAATATATAAAATATATAAAATATATAAAATATATAAAATATATAAAATATATATAATAATTAAATATATAAAATAATTTTATATATATAAAAAATTTTACATATATAAAATAATTAAAATAAAATATATAAATATAAATTCTTTCCTTGAGGACTTATAGAAAGACCCAGTGAATCAAGAAAACAATATATTTTTCAGATTTAAGGGGAAATGGTACCTGCAGTTGCTCGTATTTCGGTTTGGTTTCGCGCTCGATTCTCAGATTTATCAGAGGATGATCGACAGATTTCGCGCATTGCATCGGATAATCTATTCGTTGTCGCAATTGCATCAATGTGCACAACGCGCTGGCCACGCGTGGAAAATATTGCTCGGTCTCGATCCATTCGGCCTCATCATAGTCTTTGAACGTGCTATCGAATATTATCTGGAAAGGAACAGAGATTTTCGTTCAAGTTATGTTATATCTTATATATTAATCTGTATATTAATTATTATCAACATGATATAATATTGCGCGCACTTTAATGTTATTGAAGTGATTGTGAATCCTTTGAAGCAATCTCTCATAATTGTGCCATAATTGGGCCATGATAATCGGTCGATTGGCCATCGAATCTATGATCCATATCATTTTAAATATAGCTTCCGTATTGTGACACTCCGAAAGCGCCTGATCGAATATGTTCGCCAGCTGTCGATCAAACTCTTCGACCTGCAAATGAAATAAAAAATGCAAATTTTGCGTTACAACACTAACTATGAATAGTGTATTGAAACTTATGCACTGAGAAAAATCGTTCGATTGTACCAACAAGACGTATCTGATTGAAGGCATTTTGATTAAATCAAACAAGAATTTTTAGTTATCATGATAAGACTCAATTTTTTATAACTAGAACGTTTAATAGATTTTACTATAAGGTTTTGATTTGTTTTTTCTGGTCGGATCTATAAAATTTCTTGTTACATTAATTTCTTTGCTAGCTACTAAGGCGGCGAGCCACTCTTAACTTAACTCGTATATTCAATATTTGCAATAAAATGTATATAAAGAACTATTATTAACATTAAATCCAAAGTATATTTTTTTTCTCTTACGAGCAGTAGTGCCAGAAAGAGGACGCTAGCTCTCTGATTGTGTGCGTTTGAGCTGCATCCTCCTCTTGCATCACTGTTTATCAGTTTAATTACTAACAAACTGAATTTAAAATAATTTATTCAATAATCTGGATTGAATTTATGCAATAATCGTGTTGGAATTCAGAATATTAAACAGACTTTTGAGATTAGATGGAAAAAATTTTAGACGACTTGGTGCTAGGGAGTTTAGTATTATTAACCAGAAAATTTGGTAAATTTAACATGAAGAAATTAATCAAATTCATCTGGTAATTCCTACAAGAATTCTAGTTGTATTTTCCAACAGATACTTATTACCATGACATTTTAATAATTTAACATTCAATAATTCAAAATCTGAGAATTAAAAATATTTTTCCTAACAAGAATTCTAGTTCGTCATTATTCCAATCAGACATACTGATTGATTTACAAATTCTAATTTAATGCAACCAGATTTTTTTTTTCTCAGTGTAGTATTAACATTAAATCCAAAGTATATTTTTTTTCTCTTACGAATAGTAGTGCAAGAAAGAGGACGCTAGTTCTCTGATTGTGTGTGTTTGAGCTGCATCCTCCTCTTGCACCACTGTTTATCAGTTTAATTACTAACAAACTGAATTTAAAATAATTTATTCAATAATCTGGATTGAATTTACGCAATAATCGTGTTGGAATTCAGAATATTAAACAGACTTTTGAGATTAGATGGAAAAAATTTTAGACGACTTGGTGCTGGGGAGTTATTATTAAATTTTATTTTTTACTGAATTTTAGTTATTATTAACCAGAAAATTTGGTAAATTTAATAAGGAGAAATTAATCAGATTCATCTGGTAATTCCTACAAGAATTCTAGTTCGTTCATACCATACTGGTTCATACCATCTGGTTCGTCCACCAGACATACTGGTTGAATCTACCAGAATTCTAATTAAGGCAGTCAGATTTTTTCTCAGTGTGCCGTTATCATCTCACCTTAGTTAGAAAAAAAGTGATGCTATCGATGAATCGTGTTTCTTCTACTAAATATCGTAGTACTCAGCGAATATTGAAAGTTGACACTTTTCTGATATCGTATATTTGGCAACGTTTTCTTCAGCCGGATTCCATCTTCTCTTGAAATATTCTGGTTTACCAGCTTTTATTTTTAACTTAACCTACAACAATGAATTTAAAAAAATAAGTATTTTTTATATTTTAAAAAACTTTTTATATACAAGGTGTCAGGATAATCTCTTTCCAAAAAAGCTCTTGTAGCTTTCTTAAAAGCTTTTTAAAACAAAAAGTAATCTCTTAATTTTACATAAACCATAAAATATCTAGCATAATATTCATTTTTCGATTATATTACTTTAATACTTTTATGTACAAAATAATGAGAGGAATTTATCGGTGTAAAGAAAACACATAATTGTTTCGAAGAAAAAATATATAATTTGCAATTAACAATTACATTTTTTTTTCAATTATTTTCATAACTCGAAAAGTATTCGATGAAAAAATACTTTATTATAGTGTTTTGAAAAGCTCTCGAGGTAAGTTACAAGAGCTTTTTTGGGGAAGAGATTGCCCTGACATCCTGTATAAATATATATACTTTCTTGGGAAGCGTTTCATAAAATTAGGTTCCGAATAATCTGTTTTATCTTGAAAGGAAAAGGCACAATATTTCTTATAAAATTTTTGAGATACGAAACAATTGATCTATACGTGCCCAATCGGATTTTGAGAAATAAATCACGGACCTTTATTTCTGCTAGACGTTTCTGAAAATTCATTATTCTTCCGAGTACTAATTCTTCGTCAAAATTCCACGGGATCGACTCGGTCGGGTGCTTGAAGTAATTATCCACCCTACTTCGAAACATTTCGAATATTTCTGTATAATAGGTCAGAATGTTTGTCACGTGTTCTAAACGTTTCAGACTATCTTCGACGTCGCCCACGAACAAGGTACTCTGATCTAAATATTTGGCAGCCTGCGAAACTACATGATTAGCGATGCAATATATACATTGTACGTTTTTGAGGAAAAAAGAAGATACACATTTAAGGATGTTTTGTATGTACAATCCCGGCAAAAAGTAGCTGAAAATCAATATTGACGAATATATCCACTTTTGTATTTTGAGTAAGAAATTGTGTGGAATACAATTTGATCTTAGCTACAGTGCAGAGATATATTTTTTAATATTTATCCCGTTTTTACTAAAATATTTCGAATTTTGTTAATCGAAATAATTCACTTTTGGCAGAGAATTTCCCCTTATGACAGATACATGACTAACTTCATTGAATTATATTTAATATCTTTTTAATCAGTTAGTACTCGTATATTATTATTTGACCAAATATTTCCTCTGTATCTAAACTTTTGCAAATTTTCAACAAATTCTGAATATTATTGCCATGTGATTTTGTCATTTGAATCGACGTGGTTATACGTTTCCCATAAGAACACATGTTAATTCGGTACAAATTACAATCCTTATAACTTGTGAACGCTTTAGTGAATTGATTTAAAAATTGTACTGAAGATTCTAAACATATGTAAGGACATTCCATACAATTTTCATTAAATTCTCAATATTTTGAAAATAGGTACAAAACATCCTTAAATTAGTTTAATTGAATGCATGCTCTTTAAAAGTGAATCAGTGTATTATCATTGATTTACAGTGCTGTATTTTTAACTGCTTGTAATCAGTGGCTATTTACTGTTTTTCAGTGATAATACATTGATTCACTCAAAAAGTGATTCACTTAGAAAGTAGTATATATATTACTTTCACTAGAGTGAATCAGTGTATTATCACTGAAAAACAGTAATTAGTCACTGATTACAAGCAGTTATAAGTACAGCACTGTAAATCAGTGATAATACACTGATTCACTTTTAGAGAGTATGTCTGATTGAAGTTTGTTTATATAAATCTTCTTATATAAATCTTCTTATCTAATTCTCATCAGAGAAGCATAAAAAAGAAGGGGAACAGAGGGAAGGGAATTTATAAGACTATTAGTCACATTTTCTAATGCGTTTCTGATGATTCTTTTCAAGTGTTTCTTTCGTAAATAGGATATTGAATTCCACAAGCGAAAAGATTAGTGAAGAATTAACTTCTAAGGAGAGGGAAGAGAAGGATAGTGTGGATTAAATAAATTTAAATAAATCATAACACAATGAAAAATTCAATATTCTTTATAAAAAGTAACATATTAATACTTTCTTGCAAAAATTAAATTAAATTTCTTTTATTAATTAATTTTTTTAATATATAAGATTTAGATTGTGTGTTTGAATGTTTCAATTTTGAAATAACTATTTCCTTTTTATACCTCGCTTATCAGCAGATTGGATATTTCGGACAGCAATGTGATTATCCGCGTGGAAGTGCAATAATATTTCGAGTTTGACCACATCAGGCACACGCAATGCAATAGCGGTTTCAATCTTGGCTGTATATCTTTGAATTCGGTATTTTCTATGTCTTCGAAATAAGGTTCCAACGCTTTCAAATAAGAACACACGTCACGCGCTTCGATCACCGCTGAATAAAAACAAATAAAAATATTTTCTGAATTTTAGTGTGATATGTTTTTAATGTAGAATTAAATTTGGAAATTTATCTGAAAATCCTTTACTCGACAAATTCTGTTTTTTTTTCATAATTCGCTGAAATGATAAGCAAGAAATAAAATATCTAATCGTTCAATTATTCATTAAATTAATACTCATTGGCAATAATTGTTCGATTAATGCAAAATCTAACCAGTGATAACAGCTTTCAATAGAGTTTTAAAACACTGTGAATAGGGACTCTTGGTTAATTCCAAGATAGATGCCATCTTCTTCACTCGAGGATCTCTCATCTGGTTATAGATAGATTCAACATTTTCAAGCCGTTGACGCCAGAACTCGATCTCTGAAAAAAAGTACATAATTAATAATTGAAATCTTAATTCTCGATTTTATTAAAAATCAAGTCAGTCGCAAAAAATCGGAAAATATACACTTCTTTTTTTCAAAATTGCATAAAAATTATTCGAATTATATATTATAAATAAATAACGCAAAAAAAAAGAATTGTATCCTTTTAGTTAGTAATATTATAACAATATATTGATGTATAATTTGCATCGAATGCCGCAAATAAAATATCCCGTTGACCTTAAAAAAAAACTTTTATTGAACGCATGCAGAATTTCTCTGAAAGTCTTTAGAGATTTAAATACTATTGTCTCTATAGATTTAAATACTGTTGCCCAAGTACCATCGCTTGGTAGCGGCTGCTTATCGTTGAGAAAGGCGCGTGTGCTCTCCTCGTTGAGTACATCATTAATTTGCGAACACCATTTTGTCACGATAGTCTCTATATCGCTTTTCAAACGAAGATCGACTTCGACACCACCGCTCTGCTGCGCTTTCCATTCCTCCTCGAATACCTGTTCGACGCCCATCGGCATCGGCAGTAATGTTTGTCCTATCATCTTACCTTTGACCTGAAAGAAGACATTTTTTCTTTTTTTTTTGTAAAGTATTCTACTTAAAAATTTTTATTTCACTTAAAATATTTTTATTGCATTTTTATTTCACTTAGAATATTTTTATTGCATTTTTATTCTACTTAAAATATTTTTATTGCACTGCAAAATTTCATATTTACTGCCTGGATAGCGTTAAGTTTTTAAAGACAGGAGCATTATTTATATTAAAAAAGAGAGAAGAGGATATTGAAGGATGCGTAACAATGTCTGTCACATGGACAAAGATTACGTCTCGTGGATGAAGGGCTAAAAATGTGTACCTGGCATATTATATTGCGAAAATCGTAGACGTGTTTCTTCATATCCTCGCCGATGACACGCGGCCAGCCCTTGTGATTCTTCGGATTCGACAATATCGGCACGTAAGCCTAGAATTTTGCGTCAGCCTCTTTTTTACAGATGCAAACGATACTCTCTAAAAGTGAATCAGTGTATTATCACTGAAAAACTGTAAATAGTCACTGATTACAGCAGTTATAAGTATAGCACTGTAAATCAGTGATATTTTATTGAAGAAATCAGTTAATAATTTTGACTGTTTCAATCAGTAATATTTCTCAATATCAGTAATACTTCTTTCGTTATTGTCAGTAATATTTAACTATAATTCATCTCTCTATCTATTTCATATAAAATTAAAAATTTTATTTATATTTACTAAATATTTGTTATATTAAAAATTTTATTTTATTTATATTACATACATGTTGAATTTGTTATTTTAAATGGATAACGAACAAATCATTTTTATTAAGTCGCCGACATTTATTTGTCCGACTTATAAAGAACGATTTAATATCTGAAGCCTCTCTATTGAGCTTGTATCAGAAATTAAATCGAAGTAATACTTCTAATTTTAAATGTCGCTCTTTGCAAACTTTATATAATTCTTGTAACTAAAATTAAATACGAGAGAGATAGCAATTGTAGCGGTAAATGAACGAACTAGCGATTACTGGTTTTACAATAAAATTTATCGATTTTACAATTTTATTTTAACTGACCATAATCAGTGAGATATAAGATAAAATAACAAAAAAAATAAGCGTTTCCACTGAAGATCAGTAAAATACTCACTGATTCTCAGTGAAATCTTATTTTACTGTTTAAATTAGTGATTTTTTCATTGATTCACTTTTAGAGAGTACATAATCGAAGCATTCGTTACCTCCTCGAACAAAATGGACAATTCGTCGATGGGTTTCGGTGCCATGTCGCCGGGTATAATAACGTCCCTGTAATTTTCCCGCGTGATCTTGACGGAACTCCTCTTTATAAAGTAAGACGCTTTTGCCCGGCTTGTGGTTGGTATCTCGAGAAACGGTGCCAATACGCCAGCCGGACTTAGTTGCACTATCAGAATCATCTCCGACGGCGTGTCAAAGAACTTCATGATCATCTCCTGACATGTTTTTGTATTTAAGTTATATAAATAAAAGAAGCATCTATGCCGAGCAATTTATTAATGTAACAATTATTAATTTCTTTTGTGTAAAAATGCAAAGTTTCAACATTGGATGGAAGGAAGCTTTTGAAAATCGTTCGCACAAGAATATTGCATTTTTCCCATTTTTTTAATAAACTAAAAATTTATTTATTACAGCAATATATAATTTAAAATTTAAAGAACGATTCACACACACACATACACGCATAATTTTTTTCACATAATCTATTAATCATGCTATGTTATTTCGCAACAAGAGTGTTGCTAATATTAGGTTAATAGATTATTAGACTAATTTTCCCTAATAATTATTTTTTAGTATATTGCGATCTTGAAAATTATTAGAGAATTAGGATATATATTGTTCCAACGCATTTCAAATAGTGGCGTATGTAAATTTGCACTTAATTGACGCGAACGATGAAGGGTTAAGATATAAAAAGGGAAAAATATATATATATACACCTTATATTCCTCGTTTGTTAACATCTTTATCCATTTTTCGAGTTTAATTTTTCTCGATAACGCTAGATATTTAAAAATATATTCGAGACGCTCGTCATCTTCCTTTTTCTCCTCTTCCTTCTTGTCGGTCATGTTTAGATTTACGGCAAAAGTTCCTTGCTGTCGATCGTTATTCAATTTAACGATCTGAACGTTGTCTCAATTTGTCTCCGCACAAAGGTTTTCAAAGTAAAACTACGATCTACATCAATATTCGATATCTTATTAAGGCACATACACACATAAGCATATTCTCGAATGAAATTACAAATATATAAAAGTATAAAATTCGTTAAAGTTACAAAAATAAGGCAAGAGATAGAAATTGAAGAATGTAATCAATGTTCCATTATACATTCTTTCACGCAATAGTTTCAGACTAGATTCTCGTAACGACACTATGAACGATATTTAAGTCGCGCCGTCGATTTGTAAGTCACATAAACTGGGAAAGTGAAACTCCTTGAAATTCTCGAGACGTGATTCATCTACCGTTCGTCGCTCATTTCCGGCCAGACTTGTCTTTCGATCCACTCCAAATAGGAATATACCGCTGTGTAAACCCCTGGTATGGATCCACCGCAAGTTTGCCCGAACGCCGTGATTCCCACGATGGTCTGACTGGATCCAGTGAGCATCAACAAAGGCCCACCGCTATCCCCTTGACAAGCGTCCGATCTTCTCGTATCATTGGTGTCCAATGCGCATAGCATATTATCGTCCAAGCCACGGGGCAATTTGTTGAAACCGTTGAACGACTTGCCGCACGACTCTCTATCTACAAGACTAAAGAAAATCCTATGATGAGATATATTTATATAAAAAAAGAGATAAGATTATATATATTTTTAAACAATAACAATATTTGTGAATTTTCAATTGCTTCAAATAATAGGCAAATTAATCAAACATTTTACTTTATATTTAATATTTCTAGAAAAGAATAAAAAAATTGAATATGTATTATTTAATCTTTGAAAAAAAAAATCAATCAAAGCCTCTCAATTAAACTGAAAGAAAAGATTGAAATTAATTTTACTTTGTTTGAATTAACTAAATATTAAAATTTAATGCGAATAAATGGCGAAAACTTTTATTTATGATAATTATCTTCTTGTTTTATGTTTCTGTTTTTATTTCAGGACAGCTACACCAGCAGCGGTATCTAGAGCAGGGATTTTATATATCAATCCACAAGATTTAGGCTGGAGCCCATAAGTAATAAACACATTCGCGTATGTGATAATGAAAATTCTGAGATTAAGGATGTTTTGTATCCTAGCAAAAAGTATCTGAAAATCAATATTGACGAATATATCCACTTTTGGTGTATTTTGAGTATGAGGAATTGTGTGGAATACAATTTGATCTTAGCTACAGTGCAGAGATGTATTTTTTAATATTTATTGCGTTTTTACTGAAATATTCTGAATTTTGTTAATAGAAATGATTCACTTTTGGCAGAGAATTTCGCCTTGTGACAGATACATGGCTAATTTCATCGAATTATATTTAATATCTTTTTAACCAGTTAGTACTTGTATAATATTATTTGACCAAATATTTCCTCGGTATCTAAACTTTTGCAAATTTTAAACAAATTCTGAATATTATTTCCATGTTTTTGTCATTTGAATCGACGTATACGTTTCCCATAAGAACACATATTAATTCGATGCAAATTAAAATCCTTAAAACTTGTGAACGCTTTAGTGAATCGATTTAAAAATTGTACAGAAGATTTTAAACATATGTAAGGACATTCTGTACAATTTTCATTAAATTCTCAATATTTTGAAAATACAAAACATCCTTAAGTTAAAATAACTCATTCGTCGTATGTTACTTATTGACAAACTAAAAGTGTTAAATAATTAACACAATACCTCACATTTATTTTTGTTATTGTGACTTTAAGTGTAATGTAAAAATAACATACAAATTAATTAAAAATTACGTGAAAAAATAGTTACAGAAATTCATAAGAATTTTGTAGGACATTAACTTATAATAGTAATTGTTTTAACTTAAATTATTTGTAATAGAAACATTTGACTTTAATTTTGATTATTTTGTATGTTAAAGTTCAAGATTATTTGAAGATTTACTTTAACTTTTCTTAAAATGTTAAATTGGACATGTGTTTTTGTCATTTGAATCGACGTAATTATACATTTCCCATAAAAACACAACATGTTAATTCGGAGCAAATTAAAATCCTTATAACTTGTGAACGCTTTAGTGAATCGATTTAAAAATTGTACAGAAGATTCTAAACATATGTAAGGACATTCTATACAATTTTCATTAAAATACAATAAACAAAGTTAAAGGCTCCGCTAAATTAACAAATCAAAATGAATAATAAACGGCAGTAAAGAGCCAATGCAGTAAAATAAGCATAAAATAATTTCCAAGACGGCAATTCAATTTTAACGATCCTTTCGCTTTATTCCATATGTGATCGTTAAAATTGAATTGCCGTCTTGGAAATTATTTTATCCACGCCCTACAACTGCGTTGGCTCTTTACTGCCATTTATTATTCATTTTAATTTTCATTAAATTCCCAATATTTTGAAAATGGGTAAAACGTCTTTAAACATTCCTATTAAAAAAAAATTATGCATTTTTTTATTTCCTCGCACCTGAGACTCGGTGTCTTCATCAACTTGTTACTGCCGTCGTCGGCGTAACTGGTAGCGCCCCAACCGATCACGATGAACGATACGTTCAACGGCATAGTCATGGTGGCGAGAGATTTCGTTTGGATGCAGATCGGCCTCACGGTACTCGCCATTCGTGCGGGCGTTCTTAGTTTCAGGATGGCCACGTCATTGTAATTCGTGCTGCGCTTGTAACGCGGATGCGTTATCACGTCGACTATGGGAATTCGTTGCGCATCTTCGCCCATGTTCTTTAGATCCTCGCTGCCGATCCTCACCTGGGAAGCAAGAGAGATTCGCTCTTTAAATCTCGCATCATAAAAAACTACAGAAAGGTCTTTCCGAATCTGCCTGTACCAAACAAGCTTCAATCTTTATTAAAATGCGATATATCGTAAAGAAGTCGTATTTATATTATAATAGATGCAGGTTCCGTAAACAAGAGTATCCTTCTGTGTTTCGTAAACACGTCTCTTATAAGAATTTAAATAAGAATTCCACTAATCTCTTTCATTTCTTTTTCAGAAGAATTTCTCGAATGGACGCGATGGCGGTTGGTTTGATGGTTAATCCTGGATCATGACCTTGAACTTGGAACTCGCCGCTGGTTGCTTACCTCTATCGGCACTTTCTCCTGCACGTTGTTCACGCAGTGAGCGGCCGTAAGAACATATTGCGACGAGATCAACGTGCCACCGCAACTGTACTTGATCGCATCCGGATTCTCATCGTTCACATCGTCGTTCTCGTATCCCAGAGCGACCATATACGGGAATTCCCCGCGCTCGGCTAGCATGCCGCTAAAGATGTGAAACTCCACCTCGTTCTCCGTATTCACGGCCTTGCCACCGGTCCCGATCTCGTTCTCGTATTGTCGACACGCTGAAAATTAGCGAATTAAACATAGTCTTCGTGCGAAAGAATGATCGATTCTGCTCGGTTCTATAAAATAAACCGTAGTCATGAGCCGTGACGATTGTTACGTCAGCCTCTTCACCTCAAGGTCATTCATTATTTAAACGAATTCGCGGAAGCGATTTACACACGCGCGCGCGTTAATGACACACGTTAAAGTGACGATACTCGCGATAAACATTAATAAAACAGCCGAGATTTGCACGAGTAGTGTATATGTGTTATGTGTAAATATCCGATCATATATAGAGTGGTTTAAAAGTCTGGAAACGGTCAATTATCTCCGAAAATAGTGGTCCTGCGGGAAAATGTTTCAGACAAAAGTTGTAGGGTTTTAAGTGACGCATTACACAATATTACTGTGAGATTACTACAATATTACCTTGAAGAGTGTTGTTAAAGTCACGTCAAGATCACATTCAATTTCTTAAACAGAACCGCCTATTTTTTATTACATATTCTTATAACTTATCTCGAGAGCTTTCCAAAATACTATAATTAAGATAGTTTTCATTAGTACTTTCCGAATTAGGCTTGAAATCATTTCTTAATTTTACATAAACCATAAAATATTTTGTAAAATATTCATTTTTCGATTATCTTATCTTAATTATCCTATCTAATACTTTTATGTACAAAATAATGAGGGGAATCAATTGATGTAAAGAAAACACATAGTTATTTTTAAAAATATCTAATTGTTAATTGCAAATTACATATTTTTTCTTCGAAACAACTATGTATTTTCTTTACACCAATTGATTCCTCTCATTATTTTGTACATAATAGTATTAAGGTAAGATAATCGAAAAATGAATATTTTTCTAGATATTTTATGGTTTACGTAAAATGATTACGTAAAATTAAGAAATTATTTCAAGTCTCATAACTCGGAAAGTATTCAATGAAAAAATACTTTATCATAGTGTTTTGAAAAGCTCTCGAGGTAAGTTATAAGAATATGTAATTAAAAATAGGGGGTTCCATTTAAGAAATTGAAGATGATCTTGACGTGACCTTAACAACACTCTTCAAGATCATAGTAATATTACTGTGTAATGCGTCACTTAAAATCTTACAACTTTTATTTGAAACATTTTCCCACAGGACCATTATTTTCGGATATAATTGACCGTTTCCAGACTTTTAAACCACCCCTATATATTAAGCAGAAAGAGGGAGAAAGAGAGAGAGAGAGAGAGAGAGAGAGAGAGAGAGAAAGAGAGATTTGAAAATAGTATAGTATGCTATTGCTTTTTAATAATGAAAAATGTCAATGTTTGTTAAAGTTTGGGGACAATCTCGTCGCATAAAGTTCGTTTTTTTTTTTTCGGATGAAAAAAAAGAAATATATATATATAAGAGTCGCTACAGAAAATTATGGCAACGAGTCCTGAGAAACCTGTTCTTCAATAAAGATAGAATGTTAGTCGACGGTGAACTCGTAGGAATGTATATAATCATCAGATTTGTCTTCCTTTCAATCGTCTCGCTCATTTCATTATCGCTACAAGCTAGACGCACATCTCCCGACAAAATAACAGTATAATAATAATCTGCAAAATTAGATGATACCTGCCTAAAAAAAGCATTTCTTATTGTCCAATTTTCCATTAAATGTAAATTTTCTAAATGTAATTGTCTTTAACGCGTCATCATGATATAATAATAAGCAAGTTAATCCGGGTAACAAAATGACGTCAAATGACATCTTAATAATGTCTTAAAAATGTCATAGTACGTCATTAAAAACGTCATAATATGTCTTTACACGTCATAGTATGTCTTTAGACGTCACCTTGCTTACGTGGAAATTCACGAGATTTAAAAATAATCAATTATCCTCCTCTTTTATTTCCTCTAAACCACATATTTTGATAAATTCATTTCTGCAGCTAATTATGCAAGAATTAATTATTAATTATTTTCTTTTTTAAAAATAATCAATTATACATCCCCCTCTTATATTTCCTCTAAATCATATACTTTGATAAATTCACTTCTGCAGCTAATTATGCAAGAATTAATTTATTGTCTTCTTTATCAACTTCTATACCTTCCAAGTTAGTTAAAATAAGAACCTATGTTTATCAATTCTGTATTCAATTTTCAGGTAGCTCTACCTTACACAATTTTCAGATAGCTCTACCTTACACAAGAAAAAAATAATGTTGAGTTAACAACATCAGTGTAATTGGAATTTATTTTATTAATTCAATAACATTTTTAATCAAATTAATACATGTATTAATTTGATTAATAATGTTATCGAATTAATAAAATAAATTCCAATTACACTGATGTTGTTAACTCAACATTACTTTTTTCAGTGTACTATTTATAGGATGATAAAAATATTTTATCTATATTTCCAGGCGAGATGAAATCATACCTATCTCCGCCGGCCGAAGTCCTATCTTGTCCGTGATGTTGACCTGGCAGCAGACGATCTCCGTAAAGTTCTGAAAGCCGCAACGTTCCATCGAGTCTGAGCTCCTTTTACCCTCTATTACTTCTCGTATCTTGGACGGGCATTCGCGTATTTTTTTACACACGCCCGTCTTGCCGTTCTCCAGCTTGCAGTGACTGCCTTCTACATAAATCAGAACCAGATTCGATATATATTGCTACACAAACGCGCTTCGCGAAGATAGGGGAAGAACACGAGAGGGAAACCCCGGGTCATTGAAACTAGTCAACAGATCGCCCGCACTTTTCCTCGCGTGTAATGAGTCTGACCTATAAAATCCTGTTTTCCTCGTAAGATTATAACACGCAATTATGTATCACTTTTTTAGATACTGAGTAATTTTCGCGGTATGCTTAAGTCATTAAGGTAGCTCCCCGATTATATAGAAGTATTCCATTTGTCCACTTTTTATTTCATGATATTTAGTATTGAAATCTATTTAAACATTTTTTTAATCTAATTCAATTAATCATTTTTTAAAATCTAATTCAATTAATTTTTTTAATGTAATTCAATTAATTTATTATAATACGCAATTATGTATCACTTTTTTAGATACCGAGTAATTCTCGCGGTATGTTTAAGTCGTTAAGATATCTCTCCGATTATATAGAAGTATTCCATTTGTCCTTTTTTATTTCATGATATTTAGTATTGAAATCTGTTCAAACATTTTTTTAAATCTAATTCAATTAATCATTTTTTTAAATCTAATTCATTAATTTGTTTAATCTAATTCAATTAATCTAATAAATATTCAGATTATGTACAATCGATTTTTTTCGGGGGATATATATTTTTATGTTAAATCAAAATCTAGAGAAAATGAAAAAAATTAAAACTTACAACGTTAGAGAAATATAGTTTTATCTTTAATATTGTGCTCTTTCGTCTCTTCGAATTAAGCAATTTTCGCATTATAATGGCTCTTTCATGAGATATAAGTATGTGCAATCATGTAATCAATCGAAGGAATAAATCAATCAATAATATTGTGTTGGATAATTATACGGATGCGGACGCGCGCAATTTTTTTCTCGATCTCTTGCTTGAATTCTTTATTGCATTGCGTGACATTGGTAGAGGTCGGTGCTATATTCGGCGTCCGGGGAACAACCGATGCGTTAGCTGCGTTAATGTCACGACACCGCAACGTTTAGTTGCTAAGAACTTTATAAAAAAATATTCCACGAAATTTTAACAATGCGCGAATTGCGATAGATTCTTTACAATCAATTAGATTCTATAATGAATTTGTGGTCGCCTTCTCTTCAACGAAAATATTGAAACATCAAATAATAATATATTTTTCAATTAGAAGAAAATTATGTGGATAAAAAATGATTTTTTGTAACTGTAAGTTATACAGGGAATCAGATGTAATATTTGAATTTCAGAGAAACTTTAATTTTTTAAATTGCGATTCAATTACAAAAATGTACATGTTGAAAATTGGAAAATTAGATAACGATCTCTTTATTATCCTGGCTAAAAGAAAAAGGTGATTCATAGAATCTGTCATCGGAATTAAATGAGTAAATTCGAGTTATATTCCAGTAAATGAAAAAAAAATAAAAAACAAAGGAAATGCATGCAACAAATGAATGTAAACGTATTAATGTCTATTTGTGTATAGATTTCGATTTTATGTATGTCTACATTATTATCGAGGAATATGTGTTATCGAATAGTACGATAAAAATGAGTCATTATTTCTATGATATAACGGAAAACAAGTTGAAAAATAAAGAAATGCGTATATTATCTATGATAAAGTTTTATCCTGAACTTCTGCGTTTTATGACGTTTATCTACTCACAACTGGAACTGCTGCATAAAATTGCGGCTACAGCGTTTTGCGAGAGAGAGATTCGTTTTAATTTATTAAAATTATCCGTTATATATTCATTGCAAAAGTGAAATTAGCGCGAATATCATTGACTTATTAACTTTTTAGGGTGAGTTCTTTTTACGATATTTTATTCATAATGACACAGAAATTAACTTGTGTTAAAATTGTATGAAAATTTATGCAATAGTTTCGACTTGTTTTGAACAGTTTTTTTGCCCCTAATATTCCAAATAAAAATTCCTCCTTCCGATACGCCGCGCAATTTTTTGATATCAAATTAGTATACTGAATATTTATGTTGATTCAATATTATTCAATGTAATGTTGATTTGTCGTTACCATAAAGTTCTTGTTTTTCCAGTGGCAAGCCGTGCGTAAGAAACTTGAACAGGAGAACAATGAAAATTAAAGAAGACAAATTGAAGCCCATCTTGACCGGTTGATGATTTACCATACGTTGCACTTGAAAAAAAAATATATATTAATCTTAAAAAAAGGGAGAAAGAAAAATTAATATCAAACTTAAAAATTTAATTTTTGAAAATATTTTATGCTTTATCATTATAAGCTATAAAGTAAACAAATTCAAGTTATACTGTTCTCATTTATATGTGTATTAATTAAAAATTCATGAATCTACAAAAATATATAATCTATAAATTGGAGCATAAACAATATTTAAATAAGGAAAGAAGATTATTTCAAAAATTATCAACTATAAGAGATTCAATTTTAAAAAATTGTAATTAGATGCTTATATTGTTTACCTGTTAATTAGCTTGTAATAACTTATAAACACTTATAAACTCTTTCAATTTGTATCCCGAATGTGAACGATTTTCTAAATGAATTATTTATGTTCAAAGAAAAGCACGTGATGATTTTTTTCTTGAGAGTTCGATGCGATATCAGAAGAAAGAAGCGTTCGCGTTCCAACTTGCGACTCGAGGCTCGACTAAACTCGACTGACGACTGACGACACAAATGTCCGATATATAGTCGCCACAGAAGCGGTAGAAATGGGTAGAAACACGCTCTGATGCCCGCACGCGGCAATTTTAATTATCGTCATAAATTGTGAATGTATCGTACGTCACTTAATTTCTCGATTATTTCATTCTAATACGTTGTATATATGACGTATGTTGCGTGCGAAGCACGCAAAACGATCGTGCATCACGCATGATGCATTTTTCGGAGCATTTTTCAAACATTAGGATTAAAATATTTCATGGAAAATTGACATTTTTAAAAATTACCTCATGCTATTAAAATTGTATTTCTCGAATATCAGTCTAAAATTGTATTTCTTGTTAATGTAGAAAAAAAATATTTTTTATTCAAATTAAATAAATTAAAATTAAAATTAAAAAATATTTTTAAAATTAAAATTAAAAAATATTTTTTATTCAAATTAAATAAATTAAAGTCGTAAAAATTTAATTAAAACAAGAATTCGGAAAAAAATAACGCGAAATAAGTAAGACTATTTGTAAACAAATTGAAATTTCCCAGGTAGCAAGTACACGTCATTTTGACTCCAAACTGATCATTTTTGACCATATGTCGTCAAAATCATGTTACATAACTTTATATCGACGTCTTGATATAACATTATTTTGACGTCATATTTCAGTCATGAACTGACGATTATATTATTATTAATGAAATTAATTAATACATCGATCCCATAAAAAATTTTTTAGAATTTTTTACATAACGTGACTTTCGCGATTAAACTTTAACCATTTTTTCTCGACGCATGCGTTTATCTGTGCACGATTCATGTCGCTTTATTACTCAAGTGTTCATTAAATTAATGCACAGTGAAAATAATAGCTATAGGTATCAATCGAGTATAATTAAAATGCCAAAAAATATATACTTTTTTTTATAATACAATTGATTGGCTAAATATATTTTTATAAAACGAAGGCAACGAAAGATATTATTTGTTAAAATTTTATATGATATTAGATATAAGTTTTTATTTACATTTAAATAAAATAATAATAACAAATGTAAAACTTGCGACCTATTTTCTTGCCATATTTACGTTTTCGAATAAAGCAGTTTAATCGATCCGAGATTCTTCTGAAGAATAGAATGGCTGTAATTGTTCAGTGATGTTCTCGAATCGGTTAATCTGCTTTATTCGACAACGCTATTACATTGTTATATTTTAAAAAAGACGTTAAAATATGATACATTTTATGACATCAAAATGCGGTACAAGTCATGACGTCAAGAATCTGTGACATTAGATCGTCACTTTCTTTACGTCATAAAAACCTCAACTTGTGACCTCAAGAATAATCAGTAAATGACTAATTTGTAGTATCAGTAAATGACTAACGTCAAAATAAATGACGTTTGCTATCTAGGTCGTTGACTAGCATGTTGATTTGTATAATTTTTTTTATTCTGTTTACCCTAATTCAGATTAATATAAAAACAAAATTTGCATCACATCTGCAAATTACATTAGATTCTGTATATGATATTCTTGAATTATATTAATCTTCTTATTGATAACATTTACACTTTTTACACTTTTTTATCAGAGATGTATACGTTTATAATACATATTATCAAGATTTGAAAGATTTAATTTAATTTTTCCCATTGGAAATTTATTATAATTGTGAATCAGGCTCATTAATTATATATCATATATATATATATATATATATATATATATATATATATATATAAATAAAATATACTATTTATTTTTACATAAAATAATGCAGATTAAAATATTATTCCAAGAAGATATTTAATATATATGTCACACAATCACCTAAAATGCTAATAATCATCTTCTAGTATGCATTTTTCCACTAATTCCCGTAAGTTTGGATTTTCCATTGCAGCTGCTATACGTTCCTTGTCATTTATTTGTTTATTAACTGTAATTTAATATGTATAATATTAAAACCAAGCATATACGTTTCTGTTGGAACGATATATAAATACAAGTACATATATATATATATATTACTTTCTTGTTCAGTAGAATGTGCACCCTCTTTGATATAAATATCTAATTTAAACGATGCTATTAAATAACGTTCCAATTTGATACGAATGCATAATCCTATGAGAGTTGCCAACGAGCAGTGAGGTACTGTAGGATTAAACTCCACACGAATTACAGAGACTCCTCCAGGTGTGCTGTGGCAAATGGTTATGCAATCTTCGTAGACAACGTCCAGCTGCTCCAAGGTTTGCGGCTTCTCCGGATCCTTAATCGTCCTCAATAAATCTGGAAAATGGAACGAACAGAATTGTTAAACAACAGAAAATCCTCGCAGCTGCTTATAACTTTTTTGCAATACCCAGACAGCACACATGTCCAAAAGACATCTAAAAGACGACTTGAAGACGTCTTAAATCCTTTAGACATCTTTAAGACATCTTTGACCTTTGACCTTTGACCTTTTTGTGCTGTCTGGGTACTTTTTTCCAGAAATACTTTTCGAGCTACATTCAATTGTTTCAATAAAATGTAAAATGTAAAAAAAAAACAAGTCATTTGCAATGTCGCACCATCTTTCTGACATCGGACAATTACTCCGAAAGGTCGAATGATACAACACGCAAATAGAGCGCAACAACTTGCCGTAAACGGATTCTTTTAACTCGGTATCTGTCATTAATGTCAGATCGCTCTGATTCTTCGCTGTCAAGAGATCCTCTGCCGTTCCCATGATTTTCTCCGGTAATATACCATCCTTTATCTTACCGCCGATTGATAGCTTTCGAAAAAAAGATAGCATGTTAAAGAGGAAAGCATGACATGATTCGTGAATTGAGCAATAATAAACATACAGAGGACTTCATTCGATGCAGGGTTGCCAGATCATTTTCCTACCGAATTCCAAGATTGAAGCCTGTAAATCAAATTCCCCATATTTTCCTAACAATTTATGCAGGTCTGTTCCTCATTGTTTTCGCAATTTTATTTTATTTTATTTTTTGCTATAAGCAAAATTCGCTATAAAAGAAATCACAAGACTGTTTAGATGAAGGAAATAATTAAAATCGTTTCATGATTGACTGTCCGCATGATCCGTTTACGCGAATTCCGCTCCATGGAAACGTACCCTTAATTTCTTTCCACAAAGATTATTTATTTATATATGAAACTTAAAAATAATCTTGAAGAAATGAAATTTAAAAATAATCTTGAAAAAATCTTGAACTCAACTTGAGTCCGCTGAATGAGGCCAAAGTTATTTTATTATATTTATTTATTATAATTATTATATAGTACTTATTACATAGTTATTTATTTATTATAATTATTTATTATAATTATTTTCTATGTCATGTACAAAAGTTAAATATAGATCTCTTTTTAATCATTTTCAAATTACATTGTAAAAGCATAATATGTATGTGCATATGTTTATTAACTAGATTTTAAAAAATTAAAAAATATTTTAAATATTTAGAAGAGATTCTTTGCAATAACAGAGATAAAGTAAATCTAATTTAACTCTATTCTTACAAGTGTACCCTTAATTTCTTCCCACAAAGATTCTCTATTTATTTATATATGAAACTTAAAAATAATCTTGAAAAAATCAAATTTAAAAATAATCTTGAAGAAATGAAATTTAAAAATAATCTTGAAAAAATCTCGAACTCAATTTGAGTCTACTGAATGTGGCCAATAAACAGTTATTTTACATTTATTTATTATAATTATTATATAGTATTTATTGTAGTTATTTACTTATTATAATTATTTTCTATATCATATACAAAAGTTAAATATAGATGTCTTTTTAATCACTTTTAAATTACATTGTAAAAGCATAATATGTATATGCATGATATATTTATTAACTGGATTTTAAAAAATTTAAAAAATATTTTAAATATTTAGGAGAGATTCTCCGCAATAACAGAGGTAAAGTAAATCTAATTTAACTCTATTCTTACAAGTGTAGAAGATTATAACTATCATAGTATTATTATCACATTATCGCAGTATTATTATCGCAGTGTTAAATTTTTGTCTCTAGCTTTACTAGTAGACAAATATATTTCATGCCACAGAGAGTCTGCTAATTCACTAGGTTCTTGATCTTCATGACAAAAGTGATGAATATAATCATAATTATTTGAGACATCTGTTATCAAGAATTAAGGATTATATCATCTATGAATATGCTTGACCATTGCTTATATTTTTAAAATAAAAAAGATTGCAGAAAAGATATTAAATATACTTTGAAATATGTCTTGCACATGTGTTGCACATAATATGTGCATGCATGCATATATGTATCAATCACATTTAATAAGTTATTAATCACAAATATTGAAAAAGGATACAGCCTTTTACACTTTGTTTTGTAGCTTCATAATCCCACTGAATCCTTGTTAAATTTTTGTATAATTTTAATTTTTTCCTATAAAGTATAATAAATCATGAAAAAAACAAAAGTATGTCAATATAGAATCATAATATATACCTTCCTTGTTCCAACAGTTGCTGATCTTGTAAATTTGGTTTATAAGATTTCAAGTTGTCTCGTTTTTCCTCTAACTGTTTAATCTCTTGTAAAAGCGCTTTTTTTTCTGCTTGTACTTTTTCCTATTAAAAAAAAGCATTTATCAATGATAGAATATCCAAAAAAATTAAATGGAAAAATATATAAATGTAATGTTAGTATATTTGTATTAATAAATAAAAATAAATACATAATTATACTTACTAAATAGATATTATGTTTGCACAATTCATTATTTTTATGCTCCAAATTTTGAGTTGCTGTATATTGCTTTTCTTTCATAATAGCCAATTTTGATGTTAGTTCTTTAATCTTAGATTCATGTTCTGTAAAAATGTAAAAATTGTATAATTATATATAATTTTGGAGAATATATATAATTTCCAAGAGAATCTTGTTTATAATGTTACATATTGTGTAATAAAAAGAGAAACTTTAAAAAATACAAAGTATTTATTACAGAATTATTATAGAATTTACTCATAAGTTATAGGACACGTAATGTATTACAGATTAATGTTTTGAAGCTTGTTATGCAAATCATACATCTTAAGTGGGCTCAAAAGCTTCAAAATAATATACAGTAATTTTTATACTTATAGTAATATATAATTTCTCTTATCAACTTTGTACTTATTTTCCTCAATTAAATCATCCTGCATATTCAAGAATAACAAAGTTTACCACTAAATCGTTGTTGGTCTTGATTTTTTTTATTTTTGTCTACAATTTCTGTCTGTAACAAATTTTCAAGCACTAATGCGTCTGTTTTTATATGTGTTGCTTTTAGCTGTATTATTTTTTCCATTTTTTGACTCATCAAAACCAGAGAAAAATTTGAAAACGACCACCAGCCTCAACGGACACACTTCCTATAGGGATCCTCAAGTGAGGAATAAGCATTGAATAAAGAATACCAACAGAGAGAAGACTGAGAGATGTCATGGTTCGCTTTTAGGGATGATCCCTGGAAGCGATACTCCCTCTATGGACATTAAAAACAAAACATGAACTACAAAACAAATGTCTACGAATGTTCTCAGAGGGTAACATATATGTCCCTCTGATAATATAAATAAAAATATAAATAATTTAATTAATAATAATTTACTATATAAAAATATTAGTATGTTCTCTCTTTTCACGCTATTATTTATATTATATATTTATATTATATACTTATATTATATATTTATTTATTTATGTGTCTTCTTTTTCTTTTTCTCAACATCATTTATTTATTTATTTAGTTCGCTTTAAGTCAGTCTTTTAAAATGCAAAACTAAATATTATAAAATATGACTTCGGAAAAGCGCGATAAAACAATCGAATAAATTCAAATCATTAGCATAACAAAGGTTCCGTGATACATCAATCGTTTATAATTAATTAATTTAAAATAAAATATACTTCTATAATTCGAAATTCCGCGTGTATATGTAGCACGTAAAATATTTCGGCAGAGAATTATGAATAATATCATGTTTGACCTTGATGACGTATAGCATAGCAAGCGAGCTATACACATGTCACGGCTTTGTCTTCATTCGCACGATTACACTCGAATAATAAAGTAGTAGTGTACGAAACGCTTCGTATATTATCAAATTCTTTTTCCAACCCAATCGTGACTAATATTGCAACATAATTCGTTAGAATTATTATAATTAACAAGTATCTTTTGATTAAATTTTTCTAAAAAGCAAGTATAAATTAATTATTAATTAAACAATAGTTATATCACGATTTTTCATTACTTTAATTTTTGATCTCACGAGATTCGTATTTTATGCATATATACTATATATATATCAACAGTACTAGTACTACTCGCTCTGCTTATTACTGCTATATTATTAATTTTAATCTCGTATAAATGTTGTTCTTATGATATAATAAAGTGTGAATTTCATATGATTAGTCCACGATCAAGAATAGCGTGGAAAATGTCCCACGTATTAAACTTTGATAATTAATCGTATTCTATTAATCTGGAAAAGTATTGGACAACGTACGGAACACACACACACACACACGCGCGCGCACACGCACACACGCACACACGCACACACACATATGAGAAGTAATTTTATTAGTTATATATTATTTTCATACATAATAAACATTGTTTGTTCTTTTTCCATTGTCTGGATAATAATTCATTCTAAATTATCATGCAATATAACGTATATATAATATATACATTCCACATTTTAATTTCAAATATTTAAAATTATAAAATAAAATAAAATATTTTTATACGAGATACATGAAAACTATAGATATATTAACATTTAATAGATATATTATAATATATTAACATTTAATTATAATATTTTATAACGTATCTATTAAATTAACATTTAATAGTTATGAGATAAAGAGATAGATATGTTATAAAATATTTTTTATAATATATTTATTTAGATATTTTATATATAAGAATTAAATTTTTTATTTATTAGATTTTTTATACTTTTTAAAAGTACTTATACTCAAGAACAATTTTTTCGATAATTATGCAATTGATGATATTAAATATCTGTTCAACGGACAAATAAAAATATAAATAGGGCGTAATAATTAGTTTCTCAAAATCATTTATTTTGCTTTATAAAGGGATCTGGTTGATTGCGGGCTTAATTTGTGCTTAGCGTTTACATTTATAACAAATAATCAGAGGACGTTCTCGAAATTGTAATTAATATTACTGCGAGTCATTTTCTTTTCTTTCTCTTTCTCTTTCTTAAAAAAAAGAAAATTATTTAGATGTCTTATTTATATAATAATCATAACATATATGTAGATATTATACAAAAAAATATTAACTTGACTAAATATGCTTATTTTATTATTGTTTTCTGTCTGACAGTCAAATCGCAAAGTCGAAATTAATATAAAGATTCGTGATACATCAATCGTATAGTAAATTAATTAATAATTTAAAATACTTCTCTAAATTAATTTAATATCTCGCGCGTATATGTATGCTATATATAAAATATTTTTGCAACAAATTAATAATAATATCGCGATTTTTGCAACATATAATGGATTGATATTTAAAAGTGTTATGTTCTTATCATTCGCACAAAAATTTATATAATAATCATAACATATATATATAGATATTATACAAAAAAATATTAACTTGACTAAATATGCTTATTTCATTATTGTTTTCTGTCTGACAGTCAAATCGCAAAGTCGAAATTAATATAAAGATTCGTGATACATAAAATTCGTGATATATAAAATGAGCAGAAAAATAACACGAGATGCTCCGTCAATTTCCTTTTTCTAAACGCGATTGATTTGATAAGTATATTGAGAAATAATTTGATGTGGTTAATAATAAATAATACATAAAATTACGTCGCAACGATATATCTCGAAATGCATATTTAGCGATGTGTACAATTTAATGAAAAATCAAAGTGATAGAAATCTAAGATAGTAAATAATCATTTTGTTGCAATTTTTACGAACAATAATTATTATTTTAATGCTTAGAGTCACAAATATATTTCATCCATGTTATTTTATCGTTCTATTTAACAATATAAATATAATTCGCATAACAAAAGGTTCCGTGATAAATTGTTTAATAAATAATCAATTTTAATCAATAAATTGTTTTATAATATATAAAATATTTTGACAACAAATTATCAATAATATTATGTTCAACTTTGATGACATAAACAATAGAGTTTTATTGTTTGTACGTTACAGTTTTGCTATCATTTGTTCGGTGACATTTGAGCAGTAAAGTAACGATGGGAAATGCTTCGTATGTTATTTAATTGTTTAATAAATAATCGTTTAATTACAAGCAGAAATTATTTCTTTAATATTTATAAATATTTATAGAGTTGAATATAATATCTGCGACGTTTTATCACTTTATTTTTCAATCATTGAAATATAATTCGAATTGTGAGAACGCTCAATAAAACAATTGAATCGTGAATCTAAACATTCTAAACAATTAACATAATGAAAACCTTCATGATACATCAATCTTTTAATAAATAATCATATAATTAAAAAATCTATATAATCTAAAATACTTCTATATATTTTAATATATTTCATGTATATATGTATACATATGTTAAAATACGTAAAATATTTCGATGACGAACAAATAATAACATTAACCTTGGCGGAGTAAGCAATAGAGCGCTAATGTTTATATGCCATAATCTTGAAAAATGTTTCAGTAAAAAAATAATAATAACGGTCTTTTAGACCAATTTGTTCGGCTCTATTATTATTCGCGCGACGACACTCAAAGAGTAAAGTAGTGGTACAAGACGCTTCGTTAAATCCTTTTCTAGACGGAATCGCTATCAATATCGAAAAATTATTTGCTGTATTAAAATATGTAAAATATAATATAATATAATATGATATAATATAATATAAATATGTATTGTTTACACCAAGATCGGTATTATTGTCTATTCATCGAAATATTTTACGTACTTTAACATATTTATATTATATTATATTATATTATAAAATATAATATATTATAAAATATATTAAAATATATATTATATTATATTATAAAATATAATATATTATAAAATATATTAAAATATATATTATAATATATTATAAAATATAATATAATATAATACAATAAAATATAATATAATATACTTCGATATGACGAACGGACAATAACACGATGCCTTGACGATGTAAACAATAGCGCGCTAGTCATACGGTCTTAGTATCATTCACACGGCGACACTCGAGCAGTAAAGATCGCGAAATACGTCGTATATTCTTTTTAAATTAATTATTAATTAAACGATTACACAGGCCCACGAAAAAAAATCCTGTGCTGGCGATCTGACTAGGCTAGTCTTATGTATTTTGGCCCGCTGAATTCGAATCTGATGTCAGAATTGCTCCATCACGTCAGTTTTTTTTAAATCTCAAAAATAGACGAAAATTTCATAAAAATCGACATTCTAGGGTAACAAGGCTGCGCTTCTTGAAGAAAAATTTACCGAAATCATATTTTAAAGTATTTTCAGACATTATAAATCCAAATCCGATCTAGAATATAAACGGTGTGCTCAATTTATGATGCAAGCTGGACCTAATGCCCGAATAATATATCTTATGATCGTCTGCGCTTACGCATTCTTTTATCTTCAAATGACCTGTAAAGTGGATTTCTCTTACGCTTTTTTCTTTCTACTATATTTTCTCTTTTTAACATCCAACAAAAATCAGCCATCAGCCAAAATATATATAATATATATATTAAAGAAATGGAGCGCCGATATCAAGGACGATGAGATGAAAATATAATGGCTGATTTTTGTTGGATGTTAAAAAGAGAAAATATAGCAGAAAGAAAAAAGGGTAAGAAATCCACTTCACAGGTCATTTGAAGATAAAAGAATGCGTAAGCGCAGATGATCATAAGACACATTATTCGGGCATTAGGTCCAGCTCGCATCATAAATTGAGCACAACGTTTATATTCTAGGTCGGATTTGGATTTATAATGTCTGAAAATACATTAAAATATAATTTCGGTAACTTTTTCTTCAAGAAGCGCAGCCTTATTACCCTAGAAAGTCGATTTTTACAAAATTTTTATCTATTTTTAAGATTTAAAAAAAACTGACGTGATGGAGCAATTCTGACATCAGATTCGAATTCAGCGGGCCAAAATACATAAGACTAGCCTAGTCAGATCGCCAGCACAGGATTTTTTTTCGTGGGCCTGTGTTATTGTATCATAACTTTCAATATTATATTAAACTTTCGATTCTATTCGTATTAATATACATGTACTGCATATATATTTCAATAATAAAAACAACATTTCAAATGAATTAGTATTTAATTTGATCTCATAAAAACGTCGAGCGAATCATACTTCTCAATCCCTTATACGATATATTAAAATGCGTTTCTCGTAATTATTCCGCGATCGGGAGTGCTATGCAAAGTGTCTTGCAATCGTTTCTATACATGGTTAAATATAATTAATTGTTTGTTCGCAAGTGAATATCAGTGCTACGAGGAAACAGCAAAAAATGAAAAAGGAAGAAGAAAGACATCTGGAAAAGTATTGGACAGCTGGAGAGCAGTGATAGAGCCCGAAGCAGCCAGAGAGATATGTGGTGAGTAATTTATAAAAATTATTTATTATTTATACAGGGTGCTTTCGCAACATACAGATCGGTAAGTCGGGTTGCCTATCTGACAATCGGTCTTCTTTTACCGACCTCGCAATATTGATATACCTCGCATAATTGAAAAATAATAAAATCAGAGGATCGATCATGTAATTTTTTTTCGTGAAAAGTGAAAAAATTCCTTGATTGATACCTTGAATGCAAATCCGTAGGGAATGAGGAAAATGAAATCAGCTTTTAACATTGATATAGTGTAATTATAATATTTAATAACATAAATAACATTATATAAAGAAGATCTTAAAAATAAAATTCGAAACGTGTGTGCGGAAATCACTCCTCCGATAATTCGGAGAGTAAGGAAAAATTTTATGCGGAGGATTGCTTTATGTTTAGAAGAGAATGGCAGTTACATTGAGCATATATTGTGAACATTAAAAAATAGTTTTTTGTTTAAATTCATTATATTTTATCTGTGTTATTATATTTCAATTGTGTCATTTTATGTTATTAATGTTATTTAAGTTATTTATGTTATTAAATATTATAATTACACTATATCAATGTTAGAAGCTGATTTCACTTTCCTCATTCCCTACGGATTTGCATTCAAGGTATCAATCAAGGAATTTTTTCACTTTTCACGAAAAAGAATTACATGATCGATCCTCTGATTTTATTATTTTTCAATTATGCGAGGTCGGTAAAAGAAGATCGATTGTCAGATAGGCAACCCGACTTACCGATTTGTATGTTGCGGAAGCACCCTTTATATATTATTTTCAAAATAGATATATTGCTTATTTTTTCATTTTCTCGATAGTAGATTTATATAATTGACAATTATCCAAACTAGATAAATAAAAACTAACCGAGACATCAAAAATCGAATTAAATTTATAGATTTGAATATTAATTTTTTGATTTAAAAAAAAATTTAGAAAAACGCGAAAGACTATCTCAAAGATGATGGAGAAAGTTTATATATATCATATATCAAGTTTATATATATCATATATATATTATATATCATAACTATATAAAATTATTTATATAAAATTTTATATATGAAAAAAATTTATATATGTTAATTGTTTTCTTTTTTCACAAGCAAACGTTTTAAATGTTCGAAATTCTTATTTGTTTCTTCGATCGTTAAACGAATGGTTGGGAAATAGATAAGTTAGTATATTTGTGGAACCCAATTTGTTTACCTCACGTAAAAGGTAGAAATATAATTTTGTTTAATCACGCAATAATTTTCGTGAATGAAACAGCTACGTGAAAAATGTTTTAAATGTGTATATAAAAATATATAAAAAATATATATAAAATATATAAAAAAATATTTTTAAAAAATCTATTCTTTTTAAAATTAAAGTGATTAAAGACAAAAAGAGAAACAAAAAGTATAATCATAATTAGAAATAAATATAATTATAATTAGATATGTAGAAATATTTCGTGATAGTCAATAATTATATTTTTTTATCGTATACATATGAAATTGTTGGACATGAGAGCTAAACGAATTTTTCGTGTTATATTTGATATAACCAATATCAATACAGCAGATAAATTGGTAGATTCGCGAATCACAATTCACATAGAATGGAGATTTATTATTAAAGAGGAGAACAAATTTTAAACAAATTAAGATAAGATAAAAGGCATTTACGAGCAATCACAAGATGTTGGGTGTGAGAAAGTAAATTTAATTTATATTTAAGTGAACGTTTCGGTTCTTTATTTGAACCATCTTCAGTACATTCTACAATTTAAAAATTCTATCTAATACATATATTATTGGTCGGTCATTACAGAATTAAGAACAGTTTTTTTTTTGGTTAAAATTACATATTCTAATTTTTTATATTTTATGATTTTACTGTATCTGTGCCAGAGTGATCGAATGTATTACTCTATTTAATAATTATCATCAAGGATCTGGACATCATCAACTTTCCTTGCCAAACAACGAGGGATAAGTTCGAAGATGAAACAACAGACCAAGACCATAATTAGATTGAAACTCGAGCTTAAAATTGATATATACGCATTAGATTTTTTGTAATAACGTTAGAGATAACGTGCGCACGTTACAGTGGCTGCACCTGTACGTTACATATTTCCGGGACACAGGTGCGTGTCCGGTCCTCGATGGAACGTGCGAGAGACAGTACTTCATTAATGACCATACAATGGATTGATCACGTTCACTGAGTTTTTTGACTGTTCTTAATTCTGTAATGACCGACCAATAATATATGTATTAGATAGAATTTTTAAATTGTAGAATGTGCTGAAGATGGTTCAAATAAAGAACCGAAACGTTCACTTAAATATATATTAAATTTACATTCTCACACCCAACATCTTGTGATTGCTCGTAAATGCCTTTTATCTTGTCTTAATTTGTTTAAGTTTTCGACGAGCTGAAATAAACTTATAACAAATTTTAAATTTACTCCGAAATACTAAATGGATTTATGCAGAAATGATTACATGTATATATAAACGATAAAAATACGATAAGATACTTAAATTTTTTATGAAATAAAAATTAATTAATTCTCATCGATACAATGCGGAACAACAGAATTATAGTATTCAGTAAATATAATTAAATAGAAATAAATTCGAGTCATACACGAAGTGGTAATAAAGCAAATAATTAAGATTTAGAAAAATTATTACATGCAATTAATTTTTTTTTAAATATATGTAGTTTCATGGAATACTATAAACGAAAATCTATTTTTTTATTTTAATCATTATTAATTTTACATAATATTAAAAAAAAAAATATATATATATAAATATATATATATATATATATATATATATATATATACATGTATACATATATTAAAGTAATTTTAACTCATTTAGTATCGATTACGAATTAATATCACATAATTTATTGTACTTGGCTAATAGTATTGATGTCATATTAGTTTTTAAATATTTTACTTTTATCATTCTTTTAGATTTTTTGATTTTTTTTATGTACTTGGCGTATTTTTTTACTTTTATAAGATTTTTCTTAGAGAATCTCACTGCTTTTTGTAAAAATTTATATTAATTTATTATAAAGAAATTTCAATACAATTTTTATTGTAAGATAAATTTTGAGAAATATGTTGTCATAATTTTTATTAAGATTTGATTCGCGTTTTAATACATGATCCATTCCAGCTATATTTCTTTAATCGATGTCACTCTTAATATTCTTCATAATCACTATTGCAAATTTTTTTACCCCCTCAACACTGTGATTGAATGCGGTGATTGCTGCTACGGAGGCAATTGCATATCGATCTACAGAAACAGATTTGCAAGCAGTTAGTCAGACGCCTGCATCTTGCTCATGATACCGTTCTTCGAATAGATTCGCCACATTGTTTATAAACTTCTCTTCCAAAATTTTCAGCGGTTTCTTTTCTCTCTCGGTTGTCACGAACAAAACGAACTGAGAGAATCTGTACGAGAATTATATAGATAGAATTATATATTATCGTGGCTAAATCAGATGTTAATATTTTTTTATTGTTTATAAGAATCCAAAAAATAATGTACTTAGATTGAAGTTTGTTGAACTTTTATATTACATTATTCGAGGAAAATCAGATGAAAATTAATAACAGTTGATTCCTAGAGAGATGACAATTTTCTTCTTTGATTTTATTACACATTTTTGTATCTTGTAATAATAATTCAATTCGCCATAATATTCCTCGATTCTTTGGTGATTAATTTCTCAGCTAATCGTCAAACATAATTTATGACATGGTTTCTAAAGGATACACAAAACCACTTACCACTATAATACATACATCATTCCTTATTCGCAGAAATTCTATTAAGTAGGAAAACAAGTTACCGCAAGCAACGTGATAATAAGTCCAATTAGAAGAAACCTTTGTCAAACGATGATGTTTTCCAAAATGTTTTAAAAAATAACATAGTTGTTTTAAGAAAAAATATGTAATTTGCAATTAACAATTACATTTTTTTTTAAACTATGCGTTTTCCTTAAACCAATCGATTCCTCTCATTATTTTGTACATAAAAGTATTAAGGTGAGGTAATCGAAAAATGAATATTTTATTAGATATTTTATGGTTTATGTAAAATTAAAAAATTATTTCAAGCCTCATAACTCAATAAGTACTCAATGAAGAAATACTTTATTATAGTGTTTTGGAAAGCACTCGAGATAAGCTACAAAAATGTGTAATGAGAAAGAGTAGGTTCCATTTAAGAAATTGGAGACCTTCATGTAACCTTCAAATAACTTTGCAAGGTCAAATCAATGATACCATCTTATGGCCTCCTTCAAGCCATACAACTTTTGTCTAAAACATTTTTTCTAAAGTGCGTAGTTTATGAAATATTCGACCGTCCCGGAACTTTTGGTAGGCACTGTAGAAATGTATTACATGTATTTTACAAACACATATGCCTATATGTTGTGGATATACAGAGTACTACTACTTAAGTATCATGGCAAGCAAGAACGCGCAACAGGAAATCATTGATTTGACATTTATATAATTAAAGAGTTGTCCTGACAAGATATTTACATGATGAGTCATCATCACATAATATAAACCTTCGATTCGAAAAATCTTATACTGTGAAGCAGTATATTGCGCGTTAATCGCGGTATCAACACTGTTCGTAGAAGATAGCGTCGAGCTGATTTAATCCTTTGCATTTGATAGATTTTCGCATTTTAAAAAATTAGCAACTCGAAATGTTTCGATAAAAAAGTGATGAAATTTTTTACCGCCAACATAAAAATAAAACATATATAAATGAACAGATATGGAGAATTGTTGTAGAGAACTATTGCATTTTTCAAAAGTTCATGTATTTTTACATTATAGAAAACTTTATATCGAATATTCAATTATTTTAATCAATAATAGTTGAAACAATAAGAACAAGGCTTTACTACGAAGTGTATGTACCTAAATCGAACATAAACAGTTAGTGTCGCGGTACAAGACAGTGCACGAAATTCAGCTTCATCAATCAGTTTGAATTTAATCGTCCCAGAAGTAAATAGCACGTGTAACTCAGCAATGGAAAAACGAATAATTCCAAGCAAAACTAAGAATACATCATTTACAACAGAATATGAGTAAGGCAAGTAAATATGAAATCCGGTTTTTACCTCGCACAAATCATTGCATAGTTTGTCTAAATTAACAACGAAGTTTACATTTAAACATTTATTATTATACATTACATTGCAACATTTAGATTACAACTAAAACTGTCTTCATACGAATTTTATCATCAAAAATCAAAGTGATAAATATAAATTTGTGAAAAAAAGAAAGATAAAGGTGATATACTACAACTAGTTATTGCATGATAAATATTAATTAAAAAATATAATTTCTAAAATCCTGTGCACAATATTTTTAATAATATAATTTTTTACATCTATTTTGTTAATATAAATCTTTTAAAATATTTGTGTCCTCTATAGTACTGTAATAGTAAAGTTTAAGTGCATTTTATTTTAGGATATAATATATACACCGCAATACTGATATCATAATTGAAGATATGATTCTTATGTATTGTAAGTAGAGTCATATTAGATTAGAATATCAATATTGCAATGTATATATATATATATACAGGGTGACCCATTTTAACTTAGGCAGCCAAATAACTCGAAAAATAAGCACACTACGAAAAAATGGTTAGAATCAAAATTTCGTCATTTCGAGGGGGACGTACAATGACGTTAAAATCAGCCCCCGCACCCCTCCCCCTGGACGGTGAGGGGGGGCAAGTTTGAAATCTTAAATGGGAACCCCTATTTTTTATTACATATTCCTGTAGCTTATCTCGAGAGCTTTCCAAAACACTATAATTAAGTACCTTTTTATTAAGTACTTTTTGAGTTATAAGGCTTGACATAATTTCTTAATTTTACATAAACCATAAAATATCTAGTAAACCATTCATTTTTCGATTATCTTACCTTCATACTTTTATGTACAAAATAATGAGAGGAATCAATTGGTGTAAAGAAAACATACAGTTGTTTTTAAGAAAAAATATGGAATTGTTAATTGCAAATTACATATTTTTTCTTAGAAACAACTATGTGTTTTCTTTACACCAATTGATTCCTCTCATTATTTTGTACATAAAAGTATGAAGGTAAGATAATCGAAAAATGAATGGTTTACTAGATATTTTATGATTTATGTAAAATTAAGAAATTATTTCAAGCCTTATAACTCAAAAAGTACTTAATAAAAAGGTACTTAATTATAGTGTTTTGGAAAGCTCTCGAGATAAGCTACAGGAATATGTAATAAAAAATAGGGGTTCCCATTTAAGATTTCAAACTTGCCCCCCCTCACCGTCCAGGGGGAGGGGTGCGGGGGCTGATTTTAACGTCATTGTACGTCCCCCTCGAAATGACGAAATTTTGATTCTAACCATTTTTTCGTAGTGTGCTTATTTTTCGAGTTATTTGGCTGCCTAAGTTAAAATGGGTCACCCTGTATATATAACGATATCGTTAAAAGTTACAGAATAGGCCCCTAAAAATCTTAAAATAAAATGCACTTAAACTGTACTGTATATTAGAGATGACACAACTATTTTAAAAGTTTTAAATATTAAGAAAATAGATTTAAAAAATTATATTATAGACTTGAGTTAGCTTCAGAGAAAGATGAATCGATATTGTAGCTGTAATGAAAAAAGTATGTATTATATATACTATTATGCTATAATAAACAAATACATTTTTTGCTTCAGATGGCACGACCAAAGCGCCCAGTCGCCAAGCCATCTCGTTACAAGACGACTTCTTCGTCGGAGGACGAAGGAACTTCAAGACGAACGAAAAAAATCTTACGACCCACCACCAACAATGACAGATGCAGAGATCAACAAGGACATCAGCGATCTACGAGGGATTTTAGAGGATGACAGAAATACGGATAAGACTGATACTTTTTCATACTCTCAAAACACATATACGGAACAAAATTACTTATCACAAATGTCCACAAATACACTACCACACACATACACACATCAAAATACATATACACCTACTACATATACAACGCTTCCCATCACTTCGCACACAATCAGTCAAAATTTTGCCTTTGCCTATAAATTTTGTGCAGGAGGAAAAATTAAAATAAACCTTGTAATATTTAATAAACCTATATTTAAAAAGTAACGAAAATTGTAACGACACGTTATTTTTAAGTAACGGTAACGGTAACGAGTTACTTTTGAAAATTGGTAACGAGTAACGGTAACGAGTTACTTCTTAGAAAAAAGAACGGTAACGGTAACGAGTTACTTTTGAAAAGTAACTTTCCCAACCCTGGTAATTAATGTACAATAAGAAAATAGCTATTATACATCATGCGCACACATGCAAACACATGTACATATAAAATAATTATGATTATTTATGTATAGTTGCAGGTATGCGCAAAACGTTCACTACCAGCGAAAAAGACAACACGGAGAAAACAATGGACGAAAACAGAGGACGATGAAGAACAACGGAGGACGACGGAGGACTACGCAGGAGGACGGAGGAGGAAGGAGGACGACGGAGGACGACGGATATCGAAGAATGGCGGAAGAGAAAAATTAATCTGCATTTTTCAATGCAAACCCGTCTCAGTTGATACTGAAACTGCACGAGAAAGTATTCGGTCGTGAACTTGATATGTAAGATCGATTCAAATAATCGTGAAACCAAAATTGATTGTTTTAGTTTAACGGTTATTTGGATCTGATTATACACACTTAATTCGTGGCTGACTTCCTTGCGAAGTTTTAGTAGAGACAAATCGACACTTTTCAGTGCCTTTACATTGATTCGTTGGAAATCATGGTTATAGCAATCAGCATTTTTCAATGCTATTTTAATATTCATACAATTTTTCTGCAATAATAACTATAAGTTTTTTTGGTAGTTAATATTACAGAAATATTTTGCACTTATATCATTATTCATTCTTCGTAATTTTTTTTTTTATATCAATATGTGCTTAAAAACAGTGCAATATACGGCGAAAAGAAATATTGAACGAAAAGACATTATATTTCTTTCCTTTCTCTTTTTTACTTAACAATTTATAATCTTGTGTTTTTTTCTGTTTAGATCTGCCGGATTCTGAGAAGATCCTATACTGAGAAGAAAAGTGGACTTTAGTGACCGGAAAAGGATACATATATATATTATATATATTTTTTATAATTACTATAAAAGTTTTTTATATTATAATTTATATGTTTATGTACCTTTTAATGTATCTTTTGTATTCGTGTTCTTATATACGTATATTTGTAAAATAAAACGTTAGTTTTTATGTACAAAAAATTATTTATTTCAATTTATTTCTACAAAAAATAAATGGAAGAAAAAGTTAAATCGTCAATGTGATGTTAATGTAGTAAAAGAAAAATATTATGTATAAAGAGGAAATAAGTTAGTTTTTTTTAAATAATTATTTTCTTCTACATTGGATGTTAATATTCGTATGACTTATACGTGTGTAGCTAATTCATTACTTATATTTATATATAAATATTTTTTAAATAAAAAAATATTGATATTTATTATATTCAAATTATTTAAAATTATTCTTCTCAAACAAAATTAATAGAAAATGAGATGAAAAATATAATTTGATTTTTCAATATCAATGACGTCACGATTTAAATTCTACAGAATCTGTTACATTTCTGCTGTCGGCATATTATGTCAGCAGACTCTGCTCGGTTTCTGCCGCCAATCTGCTACTAAGTTATGCCGGCAGAATCTGTTCGATTTTTGCTGCCAATCTGATAACTGATTATGTTAACAAGCTTTGTTATATTTCTGTTGACATTCTGTCGACATCACATGATATATCAGAACCTGCATCAATTCTGTAATCTTTCTGTCGACAACAATTTGTAACAGATTACCTGACAAGATCTGCTTTAGCAGACTTGGCTATTGGGGTATATATATATATATATATATATATATATATATATATGTATATATATATATATATAATCTCATATAAAACTTATCATAAACAAAGAATTCACAAAATATATATTTAACTTCTTTTAATATTTATGTGGAACTTGTTATTTCAGATATTCTTTGTAAGATTACCTTTGCGACATTAACTCTAGTACCTTTTGAATCATAATCGTTGTAGTAAATTAATTCGCACAAGTTTTTTGTAGTTGGTTCGCTTTCCAAAATTTCTGCCAGCTTCTTATAAAACATCATGGTAATTTCGTTTTTGTATTGCTTGTATACAATAGATTCTGGATGACTGTGTTGTTGCACTTCATAGAATGTCAGCAATGTTGTTGCACCTTCCGCTACTACATATATTGGACTAGCACCAGAGTTTCTTCCATTGGGATATATCTTGTAAACGTTGTTATGATATGTTTTTCCTCTTAGGCCAGCTCGATCGCGTTTCTCCTCTTCCAATTCGCCCGCAATCTCCATCCACTGATCCGACATCTCCTTTAAGTGTGGCGAGATGTATCCTGACGATGGTATCAGAATAAACAGCTTGTGCACTGGGAAAATTACTTCGTGTTTGTCTTCAAAGTTTTCTATCCTTTCAATAATGCTCTTGCTATCGGAGGTGCCGCGATTCGGTAGGATAAATCGCAGATAACCGTAGTAGAAACCGTAGGCCATACCCGTGCCATGATCCAGACCTTTCATGATGTCGAGATCGAGCAGCGGTCCTCTCTCCCTCTTGGCCAGATCCGTTATCTTCAGTAAGTAGAAGGAGAATATCATTGACGGCACATAGACGTCGGGACCGAAATCCCATACGTGACTCAACGGGCATTCTCGAACGATCGTCGTCGACGTGATAAGGAATAAAAACACGCCGATGAGAACGACCACCGCGGACGCGATGTTCAGAATAAAGTAATAACTGATGATGGATGAGAAACTTTGTCTGGACCGCGGATCCATGTTCGTCAACGAGATGACCGTCTGACACAGATGCAGCATTACGTCACAAAGTAGAAAGATTACGAGGAATACGGACGTAGTGAGGCACGTCGCTATCACCGACATCATCATCCCGTCTTTCATCACTTTGTACTGTCGCCTCTTACTCGCCATTCGAGTTGTTATATCAAATCAAGTGACGATTAATTGTGAAAGTCGTTTCTCAAGTGCAATATTCTATATCAATTCGTATGACTATAATGTGTCAATTTATTTGACCCGGATATCTTTTTAAGAATGGGAGTCCGAAGAAACATATTACTTTGTCGAGTCTCAATAGGAAGAACTTCGAGTGAGCCTTCGGCAGTTCGTTTGACACGAGAAACAACGCGCTGGATACAGACTGTAAAAACATGAGACAATCCAACATTATAAGAGAGGTGAGTGAAAGAAACAATCATCGATGGTCTTTCGATTTTTCTATGTCTTGACGTAAATTATATTTAGCAAGAATATCGGAATATACGGAGTAGGGAGATAACAAATCCGCAGACATCTAGCAGCTCCCAGGGCAGCTTGGAATCTGTCATATGTCACGCAGCACAAGACGAGACGACGACGCAGAAACAATCTTGGAGCAAGGAGGAGATCGAAAAAACATTATCAAGTCTTCCGAGAGGCGACATAGCTTTATCTCTGATTCCTACTCTTCATGGCGATGCTCTACAAAAAGTTCTGGAAGAATTTCAATGTGTAACTCTCAACAAAAATGAGGATCACATATCGTTGCCCACGTCCGCAGATGAGTACGGAATGATATTAGCATTTCTAATTTATGCGCGTTGCATTAAGATAGAATAAATAAATAAAAGTAAATAAATTCAAATTTTCTTGAAGATCGCCAGTAAATAAATAAAAGAAGTAGTTAAAATCGATCAACACTGGCAATATTTATTGAGGTAAAAAATCACAATCACGATGTTTCGACCATAGATTTTGGTCCTTTTCAAGTGAACTACAAAAAAATTATTTCCAGTAATACAACAATAAGAAAAATTAATGATACTAAATTACATAGATGTTCAAATAAGATTTGAACAACAAGTTATATACATACAGTAATTAAATTAACAGTTCTATCGTGAGAAAAAAGAAATCACTTCGTCAAGATTATCATGTCACTGTCTCCATCAACACACAGAGAAAGACAAAAGTAAATAAATAAATAAAGATAAAAAAATTCAATTTTAAATAGAATTTATTATACTTCTTATAATTTATTGTGTGTATATTCCTATTTTATGTTATAAATTTCTGTTGATAAAAATTGTTTTTGTTGTCAAAAAATCATTCTATTTCTACATTGATCATTTTATTTAACTTATTTATTTTACATATCATAAGATGCTTTATGTAAGTAAAATAATAAAATATTTAATTATAAAATTTAATATTTTTATATTTTATAATTTAATATTTTATATGTTAATTAATTATCCAGTATAATTAACTTAAAACATGCAGAATTTACATGCAGAATTAAGGAAGAGACTATATTGGTTGACGAAAATAGAGCAGCGGCTACCATGACTCCGGTACAACTACTTGCAGAATGGCCGGATACGTGTCTACTGATTTCTAGCTGGCTGGGTCATATAGAAATAGTTAAGGCTTTGATAGAAAAAGGCGTGCCAGTTTCTACGAGAGACAATGATGGAAGATTTATGTCACTTATAATATATAGACGTCTAAAAATTTATCACAAAAAATTGAAATCAAACTTTTGAAAACTATAATTCATTTATTATGATAGTAATAATTTATACTAGCTAGGAATAAACTATCGGATACCTTGATTTATTAGTCAATTAAGCCTGTAATTATAATAAATCATTGGTAAAAATTATACATTTCCACTATCTCCAGGACACTGCTACATCTGGCAGCATGTACCGCGTCCACGAAGATCGTGGAGGAGCTACTGAAACATGATGCTGATTCATGTGAGTGGGATTTCGAGAAGAAATATACCCCGTTGCATTGTGCTGCCGTAGCTGGTTGCGTTGATACAGTTAAATGCTTGATCAAGTCAAAGGCAGATGTGGATGCCAGAAGAAGTCCACTTTATTACGCCGTGTTGAACAATGCTGTGGATTGCGTCGAAACTCTACTGCAAGCAGGTGCTTGTCCTGATAATTCACAGGTGCTTCTTCATCACAACCACAATTTAAACATAAATTTAGTGGAGAAGTAATATTATAAACCAAAAATTGCTAGTGTAAAATTAAAAAGGCAAACTACTAATTATCTGATACAGCGAATTATGTAGAAACAATTAATTTCTTGCTAAAGTAACGTATCTCTTCCAGATATATTTGAGATATCTTCAATGAATTAATTATGATTCGTTGATACAAATATGCCTTTGCATGTGACGGTTACTTTGGGCAATGTTCATTGCATCAAGTTACTGTTGGATCACAATGCGGATGTGACAGTCAAAATGGAACTCACGAAATCGACGCCTCTACACTTGGCGGCGAATAAGGGTAACGTGGAATGCACTAAATTAGGATGCCTGTTGGATGCCGGCGCGAGGACCGATTCAAAGAATGATCAAACGGCGATGCACTTGGCAACGCTCGCTCAATCTGTAGAGACGATAAAGGAGTTGATTAAATTTGGCGCAAATGTGAACGCAGAGGATAAGAAAGGACGCACTCCTCTACATGCTGCGGTTTCAAGTGCCCGGAAAAGCAGCGAACTGATCAAGATTTTAATAAAAGTTTGTAAATAAAAATTCCTTTAACTCACTGAATAGAACACCTTCTTTTAATTAAAGTAATAAAAAAAATTAACTTTACATTTTAAATAAATTTTTTTAATAAATTACGTTAAGTAATTCTATTTATGTAATAAAAAAATTTAAATAATGATTTTTATTCTAACAACAGAAGTAATAAAATTATTTTTTTTTAAAGGCAGGTGCATCAGTTAATAAGGCACACAAGTACGGTTACACACCGGTGCATGTTGCGGCCTTCAACGAGGAATCGCAGACGGTGACGATGTTGTTGTCAAAAGGTGGCGACGTAACAGCGCGTTGCCAAAGACGGCATCACCGCTCTTAGCATCATCGTACGCCGTACATACGCCGCAGCTGTTATCGCAACTTACGACGCGTCTCGATCAAGCAGTCACATTACTCGATCACGAACGTTATATATAGACTGTGAACTGCGAATAGATTTTCGACCATTAGTCGCATTGAGCTGTCGCAACGAAACGGACCTGATGCTCTGTCCGGTGGAGGTCGGTCAAGTTCACAGCATCCTAAAGCATCCATTATGCGATAGTTTTCTCCATCTAAAATGGAAGCGTATTCGCCAGTTTTTCGTGCTCAATCTTCTGTTCCATTTAATCTTTGTCGCTTTCTTCACCGGCTTCGTCTGCGCGACATATTTATGGGACGAAAAACAGTTGAACAGAGCCCTCTTCCTGCCAGTATTAACTGTTACCTGCTTATTTGCGATTAAAGAGATCTTCCAAATTAGCTATGATATTTACTATTATACTAAACGCTGGGAAAATTGGTTACAGTGGAGCGTGATAGTGGCATCCAGCATCATCTTGATTCCTCCACCTCGTCCATGGCAATATCACGTTGCTGCCGTAGGTATTCTGCTGACCTGGATGATGATTGTGATCGGTTATTGTCCCATGTTTTATCTCTATTTACAAATGCTTACGCGAGTGTCCATCAATTTCTTCAAATTTCTCACAGCCTACTTTTGTCTCATAATTGGCTTCTCTCTTAGCTTTAATGTGCTGCACGGCAGTTACAAGTCCTTTACTGATCCGTTGCTCAGTATGCTTAAGATAATAGTTATGATGTCCGGTGAGCTGGAATTCGAGGACGTTTTTCTCAATGAAGAAGCCGCTTAAGTATCCTGGCACGACGCATGTTATGATTCTTTGCTTCGTTATCCTAGTGACAGTGATACTAATGAATCTAATGGTTGGTCTGGCTGTGTGGGATATCCAGGAAATATGTAGAATGGCGGATTTCAAATTGTTGCTATTGGTGCATCATGCCGAGATAATAGGTCGTTTCGGAAATATGCTTTCTAAGTTGATTGATACACTCATGCGTGTAAAATAATACAAGCGTGCAGAAAGACTACACTATTGTTCCATTCATCGCAACAGTGTGCTATACGTATTCGGCCGAATGATCCGCGCGAAAAGTGTCTGCCACGAGAGCTCATTCAGTCGTTATATCGTCTGGCCGACGAGCAGAAAATGCGACGAGGAACTTTCCGCGGTGACGCGTCATCACCCCAAAACCACGTCGCGAAGGAATCGAAGTATGTGGGATTTAACAGGACGTACAGCAATGTCGGTAATCAATAGCAATTGGACGATCTCGTGGCCGAGCTAAAGGAATGTTCCCATGACATCAGTATCAGGTTGGATAGCTTGACGAACAAGATAGAGAGTTTCGCCCGACAGCAGATTTGACGATGCATTTGTAACATTACATCAAAAAAATTATATTCTTAACTTAAGAATATGCCACTTATCTTTAGAATATATACCACTAAAATAAGCGCCAAGAGGATCCTATTATGTTAAGAGGAAAATCTCCTAAAGAGATATTTTTAATACACAGAGAAAAATATTTCTTTGGATTTAATAAATTTTGTTGAAGTCAAATAAATTTAATTATTGGTGTAAAAGTTTTTTCCTCCTAATTTCAAATAATCTGTTTAATATTCTGAATCCCAACAAGGAATTCAGATTAAATAAATTATTTTAAATTTATGCACACAGAAAACCTATGTGTGAGCAGCGTCCCCCTTGATATCAGTTTAATTTCAAGCTGAATGTAAAACTTGACGCTACTGAATAATATACAAATAAATTTGGCAGCGTGGAGTTTTTTAATAATTAAAATTTTTTCAATTACGAGCTACAATCAATTTCATCGTTGAAGAAATCGGGATTCTGACTTTTACGACAAAGATGTAATAACTTTCGATGAAAATATAAACATAATTTTTCTTCATCTAATTATTTATCAGCAGTCAATCACATCTAACACACACACACACAGACAGACACACACACACACGCACACGCACACGCACACGCACACGCACACGCACACACACACGCACGCACACACACACACACACACACTATTGATAAACATAAAATAAAATCGCACTCTTTTATTCTCGACGTAATTTTCTATTTAAATATATTATTAATTTTTGTAGATAATTATGACAACTATTTTACACAATTTTTTTTAATACAGCAATTTTTTATTAAAATAATTTTTTGTAAAATAGTTTTATACAATAATGTTTTACTACTGATTGTGAGATGACTCGACTTTTTTTTTTTACCTTTTTTTGAAAAGGTAATTTTTTTAGGATATCACTAATTTTTGTAGACAATTAAGAAATAACTATTTTGCACATTAACTTTGTTTAATGTAACATTTTTGTAGTTTAAATAATATTATGTCTTGTGTATAAAACAGTTTTTTACAATAACATAAAATTTTTTACAATTTAATACTGACACATGATTAACTTTTTTATACTTTTTAAAAAAGTAATTTTTGAGGATATGTTAAATATCCAAATAAATAAGCAAAGAATCCGCTACCAGCCCCGTCATTTCATTAAAATATGACGATCTTCTCTACTTAATATACTTTTTGCAAACTTCGTAAAGTTAAAATATTAACAAAGCTACATTCTTCAATTAATTACAGGTGAAGTTCACTTTAATAAAATTTTAATTTTAGGTTTAGTTACAAACCTTCGACATTTTCAATGAAGAAAAATCATCTCTAAATAACTTTAGAAATCTGTTATTAATGTTACTAGATAGTGTGATATTGCAGTAGATTGTATATAGGATGAGTTTTATTTCGTGTACCAATTTTTTTTATACGAGGGATTACTGTCCAGGTAGCAAGCACACGTCATTTTGACGTTTTAAACTAGTCATTTTTGGTCATATATCATCAAAATGACTGATTATTGTTACATGACTTTATATTGACGTCTTGATATAACATTATTTTGACGTCATTTTTCAATCATGAAGTGACGATTATTTTATTATGAATGTCATTAGTTAGTACATCGATCCCATAAAAAAAATCTTTCAAAATTTTTTATATAACATTACTTGTTTCGCGATCAGACTTTTTATATATTTATTGTATATATATATATATATATATATATATATATATTTATATTTATATATATATTTATTCATTTTTATATTTATTATATTTATATTTATTATATTATATTTTTATATTTATTATATTATATTTATATTATATTTATGAAATAGAGAGATGAATTGTAGTTTAATATTACTGGCAATAACGAAAGAAATATTACTGAGATATTACTGAAATAGTCAAAATTATTAACTGATTCTTTCAATAAAATATCACTGATTTACAGCGCTGTACTTATAATTACTGTAATCAGTGATTATTTACTGTTTTTCAGTGATAATACACTGATTCACTTTTAGAGAGTGCTTTATTCGACAACATTATTCAATATATTATTATGCTAAGAGAAAGACGTCAAAATGCGGTACATATCATGATGTCAAGAATCTGTGACATTAGACCGTCACTTTTACGTCTTAAAAACGTCAATTCGTGACGTCAAGAATAGTCAGTGAATGACCAATTTGAAACATCAAAATGACGTGTGCTTCCTACCTGGGTGATTGCAATTGCAATAAATTAATCGATACATAGGTAGCAATTATTTGGATACGTATTACATTCGATATGCATGGTCGATTCAAATAATTGACATCTATGGGTACTTTCCGATTCACACATGATGCGCATAAAGTGACAGAAAATGTATAATATGCGTGACATGAACTATACATTTTAAGTATACTATAATAAAGTATACATTTAAAGTATACTATGTGCCGATCAATTCATTCCAATTACAGTTGGTAATTTCTCGCATGATAAAAAAATTATATCTCTCATCGTCACGAGAACACAGCGTCTCTTTCGTCAAATGTGCGAATCATACAAGAAAAATATGTGAAAAATGTAGTCACGACGGTGACGATGACGTATCTTAATTAAATAAAAAGTTTCACATTGAGACTTTGCATCGTTATATTTCTGCTTATAGAGCATATAGAGCAAAAATAAAGACACTTTCCTGATATAAATCAAACCCAAGCAATTGATTGAACCTAATAAGAATTTGATTGATTCAATGATTATTGAGAACCGATAATATGCATTATTCGCAACTTAGCCATTCGCGTAAAGATACACGGTGTGTCTTGCGCCTGAGTGATGATGACTCGACTTCAAGTCACTACCGTGTCTCTTGATACATGTATATATTTATTTATATTTATGTATATTAATATCATTTAATATTTTATATAATTTAAAGTTTATATATACATATAGAATATATTTATAATATATATACATACAGAATATTTCAATATTTCACATTAGTGAAATAAATTATTATTAAAGATAAAAGCAAATAATTAATTCTACAAATAATAAGTATAGTAAAATAAAATAAATTAAATTAAATAAAATAAATTACTCACGATTGTTTCGTCATCGCACGATGCGTTTAATGAGTTACTTTTTCGTTTCTCTCGTTTATTTTTTTCTGCTTTATGATATTCACTTGATATTCAAAATAAGTAATTACGCACTAATCAGCATATGATCGTACAGCAATTTACTTTGTACAACACTCGCGACGTTACACCATGCCTTTTGTCATCTTGCTACATGAAAATAATGCAATATACCTCAAAAAGTTATGACTCACTCGACATTAATTAAAATCAAAATCAAAACGCGTCAATCACTGTGTAAATAAAAATCGTACAAATTAATAATCACTAATTGTAAAAATTATACAGAACAATCGCGTTTTGAAGGATCGATTCTCGACGAACGATTCGAGTCTTCCCGCGAGAAGTCAAAATTGAGTTCGAACGCGTGTCGCGCGTAAACATAATATAACAATTCATCATATAACAATTCTTTTAAAAAAATAACCAGTATATTGAAACAGTTTCACCAACTGGTCAATTGATTGGTTTTTATATCAGTAATTAAATCGGTAAAACTGTTTCGATATATTGATTATTTATTTTAAAAGTTTATTCATTGTTGTCGCGATGTTAACGTACGGAATAAACGGAATACATTCATAAGTTACAATTTTATTATTAATAAATAGTTGATTTGACTATTGCTTTTTCCATTATTCGAAATACTCGATTATACGATTGGAATATAATTAGAATATAATTTCGAAACACGTATTTTGCGTGATGCGTTCATTTAATTAAGCAATTAAAAAGAATCGAATACAATTAAGAATCGATGTGTGTGACCGGAATTAAAATTAGAAATTATCATTTTGTTGCAATCCTTAGGAACAATAATTATTTTTCTTTTAATATTTATAATTAAGAATATTTCGTCCGATGCTTTATCATATAATTATGTGATGATTTAAATATATATAATTCGTTTGAGAACGCTCAGTGAAATGATCGAATGGCAAAATCGAATAATTAACGTAATGGAAAGCCTTGTGATGTATATTAATTGTTTAATAAATAATTAATCTGTGTGTACATGTGTGTGTGATTTTAAAAATATACTTGTATATAAATTCAATTTTCGTATATGACGTCATAGTACGCGTAAAATATTTCGGCAGCGAGGTCAATAACACGACGTTCGGCCTTAATAACGTAGCGCTGTATTATTTACGTAGGCGAAGACCTTGTATCGCACGGCGACATTCTAGTAGTAAAGTAGTGATACGGAACACTTCGTATTATTGAATTCTTTTTCTAACAGTGCGATCGCGATTAATATCGAAATATAATTCGCTACGACTATTACAATTAACAATTAATTAATTCTTAATAAGTAACATGAAATTATATGGCGATGATACATCCATCGAAACGCGATTCTTTATTATTCTAAATAAAAATTGAAACAAAATAGGCAAAAATTATAAATATAACATAGACGACCTTGTATTATTCACACGACATTCCAACGGCAAAGTAGTGATACAAAACACTTCATATTATTGAATTCTTTTCCTAAACGCGATCGCGATTAGTATTGAAATATAATTCGCTACTATTGTAGAGCGAATCATACTTCTTTATCTCTTATACGATATATTAATGTGCGTTTCTCGTAATTATTCCGCGATCGGGAGTGCAAAAGTCTCGCGATCGTTTCTATAGCATATGACTAAATATAATTAATTGTTTGTTCGCGAGTGAATATGAATGCTATGAGGAAACAGCAAAGGATGAAGAAGAAAAAAGAAGGACATCTGGAAAAGTATACCGGACACTCAGAGAGCAGTGAAAGAGCCTGAAGCAGTCAGAGAGATATGTGGTGAGTAATTTCTAAAAATTATTTATTATTATTATCAGTGAGTAATTTATAAAAATTATTTATTTATTATTATTATTTATATATATTGTTTTTAAAATAGCTATATTGCTTATTATTTTTTTATTTTCTCAATGGTATATATAATTCGCTCTAAAAATCACGTAATATAACGCATGTATGAAATATTCCAGGTTTTATTTTAACACATTTAAAGTATCTATATTAAAGCATTTATAATATTTTTGTTATTAGTTAATATTTTTATATATAAATATTTTAATATTTTATAAAATATTTTTAAAATAATATAATTATTTAAATATTTCATATATGAAAATTAACATACTCTCTTTATATAATTATATTTTTCAAAAATTTTTAATAAAGAAACACTTTTTTGCTAGTTTTACATTTAAAGTATTAATATCAGAGATAAATCTCTCTTAAAAGATAAAAAAATTGATTGCGTGTAATAATTAGTTTTACAAAATAAATTATTTTGAGTTTTATAAAGAATAGATCTATAAGAATATTAATTGATTATATTTGATTTTCATTTTTGACATATTGATTTAAAAATAGAAGTGCGTAACAAGAATTAAAATTAATAATTTGAATTGTATTTAGATTAAAAAGTTGAACGATAAAACATCGAATAAAATACAGTTAATCTTTAAGTATCGTTAAAGAAATAATTATTCTTATAAAAATCACAATAAAATAAATTATCGTTTTATTGCTATGTGTTAACTATTAAATGCAACAGAAAAATTAATTTCTTGATACTTTTTCATTTGATGTTGCTAAATATTCAAATTGAATTTTTTTTTAATTTCGCTGTTATCAGATTTGACTTGTCTCGAGCACATTTGGTACCCTAAAATTATTATTATTTACATACTTAACCGAGCAACGATAAAAGAGGAGGTATTTCATGTTTCCTAAATATACTCGATTGTAACATGTCTATAAAAATCGTTATATCCAGTCATTTTTTAATAAAAAAAGACATTTCTTAAAATGGAAGAACATGTTTTTTTTCACACGAATTTTAATCTCATATATTAAAAATGATAACAAGGATAACAGTCATTAATTCGCTGTCGATGTATATTATATTATAATACATATTTTGCTTTGCATATTGTCGAATTTTTTCTAAACACGATTACGATTAGTATCGAAACATGATTTGATATAATTATTAATAATTAAAAATTAAGTATTTTATAATAAACGATATGAAAATGTATCGCAACGATAAATCTTTATCGAATCACAATCATTAATTACTGCGAATAAAAATTGAAAAAGGGAACATAAAAGGGGATAAAGAAATTAATTTGATTTATTAATTATGATCTTTCGATTATTGATGCTTATTATAATAATTTCTCTAACGATACTTATTAAAATTGAATAAATTTTGACCAATGCTTTAAATTTTCTTAATCGACAATCATTCATAGAATATTTCAACGACGTTTTATGACTTACGATCATTCGCAGAGTAACCTTGAATAATAAAGTAGTGATGTTTCATATATTATCAAATTCTCTCTCTACATAGTCAATCTTGGCGATATAAACAGTACTACGGTAATGTTTCTGACCTACGATCATTCCCTCAGTGGCTTCGAACAGTGAGGTAATGATGTGAGACGTTCCATATATTATCAAATTTTTTTCTCTAACAATTATTTTGAACATTGCTGTATATAATAGAATTTCTCTTATCTTTTATATTTTTATTTATCGTTTATATTTGCGAATTAAAATTTATATAGTATATTACAAAATTAATTATATATTATATTATATATAAAATTATATATAATATAATATAACCTTCCCATGGGGTACACCTTGTCGCGGTGGGAGGGCTTAGTACCTGGACGGTGCCTTGAGGTTTATCTTAAATTTTTCAATTTATGATAAATCTTAAGATGCCTGAATGGGAAGCCAAGTACCCTTTCGCGTCGTCGGTGCCATCAACGCGTCGCGTTAAGTATATACATATTAGGGAGTGCCGTTAAAGGTATATACATCGCGCGATCATATATAAAATTTTTAATCGCATCGAAATAGTGCGGAAGTGCCGTTCAGTATCGCGCGTAAAATAACGAAAATAGCGATATAAAAATGTCGCTCGCGAGTGCGGGAGTGTCGTCAAAGTATCGCGCGCCAACAACATGAGAGGAGGAGAGGGCCTAGGAGAGGCATCGGGCTCCGGCAGAGCATCCTTCTGGTAAGCAATTTATTTATTTGTAATTATATATTAAATATTAAATATTATATTTATTATAATTTAAATTAAACAATTAATCGCAACAATTAATTTGATGTTTTTATTTATATTTAAATAAGGCAGAATTAAAGAAAAAGGTTTTTAAATTAAAGCTATAATTGTAAAGGTGTAAGCTTTTATAAAGTTATAAGAGAATTATTAGTAACGTTTTTTAAAATTTATAGAATTATTTTATTAATCTGCTATTATTATATGCATCGAATATAAAATTCAATGTATACAATAATTTTTGTAATATTTAATTATTTTGAACGCTGCTACATTGAAATCTTCTTTTGCATGTTATAGATCGATGCAACAACCCTGATGATCTGAGAGGAGGAGCAGGCCTAGGAGAGGCATCCTGCACCGGCGGATCTGATGGTGAATATTATTATTTATATATTAATTGTTATAAATCGTTAACTTGTTATAAACGAACAATAATTCGATCTTATTATTTAAATGAATTGAAAAGAAAGATTTTTTAAAAAGTCATATAAAATTTTCTATTTAAAAAACAGTTTCAAAAATTTATAAAATTTTTCCATGCGTATTTATCTCCTTATTATTTTACACATTGGATATAAAATTCCGTGCGATAAAAATTTTTTTAAATATTAATTGCATTTTGTGAGCATTATTATAAATGAATTTTATATTTGTATGTTACAGACAACTAGCTTCGATAACATCTCCGCTGTTGCGCATCAGTGCCGGTGAGTGAAAAAAACTTTTATTTAATTTTAAGGTAACGGATTCGTAGAAATTGCAGATGTAGATGTAGATGAAGATTGTAGATTGTAGATAAATCCGTTTTCTTAAAATGGATGAGCTAGGATGGATTAAATTAAATAAATTAAATTAAATAATTAAATTAAATAATTAAATTAAATTAATTTAATTAAATTTTAATAAGTTCTTTCGAACTTATGCTTTACATCTATTGCGAAAATATATTGAAATATTAATTAAAAAAAGAGGAGATCAAGAAAAGATTTTTTTGTAAAGATTTTGTCTAATTTATTAAATAAAGGACATCCATTAACAATTATTAATTTTTATCAATTTTTGATGCTAACTTTCTTATAATACGCACTTATTTTCTAATTGTTTATAGCTCATCCATCGTAAAATTTGTTTGTAGATATTGTTTTTAAACTTTACTTTAACTTAATAAAGCCAACTGATTAATTAATTAAATAATTTGTAATATGATAAAAATACACACATTAATTATATATTTTATTATAAAATATAATTTATAGAAATTTGTAGTAATTTGGTTTTATTTCAGTTAAAATAAAATTATATTCAAAATTTAACGAGCGATCGTGAAATCGAACGATCGTTATTAAATGAGCATAAATATTACGCTCTTTTGCCGGTAATTCCGGCAAAAGAAGGGGTAATTATCTCCTTCTTTGATTTCTGGTTAGAGATCGAGAAAGAAAGTGGCCAGGATTAACGAAAGGTAAGTTAAACTGGCCTGAAGAGTACGGTTAGGGTAAAATATATATACATAATTAGGTGAAGTGATGATTAAAGATAGGTTACTCAAATCTCGAATAATTTTAGTTAATTAGGAAGTAGAGTTGTTAAGGTTATTAAGTAAAATCATTAGAATTCTTCTATTGATATTAGGGTTGATAGCTCTTAAGAGGACTCTTAATCATTAGAATTCTGTAATAGTAGAATTGTTAGGGCTATGAAGTAAGATTCATTCTTTCTTTTAATATTCCATTAATATTTCGTTTAATATGGAGATGTGGGGAAATGGAGATATGCCATCTCGAGACTGCGGCCATCTCGAGATTGAGGTCATATTTTTATTTTAAACTGAACTGTTTTGAGAAACAATTATAATATATTACGCGATAAATGACTTGATAATTTTGATGAAAATGTATAAAAGAAAATGCATGAAATCACTTTTATACGAGTATACAGATATGGAAATGTGGAGAAATGGAGAAATGGAGATGTGGAGAAATGGAGAAATGGAGATATGTCAATTCGAGATTGCATTGAAGTTATATTTTTACTTTAAATTGAACTGTTTTGCGAAACAATCATAATATTGTACATTACGATGGACGCGATGGTTGACATGATAATTTTTATGAAAATAAATAGGAAAGAATGCATGCAACCATGTATGAGTATGAACCATTATATGAGTGTACAGATATGGAGAAATGAAGAAATGAAGAAATGAAGATGTGGAGAAATGAAGAAATGGAGAAGTAGAGATATGCCAACTCGAAACTTCATTGAAGTTATATTTTTATTTTAAATGGAACTGTTTTGAGAAACAATTATAATATATTACGCGATAAATGTCTTGATAATTTTTATGAAAATATATAACAGAAGATGCATGCAACCTTGTTTATATGAGTATACAGATATGGACATATGTGGAGAAATAGATAAATGGAGAAATAGAGAAATGGAGATGTGGAAAAATGGAGAAATGGAGAAATTGAGATATGGAGAAATGGAGATGTGGAGATGTGGAGAAGATGAGATGTGTCAACTCGAGACTGCATTGAAGTTATATTATTACTTTAAATTGAACTGTTTTCAGAAACAATCATAATATATTACGATCTATGCGATAAATGACTTGATAATTTTGATGAAAATATATAAAAGAAGATGCATGCGACCATGTTTACATGAGTATACAGATATGGAGATGTGGTGAAATGGAGAAATGGAGATATGGATAAATGTCAATTCAAGACTGCAATAAAGTTATATTTTTATTTTAAATTGAACTGTTTTGAGAAACAATCATAATCATATTTCGATCTACGCGATAGCTAACTTGATAATTTTTATAGACATATATAAGAAAGGATGCTTTCGACCATGTTTACATGAGTATACAGATATGAATATTCTGAATATTATCGATTTATTTATTCGTTGCATTTTCTCGGGAATTTTAAATGGCGATTTATCTTATAATTTAATCGTTGACTTATACATTGAAGCTTTGTTTATCTTCCCACGTCTTTGAATATTGTTTTTAATAATTTGTGCAAAATGCTGGTAGTGCAAATATTTTCTTCTATAATTTAAAAGACAATCGATAACTTTATTAATGACTATTTTAAACATAATTCTTTACATTATTTAAATCTTATTAAACTCTACAATTACATCGATTATTAGAGGGACTTTGAAAATCATTCGTTCCGTTATTTCCTATTAAACCATAACACGATTTTTAATTATATTTTAAAGCTTATAGAGCTCATTTCATCTTATTCAGCTAATTATGCGCGAAATAGGATATGTATTTTAATCGTGAAATTCGTATAAAGTCGCATATTAATGGCAAATAAATCTGACAGTGAATTTTATGTTCATAAACAATACGGATCACAAATGTTTGTCAAAATATCTTCGTCTGTCATCATTTGTGTGATAATAATTATATCGCACGCGTGTCTATTGATGGTTTCGATTATCATATTATAAAAATTATGCGTATCTCGCCATCAAATATTCCGATTATTGTCGATTTATTTATTCGTCGCGTTTTCTCGCAAATTTTAAATCGCGATTTATTTAGTAATTTAATTGTTGATTTCGAAGTTTATTCTATCTTTTCATTTTGAATATTTTCTTTGATAATCTATACATAATGCGCCAGTAATGCAAATACTTTTTTTTACAATCGAAGAAACGATCACTAATTTTATTAATGAATGTTTTAATCACGTTTTATTTACGTTATATAAAACTTATTAAATTCTATTATTACATATCTGTTATTAATAATAAATGTCGCGTAATTAATCTTCGCTGATCAGTCTCGTCTGGACTATGTAAAAATTTTTAGTAAATTTTATATTATACATATATTTTGGACATTTTCGTGTAATAATTTATTCCATGTAATAAATTATTTTATATTAACAAAACTAAATGAATAAACTTTGTTTAACTTTGTTTAATTAACTTTGTTTAATTTATTTTATATTAAATTTTGAATTATATTTTATATTAAATTTGTATTATATTTTGTCATATATTTTGTAATATACATATATTTAGCATAAAAATATTATATTAAGCATAAAAATATTATGTTGATATTAAAATTATAATAAAAATATATGTATAAAAATATATGCATAAAAATATATGTTGATATTAAAATTATAATAAAAATATATAAAAATAATGTTAGCTGTATTAGAGTGGAACATATGAACATATTCTTTATATTTTATATAAAGGAAAAGATTTAAAATATTTTGCAACGTTTATATTTTTCGAGTTTTAATTATAAAAACTTCAGAGGAATCAGTGATTAATTTGACAAATTCTATACATGTATTAATAATTAAATTTTTAAATAAAAAAATTATTGATAAATATCAAAGATCAGTTTACTGCTAATTAAGAAGATTTATAGAAATACGGTTTTGTGTTTTGTAAATAAAAAGATATAAAATATGACAATGAGTATAGAAAAATATTTATTTCATCTTTGAATATTACAGTATTTTTCGCGATTGAATAATTGATTTACTATCGATTTAAATACATAAGTATCTAATTGTTATACAGCACTACCGGCATTTCGTCTATATAGCACGGAACAAAACCAGAAATTGTGCACATTATATATTACCCTTCGAGAACATTCATGGAATTTGGCTTTGTAGTTCATGTCTACGTTTTCAATGTTCATAGAGGGAGTATCGCTTTTAGGGATCATCTAAAAGCAGGCCATGACACCTCTCAGTCTTCTCTCTGATACCAAGAAGGAGTACTAAGTACTAAGAATTTGACACGTTTGAGAAATTAGGACAAACATAAGCTGAAGAAATAAACAATGACGATGCAAGAAGTAAATAAAACGAAGAAGAAAAGTACACAAAAGGAAAATATAATTAATAAAGAAGAAAACAAGGTGGACAAGCCTGTTGAATTGTGAGTATATTTATAAATTGCATTTATTGAATTATAAATATTTAGGACACACACCGGTCTTCTACATTTATAAATAATCGGATATATACAAATAAAAAAACATTATTATTTTGATAAAATTACTTCTGCTTAAGTAATTATTTAATTTATTTAATTTATTAATATTTATAAAATTTACTTTATTTAATTTATAAAATTGTATTAATTATATTAAATTAATAATAAATTAATAATAATAAAATTATATTATATTAAATTAATTTATAAAATTTATTTATAAAATTGAATTAAAAGTATACGATTCCTATTTTCAATTTAGGAAATATGGACCTGTTGTAACTTTTCCATATCAAAGAGTGTGGTCTAGATGCATTCTGATACTAGGAGTATTATTAATAGTTTGGTATAATAGCAGACAGGCCAAGGAAGTATCTTTGGCAAAGCAGAAAGATGTGCTGGTAAGTCGTACACAGAATGTTGACTGTTCTGTGGATTATAGAGACGAGTTAGAAAAATACCCTGGCTGTGTACCAGAGAAATGTGGCAGAGTCGTTACCGATAAACTTGTCTCGACAACAGAGGTAGATGTTTTACTGAAGTTAGCAAAAGCTGGATTAGATTTGGCTGGATCCGATGGCGGTGCTAGTATTCTGGATCTTCATTCTGGCGCTCTCAGCAAAGGGCAAGGCTTTATCAATATTTACAAACATCCGGCAGCAAAGAAGTTATTTAATAATATGGATTTAACAATTTATAGGTATGATTCTTCTTAATTCTATATGAATATTGTGAGAATTAAATGTAAAGAAAAAAACAAAAATTCTTGCAGAATTTTCTAAAATTAATGACACAAAAATCGATTAAATTTGTTAGATACATGTAAATAAATTATTTTTATAAATATTCCAAATCTAGCTTTTAAAATAAAAATACATATTTAAATAACAGAATTATTACATACATAAATCAACATTTAAACACATACGCATATCTTATTGTATATTTATCATATATCTAATATTTAAGTGAGAAAAGATACATATTTAAATTAATAATATATTGCGTTTAATTTAGGGTAGTGAAAACGAAAATACAACATGCAGTGGCACACAATTTTGGAGTAGATGTAGATAAAATCTATCTAACTAAACCTACATTTTTTTCGCGAATAACTAATAAACCTGCAAAAACCATACATGACGAATACTGGCATCCACATGTTGATAAGGTTTGGTTTGAAACATTATATAACACTCTTAATTAATACAATTATACAAATATAAAGAGATCTTTTTTTTAACTTTTAACGATTGAAAAAAAATTAAAATGTAAAATTTTAGGAGACATATGAATCGTTTCATTATACATCACTGCTGTATTTAAATGATTACGAAAAAAATTTCGAGGGTGGTCGGTTTGTATTCATGGACGAGAACAATGTCAACTCAACAATAGAACCAAGAAAAGGTAAGATTTACATCCGATTAAATAAATCTATCCTGTATGTAAAAATAAAATAATGATTTAACAATATTTGTTCACAGGCAGAGTCTCGATTTTCACCTCGGGGAGTGAAAATTTGCATTTAGTTGAAAAAGTAAAATCTGGTACCCGTTATGCTTTAACAATCTCTTTCACGTGCGATAAAGACGCCGCGATATCCGAATCGCATTTTACCGATGCATTAAATTAAATTGTTTATTTTGTTAATTTCATTGTATATACTGTCCTTTTATCGAGTATATATATATATATATATATATATATATATATATATATATATATATATATATATATATAAGTTTCCATTATTCATTAAATAATTTGCACAAAGAAAATATCTAAAAAAAAAAATCATATAAATATAAATTTGTTTAATCAAATACGATAAAATGTCAATTATTTATACTATCTGTTAAAAATGCATTTATAAATCTTTCAAAATTATTAATAGTAATAAATCTTTTTTTTCTTAATTATATTTTTCATGTAGTTTACATATAATTGATCAATTAAAAACGAGACTTATCTCTCGATGAAAACAAAGCTGTGTTGTGTCATCAGCATAAGTCGTTATACTAGAAGATTTAGCAACATGACGCGCAATTGTACCTGCGTTTATAATTCTCAATCGACTAACAATTAATGGTTCAAAGCGATGCTACGAATTCCACGTTATGAATTGCGTTTCGATTTCTTTGTCGTTGTAGATAATTTCTGTCATTTACTGTATTTGCATCATGTTATCCTTTGATGCCGAGCATATTAGACATCCAGGTTCACACACTTGAAATAATGAAAAATCATTAATCTTCGCAGAATGACTTCCATGTATGAACAGAAATTCAGGACTGTCTTCGGCATCCTCGCTGGATTGCTTCTTACATTCCAAACTCACAATTGTTTGTGCCGCTCTATTCGCCTATATTATCTTATGTGTAGATTATCGAAATGATTTCTTTTATAAATTTCATTAGATTCACATGTAATCGAACATCATCATAATAATATTAAAGGAAGATATTGTTTATATAAGTTTTTTCGAAAATTTATTTGATTATATAATCAGAGAGTTTCGGGGAGATAAATATATTTTATATAAATTTGCATTATTAATTTGTACGTATATTATATACCTACGATGAATAAGTATACATTTTGAAAATATAACACAAATATATACATAATATGTTGAAAGTGTTAATAAAAAATACAGATAGTATATATTTATTTAATATGCCAAACTTTTAATCATTAAATGGAATGAAACATAAATTACATATTGTGCGATAAATCTTGGAATAATCTCTCTTCACTAATTAAATTTTCATTATATCGAATGTGAAGAGTCAGTAATTAAAAACTGTATTAAGCAATGCATTGATATATCTTGTTGTTATTTACAATTTCATCATGCTATATAATGATGAAGCATTGCAGAAACTCCATTAAATGCTAGAAATAACGAGATCGACCCGCTTAAATCAAAGTATCATTAATTACTAAGTGGAGAAAAAAATAAAAATAATATATAATTATATAATTTAAATAAATAGATACGCACGCGCATTAAATTTGTGTCCACTTTGGAAATATCACGGAAAAGCTTACACAGTCTTAAAAACAAATTATTGATCCCATGTACTTAAAAATTATACGAACTTACTATATTTAATTTAAATTAATTAATAATAAGGGAAGTACTAGTATACCATTTTAAAAAGCTGTATCTCGTGCATTTCTCATTTTGTACGTTTTACTTGGTTGCAAAGAGATTTTCTGGTTTGTAATATTGGAGAGGATATGAGAAGAGATATATATGCAAAAGATTCCTATGTAAAGATGTGTCACTTTATACAGCATAAAATCTGCTATTGCGGCAATGTGCAAAGAATGTGCAAACATATGATCACGTCAATGTAATTACGTGATGAAATATATTCTACAACATTCCTGCAACCTTGTGAAGATTAAGTTCTACCGATACCGTGTTATGCGTGAAGCTATTCTCTTAGACATGATAACATTTTTACACGAATTCTAATTACGTTATACGCTTCATTTTAACGAACGTTTTCTCGCGTTTTACAGATTACACTTGCAAGAGACTTGCGATCCTCTTTGCGCTTGTCCCCAGTAATATCGTTCTGTGATTGCCATTTACTTCTTCCACTCTTACAGGTTGTACGCAGATCTGAAAAAGAGCAAAGTATGTATAAATCTTTAAGTATATGATTCGCATATTGTTTCTTTTATATGTGAAAAAAAGATTGAGAGAATTATTTAGCTTTCAAAAAATATCTATCAAATATATAAAAATGTTTATCAACATTTTATTTATTTATTCCACTAATTTTTAATTAGATGTGGCAGATGTGGTAAATATTTATGCTAATACACTCCCAATTTTCTATTTTTCGAATAATTATATAATAAATATAGCATTAAAAAAACGGAATATATTCGATAAAAATTTTTAAAAATATATTGGAATAAAAATGTTTGAATTCTTTTTTAATTTTTAATCAATTCATAATTTTAAAAGAAATTTGAAGAGAAAAGGGAAAAATAATATTAACTATTAAATATTAATAATATTAATATTAAATAATAATTTTTTAATTAATAATATTGATTAAAAATAATATTAATATTAAAGAAATATAAAAATAATATTGCGCATAAATTTAACGAAAGAAACGAAAAGACGGAAATAAATCTCTTACCTGTGATAAATTGTGATCTTCTGCTATAGGTATAAAGTTTTCTTTAGCCTTAATTAGTGTCACTGGTCCTTCAATTTTTTTATCCGGAGAATACATTGTAGCGGCCGCCAATTTTTTGAACAGAAGATATCCAGCGACTTTTAAATCTTCTTCCACAAACGGAGTGTTACCTATTACCTCTAACATTTTATCAAACATCTCTTCCTCCGATTTGCTCTGCTTTAGAACCTCGTATGCCTGGAATGAAACATATAGATTATAAAATAATTCGATATCTCGATTATACATATATGCACTCTGATTATTTATGCGTGGATATTTATGGATCATTTTTATGTCATCATAAACAATAAAATGTTAACAATAAAAATGAGGAAAAAAACACGTAAGTCATTTAATAGTTATTATCAAACGATTCATTACTTTTCAAAAGTAAACAAAAATCATGAATTATTTATAAACAATAAACATTTAATTGTATATAGTATATTATGCATTGACATCTGAATCACTTTTGCAGAAGCAAATGACATTATTCATGACACAACTTTGCACAATCCATGCGAGCTGAACTTGATGTCAATGATTGGAATAAATCGAATTGTTAATCAATATTTGTTGTTGAATCTTATTTGTGCTTCCATGAGATGTAGTATCTGTCTTTGAATGTTCGCGTGCAATTAGCTCTTAAAATAATGAAAAATATATTTCCATAGACATAGAAGAAAGATGTGCAGACATCATGGTACTCACTTCCGGATAAGTGACATTCTTGTTAAATTGAATGCTGAAATACGCCAATGATTTCATACAGCCTTCGGAAACGAGGTAGTTCGATGTATCTATTTTGCCGATCATTTCGCATTGTTGTCGCACAAACTCTATTGAGCCGTCGATTAGACTCAGACTGACATTCTCTCCAACGTACTCCAGCTGCAGAGTCATCTCGATAGCGATGCAAGTTCCAAACGAGTATCCTGCCAGGTGATAAGGTCCCTTCTTTTGAACCTCTTTGATTTTCTTGATATAAAACTCGGCCAATTCCTGTATTGTATCATGCGGCGCACGTTCGACGCTTTGCAGACCCCAAAGTGGTCTGTCGAGTTCCTTGGCTACATGTTCCAACGGTTTGATCAGACCCTCAATCGCATGAACGATAAATAATGGCGTTCCATTTGCGCTCTTTGTTTTCAATTGGACGAGAGCTTCCTTGGGCAGCACTTCACCCGGCCATTGCAATATCAGCATATTACTGGCAGCATTTTTGTCCGAATTTACGGTAGCTTTCGGGACAGCAAGTTGCTTACTCGTCTCACCGGTCGATGAAGATAATTCTTCTAATTTGGCGAACGTCAAGGCGCGGATCTCTTGAGGCGACAGCACGATATCGTAATTTCTTTCAAGAGTCTGTTTTATTTCTGTGCCCATCAACGAGTCCATACCCAAATCGGCCAGGGTACCGTTGACTGAACTGACGTCTTTAACACCTAAGATATTGGCGACAGCTTCGATGAGACCAGCTTTGTTACCGTCATTCGTGGATTTGTGTTTCTCCGCCAATACTGCGGAACATAGCACCGGATGCGGTTGTTGTAAGAACATATCCATAGTCGCCAGGCAGCTCGTCATGTGTTGTGGCATAGTACCACCAATTTCCGTGTCGTTACCTCCCATCGTTTCTAAAAGAGTAACAATTGTATAAGTAATAGATCATACAGAATGGTTTAAAAGTCTGGAAACGGTCAATTATCTCCGAAAATAGTGGTCCTGTGAGAAAATGTTTCAGACAAAAGTTGTAGGGTTTTAAGTGACGCATTACATAGTAATACTTACTATGACTTTGTAGAGTGTTGTTAAAATCACGTCAAGACCACCTTCAATTTCTTAAAAAGAACCCCCTATTTTACGTATTCTTGTAGCTTATCTCGAGAGCTTTCCAAAACACTATAATTAGTTAGTTTTCATTGAGTACTTTCCGAATTATGAAGCTTGAAATCATTTTTTAATTTTACATATTTCGTAAAATATTTTGTAAAATATGTATTTTTTGATTATCTTACCTTAATACTTTTATGTACAAAATAATGAGAGGAATCAATTGCTGTAAAGAAAACACATAGTTTATTTTTAAGAAAAAATATGTAATTGTTAATTGCAAATTACATATTTTTTCTTTGAAACAACTATGTATTTTCTTTACACCAATTGATTCTTCTCATTATTTTGTACATAAAAGTATTAAGGTAAGATAATCGAAAAATGAATATTTTTCTAGATATTTTATGGTTTATGTAAAATTAAGAAATGATTTCAAGTCTCATAACTCGGAAAGTACTCAATAAAATAAAAATAAAAAAATACTTTATTATAGTGTTTTGAAAAGCTCTCGAGGTAAGTTACAAGAATATGTAATTAAAAATAGGGGATTCCATTTAAGAAATTTAAGATGATCTTCATAACAATCTGTGACCTTAATAACAATCTTCAAGATCATAGTAATATTACTGTGTAATGCGTCACTTAAAACCCTACAACTTTTGTCTGAAACATTTTCCCACAGGACCACTATTTTCGGAGATAATTGAACGTTTCCAGACTTTTAATCCTGTATAAAATGCAACGTACAATGATTTTAGAACAATAATATACGTGCATGTGCATGCATATGCTTAATTTCTAATTTTTTATCGTTATTATCTTTCTTTTATCGTTATTATCTTTCTTCGGAATAAAAGAAATCATGCAATCATCGCTATCATTGCTCAATGAAATTATTAATGAATATGAATGCTTTTTAAGATAAAATAAAAGGATGGATTTATAGAAATAAAGGCTCGCAAAAATTAGGAAATTACAGATCCAGGAAGTTATCTTAAGACAGACCCGAATCTTTCAAAGAAACTACATTTCGTATACATGTGATATACCTATGATTAAGCCAACATCTCCAATGGCACCCCATTGAATAGCCAGACCAGGTAAACCATTGGCTTGCCTCTGCTCTATCATTCTTTCCATAGCTGAATTGGCAAAACCGTAATTGGTTTGACCAGCATTGCCACGGCCACACGATACTGATGAGAATACCACGAAGTAATCGAGCGATGGACAAGACTTCCTCGATACCGCATCCAAATTTCTTGTACCGTCGACTTTTGGCAGGATCACCGTTTTGAAGTCGGCCTCCGTCAAGTTCTCAATTAGCGCGTCGCACAGGACAGCTGCGAGGTTGAATATGCCACCCACCGGAGCCAATCGATTGCTTTCTTGAATCAGGCGTTCCGTACCCGATACAGTTGTAACATCTGCGGTGGAGATGAAAATCTTGACGCCATTCTCGCGCCAGCGTCGCACGCACAACGACTGATAACCGGTGCGTATGCCTGAGCGTGACACGAGAACGATGAACTTGGCGCCACGGGCTATTATCCAGTTGGCCAACTCGAGACCGAAGCCACCGAGACCACCGATTAATACGTACGACTTCTCCGGATTCATGTAAGTACGCGGTATGGCAGCTACTATCTTGGGCGTGGGCGGGACGCGTCTCTTCGACTCCTCGTTCCGAATCTTCAGTAATACCTTGCCAATATGTTTGCCGGTCGCCATGAATCTGAATCCCTGCTCGAGCTGCTGCTCCGAAAAGACGGTCGAAGGTAAAAGACGCACCGCACCATTCTTGATTCCTTCTGAAACGAGTCTTACTACTTCCTTCTTCTCCGCGCAATCCTGGTCGAATAGCGCATCCAACAATATCCCGTGGAAAGCCGTATTTTTCAGAAACATGGACATCCCTACGTTGTTGTCATTCGATAGATCGTACTTGCCAATCTCGAGGAAACGACCGTTCAACGCGAGACACCGTACGCTGGCTTGCAGCTTCTCCTCCGCCAGCGAGTTCAGCACCACGTCAACTCCACGTCCTTGGGTCTCGGTGAGTACCAGCTGTTCGAAGCTCGTGTCCCGAGAATTGCCGATATGTCTGTCGGTCAATTGAGGGAAGATTTTCTTAAGGTATTCCCTTTTCTCAGGTGTGCCAACAGTGGTGAAGACTGTGCAACCGGCGTGCAGAGAGATGGCGATCGCGGCTTGACCGACGCCGCCTGTGCCAGCGTGAATCAACACACTTTCGCCCGCTTTTAGCTGACCTCGTACGAACAGAGCGTAATAACTGGTTGCGTAAGCGACAGGTATTGTCGCAGCCTGCTCCAATGTCCACTTGTCGGGTACCTCCCAGAGGAAACCGAGATCCGCCACTATGGTCGTCGCCAGTCCTCTAGCTTCGACCATACCCATCACGCGACGTCCACCCGCATCTCTCCCGGAGAACTCCAATCCCAATATACAATCCTCCGTGGCCATTTTTCCTGGCAGAGCGTCCGGTGGCAGCTTTCCGGTCGCCAGCATGATATCTCTATAATGTAACATGTTTCATCCAGGTGTCATCCTCATCTCTAAGCGACTAATTCAAGATAATCTGAGTGAAAATTTACCTGAAATTTAAAGGAGCGTAATACACGCTGCAGAGCGTTGTATTTGAAGAATTGTCGGGCCGATAGTAACTCAACGGGCCTTCGATCCATCTCAAACTGCTCAAGTCTCCTCGCACCAACGAGTTTACATAAGCGTGCTCCACCTGCAGAGAAGACACGTTGCTCTGTTGATCCAACAGCAAGTGCGTATAGCTGCCCCATTGACCTCCCTTTAACACGTTGGCCACCAATCCCTTATCCAACTGCTCTGCATAGAATTGCGTGGATAAACTGAACTTGGGAGCATTCTTGTCCTGGATAAAAACATAACGTGCGTTCGCACCGCCAGACTCTCTTCGTATACAATTCATGAGTCCGACTAGACCTACAAACAGAGAAATGATTTGTTTTGTTAACATAATACAATCAAGAAAATTGTTTAAACGTTTCTTTTCGCTAAAACTAAATTTTACCGAGTAACGGTTCGCCCTGGGATACAAGAAGCACTTGCTGATCCTCGCTGTCAGCTTTCTTCAGTGCCGCTTTTAAACCCTCCAACCACGAGAAATTCTTCTCCACGATCTGTATTATAGTTGGTTCCTTGCTCTTCTCAAGTTTTTTCAGCAACAGATAAGTCTTTCCTATGGGATCAATCTGTTTCGCGACCAATATTAGGTCTGTTTGCTTCAGCGCGAGTTTAAGATTCAATTGTGCGACGGTCTCTTCCAGGAGAACGAAACCGTTAGGTTTCAAAGCAGCCGCCAGATTTTTCAGAACACCATAAGATTTGTTAGATATAACATCCGCTGCCATTATCAAATTCATATCATGAATAGAAGATATATCATTCGTATCCTCCGCCATAATTTCAATATCCACTTGGCTAGAAACTGTTGCATAATTAGTGGGAGACCCAGCAATCAATTTTAAATCGAGCTGAAATAATTAAAGCACAATTTTTTGTAAAATGAATTTACTAAGTATACATGATGTTTCAGATCACCTGTACCACCCATTTAAAAACTAGAGAAGTGATTATTTCAAAAAAGCAAAAACATTTTCTTCATAAATTGGGTGCGTTCTATAGAATGGTGATATTTTCAACTTCTGCTTCCGGCCGGAAATAGGCGATTCAGACCAGAAGTGCATTTTTTAAAATAAAACTCCCTATTTTTCATTGCATATTCTTGTAGCTTACCTCGAGAGTTTTCCAAAACACTATAATAAATTATTTTTCCATCAAGTACTTTTCGAGTTATGAGGCTTGAAATCATTACTTAATTTTACATAACCATAAAATATCTTATAAAATATTCATTTTTCAATTATCTTACCTTAATACTTTTATGCACAAAATAATGAGAGGAATCAATTGGTGTAAAGAAAACATACAGTTGTTTTTAAAAAAAAAATGGAATTGTTAATATAGAATTGTTGTTGCAAATTACATATTTTTTCTTAGAAACAACTGTGTTTTCTTTATACCAATTGATTTCTCCCATTATTTTGTACATAAAAGTATTAAGGTAAGATAATCAAAAAATGAATATTTTACAAGATATTTTATGTAATATTAAGAAATAATTTCAAGCTTCATAACTCGAAGTGCTCAATGAAAAAATACCTTATAGTGTTTTGGAAAGGTGGTAAGCTACAAGAAAAATACCTTATAGTGTTTTCTCGAGGTGGTAAGCTACAAGATATGCAATGAAAAATGGGGAGTTCCATTTAAAAAAATGCACTTCCGGTCTGAATCGCCTATTTCCGGCCGGAAGCAGAAGTTGAAAATATCACTATTCAATAGAGCGCACCCGATTTATAAAGAAAATGTTTTTACTTTTTTGAAAAAATCACTTCTCTAGTTTCTAAATGGGTGGTATGAAACACAGGTGATATGAAACACTTTGTATATTGAGAGATTCCCTCTAAACGTGAAGCTGATAGATATTGAAGATATACATTATTTATCTTCAATGCCTATTTACTTGAAAGAGAAAAAATGGCCATGGCAATTGATTTCTTGATTTTAAATTGCTTCGTCATCTGAGATCTCTGTTAAGATTTTCTGAAAAATGTTCTGCTTCTACGATACTATTACACTTACCGTGATATGCTCCATTTCACCAAAGAAGAAATCAACTGCATACGGAATCAAGAGAGCTTCTGCGGCTCGTTCACCTGCGATCTCTAAGATCTTGTACTTCAACGCTGGCATATTCTTGTTCATAATGTTGAATAGTACAGTCAGCGCATGAGATTTAGCCCTTGCTGGATCCTCCACCAGGCTATGTGAATTTTCATAGGGTACGAAAATATATCGTTCAAGTTTAGGAGAAGCTTGAGTTTGCTGTCGTCGAGGGGCCAGGGAAGCTTTCAGTCCTCTGAGTTCGACGCCACCTGATTTCACGATATTAACATTCTGGTAGTAATATATCGGCAATCCGCCGTCCTGCGGTAGCTTGTCCACCAAGCGTTTGTGAAGAACCGGGTCAATCGCAACGTATTGAAGACGCGATGGTAAATATAGCAGCTTGTGTTTATTAGACAATATGCTAAACTGTAGCATAGTATCTAAATACGAGACCCATTCGTCGAGCCAACGAAGCTCGCCGATAGTAGCATAGTTATCAGAGGTCTTGATCCCTTGGAAGATACCACCATATTCGTATCCGCGTAGCCTCAGCTCCTTGTAAATGTCCTTGGTATCCAATGGTAAAATTTCCTTGTCAACAGGAACTGATGGCGGTGGCGGGAGTTTCAGCTGATCCTTTTCGATAGCTTGGGACGCGCGGATCTTTCCGCTGACGGCAATGGTGCCGGCTTCGCAGATTTCAAAATCGCCCGTTCCCTCGAAAATATTTATCGAGAATTTCACCGTTCCCTCCTTCGGCATAATGGTGGCGCGCTGAAAGCGCACGTTCTCGAACACCACTGGCAATAATTCGAAGTCGGTGCTGCGCAGCTTCGCCAAAGTCTTCCACACAAGCATAAGATAACCGGTGGCTGGAAAGAGGACCCGTCCGTCGATCTGGTGTCCCGCTAAATAAGCATCTGTCTCTTTTGACAGATCCACTTGTACAACGCATTCGCCCGATTGGCTCGACGTCTGCTTGAAGGAGGCTACTTCCCATGTGGCGGAGTGATCCCACTTGACCAAGGGCCCAATCATGGGTGTCCCGCGACCAACAGGGAAGCTCACCGGTGGATATAGCTTGGAAATATTAGGTTGTGCACCTGCCACATACAGTTTACCTATGCTAGACAGCAGAAAGACCAGATTATTCGAGTGGTCCCGCTTGTGGAGGCCAATATTGGTCACCGTTGGTGGCAGCGATCTGCGCAGGATCGCCTGTAACAAGCAGTGTGGCGCGATCTCGAGCGTTATCGCGTTGTCTGGAATATGCGCGATTGCTTCCTGGAAGAGGACGGGCGACAGCAAATTGTTGACGTGATACGCAGACGAGCTGAGCTGTGCGAGCGGGCTGCCCCACGCGGCCTCGGGTATGGAGCTCGAGATCCATCTAGCTGATCTCTGTTTTGGGTTTGGTATGATCTTGTCGAGGGAAGCGCGCAGTTTGCTTCCAGCCGCGGCGATGTATTTACTGTGGAATGCGACACCGGAGCTATTGACTTTCTTGGCAAAGATATCCTTGCTCTTTAATTCCTTCAAGAATTTGTCGAGAGACTCGGATGGACCGGAAATGGTGATTGAATCCGCGGAATTATGACAAGCCGGAATAATGTCAGACGGGCACAACTTTTTAGCATCCTCCCAACTTAAGCCAACCGCCGCCATGGCTCCCGGCACTAGCTTGGAGTCTACAATCGATTTGCCTCTGCAATAGGCTGCTACGACAGTCTGCTCCGGGGTAAACGCGCCATCAGCATAGGCGCAACCCAATTCCCCGACCGAGTGTCCAACTATACCGTCCGGATGTATGCCTATCGACGCGAGGACATCGACGAGAGCGACTTGCATAGCCGCGAGCGACACGAAGGAATCTATCACGTTCTCATACGTTTCGTCGGTAGAGTTCATGATGATATTCATGAGATCGATGCCGTGGGGCTTCAGCGCTTCCGCGGATCGTCGCAAGCTACGTTGGAAAACCTCGATGTTGAGCAGCTCGCGGCCCATGCCCGGCCATTGGGCGCCCATGCCGGAAAATACAAACCAGATAGGACGTTTCTCGTTATTTGGATTGGCTATTTGATTTATTTCGCGGGTATAATCGACACTCAGGATCTCGTAGCCGCGAATCTTGTGACCTGGTACATCGTTATTGTGTATGGCATGTAGCAACGAGAGAAATTCGTCATCCTTCCGATGCTTTTTCGTTTTCTCCAGCAATGTCTGCACGGCCTCCTCCGTGCGACCAGATACGGCGACCAGTTTGGGCAGCTGGTCAGTAGTGTCCGGCACCGGAGATAACTTCGGCTTCGGGTTACTACGAAGAACAATATGCGCGTTCGCGCCACCAAAGCCGAAGGAATTGATGCCCACGATACCGCCGTTCCACGGCATGGCCTTGTCGACTACTCGAATGCGTCCTTCCTTCAAGCCAGGGATATCCGGATTCGGGGTGTTAAAGTGTAAGTTGGCGGGAATCACGCCCTCCTCCATCGCGATCAACACTTTGGCGATCGAGCAGAGCCCGCTGGCGGATTCCGCGTGTCCCATGTTACTCTTGACTGAGCCAAGTAGCAAAGGCGTTTTCCTGTCTTTGCAAAACAGCTTGTCAATGGAGTTGACTTCTTCCGGATCGCCCACTTTGGTACCAGTACCGTGAGCCTCCACGTAAACCACGTCTGCAGGATTGATCCCTGTCTCATTGTACACCTCGCGCATTAATTTATTCTGCATTTCACCGTTCGGGTAAGTGATACCCTGCGATTTATGGCCATCGGTGTTCGTTTTCGTGTGGAGCACCGTGGCGTACACTCGACGCGCGTCCTTCGCCTTCTGTAAGTATATCACCGCTACTGCCTCGGCCCTTACGTATCCCTTGCCCGTGGCGTCGAATGCTTTACACATGCCGTCCTGCGATAACATACTTAATTTATGGAACTGAAGCGCGTTCGCTGGCTTCAGCAGCAGATTTATTCCACCGATGATCGCGGCGTCGCACTCGCCGGCGCGCATCGCTGCGACTGCCTGATGCATGCCAAACATGGCCGAGGAACAAGCTGTGTCTATCGCGTAACTGGGTCCAGAGAAGTCAAACGCGAAGGAAATTCTGTTGGCGAACATCGCTCTGCAACATCCGATCAGTCCATATCCTGCAAATCAAATGCAAATTCCTCAATTTATCTCCAGTAAATATACTCCTGGACAAGATTAACGCATAATTTTTGTTTCATTTTTTCTTTTAAAGCTGATATTTAAATTTAAAAAAAAAAAAAATTATGCGTTAATTTTGTCCAGGAGCAGAAAAAAATTTATTAGGACATTCTTGTTTTGAAAATATATTTAGTTTTAATATTGAAATTTTGAAATGAGATTATATTGCATTAATTAAAGAAAAATATAATTCCTTGAATAATTGATTACTTGAATGAAGCCATTTTATATAGTTCAATCAAGAAAAATATATTCTTATGATTTAAGATTTGATTTTCTTGAATGGGAAAGAAACAATGTTAGATAGAAAATAATATTTTTAAATCAAGGATTATAATTTTCTTAAAGTAGAATTAAATAATTATGTATTCTTGGGGTGACAATTACATATTAAAATAAGACTATAATATTGTTGAAATTTAAAATTATTAAATTCCTCCAAGAAGATTATAAATTGTTGTGTATATAAGAAACAATCAGAACGCATTAATTCAAGTATATACTCTCTAAAAGTAAATCAGTGAAAATATCACTAATTTAAACAGTAAAATAAGATTTCACTGAGAATCAGTGAGTATTTTACTGATTTTCAGTGGAAACTCTTATTTTTTTGTTATTTTATCTTATATCTCACTGATTATGGTCAGTTAAAATAAAATTCACTGTAAATCCAGTAATCGCTAGTTCGTTCGTTTACCTCTACGATCACTATCTCTCTCGTATTTAGTCATAAGAATTATATAAAGTTTGTAAAGAGTAACAGATAAAATTAAAAATAATACTTCGATTTAATTTCAGATATTAAATCGATCTTATCAATCGGACAAATAAATATCTGGCGACTTAATGAAAATTATTCGTTCGTTATCTACTTAAAATAGCAAGTTCATATGCATGTAATATAAATAAAATAAAATTTTTAATATAATAAATATTTAGTAAATATAAATAAAATTTTTAATTTTATATGAAATAGATAGAGAGATGAATTGTAGTTTAACATTACTGACAATAACGAAAGAAATATTATTGATATTGAGAAATATTACTGATTGAAACAGTCAAAATTATTAACTGATTCTTTCAATAAAATATACTGATTTATAGTGCTGTACTTATAACTGCTATAATTAGTGACTATTTACTGTTTTTCAGTGATAATACACTGATTCACTTTTAGAGAGTAAGTTTTGATTTAACACTTATTTTTTTTCTGTGAGTATAAATGGTCTTAATTTTTTTATAAGCTTTTGAGATAAGACTGATAAGATTTTGTACAAGATTCGAAACCGAGTTTCAAAATATACAAACCGTTAACTTGATTCGGGTCTTTCGTCCAAAATTCGTCCGATTCGGAGGAGGAGACGCCGATGAAGACACCAGTGCGGGATCCTCTCACGGTCGAAGGATTGATGCCAGCATCGATTATCGCCTCGTACGTAGTTTCTAACAGCATACGAAGTTGCGGATCCATTACATGTGCCTGTTTGGGATGTACCCCGAAGAAGGAGGCATCGAACGAAGCGAGATCCTTGATCTTGGCGGATCTTCGCGGTAATCCATAAATGCCTGCCGCCCAACGGCGCTCGTCATCGGTAACCATATCCATTTCCTTCAAGAGATTCTCCTTAAACTCCTCAATGTTTGCCGACTCAGGTAAACGACCTGGAATAATATCGTCGATGCGTTACGCTCTGATAACGATCCGATCAATCGCACCAATAATTACCTGAAATGCCCGTAATGACGATGTCACTATCGATGGAATATGGGACTCCATTCGTGACCACCGGCTCCCGCGTCATCGGACTGTTGATACTTTCAAACTGTGCAGGCATCTTGCTGAAGTCCTTTGCGTAGAATCTTCTCCGACGTCCTTAAAATCGTTACCTGTAAATTAGAATAGAATTAATTAAAATCCCTCTTCGCTCTTTGTCTCTTCAAGAATTACATGAGCCATGAAGAGGACATACAGGGTGTTTCAGATCACCCGTATCACCCATTTAAAAACTAGAGAAGTGGTTATTTCAAAAAAGTAAAAACATTTTCTTTATAAATCGAGTGCGTTCTATCGAATATTGATATTTTCAACTTCTGGTTCCGGCCGGAAATAGGCAATTCAGACCGGAAGTGCATTTTTTTAATTGGAACCCCCAATTTTTCATTTCATATTCTTGGAGCTTACCTCGAGAGCTTTTCAAAACACTATAACAAAGTATTTTTTCATTGAATACTTTTCGAGTTATGAGGCTTGAAATCATTTCTTAATTATATATTAACGATAAAATATCTTGCAAAATATTCATTTTTTGATTACCTTATCTTAATACTTTTATATACAAAATAATGAGAGAAATCAATTGGTGTAAAAAAAACACATAGTTGTTTCGAAGAAAAAGTATGTAATTTGCAATTAACAATTACATATTTTTTCTTAAAAATAACTATGTGTTTTCTTTACACCATTGACTTCTCTCATTATTTTGTACATAAAAGTATTAAGGTAAGATAATCGAAAAATGAATATTTTACAAGATATTTTATGGTTTATGTAAAATTAAGAAATGATTTCAAGGTTCATAACTCGAAAAGTACTTCATGGAAAAATAATATATTATAGTGTTTTGGAAAGCTCTCGAGGTAAGCTACAAGAATATGCAATGAAAAATAGGGGTTTCCATTAAAAAAATGCACTTCCGGTCTGAATCGCCTATTTCCGGCCGGAAGCAGAAGTTGAAAATATCACCATTCGATAGAGCGCACCCGATTTATAAAGAAAATGTTTTTACTTTTTTTGAAATAACCACTTCTCTAGTTTTTAAATGGGTGGTACGGATGGTCTGAAACACCCTGTATATTTACACAATAGAAACTTTTCAATGTCGTCCACATTTTTTTTTAAAATACATATAAAAATATTATGTTTGATAAAAATATTTTGCTCTTTTTTGAACAGATCTTGGAAAGCAAATCAGAAGGATTCCTGATAATTCCGATTGATCTATCTAAAAACAAAGAGACTACAAACGATGTGATCTCAACGAGTTTAGAGGCACAAAGAACTTTGTATCATGTCAATCGTCGCAAATCCCATTCTCACGAATAAACAAAGAGATGATTTACGCGTTTTTAGCACATCGAAATCTGAACTCACACTGGTTCTTCGTCCACCAGTCTCTTTGTATACGTTCGGTCCATAAGCAATTACCTTCAATTGGCATATAACATAGTTAATTGAGTAATCTCAATTGAGTAGTTTCACTTAGATAAACCAATTTTGCAATGATTGTTCGCGCGTAGATATCATTTTTTCCTTTTCTCAATATTTCTCATGTTGTTTTTCTTTTTCTGCATAAAGATGCATAACATCAACAAATGGCCCGTATCCTTAAATTACCAATTTTCTTTATCTGCGTGCTTGAAAATTTTCGAAACATTTTATATTCCACTCAAGTCTTGAGTATTCTTAAAATATCTCAGGTGCTGCAGAGGAAAACAAATTAATGTACACCAATTAACACAAAATGTTATTGCGATAATGCAAATTGCCTATTTTACTTTCAAATATATAATATATATTATATAAGTGAAGTATCTAATTAACATACCATGAATATAACTTATAAATTATTTATATGTGATGTATGAAAAATTATTACATATAACATATAGAGCAAAATTAAATGTCTCACTGTGTACATCGCAGAGATATCTTATGAGATATTTCCGGCACGTATATAAAGGAAATAAAAAATTATCTCCCTCAAATAGTAAGAATATGCTTTATAAGATATTTTATACGTGTCTTATAAAAAAAATAATTAAGTATGTCAGAAAGATGAGATATAAAATATCTCGTAAGATATATATTCATTTTTCGATCTTATCTCAATATCGTTTCACATCGGAATAAAGAAAAAAAAATTGACAAAAATTCAGCTATCATCTCAAACGTGCTATTTCGAAAAATCGTGATATCGCAATACACGATAAAATATTAATGACGAGTACGAAATTTATCACATTGGTCGCATGATGGAGAACATATTTTATTATCGGCATGATACAGTTTCAGCAGGAAAATATCACGTGTTTGCGTAATTCATTGATTTCTTCATCAACCGCTCGATAATTTATTTCAATATAATTTTTCTTATAATTATACTTTTACATCATCCTTCTTTTTTTTAGACACGTGTCTTTTTTTAAAGTCAGCGTTTAAAAGTCCGCAGCTCGTCTAACGTTGATGTTAAGTTGATCCCGCGATAAGAAGGTGCATTATCGCAAAGATGAATATTTCTTGGTAAAAATTTATCGCGATTTGTCGGTTAAACGTAAGTCGATTAAAGCGTTATTATCAATGATAAAAAATTGATGGAAAAAAATTAATTTATTGTCAGAGTTATTTCATGGCATAAAAAGAATTTATAGTCGATCGTGTTGCGTTACATAAGTCGAAAGGTCGGGTCATCAATTCGTACCGTATCACGTAATCGCGAATTGATTTTCGATTTATTATACTGTGTCCACTAATTACACATGTTTGACGCATGCGACGGAAATATCTGCCGGCGCGGAGCGATTTTTCACCAGAGAAATCATATTTCGTATTCCGAAACCGTGCTTCATACGAGCTAAAGTGAATGAATAATGCGTAGAAAAATATAAAATATATGTAATGACATGAAATCTGTGCGTGACACGTGCCCATTTCGTCAAGTCGTCACAAGTAAATATAATACAGGCCTGACTACATAATGCATCATTTTAAATGCCATAATCTTTGCTTCTTCCAGGTTTCCTTCATTTTTTGTTTCTATTTTTTTTTTCAAGCTTGTTTTTCTTTGCTTGAACCGTCTCAAATGGAGCAACTGCACGTAATACGCATTGGAAAAATTATTTTATCAATAATTAAACTCATATGAATTAATGTATGAAATTAATGAATTATGAATTAATCATTAAACAAAAAAATATCAAAAGAAGTATTTGAATAAGTAATTATTTGAGAAATTATTATTTTTTGTGCTAATATACAGGGTGTCCCGTACCTCTTATAAAATTAAAATAAATGGCTTTTATCAAAAATCACGAACAATTTTTAAGTAAATCGAGCTCTATCAAATGGTGATATTTTCAACTTTTCCGGATCGGAAGTTGAATTCTTTTAAGGGAACATGGTACTTTTTATTACAGATTCGAATTGTACGTGAAAAAATAAAAAGGTCTTAACATTTGAAGTTCATTATTTCATCACAGTTACTTTCAAGGTCAATTTTAAAATTGACAGAGGCACTTTTAGAAAAAACGTTTGATGCAAAAGTTTTTTATTTTTTCAAGTACAATTCGAATGTAATAAAAAGTACCATGTTCCCCTAAAAAAATTCAACTTCCGATCGGAATGGCATATTTCCGATCGGAATCAAAAGTTGATTTACTTAAAAATTGTTCGCGATTTTTGATAAAAGCCATTTATTTTTATTTTAAAAGGGGTGTATCTGGGACACCCTGTATAAAATCTTTATTCTTAATACAACCTCTCTCGAAAATTCGTAAATAAATTGTCACAATTCTCTGTCCGGCAATTATATTTCGTCATTTTCTTTAATATTATGTTTATATAATATTATTTAAATTTAATCTTCGATAGATCGCATTCGAGTGCAAATCAAATCAAGGTCAAGTCAGGTAAACACGCTCCTGATATAAAGTGTTCTTGTATGTATGTATATAATTCGTTAGAAGAAAGCAAGAATGTTAGATATTTTATGGCAAGGGCAATACATAAGTAAGGTCGAATCTTTTTTGTTTTCCTTGCCTCGTACTTGACAATGCGTTAAAAGTCATACGAGCTTTTATGCATAATTATTCCAATGTCTCACTTTCAATATCATGTAGATAATAAAACGAAGTGTTATTAAATATGACATAACAGCGTTTTTTTTTGTAATACGAACTAAAATAACTATCCCATAAAACTAAATAACTAATTAATTATTATATAATTTTATATTATATTATATAAATTTATATTAGTATATAATTTATATTTATATATTTATATTATATAAATTAAACTAATTATTTCCAAATAACTATTATAAAAATTAAACGCATTTAAAAATGTTGCTTCTTGATGAACATTTAAATCCTTTGTTGCATAAAATTAAAGAGAGAAAGAAAAAAGATTATAAGCATTTTGATAACAAGAGATGCATACAGAAGATACATCTGCCGGAATTAAACTTGAGTTATTACTTGACTTTTTACAAATTAATGATAATTTTGACTGGCAAAATTTGGTAAGAATTTTGTAAGAAATTTCTACAAATTATTACAAGCATCTCACCTCGAAAACGGTACATAAAATAACATACAACAACAGAAAGAAAATGTACACTTGACTCGAGACAGAATGTATGTATCGTACATACATACACACATACTTCACAAGGAAAACAAACGATTGAAAAGAATATAGTGTGAATATGTGCTTGTTAGCACCTTGTAGTATGCTATGGTGCTCAAGACTCGATTTGTTTATCATGTCGTTACTCGAGTCTAAAAATCTTTTACTATAATTGATCGATTTCAATTTATTATGCATGTTAGAAGCATTGATCTTTGACTCTGGCATTGTAGTATTGACGTATTGAAATATTAATGCCATTGTAATATTGACGCAGTTGAAGTGAACTTTTCCATAAATGTGGATTAAAATTGTAAATAAGAAACACGAATATTATACAGGGTGTTTCAGACCACCTGTTTCACCCATTTAAAAACTAGAGAAGTGGTTATTTCAAAAAAGTAAAAACATTTTCTTTATAAATCCGGGTGCGCTCTATTGAATGGTGATATTTTCAGCTTCTGATTCCGGCCGAAAATAGACGATTCAGACCGGAAATGCATTTCTTAAATGGAACCCCCTATTTTTCATTGCATATTCTTGTAGCTTACCTCGAGAGCTTTCCAAAATACTATAATAAATTATTTTTTCATCAAGTACTTTTCGAGTTATGAGGCTTGAAATCACTTCTATAGAGCACACTCGATTTATGAAGAAAATGTTTTTACTTTTTTGAAATAACCACTTCTTTAGTTTCTAAATGGGTGATACCAGTGGTCTGAAACACCCTGTATATCACGACAAATATGGAAAACTGATCGTGCGAACAATGCAGTGCAAGAATTAATCATTATGGCTCTTATCCATTGTCTATCTCACTTGACCAATTGATTAATCAACACGTTAAGTCTCATTAAAACGTGTCATTAAAAGCAGGCGAAGAACGAGACAGACATCATAATTCCAGAAAAGATATTACTCGCACGCCCACGCATCCGCGAGCACGCACTTACGCGATTACAATTGATAATCGAGATGTACCGATAATTTATTGCAGCTTCGAAGTGCGATAAGTATACAATATTTATAAAAAATCATACACAATTTCGCACATTGAATAAAGTTAAGTTGCTCGCCAGGAATGCGAGGTTTTTAAAGTGAAGTGCGTACTTCCTCTCGCATAAGAATTTTCTTAATTAATATACAACTTTCAATTATAATTTCGCAACGACTTTCGAACGAAATAACGTAATTTCGCTATTTACGTTTCAAGGTTGCGAGCAATAATAGGACTTATTAACTATTCATTTAATTCGTCTTAAGTGGCCTTCTTTGACGTCTATCTTTTAATTTACAAGAATTTACTACATACATGTTTTAAACCGATTATTAAGAACTTAGGAAAAAACTATTACATTTAATTAAGATTTCTTAAGCGAGAAAATATCCACTGCAGATTAGATAAAAAAAATCTGCAGATGAAGATGCATGAAATTTTTATCTTTAAAGTACGTACTTAAAATAAATAAATATTTTTTTATTATTTTCGTAGAAATATCGCACACTATATCACTTAGGTCATTATGACGTTCTAACTCGAGTTAGTATATCATAGTGATGTATTTGACACGTATGATACTGGCGAGGTAGATAACTCGTAATTAATCGGAGAACTTTGTTAGCAGGAAAAGATAAAAAAAAATTATTTTTAGTTTCAAGTCATTAATATTTAATATTTTAAAATAATTGTTGTTACCTCGAAAATTATCATCTTATTTTATATAATTATATATAATTATATATATAATTATATATATATAATTAAATATATAATTATATATATATATATAATTAAATATATAATTATATATATATATATATAATTAAATATATAATTATATATATTATATATATTATAATTATATATATTATATATATATATATATATAATTATAATATAAATAATATATATAATTATATATATAATTATATATAATTATATAAAATAAGATAATAATTTTCGAGGTAACAACAATTATTTTAAAATATTAAATATTAATGACTTGATACTAAAAATAATTTATATATATATATATATATATATATATATATATATATGCATATAAATTGTTAATAATGCAATATAAAAATCGAATTTATAATTAACACAGTTAAGAATCAATTAATATTTTAATTTTTATCAGGCTCGACATGATAATCTTTGCGTAATCATATATATTTTTTTTATCATCCAATATTCCTTACTACTTCTCATATAACTGTGAATAAATATGTATGAATCATTCATAAGAAAAGTATTGCAGATATCAGTTTGACATCATACATCTAAGAACTGTATACATATGATGTAATAATACAAACATGAAGAAAGCGTCGTCAATCTTGACAATATTTAGCCTTGAAGTACAAAAAGCGAAAGACGAAAATGACTTCTGGATAATCTCGACGCGATTTCTTCGTATTATTTACATGTATAAGATATTTTGAAAAAAAATATATATATATATATTATATAGAATTTTTCGAATTTATAAAATTTATATAAAATATAGAAATTTTAGATAAAATAATTTTTTTGTTAAAATATTGTTACTATTTCCTATTTATGTAAATTATTACTTTATATTAGTTTTTACTATCTATGTGAGTTATTGCTTTATAAATCTTGAAAACTCTGTGAATGCATGGTCAACATTTCGCTTTTGAAATCAGTCCATTGGATTCCGTTAGCTGTTCATACAACAGTGCACGCAATCGTGATTAGTTTCTCTTCTTGTGCTTGGAATATAAAGCCTTGATTATTTAAAATAACACTAATTATGAAAAAATTAGTATTCGTTAAATATCATTCATATTGAAATGCATCTAAAATTCAATAACTTAGTCTAAAACATCTTGTATATTCCGATACATATAGTCTTTAAAAGAATAGATTTGCGTGTATAATTATATCGCATAATTTATTTAAATTTCCCTATGAATTCTTGTGTGATTTAAAAGTCGCGATAGTCTTATCATAGAAAATTAACGAATACGAATTTTTACATTTCAAAATATTTATATACATTTATATACATTATTTATATACATTTATATGTTTCTAGTATATTTTTCAAAAACAAGAAATCTTCTTTTAATAAACGGTTGTCAAAATTTACTTATAAAGAGCTCCTTAATCCATTCAGACCTGAATTTTTTCTGTAATGTAAAACATTATTGAATTAATTTTTATTAATGCTAAGGGTTTAAAACGACGAGATACATATATATATTTTTTTTCCACCGAGAGATCGCTAGGAAACTAATTCTAAAAAATAACTATTTCAAATGATTTTAAAGTTTTTGTGCATAATTATGCACATAGGGTCTGAATGGGCTAAGGAATGATGCAATTTTGTTTATAAGTCGCGTTTAAGGATGTTTTGTACAATCCCAGCAAAAAGTAGCTGAAAATCAATATTGACGAATATCTACTTTTGGTGTATTTTGAGTAAGTAATTGTGTGGATTACAATTTGATCTTAGCTGTGCAGAGATGTATTTTTTAATATTTATTGCGTTTTTACTGAAATATTCCGAATTTTGTTAATCGAAATGATACACTTTTGGCAGAGAATTTCGCCTTGTGACAGATGCATGGCTTCATCGAATTATATTTAATATCTTTTTAACCAGTTAGTACTTGTATATTATTTGACCAAATATTTCCCCTGTATCCAAACTTTTGCAAATTTTAAACAAATTCTAAATATTATTTCCATGTGTTTTTGTTATTTGAATCGATGTGATTATACGTTTCCAATAAGAACACATGTTAATTCGGTGCAAATTAAAATCCTTATAACTTGTAAACGCTTTAGTGAATCGATTTAAACATTGTATAGAAGATTCTAAATATATGTAAGGACATTCTGTACAATTTTCATGAAATTCCCAATATTTTGAAAATAGATACAAAACATCCTTAATGTACTTTATTTGCATATTTCTGGTAAGAAATATATCTCTATAAGAACATACATTATTCATTCGACATACAACCAATTTCCAATTGGAATGCACGAACAATTGCTCCGTTTCTTAATTCTTATCAATGTCATCGCTTTTCCAATTAATCGAAAGCTTTTTCTTGAAATATACGATACGCTTCGTGCCGGTAACTTTTTCGGGTTAGAATTCCGACCCACACAACACAAACCAATGTATATTCCTCCAATGTAACAACAATGGTCTGTGCCGTCTTGGGAAACGAAGAGAAATTTTCTCCTCGAGAAAAATACGACCAAATGACTCGAAGACACTCGTAAGATTTCCGGAGGACCGGAAAGAACGTCTCGAAACCTAACCTCGGAAGACGATTATATCCGCGTCACCTCTTATATCGATCGTCGGGACTCACCTGACTCGCGTTCCTTCCGCAAAACACGTATAATCCCGAAGAGAAATGAATAGAGTCCCGCAGAGCGGAGAGTCAGAGAGAGGAACTGCAACTCGACACCTTATTCAGGGTGTGTACTCGTACCGTGCGTCGCGTCCCGTCTTTTTGGGTCTTTTGAATCACCGCGGGTCTCGCTTCCTCGCGTGATCTCGTGTGACTTGCACTCGCTCGTCTCGCAGACGGGCGCGAGTGGCTCTCGCTCCCTGGTAAAGCAACGAAACCGTCGTGCGATCAGACACAGGACTGGCACGCACCTAAGCCCACCAGCATCTTATTATTGAATTGGACTGTCCCCGTGGTCTGACATCAGACCATGTGGTGACGGCCAATGGGAGCGCGGGCCGCGCGGCGCATGCGCGTCCTGCGATCGGCGCGTCACGCGCGCGCGCCCGCCGCGCGACACCGACATCCTTGTCGTCCGAACCTCCGGCCAGAGATCGCGATGCAGGCCTGACCTGGCGGCTCATTTAACATCTCCGGATATCGTGACGGAGAATTTCGCGGCCACGCACGTGTCACATGTCGCATCTCTTATTTTTATTTTACATAACTCCGGCGCGTTATCAGGAGGACGATAACGTACCGGCATGGCTTGGCATGGCGTGGCATGACGTGGTGCGGCGTGGTGAGGACGAGGGGGGGCGCGGAGAGAGAGACGGGGCGAGGCGACTCGATGCGCTGTCTCGAATGATTCGAAAGAGGATCGATACCGCGACTGTCTTCGGTTCGATGGGTTTCATTGCAACGTGCAATTTTACGTTATACGAGTCGTATATTCAGATACGGTATCCGGCAAACAAACACCAAGTAACAGTTATACGGGGTGTATTTTAAAAAACTCCCACTAAGCAAATATTATTTCCTGATTAAAAATCGAATCGAAAAGTCCTGAATCCATTTTTTTTTCCAAGATTCATTAAATAATTAATCAGATTTAAGAATTAAAAAGATTTCTGAAAAGATGAATTGTTTAAATATTAACACAAAATGGTTTATTTTATTGCTTATCCAAATCTTCATATGTTGATAACAAGGAAATTTGTCTTCTTATTGGCGGGATTTTACTCATTAATTAATGCTTTATTAAGCATTAGGCAACAAAATGGTTCAGGACTTTTCGACTCGGTTTTTAATCAGGAATAACGCTATTTGCTTAGTGGGAGCTTTTTAAGATACACCCTGTATAACTGTTACATGTTATATAACTGTTAAATAACAATTATATAACATGTAAGTTATATTGTTATGTGTTAAGGATGTTTTGTATGTACAATCCCAGCAAAAAGTAGCTGAAAATCAATATTGACGAATATATCCACTTTTGGTGTATTTTGAATAAGAAATTGTGTGGAATACAATTTGATCTTAGCTACAGTGCAGAGATGTATTTTTTAATATTTATTGCGTTTTTACTGAAATATTCCGAATTTTGTTAATCGAAATGATTAACTTTTGGCAGAGAATTTCGCCTTGTGACAGATACATGGCTAACTTTATTGAATTATATTGAATTATATTTTTTTAACCAGTTAGTATTTGTATAATATTATCCCATAAGAATATAATATTATCCTATAAGTTTTCCATAAGAACATATGTTATTTCGGTGCAAATTAAAATCCTTATAACTTGTGAACGCTTTAGTGAATCGATTTAAAAATTGTACTGAAGATTCTAAACATATGTAAGGACATTCTGTACAATTTTCATTAAATTCTCAATATTTTGGAAATAGGTACAAAACATCCTTAAACAACAATTATATTGTTGAGTGGGAAATTATAATTGACGTTTACATAACTGTTATTTGGAGTTTGTCGGGTAATAACTCCTTTAATGTTGCTAAAAAACTACAATAGTAATGCAATATAGAATCGATGATACACCAAGAGATTAGATTAGATTCGAGCCAGATTTTTTTTTCTTAAATAAATGCTGTGTTCGTCTCTCGACAGAAATGGACAACTTCACAAGCGTGGGTCCGAGGGATTCAACTTGCGACATTAATTTAGTTTTTTTTTTCATGAATATAATCCAAGTTTAAGTTTCATTCCGGCGTGTTAAAGACAGTGTTCCCTAAAGATCGTTATAAGCGTAAGTCTCAGGGATGCCAGATCTTTCTTTTCAATTCTTGACAATTGTTTTTGAGTTGATTTTTCTTTCTTGCACCGGTCAACTTATCAGCTGATGTGTATACATTGCTTTTTAAATAGCCGCATATTAAAATTAAACAAATAAATTACTTTTTGAAGGCTTCTCATAAATTAAATGCCAGAAGCGCAAAGATGTCAGATCGATATTTTGGAACTATTTATTGAAAGTTGTTAATATATTTTAATTAACACGCTTGTTATTTTCTTATCATATTGATAAAATGGTATGTTTATGTGAATATAAAGCGGTGAATATTTAAGTGTTTCAAATTAGGCTTTTGAGAATATTTGACGAATATTAAAATTGCATAATATTATCATCGAGGTGCGATTTCAACTGCTAAATTCCTATTTCACTGATTCGTTTACGAATTAATATATGTGTCTTTAAATGACATTGAAGGAAATTGAATTGACGTCAAATTAAATGTTAATATTTCGTTTGAATAGCAACTGCAAAAGGATTTAACATTTATAAATACGAATTTTGCGTTTGTGATAAAGAACATTCAACTCCTTGACATGCAATATTTTGATAAATATATCAAAACATATCTAGTTAATTTTAAAAACTATTATTTTGAATGTCGATTAAATGAAAGGTTAACACAGTATAATATGCGTTTGAATATGCGCTAGTGCGCATTCAACAGAAATTAAAATGTTTATAGCAAAAGAATTTGTAATTAAAATTGAGATTGAGATTACGACTTAAAGCACTTTGTATTGAGAATTAGATAAGTATGTATGAGATGCAAATTAGTAATTTATGTAACAATTTTTTTAAAAATATAAAAAAGCAAATTTGTGGCATAAAATCATTTGACATTAAATTTAAAAACATACAATGAAATATAAAGAAACATCTTATCATTACAAGATCTGCATAAATATTAGGAGTTATTATTATATATTCGTACAATTTTGAGAACGTAGATTTATAAAAATTTATTATCTCTTATTCGCTAGTTTCTTGTCGTGTTGTATAAAAATTTATATCAAATTATTAAATGACGTTTATCGAAATTAAATTATCTCGCATCAAGGTAGAAATATAATAAATAAGAATGAGGAGTTTTGAAAAAATAAACGTTATAAATATCTCACAAAAATTTCATGCGATATAAATTCCAGAAGTTTATATAATTTACAGAATGTTATGTTTTCATATAATTTAAATACATTTTTAAAAAGGAATTTATTATGGTTATTATGGTTGTCTTAATTACTAAATATTTTTTTTGCTTGCTATAAAACTTTATTACATTAAAATTATTAATTACATTATTTAATTATTACATTATTATACTATACTAATATTACATTATACTAATTATTACATTAAAATTATTAATCATTAATTATTATTACATTAGTGACTAATAGTTGTTTTAATATAATGTAATAATGAAATACATTTTTAAGAAATTAAAATGGAAACAAGATTAAATTTTATATTAATTGAAATAAATTCTTATGTATATTTATATATGTAAGAGAAAAAATTTATATGTAAAAGAAAAAATATTCATGTAAATTGATATTTTAATAATGAGAGAAATATATTGAATATATTATTAAATTTTTTTCACTTCACTTTTATCAACATATTGGCAAATAGCGTTAAAGAAGGTCTTTCCTGTCTAAATATGTACTTTAGTAAGGAATCTTCGCGTGAGACTGTTTTAATTACTTAATTCCACGATTATTACATAAAATGAATAAAAGGAATAAAATGTCTTTGCGCAGAAATTGGGAAATAGTCGTATATTATCTCTTGTCGTACGATAAATATTTTTAAAAAATCATCATTATGCTGTATAATGAATAATTTATATCAAGATCTAAAGTAAAAACTTTATTTTTTTTTATTTCCATGTGATTCGTTAAAAGAATAAATGATTCAGAAAATGTTTTATGTTGATGGAAGTTATGTTATTTAGATTAGTACAACTGTTTATAACTTGTAATGATGAATAACTTTATAATGATGAGAATGTACACATAAATCATTTACACATAAATGAAAATATTGTAATCATTTCGTAGTCAAACCAACGTTTCATAATATCCATTTTAACATTTTTTAATTTAAATTATTTATTTTATATGCATCTTATCACTTTTCCTTAATTTTTCTTTAATTTTTATTACATTTATTTTTCTGTTAACATTTTGTTATAATATTCCTTCTAATTCTCACATTAAAAATCTAGAAATCACATTATTTTATTTATCATTCTTAAATTTAAAGGATCATTAGAGTTCATATATATAAAAAAAAATTAATTTTTGTCGAGTAGAGCGTGTAAAACAAATTTGTACTTGCAACGGGCTTCTCTTCCAATGTAACAATAGACCCGACAGCCTAATTTTAACGTTGAAGAAAGTGCACGAGATAACTAATCGTCGAGCTTAACGAGACCTTTGTGTGGCACCGTCCAAAGGCAAAGCAGGAGGCATCCTGTTTAGTACCACAGATACCACTTTGTGAGTGATGACGATGCGATTTATAGTTGTGCTAATCAAAAACAACGTTTACATCTCTTTCTCGACAAGGAAGTATAGAGTCGCAACAGAGATAATCGATTATTCGGTATGCAGTCTCGTCTGTCACGCAGTGTATCACGTGAACGCGATGACAGGAATGAAATTATATGCCAATCTATCTTGCTTCGTATAAATAAAACATATAATTATTTAAACCATCATGTAAATTCATAAAATTATTATGTCATGTGACTAAAAAATATGTTAATCACGATTAAAATGAATTAATTAAAACGAGTAAAATGTTATATCACAATTAAAAATTACGATGTTTTACAATATATTAATCTTATATATTTTACAGAATTAATTTTTCTCATATAGAATTTTATTATGTATCTATTTTATAAAGTTCTAGAAAAATAACAATATTATGAAAAGAGATTTTTTTCTCTAAAGAATAATATTTATTATTATTATTATTATATATACACATACGATATATGTATATATATATATATATATATATATATATATAATATTTGTAGATTTAGATGAATAGCCTGTCAGTAATTGTAAAAAACGTAATCATGTGATGTAATAGCCTTGGTCACGCTTTGACCTATGACACATACAGCGATCATGTGTTCGTGATTTTTATCCAGTATAAATCCAGATAGGTATTCACTCGGAAAGAATTGTGCAAAATGAATGATCTATTTTTTATACGACAAAGAGCGAATTAATATAATTAATAAAAACAATAATAGTACAAAATGTAAACTCCCATAAAGAAGACTCACATTTTTCATGTCTTATTTTCATGTATTATAGTTTTTTCATGTATAATTATCATATCACATTATATCTTATAATTTTTTCATGTATAATTATCATTCCATCTCAACGAATGCAGTAATATTTTTATTACTTTTTGTAACGTTACAGACTAAACAAAAGTTAGCGCTAAATTAATTTTGTTAAAGCAGAAAACTTGCATTGTTTCAATGTTTACAACAAAAGAATAGTTTATTGAGATTATTTTTTTATTCTTTTCTATTCGCCTTTTCTATTGATAAATATATTATAGAAACATCGCATCAATAATCGTTTGATATATGAACCTTATTTATACGAAATTTATTTTCCTCTTTTCTTTTTTTGTAATTCATTGGCTTCATTTAATTTTTCGAGTTCCAATTCAAGAGCTTTTTGTTTCCGCCGACAGGTTGGCGTTTTGAAAAACCAAGCTGTAATGTTATATTTAAAGAATCTTGATGAAAGTCATACAAATAAAAGAATGGATCAACATATCTAAATATATGTCTATACATATATATTTGTGTATATATTTATGGACATGTATGATTTTAACAAATTATTCCAATATATTTATATATATATAAATATATTGGAATAATTATATATATATATATATATAATTTTATTATAATATAATATAATATATAATATAATATAATATAATATAATTAAATAATATAATATAAATAATATAATAATATAATAATATTAATATTATTATATAATATATAATATTAATATATAATATTAATAAATAATATAATATAATATATAATATAATATAATTTTTATTATATATATATATATATAAATTAATATATATTAATATATATATAATTATTAATAAAAATTAATAACATATATATTAATAAATTAATAATTAATTAATAATATATATTAATAAATTAATAATTAATTAATAATAATATATATAATTAGTAATATATATATATATATATATAAATATATATATATATATATATATATATATACATATAAAATATTGAAAGAAAAATTATTAATGAAATAAATCTTTAAGACATTTTTGAGCGATATGCATTTATCACACATATATACAGATATATACAGATTGTTACAAACCTAGAAACGCATCTTCCTCTTCGCGATACACTGGATCCTTGAAACTCAACGCATTTACCAATTCAGCATGTGTTAAAGGATGAGTTCGTAGTTGTACCATACGTTTCGTAGTCATCATCTAATAATAATAAAGAAAATATTAAATCAAAGATGACATTATGTAAATGTATGTCAAATAAAAATTTGTAATTTAAATTGTCGTTAACCTCGTTAATCGTTGCTAAAACAGTACCGACTGTGAAACCGTCACACGCTTTAGTTATAGCTGATGTATCAAATTGACGATTAATACCAGAGTACTAAAAAAAAATACTGTAAGATTTAAGATAAAAGAAATTATTAATTTTCAACATAAGTCTTATTTTTTCTAAAATGCAAATATACAGGGTGTCAGGGTGTCAGAAAAAATACTTTATTATAGTGTTTTGAAAACCTCGAGAGCTTTTCAAAACACTATAATAAAGTATTTTTTCATTGAGTATTTTTTGAGTTATGGGGCTTGAAATCATTTCTTAATTTTTATATAAATCATAAAATATCTTGTAAAATATTCATTTTTCGATTATCTTACCTTAATACTTTCATGTACAAAATAATGAGAGGGATCAATTGGTGTAAAGAAAACACATAATTGTTTCGAAAATAAAAATGTAATTAATTGCAAATTATATATTTTTTTTTCGAAACAATTATGTGTTTTCTTTACATCAATTGATTCCTCTCATTATTTTGTACATAAAAATATTAAGATAAGATAATTGAAAAATGAATATTTTATTAGATATTTTATGTAAAATTAAGAGAGTATTTCAAGTCTCATAATTCGAAAAGTACTAAATGAAAAAATACTTTATCATAGTTGTTTTGAAAAGCTCTCGAGATAAGTAAGAACTTTTTTGGGAAGAGATTGCCCTGATAGCCTGTATATAAAGTAAAATATATAAAGTGATATTATTGTACAGAAGACTAATAATATAATGTAATACTTAATAAGTAGCTCTATGCAAAATATATTATTATATCTTTAATTATTTCCAATTGATGTAAAAAATTCTTATTTTTGTAATCTGTTAATTCTAGTCTGCGTAGTAAAAATAATATCTTTACTTTGTACAATAAATCTTTCCATATCAAAGACACAGTGCCATAATCCGGTCTAGGAATGTAAATGATTTTATCGTAAGTCTGATACAAGAGTTTTTGATCGCCGTCCCAAGGTTTATTGGATGTTCCGATAAGCAGAATTCTATCCTCACCCACGATACTCTTGACGAGCTTTGGTAGATCTTTTCTTAAACGTTTCGGATCGGTCTTATCCGTTTTTGGTACTTTTTTTACAAACGGCTTTTCTGCGTCATCCATAAAAATCACTGACGGCTGCAGCAATCGTGATACCTTTGACAATAAAAAATTGTCCGAATATTATACGTACGTTTCCTAGATGAATAATTGTTTAAATATACGCTCATGACTGTCCAAATAAAAAAATCTTCGTAAATTAACAGAAATTGCACAAGATAAATAATTCGAAGACAATATTATTACTTAATTGTTCATAAATTTTCATAATGCGAGAAGCCCAGTTTATCAGAGCATCTTTACACCATCCACTTGTAACTTCATATGTCACCTTATGAATAAAGATTAATATATGAATTATATATGAATCAAGTACCCAAAAAATGTCAAATATTTTCCAAAATTCTAAATAAAATTATTCAAAATTCGTGTTTAATCGGATAATATTTTTATACTTCCGATACAAACCTTCGAGATTAAATGAACGAGCATGATCAATCCTGATTTGCCGGGATACTTGCCGGCGATATTTACTGGCGTGATGTCGAAGAGCGTAGCTCCGAGTTCCGTACAGATTGCATTCACCAGCAATTTTTTGCCGCTACCGTGCGGACCAGCTATCAGAACAGATCGTACTAATGGTGTGAATTCTCTCAGGGCTTGATTGCCCAGCGGAAGTATGCAGTATTCGGCAATTAATTGCCTTATGTCACCTGACAATTCGATTAATTCTTATAAAGCATATGCTTTAAATTCGAAAAGATTTTATTTTATAATCAAATTCTTCGTAAATTTAAGGATGTTTTGTATGTACAATCCTAGCAAAAAGTAACTGAAAATTAATATTGACGAATATCCATTTTTGGTGTATTTTGAGTATGAGAAATTGTGTGGAATATTATAATAGCTACAGAGCAGAGATGTATTTTTTTAATATTTATTGCATTTTTACTGAAATATTCCGAATTTTGTAATCGAAATGATTAACTTTTCAGACAGAGAATTTCGTCTTGTGACACATACATGGCTAACTTCATTGAATTATATTTAATATCTTTTTAACCAGTTAGTTACTTGTATAATATTATTTGACCAAATATTTCCTCTGTATTTAAACTTTTGCAAATTTTAAACAAATTCTGAATATTATTTCCACGTGTTGTTGTCATTTGAATCGATGTGGTTATACGTTTCCCATAAAAACACATGTTAATTCGGTGCAAATTAAAATTCTTATAACTTGTGAATCCTTATAACTTAGTGAATCGATTTAAAAATTGTACTGAAGATTCTAAACATATGTAAGGACATTCTGTACAATTTTTATGAAATTCACAATATTTTGAAAATACATACAAAACATCTTTAAAGAATACTTCTTTTCCAGTGAAAAAAGAAGAAGGAAACTTTTATTTGTTGCAGTAGAAATAATATAATTAAAATTAATTAGTATCTATTGAAAGTAAGAATAAATTATGTTTCTTATATATATTACTATTATGTATACAATATAATATAATGATCTTGGAATTAAAATAATATATTAAATTGTAATTAAAATAATATATTAAATAATATTCAAATAATAATTAAATAATATTAAAATATTTAAAAAATATATTAAATTGGAATTAAAATAAAATATTAAATTTAAATATTATATATTCAAGTGTACCAAGCGCTGGAAGAGGATCTTTCTCCTTCATACGAAGATCATAATTCACGAATGATTTTTCGCCCTTGAATTCATCCAAGGAAACTTCGCGGTGAAGTTTAATAATACCCTGCATGAGAAGTTCTTCGAAAAGGGACTCGGTTGTTCTATCGGGCGTCAGATCTTTCTCTTTCTTTCTCTTATTTTTCTTCCCGCTTCTGCGAATACGTTTCTGTGGCTTTTTCGCGCGTTTCCCCTTGAATCCTCTGTCTCTGTCTAACGCAGCTTGAAGAGCCTCTATATCGCCTAATTATCGCATTGACAGATGAGTCATATGCTGTCGATAAGCTGGCTTGAATTTTGCATAATATAAATAATTTTTAATGAACACAATAAAAAATAAATAGTTGTTATGTCGAGTATTGCATAAATTTGCATGCTAAGGAAATTCGAATGCTCGTTTTTCAAAAAGATTGAAATAAAGTGAAAAATATTTGGAAATAAAAATTTGTAAAACGTAAAACATGCTTATTTAAATCGAGTGGAGATGCTAATCCTTTCAATTTTCATCTTTGTAAAGAATTCTTATCTTTTGACCTATCGATATCTTACCTCTCATCGTCTGATCCACTACTATTCTAACTTCGTCTTCGACTTCTCTCGTTTTCTCCGCTTCTATCATGTCGTTATAAGGTAGCTGCATCGGGTTCGCGGATTCATCCTTGTCCCTCCAGACGTCCTGATACTCCTGATTTGCGTGAATCAATTCCGGTAGGAAGTTGGAAGGGACCGATTTAAATCCTAGATCCGTCTCATCCTCCGACTGTTCCGTTTCGCTATCTTTCTTCGATTTCGAGCGTTTCGATTTCTTCGATTCTTTCGATGATACCACTGTTGATTTGCTCACGGTACTCTCAGTTCCCTGTAACAAGACAGTAGTTTTGAAACCTAGCAGAATTAATTTAGGTAAATTATAAAATACTTGGATATACAATAAACTAAATAATTCAGAAACATAATGCCTTTCGTATTAATTGATAAATTTGATAATCGAACATTTCGTTCAAATTTTATACAATGTAATTTTGAGTTCCTCGGTTATTGAGCTTACCAATTAATAAAAAGACATTACGTTGCTGAATTGTTCAGTTGGAAAGTAAACAATCAAAGGAATTAAATACGATAAAAAGGATTACGATAGAAATTAATATTCAACCTGTACATATAGTTTTGATTATCCTTATATCCTTCAGTGCTTTCATATTCGCATGTAATACTTTACCTGTCTGCTGAAAATCATGCGCGAACCACCGCTTTCGGCGGATGGTAAATCGGGTATTTTTCCAGTTTGTTGAAAATAAGTGTCGATCCAATTTCGAATTTCACTCCTGATATTTTCCTCCATGATAGCGCTCCTTTCGTTGCGAATTCTCTCTTTCGCTCCAAATATCAGATTCTGGTATTGTTGTTGAAAATTCAATTGCTTTTCGTATCTCTGCTGCTTCAATCTTTCCGCTTGTCTGGCATTTTCCGTAATTATTTGACTAGGTTGCAGCATTCCTTTAGTTAACATGTTAATATGTATATTGAAATAAAACAGTACTAAATGTCACTAAATGTGTTTGCTTCCTTTTATCGAAACATGTGCTTCAAAAAATACACTTGAGACAATATTGGAATTATTTGTACGTATGTGTTATTATTTTAATTATACATTATTATTGGAATTATTCGTATGTATGCATTATTTTATAAAGCAGGATATAAATCTCATTAAATAAGTCTTTTATTTACATTCTGATTTTTAATTTTCTTCTTCGTTTTCCGCACAAAAGAAAGACAGACTATTAGATTGGACCATTATATTTTATCCAATAGACAATAATTCAGATTTAAAAATCGTCATTTTTTAGTACCTATTAACAGCATCTCCTCGAGGCGTCTCTTGCGAACGTGGCATCTAGTGATATATCCTTTCCATACTTTCTGAATTTTCAATGCTGCGAGTTTTTCGCCCGTATCATCTTCATCAACGATTTCTGGTTTAGTAGTTGATCTTTCTTTCATCTTACGAATTTCTTTCATAAACTGATATCTCAATCTACCTTGTCTTGCTCGTTCGTGAGCCTAGAATATTATATATTAACATTTACGGGCGGTATAGTAAGTCAAAAATAAATTTAAAGCGACACATTGGTGTGTGTGTGTGTGTGTGTGTGTGTGTGTGTGTGTGTGTGTGTGTACATTGAAAAGAAAACTTCTGGTAAACCTGTGAAATGCATTTTTTGAAATAATTAGCTTTTATCATCAATAATAACAAAATATTTAGTAATTATAAACATTTTAAAAAAACATATTTTATGTTTAAGGATGTTAATAAAGAAAATTGTACAAAATGTCTTTACATATGTTTAGAATTTTTAATACAATTTTTAAATCGATTCACTAAAGCGTTCACAAGTTATAAGGATTTTAATTTGAACCAAATTAACATGTTCTAATTAACGTGTTCTTATGGGAAACGTATAACCACATCGATTCAAATGACAACAACACGTGGAAATAATATTCAGAATTTGTTTAAAATTTGCAAAAGTTTAAATACAGAGGAAATATTTGGTCAAATAATATTATACAAGTATTACCTGGTTAAAAAGATATTAAATATAATTTAATGAAGTTAGCCATTGTATCTGTCACAAGGCGAAATTCTCTGTCAAAAGTTAATCATTTCGATTAACAAAATTCGGAATATTTCAGTAAAAACGCAATAAATATTAAAAAAATACATCTCTGCACTGTGGCTAAGATCAAATTGTAATATTCTACACAATTTCTTACTTAAAATACACCAAAAGTGGATATTCGTCAATATTGATTTTCAGCTACTTTTTGCTGAGAGTGTACATATAAAACATCCTTAATTGAGTCTATTAAATGTTGATATTAATGATGATAAAGTAGGTAATAATATTTTAATTGTGCATCATTGTCGATTACATAAATATGTTATGAAAAAAATATTTATGAGATATTAAAAATTAATATTTTCTAAATTATGAATATTATAAATTATAAATTAATATTTTATATTAATATTAATATTAATATAATAATTATATTTATATTAATATTTATATATTAATATTTTATAAATTATGAATATTATAAATTAATTTTTCGTAGAACTGTGCATTGAAACAGCTTTTCTTCGAAGAGCCAGATATATAATTATGAGCCTCGATTCTTTTTAGAATCTTCGCGATACCTGAATAAGTCGTATAGCCTGCGACTCGGTGATTTTTTTCGGCACGACAGCCTCGTGAAGGGCGCCCAAATTTCGAAGCGTATCCTCAATAAATTTCCGTCTCTCCGCAATTTCTTCAGCACGTTCGCGTCTATAATACCTCGGTATCTGGATCTCCGCTTCCTGCGGTGTCACCCCGCACTCGAGCAAGACGTCGTCGCAATAGCTGTGCTCCGACAGATCGATATTGACCAGATCGTGCTTGAGCTCCAACATCCTGCCCAGACTCGCGTTCAACGATCTCTTGAGCAGCAGACGTTTCTGCGGTTGTATCATCTGATCGTAACATTGTTCGAGTTTGTTGCAGATGAGGATGTATCGGACGTACAAGGACGAGACGACGTCGTGCGCCTTCTTACGATCCTTTTGCGGCTTCGCGCCCTGGAGCACCGTATCCGCCTGGACCGTCTCCGCGAGCAACGCCTGAGTCTCTCTCCAGAGCTCGTCATACGTCGCATTCGACATTCTTCTTTGATAAGCGCAAACTTGCGAAATTCACATAAGGTCCGTCATCGACCGTTATAGCTAACTTGTCGGTTTCCTGGCAACTGATGACATCATGGGGTAGAAATCATACGTGACAGACAAACGGAGGGCAAGTCGGAAACATTCCCTGGCTTATTAGAGTACTGAAAGGGGGAATTTAAAAATAAATGAAAGAGAATCCGGAAATCCATATAATGTAAAATAAAATCGTGCAAGTATAATTAATCCTGCTAATCCTCTTTTCTATAACTTTGAAAGGACGTACGAATATTTCTTTTTTATTTGTATTTTACAAATTTTCATATTGGAAAATGAAAAATTTGGCAAAAAGAATAATAATTTAAATATTTAAAATAAAAAATAATAAAATATCATTATTAAATTATTAGTAGTATATAATAAGATAGTGGATAATAAAATAATTAAATTATTAGTAGTATATAATAAGATAATGGATAATAAAATAGTGGATAATAAAATTTAAGATAATAAAATAGTAGATAATAAAATTTAAATATTTCAAATAAAAAATAAAAATAATAAAATATTAAATTATTAATAGTTTTTTCGAGTGAAGTAGGTTCGATCGTTCGCTCCGAGAGTGACTAAACTCAATTTGTCATAAACATACATATGTTCGACTAAAAAATGAGTCTTGAATTTTTTTGATTAATATAAGTAATATATTAATGATATAAATAATATAAGATATCTCACTTGACTATTTCGACCTTAAAATATAAAATTCTTTCTGTCTATCGATCAAACGCTTACTCGAAGCATTTTGTTGATTAATCTTAATCATCCAAGTATCTCTATCCAAGGAGAACAAGAAAAAATGTCAATATCAATTTATATTGATTAAATTTACATCAAGCCTGGTCAATTTGACATCTTATTGATGTCAAATTAACATAATACATTAATGATATAAGTAATATAAAATACATCTCACTTGACAATACAAGATAAATCTCTCTATTTTAACTTTAAAACAAAATTCTTTTTGACCAATCAATCAAACGCTTACTCAAAGCATTTCATTGATTAATTATCCAAGTACCTTTCAAGAAGAACAAGAAAAAATGTTAAACATATCAATTTATGTTGACCAAATTTACATCAAGTCTGAACCAAAAATTGACGTCACTTTGACCTTATTTTGATTTTTTCTCGGATTAGTAACTCGAGGTGCCATTAATCTGTCTTGGAGTGATCAAATTTCACTCGAAAACGCTGTAAGAGCGCTATAAGTTATAACGTATTTTAAAAATAAAACGAATGACCCGAATACATTTAAAAAAAATGAAGAGAAAATACCAAAATTATGCGTCGTACAATATAAAAAAAATGCTGTAACATTTGAATAGAAATTTGATGATAGATTCGCGACTTCGAGTCTCTCGATTTATCTTCCATATTCAAGCAAGGTTATTTTATTTATATATTTTACATATTTCATTTTATTTATATATTTATATATTTTATTTTATATATATTTTCATATTTATTGACAGTTGAAGATACCTAGACGTAAAGGTGGATTTTCTGAAAGAAGGGATATTGCTTTCAGATTCCACGCAATTTATTATTTCACATTTTATTATATTATATTATATTTTATATATATTTTTATATTTATTGACAGTTGAAGAAACCTAGGTGTAAAGGTGGATTTTTTTAAGCATCAGGATTATATACAGCCTTATATGTACTTGCAAGTAATTGTAGAGAGCTGTATGACATCATAAGTAAAAGCACCGAGGTATTAACGAAAAATAGACAACACCTGGACAATGTGTTGGAAACGTTGGAACTCCAACAGCACTCGTTAGGAATCCTGGCGGTACTTTGTGCGAAATTTTCGTTACCTAATTCTAATGGGAATAACCCGGATGCACACAGGGTGTTGTTCAATCAAGTTCAGGAGTTCATTATCGGATGTAACGGAGAGCAAGTTAGATTTGCACCAGATGTATGTAAGTATGTCAAACCTTCTGTCACAAACTTGATCAATCATTGTTATATTGACTGTAATTCTTATATGTAACAAGTTAAATGCATAATCAAATTAAATATATAATCAAATTTTTTGTTAAGAAGCTTCTCATGCTTAGGATTTGTGCTTAATATGCATAGATACATGTTAATGTTAAGAAACAAGTTTTCTTAAAACATATGCTCTTAGACAAAATTAACGCATAATTTTTTTTTCACTTTTTCTTTAAAATTTTTCGTTAAAATTTAAATGTGAGCTTTTAAAAAAAAAGTGAATAAAAAAATGATGCGTTAATTTTGTCCAAAAGTATATATGAGTTTGCAAAAATTTTATTGACAGAATTAAATTCGAAGACTGTGTTACAAATACATTTTTAATTTGGAATAGTACATTGATTATGCTAATTATTTTGCAAAATAAAAATTTATGAATTTTGTCTATAATATTGAAAGAGCTTTTTCAAGTATCTACACTGATCTAAATATTTAAATGTCTCGCGAAGATTTTGAATTTTCCTAAAATATTTATGATACACTTCATTATCCAATCACATTTATTCTTTATGACGATGTATAATATTAATCTAAATATATTTTACAGATGCAGAATTATGTCACTTGTTCACACAGAGTTTGGTGGAGTTGAAAACGCCATTACGAAGAATCGATTTGTTATGTTGCGCGATACGCAAGATACGATTGTTTGAAAGTCAGTTGACCTCAATACACGCCGATCTTTGCCAACTAAGTCTTCTGGCCAAGTGCTTTAAGCCTCGAATTTCTTGATGTAGATATCACGAGCATTAGTCAAGAGGGAGATCAGTTCGACTCGAGATACTTTCTACTGTATTATGTCCACAAGCGGATGTTCAGTGGATGTACAATGGATATCCTTGTGCTATCTGGGCACTGGTGCTACCGGCATTTCGTGCACATAGCACGGAACAAAACCAGAAACTGTGCACATTATATATTATCCTCCGTGAACATTCATGGAATGGCTTTGTAGTTCATGTCGACGTTTTCAATGTTCGTAGAGGGAGTATCGCTTTCAGGAATCATCTAAAAGCAGGCCATGATACTTCTCAGTCTTCTCTCTGATACCAAGGCTGTGTTCCAAAATTCACTGCCAGTACTGAAAATCTATAGTGTACGTCACGTAAACTATAGATTTTCATTAGTGGCAGTGAATTTTGGAACGCAGCCCAAGAAGGAGCATAGGTGCTAAAGGCTATAGCACACACTTTCCATAAGACATAACAATAAGGTTTCGACCAATCACGTTGCTCAATTTGGTTACGGACGGCCAAATTGAGCAACGCGATTGGTCGAAACCTTACTGTCATGTCTTATGGAAAGTGTGTGCTATAGCCTTAAGCGTTTGACATGTTTGAGAAATTAGGTTAAACATAAGCTGAAGAAATAAACAATGACGACGCAAGAAGTAAATAAAACGAAGAAGAGAAGTACACAAAAGGAAAATATAATTAATAGAGAAGAAAACAAGGTGGACAAGCCTGTTGAATTGTGAGTATATTTATAAATTGCATTTATTAAATTATAAATATTTGGGACACACACCGGTCTTCTACATTTATAAGTAATCGGATACATAATATACAAATAAAAAAACATTATTATTTTGATAAAATTGCTTTTGCTTAAGTAATTAAGTAATTATTTAATTTATTTAATTTATTAATATTTATAAAATTTACTTTATTTAATTTATAAAATTATATTAATTATATTAAATTAATAATAAATTAATAATAATAAAATTATATTAATTATATTAAATTAATTTATAAAATTTATTTATAAAAGTGAATTAAAAGTATACGATCCCTATTTTCAATTTAATAGGAAATATGGACCTGTTGTAACTTTTCCATATCAAAGAGTGTGGTCTAGATGCATTCTGATACTAGGTATTATTAATAGTTTGATATAATAGCAGACAGGCCAAGGAAGTATCTTTGGCAAAGCAGAACGATGTGCTGGTAAGTTGTACACAGAATGTAGACTGTTCTGTGGATTATAGAGAGTTAGAAAAATACTCTGGCTGTGTATCAGAGAAATGTAGCAGAGTCGTTACCGATAAACTTGTCTCGACAACAGAGGTAGATGTTTTACTGAAGCTAGCAAAAGCTGGATTAGATTTGGCTGGATCTGATGGCGGTGCTAGTATTCTGGATCTTCATTCTGGCTCTCTTAGCAAAGGATTTATCAATATTTACAAACATCCAGCAGCAAAGAAGTTATTTAATAATATGGATTTAACAATTTATAGGTATGATTCTTCTTAATTCTATATGAATATTGTGAGAATTAAATGTAAAGAAAAAAACAAAAATTCTTGCAGAATTTTCTAAAATTAGTGACACAAAAATGGATTAAATTTGTTAGATACATGTAAATAAATTATTTTTATAAATATTCCAGATCTAGCTTTTAAAATAAAAATACATATTCAAGTAACAGAATTATTACATACATAAATCAACATTTAAACACATATGCATATCTTATTGTATATTTATCATATATCTAATATTTAAGTGATAAAAGATACATATTTAAATTAATAATATATTGCGTTTAATTTAGGGTAGTGAAAACGAAAATACAACATGCAGTGGCACACAATTTTGGAGTAGATATAGATAAAATCTATCTAACTAAACCTACATTTTTTTCGCGAATAATTAATAAACCTGCAAAACCATACATGACGAATATTGGCATCCACATGTTGATAAGGTTTGGTTTTAAACATTATATAATACTCTTAATTAATACAATTATACAAATATAAAGAGCTCTTCTTTTTTTTAACTTTTAACGATTAAAAAAAAATTAAAATGTAAAATTTTAGAAGACATATGAATCGTTTCATTATACATCACTGCTGTATTTAAATGATTATGAAAAAAATTTCGAGGATGGTCGGTTTGTATTCATCGACCAGAACAATGTCAACTCAACAATAGAATCAAGAAAAGGTAAGATTTACATCCGATTAAATAAATCTATCCTGTATGTAAAAATAAAATAATGATTTAACATTATTTGTTCACAGGCAAAATCTCGATTTTCACCTCGGGGAGTGAAAATTTGCATTTAGTTAAAAAAGTAAAATCTGGTATTCGTTATGCTTTAACAGTCTCTTTCACGTGCGATAATGATGCCGCGATATTCGAATCGCATTTTACCGATGCATTAAATTAAATTATTTTGTTAGTATTTCATTGTATATAGTGTTCTTTTATCGAGTATATATATAAGTTTCCATTATTCATTTATAATTCTTATAATATTCATTAATAATTTGCATAAAGAAAATATCTAAAAAAAAATCATTAAATATAAATTTGTTTAATCAAATGCGATAAAATGTCAATTATTTATGCTATCTGTTAAAAATGCATTTATGAATCTTTCAAAAATATTAATAGTAATAAATCTTTTTTTTCTTAATTATATTTTTCTTGTAGTTTACATATAATTGATCAATTAAAAACGAGACTTATCTCTCGATGGAAAGAAATCTGTGTTGTGTCATCAGCATAAGTTGTTATACTAGAAGATTTAGCAACATGACGCGCAATTGTACCTGCGTTTATAATTCTCAATCGACTAACAATTAATGGTTCAAAACGATGCTACGAATTCCACGTTATGAATTGCGTTTCGATTTCTTTGTCGTTATAAATAATTTCTGTCATTTGTTGTATTTGCGTCATGTTTTCCTTTGATGCCGAGCATATTAGACACTCAGGTTCACACACTTGAAATAATGAAAAATCATTAATCTTCGCAGAATGACTTCCATGTATGAATCGAAATTCAGGACTGTCTTCGGCATCCTCGCTGGATTGCTTCTTACATTCCAAACTCACAATTGTCTGTGCCGCTATTCGCCTATATTATCTTATGTGTAGATTATCGAAATGATTTCTTTTATAAATTTCATTAGATTCACATGTAATCGAACATCATCATAATAATAGGAGTACAAATAAGTCTCCGCCGTTTTTTTATCAAAAATTGAGCATTTATTGCGAAAGAACGGTACCTTATGTTTTATTCAAAGTATTGTCCATCGCTAGCCACTACTTTTTCCCATCTTTCTGGCAGCATACGGATACCGCGTCGGAAGAACTCTTCATCTTTTGAGGCTATCCACGAATCAACCCAATTTTTGGTATCTTCATATGATGTGAAGTGCTGCTCAGACAGGCCATGTGCCATCGATTGGAACAAGTGACAATCCGATGGGGCAATGTCTGGTGAATACGGTGGGTGGGGTAGGACTTCCCAATTGAGTGTTTTCAAGTAGGTTTTGACCGGCGCCGCAACATGTGGACGAGCATTATCATGCAGGAGAATAATTTTGTCTTGTCTGGAATAGTAGTGGGCGCGTTTTTCCTTGAGTGCTCGGCTCAATCTCATCAATTGTATTCGAGAGCCCCAGTAATGATTTCGTTCGGTTTGAGCAACTCATAATACACAACACCAAGCTGATCTCACCAAATACACAACATGAGTTTTTTTTCATGAATATTCGGCTTGGCTGTCGATGTTGAAACATGGCCACGTGGTCCCCATGATTGTCTCTTCTTTGGGTTATCGTAGTGGATCCATTTTTCATCACCAGTGACTATACGATGCAAAAAACCCTTTCGTTTATGCCTATTGTACTCCTATTAAAGGAAGATATTGTTTATATAAGTTTTTTTGAAAATTTATTTGATTATAATCAGAGAGTTTCGGAGAGATAAATATATTTTATATAAATTTGCATTAATTTGTATATTATATACCTACGATGAATAAGTATACATTTTGAAAATTAACACAAATATATACACAATATCTTGAAAGTGTTAATAAAAAATACAGACAGTATATATTTACTTAATAAGCCAAACTTTTAATCGTTAAATGGAAATATAAATTACATATTGTGCGATAAATCTTGGAATAATGTCTCTTCACTAATTATATTTTCATTATATCGAATGTGAAGAGTCAGTAATTAAAAAGTGTATTAAGCAATGCATTGATATATCTTGTTGTTATTTACAATTTCATTATGCTATATAATGATGAAGCATTGCAGGTATTTGATTTAAGCGGGTCGATCACGTTATTTCTAGCATTTAATGCTAGAAATAACGAGATCGAACCGCTTAAATCAAAGTATCATTAATTACTAAGTAAGTGGAGAAAAAAATAAATATAATATATAATTATATAATTTAAATAAATAGACACGCGCAAATGCGCATTAAATTTGTGTCCTCTTTGAAAATATCACGGTAAAGCTTATACAGTCTTAAAAACAAATTACTGATCCCATGTACTTAAAAATTATACGAACTTATTATATTTAATTTAAATTAATTAATAATAAGGGAAGTACTAGTATACCATTTTAAAAAGCTGTGTCTCGTGCATTTCTCATTTTGTACGTTTTACTTGGTTGCAAAGAGATTTTCTGGTTTGTAATATTGGAGAGGACATGAGAAGAGATATATATGCAAAAGATTCCTATGTAAAGATGTATCACTTTATACAGCACAAAATCTGCTATTGCGGCAATGTGCAAAGAATTTGCAATCATTTGATCACGTCAATGTAATTATGTGATGAAATATATTCTACAACGTTCCTGCAACCTTGTGAAGATTACGTTCTACCGCATAACGGTTGCAGGAACGTTGTAGAATATATTTCATCACGTAATTACATTAACGTGATCATATGATTACAAATTCTTTGCACATTGCCGCAATAGCAGATTTTGTGCAGTATAAAGTGACACATCTTTTCATAGGAATCTTTTGCATATATATCTCTTCTAATATCCTTTCCAATATTACAAACCAGAAGATCTCTTTGCAACCAAGTAAAACGTACAAAATGAGAAATGCACGAGATACAGCTTTTTAAAATGGTATACTAGTACTTCCCTTATTATTAATTAATTTAAATTAAACATAATAAGTTCGTATAATTTTTAACGGTCTCGTGTTATGCGTGAAGTCATTCTCTTAGACATGATAACATTTTTACACGAATTCTAATTGTTACACGCTTCATTTTAACGAACGTTTTCTCGCGTTTTACAGATTATGCTTGCAAGAGACTTGCGATCCTCTTTGCGCTTGTCCCCAGTAATATCGTTCTGTGATTGCCATTTACTTCTTCCACTCTTACAGGTTGTACGCAGATCTGAAAAAGAGCAAAATATGTATAAATCTTTAAGTATATGGTTTGCATATTGTTTCTTTTATATGTGAAAGAAAGATTGAGAGAATTATTTAGCTTTCAAAAAATATCTATCAAATATATAAAAATGTTTATCAACATTTTATTTATTTATTCCATTGATTTTTAATTAGATGTGGCAGATGTGGTAAATATTTATGTTAATACACTCCCAATTTTCTATTTTTCGAATAATTATATAATAAATATAGCATTAAAAAAACGGAATATATTCGATAAAAATTTTTAAAAATATATTGGAATAAAAATTTTTGAATTCTTTTTTAATTTATAATCAATTCATAATTTTAAAAGAAATTTGAAGAGGAAAGGGAAAAATAATATTAACTATTAAATATTAATAATATTAATATTAAATAATAATTTTTTAATTAATAATATTAATTAAAAATAATATTAATATTAAGGAAATATAAAAATAATATTGCGCATAAATTTAACAAAAGAAACGAAAAGACGGAAATAAATCTCTTACCTGTGATAAATTGTGATCTTCTGCTATAGGTATAAAGTTTTCTTTAGCCTTAATTAGTGTCACTGGTCCTTCAATTTTTTTATCCGGAGAATACATTGTAGCGGCCGCCAATTTTTTCAACAGAAGATATCCAGCGACTTTTAAATCTTCTTCCACAAACGCAGTGTTACCTATTATCTCTAACATTTTGTCAAACATCTCTTCCTCCGATTTGCTCTGCTTCAGAACCTCGTATGCCTGGAATGAAACATATAGATTATAAAATAATTCGATATCTCGATTATACATATATGCACTCTGATTATCTATGCGTGGATATTTATGGATCATTTTTATGTCATCATAAACAATAAAATGTTAACAATAAAAATGAAGAAAAAAACACGTAAGTCATTTAATAGTTATTATCAAACAATTCATTACTTTTCAAAAGTAAACAAAAATCATGAATTATTTATAAACAATAAACATTTAATTGTATATATTATATATTATGCATTGACATCTGAATCACTTTTGCAGAAGTAAATGACATTATTCATGACACAACTTTGCACAATACATCCGAGCTGAACTTGATGACATAGAAGAAGACAGATGTGCAGAGATCATGGTACTCACTTCCGGATAAGTAACATTCTTGTTAAATTGAATGCTGAAATACGCCAATGATTTCATACAGCCTTCGGAAACGAGGTAGTTCGATGTATCTATTTTGCCGATCATTTCGCATTGTTGTCGCATAAACTCTATTGAACCATCGATTAGACTTAGACTGACTTTCTCTCCAACGAACTCCAACTGCAGAGTCATCTCGATAGCGATGCAAGTTCCAAACGAGTATCCTGCCAGGTGATAAGGTCCCTTCTTTTGAACCTCCCTGACTTTCTTGATATAAAACTCGGCCAATTCCTGTATTGTATCATGCGGCGCACGTTCGACGCTTTGCAGACCCCAAAGTGGTCTGTCAAGTTCCTTGGCTACGTGTTCCAACGGTTTGATCAGACCCTCAATCGCGTGAACGATAAATAGTGGCGTTCCATTTGCGCTCTTTGTTTTCAATTGGACGAGAGCTTCCTTGGGCAGCACTTCACCCGGCCATTGCAATATCAGCATATTACTGGCAGCATTTTCGTCCGAATTTACGGTAGCTTTCGCGACAGCAAGTTGCTTACTCGTCTCGCCAGTCGATGAAGATAATTCTTCTAATTTGGCGAATGTCAAGGCGCGGATCTCTTGAGGCGACAGCACGATATTGTAATTTCTTTCAAGAGTATGTTTTATTTCTGCGCCCATCAATGAGTCCATACCCAAATCGGCCAGAGTACCGTTGACTAAACTGACGTCTTTAATATCAAAGATATTGGCGACAGCTCCAATGAGACCAGCTTTGTTACCGTCATTCGTGGATTTGTGTTTCTCCGCCAATACTGCGGAACATAGCACCGGATGCGGTTGTTGTAGGAACATATCCATAGTCGCCAGGCAGCTCGTCATGTGTTGTGGCATAGTACCACAAACTTTTGTGTCGTTATTTCCCTTCGTTTCTAAAAGAGTAACAATTGTATAAGTAATAGATCATATAGGGTGGTTTAAAAGTCTGGAAACGGTCAATTATCTCCGAAAATAGTGGACCTGTGGGAAAATGTTTCAGACAATAGTTGTAGGGTTTTAAGTGACGCATTACACAGTAATATTACTATGACTTTGAAGTGTTGTTAAGGTCACGTCAAGACCACCTTCAATTTCTTAAACAGAACCCCCTATTTTTTATTACGGGTTCTTGTAGCTTATCTCGAGAGCTTTCCAAAACATTATAATTAAGTATTCTTTTATTGAATACTTTCCGAGTTATGAGACTTGAAATCATTTCTTAATTTTACATAAACCGTAAAATATCTTGTAAAATATGTATTTTTTGATTATTTTACCTTAATACTTTTATGTACAAAATAATGAGAGGAATTGGTGTAAAGAAAACACATAGTTATTTTTAAGAAAAAATATGTAATTGTTAATTGCAAATTACATTTTTTTCTTTGAAACAACTATGTGTTTTCTTTACACCAATTGATTCCTCTCATTATTTTGTGCATAAAAGTATTAAGGTAAGATAATCGAAAAATGAATATTTTTTTTAAAAAAATGAATATTTTTCTATTTTATGGTTTATGTAAAATTAGAAATGATTTCAAGTCACATAACTCGGAAAGTACTCAATAAAAAAATACTTTATTATAGTATTTTGAAAAGCTCTCGATGTAAATTACACGAATATGTAATTAAAAATAGGAGATTCCATTTAAGAAATTTAAGATGATCTTCATGTAACCTTAATAATACTCTTCAAGATCATAGTAATATTACTATGTAATGCCTCACTTAAAACCCTACAACTTTTGTCTGAAACATTTTTCCACAGGACCACTATTTTCGAAGATAACTGACCATTTCCAGACTTTTAATCCTGTATAAAATGCAACGTACAATGATTTTAGAACAATAATATACGTGCATGTGCATGCATATGCTTAATTTCTAATTTTTTATCGTTATTATCTTTCTTTTATCGTTATTATCTTTCTTCGGAATAAAAGAAATCATGCAATCATCGCTATCATTGCTCAATGAAATTATTAATGAATATGAATGCTTTTTAAGATAAAATAAAAGGATGGATTTATAGAAATAAAGGCTCGCAAAAATTAGGAAATTACAGATCCAGGAAGTTATCTTAAGACAGACCCGAATCTTTCAAAGAAACTACATTTCGTATACATGTGATATACCTATGATTAAGCCAACATCTCTAATGACACCCCATTGAATAGCCAGACCAGGTAAACCATTGGCTTGCCTCTGCTCTATCATTCTTTCCATAGCTGAATTGGCAAAACCGTAATTGGTTTGACCAGCATTGCCACGGCCACACGATACTGATGAGAATACCACGAAGTAATCGAGCGATGGACAAGACTTCCTCGATACCGCATCCAAATTTCTTGTACCGTCGACTTTTGGCAGGATCACCATTTTGAAGTCGGCCTCCGTCAAGTTCTCAATTAGCGCGTCGCACAGGACAGCTGCGAGGTTGAATATGCCACCCACCGGAGCCAATCGATTGCTTTCTTGAATCAGGCGTTCCGTACCCGATACAGTTGTAACATCTGCGGTGGAGATGAAAATCTTGACGCCATTCTCGCGCCAGCGTCGCACGCACAACGACTGATAACCGGTGCGTATGCCTGAGCGTGACACGAGAACGATGAACTTGGCGCCACGGGCTATTATCCAGTTGGCCAACTCCAGACCGAAGCCACCGAGGCCACCGATTAATACGTACGACTTCTCCGGATTCATGTAAGTACGAGGTATGGCAGCTACTATCTTAGGCATGGGCGGGACACGTCTCTTCGGCTCTTCGTCCTGAATCTTCAATAATACCTTGCCAATATGTTTGCCGGTCGCCATGAATCTGAATCCCTGCTCGAGCTGCTGCTCCGAAAAGACGGTCGAAGGTAAAGGACGCACCACACCGTTCTTGATTCCTTCTGAAACGAGTCTTGCCACTTCCTTCTTTTTCGCGCAATGGTCGAATAGCATGTCCAAAAATACCCCATGGAAAGCCGTATTTTTCAGAAACATGGACATTCCTACGTTGTTGTCATTCGATAGATCGTACCTGCCAATCTCGAGGAAACGACCGTACAACGCGAGACACCGTACGCTGGCTTGCAGCTTCTCCTCTGCCAGCGAGTTCAGCACCACGTCAACTCCACGTCCTTGGGTTTCGGTGAGTATCAGATGTTCGAAGCTCGTGTCCCGAGAATTGCCGATATGTCTGTCGGTCAATTGAGGGAAGATTTTCTTAAGATATTCCCTCTTCTCAGTTGTGCCAACAGTGGTGAAGACTGTGCAACCGGCGTGCAGGGAGATGACGATAGCGGCTTGACCGACGCCGCCTGTGCCAGCGTGAATCAACACACTTTCGCCCGCTTTTAGCTGACCTCGTACGAACAGAGCGTAATAACTGGTTGCGTAAGCCATAGGTATTGTCGCAGCCTGCTCCAATGTCCACTTGTCGGGTACCTCCCAGAGGAAATCGAGATCCGCCACTATGGTCGTCGCCAGTCCTCTAGCTTCGACAATACCCATCACGCGACGTCCATCCGCATCTCTCCCGGAGAACTCCAATCCCAATATACAATCCTCCGTGGCCATTTTTCCTGGCAGAGCGTCCGGTGGCAGCTTTCCGGTCGCCAGCATGATATCTCTATAATGTAACATGTTTCATCCAGGTCGTCTTCATCTCTAAACGAATAATTCAAGATAATCTGAGTGAAAATTTACTTGAAATTTAAAGGAGCGTAATACACGCTGCAGAGCGTTGTATTTGAAGAATTTTCGGGCCGATAGTAACTCAACGGGCCTTCGATCCATCTCAAACTGCTCAAGTCTCCTCGCATCAACGAGTTTACATAAGCGTGCTCCACCTGCAGGGAAGACACATTGCTCTGTTGATCCAACAGCAAGTGCGTATAGCTGCCCCATTGACCTCCCTTTAACACGTTGGCCACCAATCCCTTATCCAACTGCTCTGCATAGAATTGCGTGGATAAACTGAACTTGGGAGCGTTCTTGTCCTGGATAAAAACATAACGTGCGTTCGTACCGCCAGGCTCTCTTCGTATACAATTCATGAGTCCGACTAGACCTACAAACAGAGAAATGATTTATGTTTTGTTAACATAATACAATCAAGAAAATTGTTTAAACGTTGCTTTATGCTAAAACTAAATTTTACCGAGTAACGGTTCCTGGGATACAAGAAGCACTTGTTGATTCTCGCTGTCAGCTTTCTTCAGTGCCGCTTTTAAACCCTCCAACCACGAGAAATTTTTCTCCACCATCTGTATTATAGTTGGTTCCTTGCTCTTCTCAAGTTTTTTCAGCAACAGATAAGTCTTTCCTACGGGATCGATCTGTTTCGCGACCAATATTAGGTCTGTTTGCTTCAGCGCGAGTTTAAGATTCAATTGTGCGGCGGTCTCTTCCAGGAGAACGAAACCGTTGGGTTTCAAAGCAGCCGCCAGATTTTTCAGAACATCATAAGATTTGTTGGATATAAGATCCGCTGCTATTATGAAATTCATATTCTGAATGGAAGATACATCATTCGTATCCTCCGCCATAATTTCAATATCCACTTGGCTAGAAACTGTTGCATAATTACTGGGAGACCCAGCAATCAATTTTAAATCGAGCTGAAATAATAAAAACACAATTTTTTGTAAAATAAATTTACTAAGTATACAGGGTGTTTCAGATCACCTGTACCACCCATTTAAAAACTAAGTGAAAGTTCTCTTAAAAGAGAAGTGATTATTTCAAAAGGGCAAAAACATTTTGTTCCTAAATCGGGTGATAAAATCGGGTAAATAATGAGAAGAATCAATTGGTGTAAAGAAAACATAAAGTTGTTTTTAAGAAAAAATATAGAATTGTTAATTGCAAATTACATATTTTTCCTTAGAAACAACTATGTGTTTTCTTTACACCAACTGATTCCTCCCATTATTTTGTACATAAAAGTATTAAGGTAAGATAATCGAAAAATGAATATTTTACAAGATATTTTATGGTTTATGTAATATTAAGAAATAATTTCAAGCTTCATAACTCGAAAAGTGCTCGATGAAAAAATACTTTATTATAGTGTTTTGGAAAGCTCTCGAGGTGGTAAGCTACAAGAATATGCAATGAAAAATGTGGAGTTCCATTTAAAAAAATGCACTTCCGGTCTGAATCGCCTATTTCCGGCCGGAAGTAGAAGTTGAAAATATCACTATTCGATAGAGCGCACCCGATTTATAAAGAAAATGTTTTTACTTTTTTGAAAAAATCACTTCTCTAGTTTCTAAATGGGTAGTACAGGTGATATGAAACACCCTGTATATTGAGAGATTCCCTCTAAACGTGATAGATATTGAAACGCTGATAGATATTGAAGATATACATTATTTATCTTCAATGCCTATTTACTTGAAAGAAGAAAAATGGTCCCGGCAATTGATTTCTTGATTTTATAATATATGATTTTATAATTGCTTCGTCATCTAAGGTCCTAAAAAAATTACCTTTTCAAAACAAGGTAAAAAAAAGAAGTCGAGTCATCTCAGTAGTAAAACATTATTGTATAGAACTATTTTACAAAAAATTATTTTAATAAAAAATTGCTGTATTAAAAGAAATTGTGTAAAATAATTGTCATAACTATCTACAAAAATTAATGATATATTTAAATAGAAAATTACGTCGAGAATAAAAGAGGGCGATTTTATTTTGTTTATCAACAGAGTGTGTGTGTGTGTGTCTGTCTGTGTGTGTGTTAGATGTTTGTTAAAACTGTTGTTAAAACTTGACGCTACTGAATAATATACAAATAAATTTGGCAGCGTGAAGTTTTTTAATAATTAAAATTTTTTAAATTACGTGCTACATGAATCAATTTCATCGTTGAAGAAATCGGGATTCTGACTTTTACGACAAAGATGTAATAACTTTCGACGAAAATATAAACATAATTTTTCTTCATCTAATTATTTATCTGCAGTCAATCACATCTAACACACACACACACACACACAGACAGACAGACAGACACACACACTATTGATAAACATAAAATAAAATCGCACTCTTTTATTCTCGACGTAATTTTCTATTTAAATATATCATTACCCCAATAGCCAAGTCTGCTAAAGCAGATCTTGTCAGGGAATCTGTTACAAATTGTTGTCGACAGAAAGATTACAGAATCGATGCAGATTCTGATATATCATGTGATGTCAGCAGAATGTCAACAGAAATATAACAAAGCTTGTTAACATAATCAGTTACCAGATTGGCAGCAAAAATCGAACAGATTCTGCCGGCATAACTTAGTGGCAGATTGGTGGCAGAAATTGAACAGGATCTGTGCGATGCAATTTGACAACAGATTGTCGGCAAAAATCGAGCAGGATCTGCGCATACAATCTCTGATAGCAGATTGATGGCAGAAACGGAACAGGGTTTGCATGATTCGATAATTCCTTCACTTACCGCTACGCGAGCTGTACTTTTTCGTAATTGAATTTCTGTCAGAAATATATATAAAGTCGCAAATATGAATAAAAGACTAAAAATGTAGTAATTATTTTAATTTCTATCACTTTAATTTCTGATATCTGATACAAGCAAATGAGAGTCAGAATATTAAACTGATTGAAATCAATATGATAAATGAAAAATTATTCATGTACTGCCTATTTAAGGCATAAAGCAAGAATTTAATTCTAAATATAATAAATTAGTCTCAAGTCAATTCATCTCAAGTTTTACAAGTTACATTTACTTTTATCATTTACTTTATTATTAATTTAATTAAATTGAATTAGTTCTTCGCTATATGAGATATATCTACGATATAACATATTACATATATGTCATTTTCTAGAGAAAATTCTAATTAACTTGCCGATAATATTGTTATTTAGCACCTGTAATAATCAATTGTGTTGCATTTATATAACATTAATAAAAGTAAGCGCAAATCTTGTGAAGTTTCTGCTGTCAATTTGTTATCATGCGCAGATTCTGCTCGGTTTCTGCTGACAATCTAACATCAAATTGCATGCGCAGATCCTGCTCGATTTCTGCCGACAATCTGATATCCGATTCTGTGAGCAGGTTCTGCTAGCAGATTAGAAGCAGAATGAGGACGCAGTAGATGTCATTCTGCTGACATGGTTTGATCAAATCTGTTGCCAGTCTGTCGACATACTGCTTACATTTTGCTTATTGGGTAATTTTTATAGATAATTATGACAACTATTTTACACAATTTTTTTTAATACAGCAATTTTTTATTAAAATAATTTTTTGTAAAATAGTTTTATACAATAATGTTTTACTACTGATTGTGAGATGACTCAACTTCTTTTTTTTACCTTTTTTTGAAAAGGTAATTTTTTTAGGATATCACTAATTTTTGTAGACAATTAAGAAATAACTATTTTGCACATTAACTTTGTTTAATGTAACATTTTTGTAGTTTAAATAATACTATGTCTTGTGCATAAAACAGTTTTTTACAATAACATAAAATTTTTTACAATTTAATACTGACACATGATTAACTTTTTTATACTTTTTAAAAAAGTAATTTTTGAGGATATGTTAAATATCCAAATAAATAAGCAAAGAATCCGCCACCAGCCCCGTCATTTCATTAAAATATGACGATCTTCTCTACTTAATATACTTTTTGCAAACTTCGTAAAGTTAAAATATTAACAAAGCTACATTCCTCAATTAATTACAGGTAAAGTTCATTTTAATAAAATTTTAATTTTAGGTTTAGTTACAAACCTTCGACATTTTCAATGAAGAAAAATCGTCTAGATCTCTAAATAACTTTAGAAATCTGTTATTAATGTAACTAGATAGTGTGATAGTGCAGGAGACTGCATATAGGATGAGTTTTATTTCGTGTACCAATTTTTTTATGTGAGGGATTACTGCCTAGGTAGCAAGCACACGTCATTTTGACGTTCCAAACTAATCATTTTTGGTCATATGTTGTCAAAATGACTGATTATTGTTATATGACTTTATATTGACGTCTTGCTATAATATTATTTTGACGTCATTTTTCAGTCATGAAGTGACGATTATTTTATTATGAACGTCATTAGTTTGTATATCGATCCCATAAAAAAAATCTTTAAAAATTTTTTATATGACATGACTTATTTCGCGATCAGACTTTATATATACAGGGTGACCCATTTTAACTTAGGCAGCCAAATAACTCGAAAAATAAGCACACTACGAAAAAATGGTTACAATCAAAATTTCGTCATTTCGAGGGGGACGTACAATGACGTTAAAATCAGCCCCCTCACCTCTCCCCCTGGGCGGTGAGGGGGGGCAAGTTTGAAATCTTAAATGGAACCCCCTATTTTTCATTGCATATTCTTGTAGCTTATCTCGAGAGCTTTCCAAAACACTATAATTAAGTACCTTTTTATTAAGTACTTTTTGAGTTATAAGGCTTAAAATAATTTCTTAATTTTACATAAACCATAAAATATCTAGTAAACCATTCATTTTTCGATTATCTTACCTTCATACTTTTATGTACAAAATAATGAGAGGAATCAATTGGTGTAAAGAAAACACATAGTTGTTTCTAAGAAAAAATATGTAATTGCAATTAACAATTCCATATTTTTTCTTAAAAACAACTGTATATTTTCTTTACACCAATTGATTCCTCTCATTATTTTGTACATAAAAGTATGAAGGTAAGATAATCGAAAAATGAATGGTTTACTAGATATTTTATGGTTTATGTAAAATTAAGAAATTATTTTAAGCCTTATAACTCAAAAAGTACTTAATAAAAAGGTACTTAATTATAGTGTTTTGGAAAGCTCTCGAGATAAGCTACAAGAATATGCAATGAAAAATAGGGGGTTCCATTTAAGATTTCAAACTTGCCCTCCCTTACCGCCCAGAGGAAGGGGTGGGGGGACTGATTTTAACGTCATTGTACGTCCCCCTCGAAATGACGAAATTTTGATTCTAACCATTTTTTCGTAGTGTGCTTATTTTTCGAGTTATTTGGCTGCCTAAGTTAAAATGGGTCACCCTGTATATATATATATTGCGACGCTTTTTCAATTCAAATTTGTATTCTCGCGGGGGAGCGGAAGCGCCGTCAAAAACACAAGGGTTTTATGTACTCGCGATCGGCGGGACGGGGATGGAGGGTGTCCGCGCGCGAGCCGCGGCGGAGCGAAGGCCGTCTCGTTATCTCAGAACTGGGCGCGAGGTACGGTCTCTCACGTACCAGTTTTCACAAATTCTTCGAAAAGCGCGAAAGAATACGACAGCCCGCTTCGCCACGGGCTGGCTAGCTCGCCTAACGGTAGAGGGGCGGGGTTTGGAAGAAAAAGTCAATTGATTGAGCGAGCTTACTAAATTAACAGACAAAGACGAACACAGAAATCACGGACGATCGCCAGTCAAATAAAGAACGCGAGATTTAATAAATAAGAAAATAACAGGTTTATTAAGAAAGTAACTAATAAGAAAAGTGATTAACAAAAAGAAGTAAAAACCGATACAGAGTGGAAACAGAAATAACGTACTAGACATGAACTGACAATACTTCTCGAAACGCTCGAAAAACGCGCGATATTCTAAGTCGGTCTAACAAAGAGTGTCTATTACGAAAGCTTCCGGAAGTCGAAGCTCCTGCGAACAATAATTTCTATACAGGACCTTGATAATTCGAATTCTCGACGGTCGTAGCCTACGCGAGAGAGAGAGAGTGCGATAATACCGGCCTATCCTTCGCAGCTTCGACAGCCTCGCGGAGATCTCACTAATTAGCTGCGTATCTCGCAATTTCCTCCGAGCGTACTCGAAGTCGACAACCCAGAAATAAGACAGCCGATTAGTTACGCAGTAAGCGAAAAGATACCAGATTCGTGAGGAGAGATCTCGCATACGATTGGCGGACGATACCGGCGAAGTTCGATAGCCGGCAGCGGTCGGAGATTTTTCCGCCTTGTTCTGCGACGCTCGCAACTTAAATATTTCTGGCAATCGGGGCGATGCGACAATGTCGTGTCACACCCTCGATACCTTCGACAGCGTGAGAATTAATTATCTTCTCGTCTCCAGGCAATAAGGAAGGCCGGGCGACAGTCCCGCACCGCGCCTCCTTCGATAGCCGCAGTATTTGCCAGGAATTTCCTGACCTCAGATCTCGTTACTTAGAATCGTGCGATACCCGCATACCGCGACAATTTCGATGAATTATGTTCCTTCTTTCGAGACGAATGACTCACACGCACACAATGGACGCGACAGTAATACTCAGTTTCACGCAATATTCCCGAACGACGATAATACTACACGAAAACGCCTTAATCACGACCAATTACGTTCCACAGACTCGCTCTGAGACATATTTCAGAGGTGCGAGACGCGGCTTCGACAACCAAACGACAGCCCGTGCGAACTACGCATTTCTCGCGATTTACGACGCACGCGGTCGATACCCAATGGTCGGCTGCTACGCGTATTACGCACCCGGAGAGAGACGAGAATTACCCTACGATACGCACTTCCGTCGCCCGTGTCCACGCTTCCTCGGTCGCTTGTCTCCGGTCGCCCGAAATACACCAAAATCGACCGACTCGGCAGAAGGCTCGAGCGGTCGCGATAAGCCGTAATGGCGACGGCGACAGAACGGCCGGCGAGCGGACACAATCACGCTCGCGGAGTACAATAATTCGTGGGCAACCTCACCGATGAAGTCTTCTCCCGACTGCGGGGATGATCCTCGGTCTCGTCCTTCACGGCCTTTTCCTTCTCGAGAGCACACCGAACAATACTTTGCAGTGGACTGGTTTAGGCGAGCGGCCGCGACAAAGTGAGCCCTGGATCTCGCGATCAGGGTCGATAGCGGGGTCGCTGGCCGCGCAGGGGGATGCGCGGACCCCCGGCCAATTAGCGGCCGACACGCGCGAGGTCCTGGCGCCTCGCGCGCCACGCGAGGCATTTTCGCGCCCTGCGCGAAATAGCGCCAAGCTTGAATGCCGTCGCGGGCCCTTATATGGCCCGGGTGAGGTCCTTCATGGACGTATCCTCCCCTGGAGGGTGGCTGTCGCAACGGCTGTCGCTTCCGGCAGTTGTGGAGAGGCGATGCGGCTCTCCCCTGCCCGGGTTCATGATGCAGGGCTCTCTGGGCCAGGATCCTCGGCTCTTATGAGTTTCCCTCGGCTGTCGTTCTTAGCTGTCGCGGGGAGGCGATGATGCTCTCCCCTGTTCTTCGGTGTTCGGTGGTGAGGTGCCTCATGCCGACTCGATACAAGATAAAGGATAGAAGAAAAAAAAAGAATTAATACTACACGCAATTATACTAATTCGCTCGTCTCTCCGGGGAGCGCGATAGTTTTCTCTCTCTCTTGATCCTTGACGCGGCCACTCGGCCCGCGCCCCGTCAAGATTGCCGGGGCGGATGTACGCGACGTGACGGCCACGTCACAATATATATATATATATATATATATATATATATATATATTTATATATTTATTTATTTATATTTATATTTATTATATATTATATTTTTATATTTATTACATTATATTTATGAAATAGAGAGATGAATTGAAAAGTTTAATATTACTGGCAATAACGAAAGGAATATTACTGAGATATTACTGAAATAGTCAAAATTATTAACTGATTCTTTCTATAAAATATTACTGATTTACAGCGCTGTACTTATGTAATAATTACTGTAATCAGTGATTATTTACTGTTTTTCAGTGATAATACACTGATTCACTTTTAGAGAATGCTTTATTCGACAACATTATTAAATATATTATTATGCTAAGAGAAAGACATCAAAATGCGGTACATGTCATGATGTCAGGAATCTGTGACATTAGATCGTCACTTTTACGTCTTAAAAACGTCAATTCGTGACATCAAGAATAATCAGTGAATGACCAATTTGAAACATCAAAATGACGTGTGCTTGCTACCTGGGTGTTTGCAATTGCAATAAATTAATCGATACATAGGTAGCAATTATTTGAATAAGTATTACATTCGATATGCATGGTCGATTCAAATAATTGACATCTATAGGTACTTTCCGATTCACACATGATGCGCATAAAGTAACAGAAAATGTATAATAATATGCGTAACATGAACTATACATTTTCTGTCACTTCATGCGCATCATGCGTGAATCGGAAAGTATATTATGTACCGATCAATTCATTACAATTACAGTCGGTAATTTCTCGCATGATAAAAAAATTATACATCTCTCATCGTCACGAGAACACAGCGCCTCTTTCGTCAAACGTGCGAAACGTACAAGAAAAATATGTGAAAAATGTAGCCACGACCACGACGGTGACGTTTCTTAATTAAAAAGTTTCATATTGAAACTTTGCATCGTTATATTTCTGCTTATAGAGCACATAGAGCAAAAATAAAGACACTTTCCTTATATAAATCGAACCCAAGCAATTGATTAAATGTAATAACAATTTGATCGATTCAGCGGTTATTGAGAACCGATAATATGCATTACTTGCAATTTAGCCTTTCGCGTAAAGATACACGGTGTGTCTTGCGCCTGAGTGATGATGACTCGACTTCAAGACACTACCGTGTCTCTTGATCTCTGTTAAGATTTTCTGAAAAATGTTCTGCTCCTACAATACTATTACACTTACCGTGATATGCTCCATTTCACCAAGGAAAAAATCAACTACATACGGAATCAAGAGAGTTTCTGCGGCTCGTTCACCTGCGATCTCTAAGATCTTGTACTTCAACGCTGGCATATTCTTGTTCATAATGTTGAATAGTACAGTCAGCGCATGAGATTTAGCCCTTGCTGGATCCTCCACAAGGCTATGTGAATTTTCATAGGGTACGAAAATATATCGTTCAAGTTTAGGAGAAGCTTGAGTTTGCTGTCGTCGAGGGGCCAGGGAAGCTTTCAGTCCTCTGAGTTCGACGCCACCTGATTTCACGATATTAACATTCTGGTAGTAATATATCGGCAATCCGCCGTCCTGCGGTAGCTTGTCCACCAAGCGTTTGTGAAGAACCGGGTCAATCGCAACGTATTGAAGACGCGATGGTAAATATAGCAGCTTGTGTTTATTAGACAATATGCTAAACTGTAGCATAGTATCTAAATACGAGACCCATTCGTCGAGCCAACGAAGCTCGCCGATAGTGGCATAGTTATCAGAGGTCTTGATCCCTTGGAAGATACCACCATATTCGTATCCGCGTAGCCTCAGCTCCTTGTAAATGTCCTTGGTATCCAACGGTAAAATTTCCTTGTCAACAGGAACTGATGGCGGTGGCGGGAGTTTCAGCTGATCCTTTTCGATAGCTTGGGACGCGCGGATCTTTCCGCTGATGGCAATGGTGCCGGCTTCGCAGATTTCAAAATCGCCCGTTCCCTCGAAAATATTTATCGAGAATTTCACCGTTCCCTCCTTCGGCATAATGGTGGCGCGCTGAAAGCGCACGTTCTCGAACACCACTGGCAATAATTCGAAGTCGGTGCTGCGCAGCTTCGCCAAAGTCTTCCACACAAGCATAAGATAACCGGTGGCTGGAAAGAGGACCCGTCCGTCGATCTGGTGTCCCGCTAAATAAGCATCTGTCTCTTTTGACAGATCCACTTGTACAACGCATTCGCCCGATTGGCTCGACGTCTGCTTGAAGGAGGCTACTTCCCACGTGGCGGAGTGATCCCACTTGACCAAGGGCCCAATCATGGGTGTCCCGCGACCAACGGGGAAGCTCACCGGTGGATACAGCTTGGAAATATTAGGTTGTGCACCTGCCACATACAGCTTACCTATGCTAGACAGCAGAAAGGCCAGATTATTCGAGTGGTTCTGCTTGTGAAGGCCAATATTGGTCACTGTTGGTGGCAGCGATCTGCGCAAGATCGCCTGTAGCAAGCAGTATGGCGCGATCTCGAGCGTTATCGCGTTGTCTGGAATATGCGCGATTGCTTCCTGGAAGAAGACGGGCGACAGCAAATTGTTGACGTGATACGCAGACGAGCTGAGCTGTGCGAGCGGGCTGCCCCACGCGGCCTCGGGTATAGAGCTCGAGATCCATCTAGCTGATCTCTGCTTTGGGTTTGGTATGATCTTGTCGAGGGAAGCGCGAAGTTTGCTTCTAGCCGCGGCGATGTATTTGCTGTGGAATGCGACACCGAAGCTCTTGACGTTCTTAACAAAGATATCCTTGCTCTTTAACTCCTCCAGGAATTTCTCGAGAGACTCGGATGGACCGGAAATGGTGACTGAATCCGCGGAATTGTGACAAGCCGGACTGATGTCAGACGGGCACAACTTTTTAGCATCCTCCCAACTTAAGCCGACCGCCGCCATGGCTCCCGGCACCGGCTTGGAATCTACAATCGATTTGCCTCTGCAATAGGCTGCTAGGACAGTCTGCTCCGGGGTAAACGCGCCATCGGCATAGGCGCAACCCAATTCCCCGACTGAGTGTCCAACTATACCGTCCGGATGTATGCCTATCGACGCGAGGACATCGACGAGAGCGACTTGCAAAGCCGCGAGCCACACGAAGGAGTCTATCACGTTTTCGCACGTTTCGTCGGTAGAGTTCACGATGATATTCATGAGATCGATGCCGTGGGGCTTCAACGCTTCCGCGGATCGTCGCAAGCTACGTTGGAAAACCTCGATGTTGAGCAGCTCGCGACCCATGCCCGGCCACTGGATGCCCATGCCAGAAAATACAAACCATATAGGACGTTTCTCGTCATTTGGGTTGGCTACTTGATTTATTTCGCGAGTATAATCGACGCTCAGGATCTCGTAGCCGCGAATCTTGTGACGTGGTACATTGTTATTGTGTATGGCATGTAGCAACGAGAGAAATTCGTCATCCTTCCGATGCTCTTTCGCTTTCTCCAGCAATGTCTGCACGGCCTCTTCCGTGCGACCCGACACTGCGACCAGTTTGGGTAGCTGGTCAGTAGTGTCCGGCACCGGGGATAACTTCGGCTTCGGGTTACTACGAAGAACAATATGAGCGTTCGCGCCACCAAATCCGAAGGAACTGATGCCCACGATACCGCCGTTCCACGGCATGGTTTTGTCGACCACTCGAATGCGTCCTTCCTTCAAGCCAGGGATATCCGGATTCGGAGTGTTAAAGTGTAAGTTGGCGGGAATCACGCCCTCCTCCATTGCGATCAACACTTTGGCGATCGAGCAGACCCCGCTGGCGGATTCCGCGTGTCCCATGTTACTCTTGACAGAGCCAAGCAGCAGGGGCGTTTTTCTGTCTTTGCAGAACAGCTTGTCAACGGAGTTGATTTCTTCCGGGTCGCCCACTTTGGTACCAGTACCGTGAGCCTCCACGTAAACCACGTCTGCAGGATTAATCCCTGCCTCATTGTACACCTCGCGCATTAATTTATTCTGCATTTCACCGTTCGGGTAAGTGATACCCTGCGATTTATAACCATCGGTGTTCGTTTTCGTGTGGAGCACCGTGGCGTACACTCGATGCGCGTCCTTCGCCTTCTGTAAGTATATCACCACTACTGCCTCGGCCCTTACGAATCCCTTGCCCGTGGCGTCGAATGCTTTACACATGCCGTCCTGCGATAACATACTTAATTTATGAAACTGAAGCGAGTTCGCTGGCTTCAGCAGCAGATTTATTCCACCGATGATCGCGGCGTCGCACTCGCCGGCGCGCATCGCTGCGACTGCCTGATGCATGCCAAACATGGCCGAGGAACAACCTGTATCTATTGCGTAACTGGGTCCAGAGAAGTCAAACGCGAAAGAAATTCTGTTGGCTAACATCGCTCTGCAACATCCGATCATTCCATATCCTGCAAATCAAATGCAAATTTCTCAATTTATCTCCAGTAAATATACTCCTGGACAAGATTAACGCATAATTTTTGTTTCACTTTTTCTTTTAAAGGTGACATTTAAATTTTGATGAAAAATTTTAAAGGAAAAGTGAAAAAAAATTATGTGTTAATTTTGTCCAGGAGCAGAAAATAGGACATTCTTGTTATGAAAATATATTTAGTTTTAATATGGAAATTTTGAAATGAGATTATATTGCGTTAATTAAACAAAAATATAATTCCTTGAATAATAATTGATTACTTGAATGAAGCCATTTTATATAATTCAATCAAGAAAAATATATTCTTATGATTTAAGATTTGATTTTCTTGAATAGAAATGAGATAATGTTAGATAGAAAATGATATTTTTAAATCAAGGATTTTAAATTAAGGATAATTTTCTTAAAGTAGAATTAAGTAATTATATATTCTTGAGGTGACAATTACAATATTAAAATAAAACTATAATATTGTTGAAATTTAAAATTATTAAATTCTCCTAAGAAGATTATAAATTGTTGCGTATATACAAAACGATGAATAAGTTACTTTAACTATATAAGTTTTGATTTGACGCTTATTTTTTATCAAGAAAAATTCTTATGATTTAAGATTTAATTTTCTTGATTGCAAAAGAAACAATGTTAGATAGAAAATAATATTTTTAAGGATTTTAATTTTCTTAAAGTAGAATTAAATAATTATGTATTCTTGGGGTGACAATTACAATATTAAAATAAGACTATAATATTGTTGAAATTTAAAATTATTAAATTCCTCCAAGAAGATTATAAATTGTTGCGTATATACGAAACAATGAACGCGTTAATTCAAGTATATACTTTCTAAAAGTGAATCAGTGAAAATATCACTAATTTAAACAGTAAAATAAGATTTCACTGAGAATCAGTGAGTATTTTACTGATTTTCAATGGAAACGCTTATTTTTTTGTTATTTTATCTTATATCTCACTGATTATGGTCAGTTAAAATAAAATTCACCATAAATCCAGTAATCGCTAGTTCGTTCGTTTACCTCTACGATCACTATTTCTCTCGTATTTAGTCATAAGAATTATATAAAGTTTGCGAAGAGCGACAGATAAAATTAAAAATAATACTTCGATTTAATTTCAAATATTAAATCTATCTTATCAATTGTACAAATAAATGTCTGGCGACTTAATGAAAATTATTCGTTCGTTATCTACTTAAAATAGCAAGTTCAATGTGCATGTAATAAAATAAATAAAATAAAATTTTTAATATAATAAATATTTAGTAAATATAAATAAAATTTTTAATTTTATATGAAATAGATAGAGAAATGAATTGTAGTTTAACATTACTGACAATAACGAAAGAAATATTACTGATATTGAGAAATACATATTACTGATTGAAATTATTAACTGATTCTTAAAATTATTAACTGATTCTTTGAATAAAATATACTGATTTACAGTGCTATACTTAACTGTTATAATCAGTGATTATTTACTGTTTTTCAGTGATAATACACTAATTCACTTTTAGAGAGTAAGTTTTGATTTAATACTTTTTTTTTTCTGTGAGTATAAATGGTCTTAATTTTTTTATAAGCTTTTGAGATAAGACTGATAAGATTTTGTACAAGATTCGAAACCGAGTTTCAAAATATACAAACCGTTAATTTGATTCGGGTCTTTCGTCCAAAATTCGTCCGATTCGGAGGAGGAGACGCCGATGAAGACACCAGTGCGGGATCCTCTCACGGTCGAAGGATTGATGCCAGCATCGATTATCGCCTCGTACGTAGTTTCTAACAGCATACGAAGTTGCGGATCCATTACATGTGCCTGTTTGGGATGTACCCCGAAGAAGGAGGCATCGAACGAAGCGAGATCCTTGATCTTGGCGGATCTTCGCGGTAATCCATAAATGCCTGCCGCCCAACGGCGCTCGTCATCGGTAACCATATCCATTTCCTTCAAGAGATTCTCCTTAAACTCCTCAATGTTTGCCGACTCAGGTAAACGACCTGGAATAATATCGTCGATGCGTTACGCTCTGATAACGATCCGATCAATCGCACCAATAATTACCTGAAATGCCCGTAATGACGATGTCACTATCGATGGAATATGGGACTCCATTCGTGACCACCGGCTCCCGCGTCATCGGACTGTTGATACTTTCAAACTGTGCAGGCATCTTGCTGAAGTCCTTTGCGTAGAATCTTCTCCGACGTCCTTAAAATCGTTACCCGTAAATTAGAATAGAATTGATTAAAATCCCTCTTCGCTTTTTGTCTCTTCAAGAGTTACACGAGCCATGAAGAGGAAATACAGGGTGTTTCAGATCACCCGTATCATATCACCCATTTAAAAACTAGAGAAGTGGTTATTTCAAAAAAATAAAAACATTTTCTTTATAAATCGGGTGCGCTCTATCGAATGGTGATATTTTCAACTTTTGGTTCCGGCCGGAAATAGGCCATTCAGACCGGAAGTGCATTTCTTTAATTGGAACCCCCAATTTTTCATTTCATATTCTTGGAGCTTACCTCGAGAGCTTTTCAAAACACTATAACAAAGTATTTTTTCATTGATTACTTTTCGAGTTATGAGGCTTGAAATCATTTCTTAATTTTATATTATCAATAAAATATCTTGCAAAATATTCATTTTTTGATTACCTTATCTTAATACTTTTATGTACAAAATAATGAGAGAAATCAATTGGTGTAAAGAAAACACATAGTTGTTTCGAAGAAAAAGTATGTAATTTGCAATTAACAATTACATATTTTTTCTTAAAAATAACTATGTGTTTTCTTTACACCATTGACTTCTTTCATTATTTTGTACATAAAAGTATTATGGTAAGATAATTGAAAAATGAAATATTTTACAAGATATTTTATGGTTTATGTAAAATTAAGAAATGATTTCAAGGTTCATAACTCGAAAAGTACTTCATGCAAAAATAATTTATTATAGTGTTTTGGAAAGCTCTCGAGGTAAGCCACAAGAATATGAAATGAAAAATATGGAGTTCCATTTAAAAAAATGCACTTCCGGTCTGAATCGCCTATTTCCGGCCGAAAGCAGAAGTTGAAAATATCACCATTCGATAGAGCGCACCCGATTTATAAAAAAAATGTTTTTACTTGTTTTGAAATAACCACTTCTCTAGTTTTTAAATGGGTTGTACGGATGGTCTGAAACACCTTGTATATTTACACAATAGAAACTTTTCAATGTCGTTCACATTTTTTTTTAATACATATAAAAATATTATGTTTAATAAAAATATTTTGCTCTCTTTTGAATAGATCTTGGAAAGCAAATCAGGAGGATTCCTGATAATTCCGATGGATCTATCTAAAAACAAAGAGACTACAACCGATGTGATCTCGATGAGTTTAGAGGCACAAAGAACTTCGTATCATGTCAATCGTCGCAAATCCCATTCTCACGAATAAACAGAGATGATTTACGCGTTTTTAGCACATCGAAATCTGAACTCACACTGGTTCTTCGTCCACCAGTCTCTTTGTATACGTTCGGTCCATAAGCAATTACCTTCAATTGGCATATAACATAGTTAATGAGAGTAAAATTTGAGTAATCTCAATTGAGTAGTTTCACTTAGATAAACCAATTTTGCAATGATTGTTCGCGCGTAAATATCATTTTTTCCTTTTCTCAATATTTCTCATTTTATTTTTCTTTTTCTGAATAAAGATGCATAACATCAACAAATGGCCCGTATCCTTAAATTACCAATTTTCTTTATCTGCGTGTTTGAAAATTTTCGAAACATTTTATATTCCACTCAAGTCTCGAGTGTTCCTAAAATATCTCAGGTGCTGCAGAGGAAAACAAATTAATGTACCAATTAATACAAAATGTTATTGCGATAATGCAAATTGCCTATTTTACTTTCAAATATATAATATACATATATTATATGAGTGATGTATCTAATTAACATACCATGAATATAACTTATAAATTATTTATATGTGATGTATGAAAAATTATTACATATAACATATAGAGTGCAAAATTAAATGTCTCACTGTGTACATCGCAGAGATACCTTATGAGATATTTCCGGCACGTATATAAAGGAAATAAAAAATTATTTCCTTCAAATAGTAAGAATATGCTTTATAAGATATTTTATACATGTCTTATAAAGAAAATAATTAAGTATGTCAGAAAGAAAAGATATAAAATATCTCGTAAGATATATATTCATTTTTCGATCTTATCTCAATACCGTTTCACATGGGAATAAAGAAAAAAAAATTGACAAATATTCAGCTATAATCTCAAACGTGCCATTTCGAAAAATCGTGATATCGCAATACACGATAAAATATTAATGACGAGTACGAAATTTCTCACATTGGTCGCATGATGGAGAAAATATTTTATTATCGGCACGATACAGTTTCAGCAAGAAAATGTCACGTGTTTGCGTAATTCGTCGATTTTCATCAACCGCTCGATAATTTATTTCAATATAATTTTCCTTATAATTATACTTTTACATCATCCTTCTTTTTTTTGATACGTGTATTTCTTTAAAGTCACCGTTTAAAAGTGCGCAGCTCGTCCAAGGTTGACGTTAAGTCGGTCGCGATAAGAAGGTACACGCATTATCGCAAAGATGAATATTTCTTGGTAAAAATTTATCGCGATTTGCCGGTTAAACGTAAGTCTGTAACGTCGCTGCGGATCGCAGTACGGATAGCCGTCGGTTCCAGGAGAAAGAATTGCTCTGTGTGGATTTGTAAAATGTATTTTATTTTAATGTATGGTGTATACAAGTGTATGTATGTGTGTGTGTGTGTGTGTGTGTGTGTGTGTGTGTGTGTGTGTGTGTGGGTGGGTGGGTGGGTGTGGGTGTGGGTGTGTGTGGGTGTGTGGGTGTGTGTGTACGTATAAATCGGACGGCACGGATGATTGTGTGTGTGTGTGTGCGTGCGTGTTTCGCGTGGCGCGAGGAAGATCGGGCGCGCGGCCGGCAATCGATGTATCGATTGCACCGGGCGTGGTATCCTAGATTCGCATGTTGCTTTTGCTTTCCAGCGGAGTCGCGGGTTATAATTGCGCTTGGTTCGGCGGATATTATCGAGTAAATAATCCGCGAATTTATTGTAGTTTTAATACGGAGAATCGTCATTTTTACAATGCACCGGTTTAAAGGGCGCGTTCCTTTCGGCGCTCGGCGGCGTGATTTTTGTCGCGCTTCTTTTGCCGGTTCTTATCGCAGTACCCGTATTTCAGTTGTTCGGCTTTAACTTATCGGGATTTAATTTACGAAATTAGCTTCCCTGGATGGATTTTGGTTATTCGGAAGGCGTCGCGACGCTAGCGAGCGTCGGAGGCGGCTCAGGTCCTCGTGACGTGGTACGATGCCTTAATTTGGATTTTGGAGAGAGAGAGAGAGAGGGAGCGATATTGAGCGCCAATATCGATCGGCTGAGGCAGCGTTCGCACTACCTTCGGTTCGTGTTAATCGCTTCGGAGTTTTCTCTTTTATGCGTAAGCTTGCCTTCGAACTAGCTTTTGCTCGAGAGGATCGGAAGGATCTGATCTTTGGTGTCACCGGGAGCCCGTTTTATACCGCTAATTACGGTCCGTGCACCGGCGTATTTATTGTTTACTCCCACCGGGCGACGGAAAAAATAACGGCCTATTAGCGCGTGCGGTTCTCAACCGGCGGCTCCCGGCCGACGGCGTTCTGTCGGACTTCCTACCCGGATTTTATTAAGGCTTTAAAAAGTGGGCACACAGCCCCTGCCTCTGCCCGACTGGTGGTCGTCGGGCGGCAGCTTCTGGCTGATATTCGCCGGGAAATGATGCATTTCGGGGCGCATCGTTACAAGTCGATTAAAGCGTTATTATCGATGATAAAATTGATGGAAAAAAATTAATTTATTGCCAGAATTATTTCACGGCATAAAAAGATTTTATAGTCGATCGCGTTGCGTCACAAGAGTCGAAAGGTCAGGTCATCAATTCGTACCGTATCACGTAATCGCGAATTGATTTTCGATTTATTATGTATACTGTGTCCACTAATTACACATGTTTGACGCATGCGACGGAAATGTCTGCGGCACGAAGCGATTTTTCATCAGAGAAATCATATTTCGTAATATTCCGAAACCGTGGCTCATACGAGCTAAACGTGAATGAATAATGCGTAGAAAAATATAAAATGTATGTAATGACATGAAATCTGTGCGTGACACGTGCCCATTTCGTCAAGTCGACACCCTGTATCAAATCTTTATTCTTAATACAACCTCCCTCGAAAATTCGTAAATAAATTGTCACAATTCTCTGTCCGACAATAATATTTCGTCATTTTCTTTAATATTATGTTTATATAATATTATTTAAATTTATTCTTCGATAGATCGCATTCGAGTGCAAATGAAATCAAAGTCAAGTCAGGTAAACACGCTCCTGATATAAAGGGTTCTTGTATGTATGTACACAATTAGTTAGAAGAAAGCAAGAATGTTAGATATTTTATGGCAATGGCAATACATAAGTAAGATCGAATCTTTATTGTTTTCCTTGCCTCATACTTGACAATGCGTTAAAAGTCACACGAGCTTTTATGCATAATTATTCCAATGTCTCACTTTCAATATCATGTATAGATAACAAAACGAAGTGTCAAATATGATATAACAGCGTTTTTTTTTTGGAAATACAAACTATCCTTTAACATTTATAACGATGCACCCATGCACCCCTGATTCCCAGCAGGCGATCGCTGGAAGCTGCCGCCCGGCATAAGAACCGCCGGGCAAGGGCAGGGCGCTGAGCGCCACATTTTTAAACATTAAAAACGAAGCCGTACGGTTGAGCTTCGAAACGAAGCGCGCCGAAAACGGCCGACGAAACCCGAACGATCGGGTTAAGTCCCCTCGCGCCCGGCTCCACCGCGCGCCACGAACGGAGCCGTCACGTTTTGCGGCCGCTCGACGGGGGTAACGTTGTTTTTACGCCGGCGCGGGTTAATTAGTCCCGTATAAAAAGGGCTTGTCGAGCGAAGAAGACGCACTCTTTTCCGAGTTTCTCCAGCGCACCAGTCGCCAAAGCAAACTCAAATAAGACGCCAAAAGCAGCGAAATCAGCGGTGGGGAGTACCCCGCCACACCTGGGAATTCTCAGGATTCGCGAAGATAGGCGCAATCCTTTCTAAAAGTGCATCCAGAAATTGGGGCGTTCCCCGATCTCTCCGGGAGTTCCCGGCAGACGCACGAATCCAGCTTCCGTCACCTGTCCGACCCGTGCATCCGGAGGTAGAGAGGAGAGCTACCCCCGGCGGGACGTTCTCGCTGGCACGGTCTTCCCGAAAGGAAATCCCGTCGTTTCATTTCCACGAAAATACGCGGTTTTACAAGCAATCTCGCATCGAAAAAAGCGGTCGAAAAACGCCGGCACGCGCCGTGACGTCCATCAACCGATGATTAAACAGCTGATCAATGTAAATTCTTTATTACTCGCGAACGCTGCATTGCATCGGCACCCGGTCTTCACGACTCGCTGCGCGAACTCGCGGTGCATCCGACCGTGCAACATCAAGCATAAGCACCGATTGCAACCCCGCTAAAACACGTTGCAATTATTAGCGCATTTTCGACACGAGCCGCGAGCCCACGAACGAACGCCCGCGGCATATCTCGAACGCGTCGAGTTCTTGCGATATCCACACGAACGCAATTGTATATACGCGCCGAGTTTCTTTTGCGATAATTACTCGCACACGCACGCAACTGTACCTGTACAAACTCTATTTTTTTTTTAAATATATTTTCTTTTGTTATTTTATTAACCGAACCCCGCGTTACACTTATTTCTACGCCTGCCTAATCGAACCCGATCACCACGACTGCCGTTATCCGCGGAAATAAGCCCGTTACACACTAAATAACTAAATTAATTATTATATAATTTTATATTATATTATATAAATTTATATTAGTATATAATTTATATTTATATATTTATATTATTATATAATTTATATTTATATATATTTATATTACATAAATTAAACTAATTATTTCCAAATAACTATTATAAAAATTAAACGCATTTAAAAATGTTGCTTCTTGATGAACATTTAAATCCTTTGCTGCATAAAATTAAAGAGAGAAAGAAAAAAGATTATAAGCATTTTGATAACAAGAGATGCATACAGAAGATACATCTGCCGGAATTAAACTTGACTTATTACTTGACTTCTTACAAATGAATGATAATTTTGACTGGCAAAATTTGGTAAGAATTTTGTAAGAAATTTCTACAAATTATTACAAGCATCTCATCTCGAAATCGGTACATAAAATAACATACAACAACAGAAAGAAAATGTACATTTGACTCGAGACAGAATGTATGTATCGTGCATACATATATACACACATACTTCACTAGGAAAACAAACTATTAAAAAGAATATAGTGTGAATATGTACTTGTTAACACTTTGTAGCATGCTATGGTGCTCAAGACTCGATTTGTTTATCATGTCGTTACTCGAGTCTAAAAATCTTTTACTATAATTGATCAATTTCGGTTTATTATGCATGTTAGAAGCATTGATCTTTGGCTCTGGCATTGTAGTATTGACGAATTGAAATATTAATGCCATTGTAATATTGACGCAGTTGAAGTGAACTTTTCTATAAATGTAGATTAAAATTGTAAATAAGGAACACGAATTATACAGGGTGTTTCAGACCACCTGTACCACCCATTTAACAACTAGAGGAGGGGTTATTTCAAAAAAGTAAATACATTTTCTTTATAAATCTGGGGTGCGCTCTATCGAATGATGATATTTTCAGCTTCTGATTCCGGCCGGAAATAGACAATTCAGACCGGAAGTGCATTTTTTTAAATGGAACCCCCTATTTTTCATTGCATATTCTTGGACCTTATCTCGAGAGCTTTCCAAAATACTATAATAAATTATTTTTCTATCAAGTACTTTTCGAGGCGCTTATGAGGCTTGAAATCTTTTCTTAATTTTACATAAACCATAAAATATCTTGCAAAATATTCATTTTTCGATTATCTTACCTTAATACTTTTATGCACAAAATAATGAGAGGAATCAATTGGTAAAAAGAAAACATACAGTTGTTTTTAAGAAAAAATATGTAATTGTTAATTGCAAATTACATATTTTTTCTTAGAAACAACTATGTGTTTTCTTTACACCAATTGATTCCTCTCATTATTTTGTACATAAAAGTATTAAGGTAAGATAATCGAAAAATGAATATTTTACTAGATATTTTATGATTTATGTAAAATTAAGAAATTATTTCAAGCCTTATAACTCAAAAAGTACTTAACGAAAAGGTACTTTATTATAGTGTTTTGGAAAGCTTTCGAGATAAGCTACAAGAATATGTAAAGAGAAAATATAGGTTCCGTTTAAGAAATTGAAGGTGACTTTCATGTAACCTTCAAATAACTCTTCAAGGTCAAACCAATGGTACCATCTTAAGTCCCCCTTGAAACCATACAACTTTTGTCTGAAACATTTTTCTCTAAACTCAACAGCATTTGAAATATCCGCCTGGGGCGATTAAAATGAATCACCCTGTATATATGTATGTATTTTGTGGAATATATTTGTATAATTTATAATTATATATATATATATATATATATATATATAATTATTAATTATACAAATATATTCCACAAAATGATAACTGTCTATTCTCTTTATTAATATAATATGTCAAAATATATTATGTCTAATCTAAATAGAAATGAGAAAAATTTCACAATCACAGTCCACTTGGCGCTCGTTAAGTGTCACAAATCTGGGTTTTTACTAATCAATGCACTCGGCGTCGCGACGCTACTGCGTTGCTTGATAATAACTTTTAATATGTCACTTCTCTTCTGTTTTTTTAAACAAGTAACCTTAACGTGTCACTTCTATTCCTTGTTATACTATTCCGCACTATACTTTAATAAATTTATCTTTCATATGTACGTACACATACATATACATATCACACGTATGTGCGCACATGCACACATATGATTTTGTCACTTAAAGCATTGTACATATCGAAACAATAATCGTATACGCAGCGATGTGAATGCCGCTTGAGGGACAAATTCGCTTTGCGTATGTGCGTGCGAGCATATGTACGTACGAGATACTGGAAATGAAGGAAAACGAAAAATGTCACAATTCTGATATTCGATCATCATTTCTCAGGATTAACTGCACCAATTTTGTTCAAACAGGTCGCAATCGAAAGCATATATTCACATTTTATCATAAAAGTGTCGTTAGATTTTTGATTATGGCTTTAGTTTATTAAATAGTTTATTAAATTCTTAACCGAAAGTTTACTTGACGCGAAATTCCGGATAAGGTACTTGGTAGCGCCCCATCGAGAGCAGTGACTCTCAACTCAATGCTTGGAACTCAATGCTTGGACTTGTTTTTTATGTACTTGGCGCGACGCTACCGCGTTGATCATAGAAAATTAACAAATACGAATTTTTATATTTCAAAATATTTATATACATGTTTCATCTCGTATATTTTTTCGAAAACAAGAAATCTTGTTTTAACAAAAGGTTATCAAAATTTACTTATAAAGAGCTCATTAATCCATTCAGACCTGAATTTTTTCTGTAATGTAAAACATTATTGAATTAATTTTTATTGATGTTAAGGGTTTAAAACGACGAGATATATAAATATATATATATATATATATATATATTTTTTTTTCCACCGGGAGATCGCAGGGAAAGTAATTCTAAAAAATAACTATTTCAAATGATTTTAAAGTTTTTGTACATAATTGTGCACATAGGGTCTGAATGGGTTAAGGAATGATGCAATTTTGTTTATAAGTCGCGTTTAAGGATGTTTTGTACAATCCCAGCAAAAAGTAGAAAATCAATATTGACGAATATCCACTTTTGGTGTATTTGAAAAATTGTGTGGAATATTATAATTTAATCTTAGCTACAGTGCAGAGATGTATTTTTTAATATTTATTGCGTTTTTACTGAAATATTCCGAATTTTGTTAATCGAAATGATTCACTTTTGGCAGAGAATTTCGGTTTGTGACAGATACATGGCTTTATCGAAGTATATTTAATATCTTTTAACCAGTTAGTACTTGTATAATATTATTTGACCAAATATTTCCCCTGTATCTAAACTTTTGCAAATTTTAAACAAATTCTAAATATTATTTCCATATGTTTTTGTCATTTGAATCGACGTGATTATACGTTTCTAATAAGAACACATGTTAATTCGGTGCAAATTAAAATCTTTATAACTTGTAAACGCTTTAGTGAATCGATTTAAAAATTGTACGGAAGATTCTAAACATATGTAAGGACATTCTGTACAATTTTCATGAAATTCCTAATATTTTGAAAATAGATACAAAAGATCCTTAATGCACTTTATTTGCATATTTCTGGTAAGAAATATATCTTGTAGAACATACAATATTCATTCGACATACAACCAATTTCCAATTGGAATGTACGAATAATTGCTCCGTTTCTTAATTCTTATCAATGTCATTGCTTTTCCAATTAATCGAAAGCTTTTCCTTGAAATATACGATACGTCTCGTGCCGGTAACTTTTTCGGGTTAGAATTCCGACCCACACAGCACAAATCAATGTATATTCCTCCAATGTAACAACAATGGTCTGTGCCGTCTTGGGAAACGAAGAGAAATTTTCTCCTCGAGAAAAATACGGACAAATGACTCGAAGACACTCGGAAAGATTTCCGAAGGACCAGAAAGGACGTCTCGAAACCTAACTTCGGAAGACGATTATATTCGCATCACCCCTTATATCGATCGTCCGGATTCACCTGACTCGCGTTCCTCCCGTAAACACGTATAATCTCGAAGAGAAATGAATAGAGTCCCGCAGAGCGGAGAGTCAAAGAGAGGAATTGCAACTCGATACTTTCCCAGATAGCAAAATGCTAGCAGTATGCCAGCAGTATAACAGCAGATTCAATCATGAATTTGCAGCAAATATCGCTCAGCTGTGTCCTCATTAAGTTTCTTTTTTCCCAACACGATGTGTCAATATGATATGAAGGCAGAAATGCAGCAGAAATGAAGCACAGTGTGCCTGTCATGATATGACAGCAGAAATCGAGCAGGACCTGCGCGTGCAATTTGATGTTAGATTATCAGCAGAAACCGAGCAGAATCTGCGCATGCAACCTGATGACAAATTGGCAGCATAAACTTCACAAGATTTGCGCTTACTTTTATTAATGTTATATAAATGCAACAAAATAAATTATTACAGGTGCTAAATAACAATATTATCGGCAAAGAATTTTCTTAGAAAATGACATATATGTAATATGTTATACCGTAGTTATATATCTCATATAGCGAAGGACTAATTCAATTTAATTAAATTAATAATAAAGTAAATGATAAAAGTAAATGTAACTTGTAAAATTTGAGATGTAATTTATTTAGAATTAAATTCTTGCTTTATGCCTCAAATAGGCAGTATGAATAATTTTCAATTTATCATATTGATTCCGATCAGTTTAATATTCTGACTCTCATTTGCTTGTATCAGATATCAGAAATTAAAGTGATAGAAATTAAAATGATAATTACTATACTTTTAGTCTTTTATTCATATTCGCGACTTTATATATATTTCTGACAGAAATTCAATTACGAGAAAGAACAGCTCACGTAGCGGTAAGTGAAGGAACTATCAAATCATGCAAACTCTGTTCCGTTTTTGCCATTAATCTGCTATCAAAGATTGTGCGCAGATCCTGCTCGATTTCTGCCGACAATCTGTTGTCAAATTGCGTCGCACAGATCCTGTATTTAAAAAATTAAATGTCATCGTATGACGGCAGAGCATGCTGCATTGCTGCTGTGTTTCTGCTGTCATAGCGTGCTTGCACAAGTTTGATATTTCTGATGAGATTTTGCTATTACACTGTGACAACAGATTATGCGTACTCTCAGTATGCATTCTGCCGACACATTATTCCAGCATTGAATTGTTCTATTTATGCTGGTAAAACTCTGCTTTATTTCTGCTGCATTTCTATCATTACATCGTAACGCACGTTATGCTCAACTTTTGCTGTGTTTCTGAAAACATTAACTGAAACGGCATATTTTGCTAGAATATTGACAGCATTCTGCTGACATAGTATGCGGCACATAAATTGCAAAACTTTCTCTATCCGATTTTGCTATCTGAGTTATTCAGGGTGTGTACTTGTACCGTGCGTCGCGTCCCGTCTTTTTGGGTCTTTTGAATCACTGCGGGTGTCGCTTCCTCGCGTGATCTCGTGTGACTCGCACTCCTTCGTCTCGCAGAGGGCGAGTGGCTCTTGCTCCCTGGTAAAGCAACGAAACCGTCGTGCGATCAGACACAGTACTGGCACAAACCTAAGCATACCAGCATCTTATTATTGAATTGGACCGTCCCTGTGGTCGTGGTCTGACATCAGACCATGTGGCGGCGACCAATGGGAGCGCGGGCCGCGCGGCGAATGCGCGCTCCGCGATTCGGCGCGTCGCACGCACGCGACACCGACATCCTTGCCGTCTGAACCTCCGGCCAAGGCCAGGGATCGCGATGCAGGCCTTACCCGGCGGCTCACTTAACATTTCCCGATATCATGACGGAAAATTTCGCGGCCACGCACGTGTCGCATCTCCTATTTTTATTTTACATAACTCCGGCGCGTTATCAGGAGGACGATAACGTACCGGCATTGTCATGGCATGGCGCGTTGCGGCGTGGTGAGGACGAGGGGGAGCGCGGAAAGAGAGACGGGGCGAGGCGACTCGATGCGCTGTCTCGAATGATTCGAAAGAGGATCGATACCGCGACTGTCTTCGGTTCGATGGGTTTCATTGCAATTTTACGTTATACGAGTCGTATATTCCGATACGGTACCCGGCGTACACCAAGTAACAGTTATACGGGATGTATCTTAAAAAGCTCCTAAGAAAATAACGTTATTTCCTGATTAAAAATCGAGTCGAAAAGTTCTGAATCCATTTTCTTTTTCCAAAATTCATTAAATAATTAATCAGATTTAAGTATTAAAAAGATTTCTGAAAAGATGAATTATTTAAATATTAGCACAAAACAATTTATTTTGTTGCTTATCCAAATCTTCATATGTTGATAACGAGGAAATTTGTGTTCTTATTGGCGGAATTTTACTCATTAATTAATGCTTTATTAAGCATTAGGGAACAAAATGGTTCAGGACTTTTCGACTCGGTTTTTAATCAGGAATAACGTTATTTGCTTACTGGGAGCTTTTTAAGATATCCTATATAACTGTTACATGTTATATAACTGTTAAATAACAATTATATAACATGTAAGTTATATTGTTATGTGTTAAGAATGTTTTGTATGTACAATCTCAACAAAAAGTAGCTGAAAATTAATATTGACGAATATATCCACTTTTGGTGTATTTTGAGTAAGAAATTGTGTGGAATACAATTTGATCTTAGCTACAGTGCAGAGATGTATTTTTAAATATTTATTGCATTTTTACTGAAATATTCCGAATTTTGTTCATCGAAATGATTAACTTTTAGCAGAGAATTTCACCTTGTGACAGATACATGGCTAACTTGATTGAATTATATTTAATATCTTTTTAACCAGTTAGTACTTATATAATATTATTTATTATTAATATGACTAAATATTTCCTCTGTATCTAAACTTTTGCAAATTTTAAACATATTCTGAATATTATTTTCATGTGTTTTTGTCATTTGAATCGACGTGGTTATACGTTCCCCATAAGAACACATTAATTCGGTACAAATTAAAATCCTTGTAACTTGTGTTAACGCTTTAGTGAATCGATTTAAAAATTGTACGGAAGATTTTAAACATATGTAAGGACATTCTGTACAATTTTCATTAAATTCTCAATATTTTGAAAATAGGTACAAAACATCCTTAAATAATAATTATATTGTTGAGTGGGAAATTATAATTAATGTTTACATATCTGTTACTTGGAGTTTGTCGGGTAATAACTTCTTTAATGTTGCTAAAAAACTACAATGCAATAGAATCGATGATACATCAAGAGATTAGATTAGATTCGAGTCAGATTTTTTTCTTAAATAAATGCTGTATTCGTCTCTCTACAGAAATGGAGGACTTTACAAGCGTGGATTCGAGAGTGATTCAACTTGCGACATTAAAGAGGTTTTTTTTTTATGAATATAATCCAAGTTTAAGTTTCATTCCGGCGTGTTAAAGACAGTGTTTCCTAAAAATCGTCATAAGCGTAAGTCTCAAGGATGCCAGATCTTTCTTTTCAATTCTTGATTGTTTTTGAGTTCATTTTTCTTTCTTGCATCAGTCAACTTATCAGCTGATGTGTATACATTGCTCTTTAAATAGCCGCACATTAAAATTAAACAAATGAATTACTTTTTGAAGGCTTCTCATAAATTAAATGCCAGAAGCGCAAAGATGTCAGATCGATATTTTGGAATTATTTATAGCGGAAGTCGTTAATATTTTAATTAACATGCTTGTTGTTTTCCTATCATACTGATAAAATGGAATGTTAACATGAATATAAAGCGGTGAATATTTAATATTAAAGCGGTGAATATTTAATATTATTTTAATATTAAGTGTTTCAAATTTAGGCTTTCGAGAATCCACACTGCCCCGCCCTACAGAAGGCGGGGCGTGCGTAAGAAGCATTTTCCCCTCTCTCGTAAAAAAAAGGCTTTCGAGAATATTTGGTGAATTTTAAAATTGTATAATATTATCATCGATTTGCGATTTCAACTGCTAAATTCCTATTTCACTTATTCGTTTACGAATTAATATATGTGTCTTTAAATGACATTGAAGGAAATTGAATATGTCAAAGTAAATGTTAATATTTCATTTGAATAGCAACTGCAGAAGGATTTAACATAATATAAATACGAATTTTGCGTCTGTGATAAAGAACATTCAACTTCTTGACATGCAATATTTTGATAAATATATCACAAACATATTTTAGTTAATTTTAAAAACTATTTTAAATTATTTTTAAATTAATTTTAAATTATTTTGAATGTCGATTAAACGAAATGTTAACACAGTATAATATGCGTTTCAATATGCGCTAGTGCGCATTCAACAGAAATTAAAAAGTTTATAGCAAAAGAATTTGTAATTAAAATTGAGATTATGACTTAAGGCACTTTGCATTAGATAAGTATGTAGATAAGTATGTATAAGTATGAGATGCAAATTCGTAATTTATGTAACAATTTTTAAAAAAATATAAAAAGCAAATTTGTGGCATAAAATCGTTAAATTTAAAAATATACAAATGAAATATAAAGAAACATCTTATCATTACAAGGTCTGCATAAATATTAGGAGTTATTGTTATATATTCGTACAATTTTGAGAACATAGATTTATAAAAATTTATCTCTTATTATCTCTTATTCGCTAGTTTCTTGTCGTGTTGTATAAAAATTTATATCAAATTATTAAATGACGTTTATCGAAATTAAATTATCCCGCATCAAGGTAGAAATATAATAAATGAGAATGAGGAGTTTTGAAAAAATAAACGTTATAAATGAATAATATAACAAAGTTATGTTATTTAGATTAGTCCAACTATTTATAACTTGTTTATTATAATGATGAGAATGAAAATCATTTACACATAAATGAAAATATTGTAATCATTTCGTAGTCAAACCAACGTTTCATAATATCCAGTTTAATATTTTTTAATTTAAATTATCTATTTTATATGCATCTTATCACTTTTCTTCAACTTTTCTTTAATTTTTATTACATTTATTTTCCTGTTAACATTTTGTTATTATATTCCTTCTAATTCTCACATTAAAAATCTAGAAATCACATTATTTTATTTATCATTCTTAAATTTAAAGGATCATTAGAGTTCATAAATATAAAAAAAAATTAATTTTTGTCGAGTAGAGCGTGTAAAACAAATTTGTACTTGCAAATTTTCTTCCAATGCAACAATAGACCCGACAGCCTAATTTTAACGTTGAAGAAAGTGCACGAGATAACTAATCGTCGAGCTTAATGAGACGTTTGTGTGGCACTGTCCAAAGGCAAGCAGGAGGCATCCTGTTTAGTACCACAGATACCATTTTGTGAGTGATGACAATGTGATTCATAATTGTGCTAATCAAAAACAACGTTTACATCTCTTTCTCGACAAGGAAGTATAGAGTCGCAACAGAACTAATCGATTATTCGGTATGCAGTCTCGGTATCTCGTCTGTCACGCAGTGTATCACGTGAACGAGCGATGAAATTATATGCCAATCTATCTTGCTTCCTATGAATAAAGCATATAATTCAATTCATCACTTGTAAATTCATAAAATTATTATGTCATGAGACTAAAAAAAATTGTTATATCACCATTAAAAATTACGATGTTTTACAATATATTAATCTTATATATTTTACAGAATTAATTTTTCTCATATAGAATTTTATTATGTATCTGTTTTATAAAGTTCTAGAAGAATAACAATAATATGAAAAGAGATTTTTCTCTCTAAAGAATAATATTTATTAATATTATTATTATTATATACACACATGATATATATATATATATATGTATATATATATATATATATATATATATATATATATATTCGTAGATTTATATGAATAGCCTGTCAATAATTGTAAAAAACGTAATCATGTGATGTAATAGCCTTGGTCACGCCTATGACACATACATCGATCATGTGTTCGTGATTTTTGTATAAATCCAGATAGGTATTCACTCGGAAAGAATTGTGCAAAATGAATGATCTATATTTTATACGACAAAGAGCGAATTAATGTAATTAATAAAAACTAATAATTAATAAATTAATAATAGTACAAAATGTAAACTCCCATAAAGAAGACTCACATTTTTCATGTCTTATTTTCATGTATTCTTATAGTGTATGTAGTCTTATAGTTTTCATGTATAATTAGCATTCCATTTTAACGAATGCAGTAATATTTCTATTACTTTTTATAACGTTACAGACTAAACAAAAGTTAGCGCTAAATTAATATGGTTAAAGCAGAAAACTTGTATTGTTTCAATGTTTACAACAAAAGAATAGTTTATTGAGATTATTTTTTTATTCTTTTCTATTCGCCTTTTCTTATTGATAAATATATTATAAAAACATCGAATCAATAATCATTTGACATATGAACCTTATTTATTTTCCTCCTTTCTTTTTTTGTAATTCATTGGATTCATTTAATTTTTCGAGTTCCAATTCAAGAGCTTTTTGTTTCCGCCGACAGGTTGGCGTTTTGAAAAACCAAGCTGTAATGTTATATTTAAAGATTCTTGATGAAAGTCATACAAATAAAAGAATGGATCGACATATCTCAATATATATGTATATACATATATATTTGTATATATATTTATGGTTTTAACATTTATGATTTTAACAAATTATTCCAAAAAAAAAAAAAATATATATATATATATATATATATATATAAATAAATTAATAATTAATTAATAATTAATTAATAATAATATATATATATATAATTATTAATATATATATATATATATATATATATATATATATAAAATATTGAAAAAAAAATTATTAATGAAATAAATCTTTGTAACGGGCTACCTTTCTCGACGCTCCGGAACGGCTCGTCGGATAGCCAGGATTCGAGCGAAGGGGGGGAATAAATCAACCTGTGTGAACATTTTCTTAAAAACTAGAGTTGTCTTTATTGTATGAATGAATTATTTACAGTGTGTGTATGCGAGAGTATAAATGTCGGTGTGCGTGTATTTGAATATTTCAATGTCGCTATGTATGTGTGACAGCATAAATGACGGCGTGTGTCTAACTAACTAGAAAAAAATAATACCCGGTGTACAAATCGGAACGGCAGGGTATCCGGTGTACAAATCGGAACGACTGGTCTGGCGCGAATAAGAAATATATAACGGGCGCACGAATATTAACTAGCATCGGACGGTCACGGAAACACGGACTTACTCTACGGAGAATATACAACGGGCGCGCGAAAACTCCAATATCGGGTGGTCACGGAAACACGGACTTACTCTACGGAGAAATATACAGCGGGAGACGGATTTTCGGGACGGATACGGAACCTAGGACTAGTATTGTACCGTCGACGGGGCTGATTTGTCAGTACGGCTTAGAATTGCCGGCGACACCCCGTGCAGTCGGGCGTTTGCCTCGACTGAGACTGCGTACAGGGAAAACCCGGAGTTACCCGGTGGATCGGACGACAAGTCGTCTAGGACTGGAGCCGGAAAACCGGAGACACCCGGTGGATAGAGGAATGCCTCGACCGGGACTGGTACAGAAGCCGCAGTTACTCGGCAGGAGAGACACCTCGACCAGGAACGGCTTCAGGAAGCCGGAGACACCCGGCAGATCGAGGAACCTCGACCGGAGTGGGAGCCGGACCGTTTCTGGATGTCGGTTGCAACCGACCAGGTACGGGAGCGCCCGTACCCTGGACCGGATCGTCCATGGCTCGAAAGGGATCCCTGGTTATCGGGTTCACCCGACCGGGCACGGTAAAGACCGTGCTCTGAACCAAGGAGCGAGGACAGGAGCTCGGTAGGCTTCGAGCGGAATGGGATGACCGACACCGGGAGCACCTGGTCGAGGAGCACCTCGGCCCGGGCGAGATCTGGTCAGGATCTGGCCCCGATGCACTGGTCGTGTCGGCTTTTATACCCGGCCGGAGATCCCCTACCTGACGAATTACTCAGGTAGGGCACGATTGCGAAATTTGGGGAATATTCGGACAGAGCGAGCGAGAGCGAGACAGCAAGCGCAAAGCGGCGAGAGCGAGCGAGAAAGTGAGCGTGCGAGCGAGAGAGCGTGCGAGCATGCAAGGTTGGGAGCGAGATAACAGGTACATAGCGGGAAATTAGCGGGTGCGATTAGATAAGCGAATACAGAATTAAATAATATATTTATTCACAAAGAACTAGGAACGAGGCGCATGCGCTTCGTTACATCTTTAAGACATTTTTGAGCGATCTGCACATATCACACATATATACAGATTGTTACAAACCTAGAAACGCATCTTCCTATTCGCGATACACCGGATCTTTGAACCTCAACACATTTACCAATTCAGCATGTGTTAAAGGATGAGTTCGTAGTTGTCCCATACGTTTCGTAGTTTCATCATCTAATAATAATAAAGAAAATATTAAATCAAAGATGACATGTAAATGTATGTCAAATAAAAATTTGTAATTTAAATTGTCAACCTCGTTAATCGTTGCTAAAACAGTACCGACTGTGAAACCGTCACGCTTTAGTTATAGCTGATGTATCAAATTGACGATTAATACCAGAGTACTAGAAAAAAAATACTGTAAGATTTAAGATGAAAGAAATTATTAATTTTCAACATAAGTCTTATTTTTTTCTAAAATGCAAATATACAGAGTGTCAGGGCAAACCTCGAGAGCTTTTCAAAACACTATAATAAAGTATTTTTTCATTGAGTATTTTTTAAGTTATGGGGCTTGAAATAATTTCTTAATTTTTATATAAACCATAAAATATCTAAAATATTCATTTTTCGATTATCTTACCTTAATACTTTAATGTACAAAATAATGAGAGGGATCAATTGGTGTAAAGAAAACACATAATTGTTTTGAAAAAAAATGTAATTAATTGCAAATTATATATTTTTTCTTCGAAACAATTATGTGTTTTCTTTACATCAATTGATTCCTCTCATTATTTTGTACATAAAAGTATTAAGATAACATAATCGAAAAATGAATATTTTACTAGTTATTTTATGATTTATATAAAATTAAGACAGTATTTCAAGCCTCATAATTCGAAAAGTACTCAATGAAAAAATACTTTATCATAGTTGTTTTGAAAAGATTGTTTCTCGAGATAAGTAAGAACTGTTTTGGTAAGAGATTGCCCTGATACCCTGTATATAAAGTAAACATATAAAGTGAGATTATTGTACAGAAGACTAATAATATGATGTAATATTTAATAAGTAGCTCTATGCAAAATATATTATTATATCTTTAATTATTTCCAATTCATGTAAAAAATTCTTATTTTTGTAATCTGTTAATTCTAGTCTGCGTAGCAAAAATAATATCTTTACTTTGTACAATAAATCTTTCCATATCAAAGACACAGTGCAATAATCCGGTCTAGAAATAGGCTAGAATCCGGTAAATGATTTTGTCGTAAGTCTGATACAAGAGTTTTTGATCGCTGTCCCAAGATTTATTGGATGTTCCGATAAGCAAAATTCTATCCTCACCCACGATACTCTTGATAAGCTTTGGTAGATCTTTTCTTAAACGTTTCGGATCGATCTTATCCGTTTTTGGTACTTTTTTTACAAACAGCTTTTCTGCGTCATCCATAAAAATCACTGACGGCTGCAGCAATCGTGATACCTTTGACAGTAAAAAATTGTCCGAATATTATACGTACGATTCCTAGATGAATAATTGTTTAAATATACGCTCATGACTGTCCAAATTTAAAAATTTTCATAAATTAATAGAAATTGCACAAGATAAATAATTCGAAGATAATATTATTACTTAATTGTTCATAAATTTTCATAATGCGAGAAGCCCAGTTCATCAGAGCATCTTTACACCATCCACTTGTAACTTCATATTTCACCTTATGAATAAAGATTAATATATGAATTATATATGAATCAAGTACCCAAAAAATGTCAAATATTTTCCAAAATTCTAAATAAAATTATTCAAAATTCGTATTTAATCGGATAATATTTTTATACCTCCGATACAAACCTTCGAGATTAAATGAACGAGCATGATCAATCCTGATTTGCCGGGATACTTGCCGTGCGGACCAACTATCAGAACAGATCGTACTAATGGTGTGAATTCTCTCAGGGCTTGATTGCCCAGCGGAAGTATGCAGTATTCGGTAATTAATTGCCTTATGTCACCTGACAATTCGATTAATTCTTATAAAGCATAATTCGATCTAATCTTTAAATTCGAAAAGATTTTATTTTATAATCAAATTCTTCGTAAATTTAATGATGTTTTGTAAGTACAATCCTAGCAAAAAGTAGCTGAAAATTAATATTGACGAATATCCATTTTTGTTGTATTTTGAGTATGAGAAATTGTGTGGAATATTATAATTAGCTACAGTGCAGAGATGTATTTTTTAATATTTATTGCGTTTTTAATGAAATATTCCGAATTTTGTTAATCGAAATGATTAACGTTTGGCAGAGAATTTCGCCTTGTAACAGATACATGGCTAACTTGATTGAATTATATTTAATATCTTTTTAACCAGTTAGTACTTGTATAATATTATTTATTATTAATATGACTAAATATTTCCTCTGTATCTAAACTTTTGCAAATTTGAAACAAATTCTGAATATTATTTCCATGTGTTTTTGTCATTTGAATCGACGTAGTTATACGTTTCCCATAAGAACACATGTTAATTCGGTGCAAATTAAAATCCTTATAACTTAGTGAATCAATTTAAATATTGTACTGAAGATTCTAAACATATGTAAGGACTAGCGCGGTAGCCGTCGTGCCGCAGACTTCGCGCGCTTCGCCCCTGGCTTCCTCTTGTAGCTCCGCGCTGATTAATTGATTACAATAATTAATTGCGGCGAAATTATTCATGGGATCGAAAAATAGTATTAGACATTTTTTCTTAAATTCTCATTCTCTATCGGATGGCACTGAGTGTATGCGATATTTTTTTAGCATTCTGTATATATACTATATATATATATATATATATATATATATATATATATATATATATATATATACAGGGTCTACCAAAAGTGTGGAAACCCCTAAATATCTCGGAAAATATACGTTTTACAGAAAAGTGTTTCCAACAAAAGTTGTAGGGTTTAAGAAGATCTATATACTGATTCTATCAGTTTGACCTTGGATGGCGTCGTCAAGGTCAGGTCAAGGTCACATTGACTTTTTTAAATGACACCCCCTACATTTGATTGCATATTCTTATAGCTTAATTCAAGAGCTTTCCAAAACACTATAATAATGTTCATTTTTATTAAGTACTTTGCGAGTTATGAGGGTTGAATGATAGAGTAGCGCCGGTATTAACATTATCCAAGGTGTACTACATGGAGGTTACTCGCTCGGATTTGCATCTGTTGTGTGTGTGATCCAGCTAACTAAGGCAAGATCGATTCCTCAACATATCCTCATATTTCGCTGAAGTCAAATTGCCAAAAAATTGCTCCATAAAACGTGTATGAAACGTCTCGTTAGTTCCTTCATTTACCGCTATGTGACGCACTACATGCAGTCTAACTCGCATTTAAAATTCAACTAAGAATGTATAAAGCTATCAAAGAACGAGCACCTTCTAACTTCAGCTTTGAGCAAGCAGAAATTAATTGTTATCGTCCAAATACAACGTACGATTAATTAAAATTAAACGTTTTAAAAATGGCTGGCGACTTGTCGGAACGTGAAAGAATCACTATCCTCATGATGCGTGGATGGGGTGATAACGAAAGATCGTTCTCTGATGTCGTTCGATTATTTAATGACACGTATCCGAACCGTCGAATTAATAAGTCCACTGTGTTAAAAACAATAGAACGTTTTAGACAAACTGGTAGCGTAAGAAATCGCTCTAAGTCAGGAAGACCATTGTCTGCAACCAACGAAGAAAAACAACTTGATGTTCTGCAGACATTTATTGAAGATCCCAATTCTAGTGTTCAGAGAGTCGCTCAAACTCACGATATTGCTCCCATGTCGGTTTGGAGAATTTTAAAGAAGAACAAGTTCCATCCATATAAATTGCAATACGTTCAAGAATTGCAAAACGGAGATGAGGAGCGTCGTATACATTTCTGTGAAAGAATGATGGCACTAATAGATGTCCGGCCCATCTTCCCTTATCAAATTGTTTTCACAGACGAGGCAACTTTTACCTTAACGGGAGAAGTTAATAATCAAAATTTTCGTTTCTGGTCAGATGAGAATCCGAATTGGGTGCGGGAAACTCACACACAACATCCACAAAAAATAAATGTATGGTGCGGAATAATAGATGGCTATTTAATAGGGCCGTTTTTTTTTTAAGAATATTTGAACGCTCAAAGGTATGAGAGATTACTTGTTGATCAAATAATTCCAGCCATACAGAATACTTTTCCAAATAATTTCCAAGAAATATGGTTTCAGCATGATGGAGCTCCTGCTCATTTTGGTGCAGGACCACGTCGTATTTTAAATGAGACTTTTCCGCTACGGTGGATAGGAAGAAGGAACGGAAATGAGGGAGGAGAGGATTGGCCACCTCGGTCACCAGATCTAACTCCTCTTGATTATTATCTATGGGGATATCTGAAGAGTAAGGTTTACAGAACAAAACCTAAAACCATTCACGAATTGATACAGCGAATAAGGGATGAAATGGCTTTGATACCTTTTGAAACGAATCGTAAAGTCATTTCTACATTCTACCAAAGATTAGCATATTGTCAGGAAGTAAATGGCAGCCACTTTCAGCATTTACTTTAACACATTGAAACACATTTGCAATCGTTTGGTGCAACCTAACCTGATCTCTGTATACACGCACCGCACGCACGCACACGCACACATTTCGAACAATTATTATGATAAATGAGCATCCACAAATTTATTTACTGTTTACTATGTCGATTGCTTTCCAGGTCTTTAAATGCTCGATTGTAATTTGGTTGGGTCTTTGCTTTTGCTGACTGGATCCACGACCGATCTTGCCTTAGTTAGCTGGATCACACACACAACAGATGCAAATCCGAGCGAGTAACCTCCATGTAGTACACCTTGGATAATGTTAATACCGGCGCTACTCTATCATTCAACCCTCATAACTCGCAAAGTACTTAATAAAAATGAACATTATTATAGTGTTTTGGAAAGCTCTTGAATTAAGCTATAAGAATATGCAATCAAATGTAGGGGGTGTCATTTAAAAAAGTCAATGTGACCTTGACCTGACCTTGACGACGCCATCCAAGGTCAAACTGATAGAATCAGTATATAGATCTTCTTAAACCCTACAACTTTTGTTGGAAACACTTTTCTGTAAAACGTATATTTTCCGAGATATTTAGGGGTTTCCACACTTTTGGTAGACCCTGTATACACGGTGGGCCATTTTAATCGATGCACTCGAATATCTCGAAAACAGCACTCTTCAGAAAGAAATGTTTCAAACAAAAATTGTAGGGTGTGAAGGGGGACATAAGATGGTAGCATTGGTTTGACCTTGGAAAGTCATTTGAAGGTCACCTAAAAGTCACCTTCAATTTCTTAAATTGAACCCACTATTTTTCATTTCATATTCTTGTAGCTTATCTCGAGAGCTTTCCAAAACACTACAGACAAATGTTTTTTCATTAAGTACTTTTTGAGTTATAAGGCTTCAAAGTTTGCAGTACTTCGATATAAAATGCAAAATATCTCGTAAAATATTTAGTTTTCGGTAGTCTTACCCTAATACTTTTATGCACAGGATAATGAGACAAAACTATTGGTGCAAAGAAAACGTATGATTGTTTATGATAAAAAATGTGTAATTTGCAATGCACTTTTTGTTATAAACAATCATGCGTTTTCTTTGCACCAATAGTTTTGTCTCATTATCCTGTGCATAAAAGTATTAGGGTAAGACTACCGAAAACTAAATATTTTACGAGATATTTTGCATTTTATATCGAAGTACTGCAAACTTTGAAGCCTTATAACTCAAAAAGTATTTAATGAAAAAACATTTGTCTGTAGTGTTTTGGAAAGCTCTCGAGATAAGCTACAAGAATATGTAATGAAAAATAGTGGGTTCAATTTAAGAAATTGAAGGTGACTTTTATGTGACCTTCAAATGACTTTCCAAGGTCAAACCAATGCTACCATCTTATGTCCCCCTTCACACCCTACAAATTTTGTTTGAAACATTTTTTTCTGAAGAGTGCTGTTTTCGAGATATTCGAGTGCATCGATTAAAATGGCCCATCGTGTATATATATATATATATATATATATATATATATATATATATATATGTATTATGTGCATCCGCTATTGAGAATATCACATTAGAGCAAAAAACTTCTCTATTTCATTCATTTTATTACCAAATAAAAATTCAAAATCATTCTATATAGTGTATATACGTTCTTATAAAATTATAGTTATTATGATTAAAGCGTTAAATAAAATTTTATTCTATTATAATGGGTATATTTTAATCATATATAAATAAATTAATATTGTATAATAAGCACACTTTAAAGAAAAAGAAGAATTAATTATGATATATATTGCATGCGTTGTGTTATTAATTATTATGCGTTGTGTTGCGTTGTTTTGTACAAAAAAATTTTATATTTAAGTATAAAATGATTGTAATGTTGTAGGGTTAACTATTAAATTAATTGAAAAAAATTTATGTATAAGCTACACACGCACTCTCTCATGTATTTTCCAACGACTGTATTGTAAGTGTTCAAATAAACATATTTGTGATAGTAAAAACCTTATTAAAATTGTCATTATAATTATATAGTATATATAAAACTGTTAAAAATTATATATTATTAATTAAACAAAACTGCAATTATATATATTAAAACAAAATTGCAAATAAATATATATTTTCTTATCATTTATATCAAAATAATGTGTTGCATTGTTTATTTTTACTGTATGATATATAAAAATGTATATTTGAATTTAAAATTCACGAATAATTGTTTTAAAAATTGTTTCGTGAATAAAAATAAACATATATATAATAATTAAATATTTAAATATTTAAAATAAAAAATAAAAATAATAAAATATTAAATTAAATATTAAAATTAAATAATAAAATATTAAATTAAATATTAATTAGTAGTATATAATAAAATAGTAGATAATAAGACAGAGGATAATAAAATTTAAGATAATAAAATAGTAGATAATAAAATTTAAATATTTAAAATAAAAAATAAAAATAATAAAATATTAAATTATTAGTAGATTTTTCAAGTGAAGTAGGTTCGATCGTTCGCTCCGAGAGTAACTAAACTCAATTTGTCATAAACATACATATGTTCGACTAAAAAATGAGTCTTGAATTTTTTTGATTAATATAAATAATATATTAATGATATAAATAATATAAGATATATCTCACTTGACTATTTCAACCTTAAAACATAAAATTCTTTCTGACTATCGATCAGACGCTTACTCGAAGCATTATGTTGATTAATCTTAATCATCCAAGTATCTCTATCCAAGGAGAACAAGAAAAAATGTCAATATCAATTTATATTGATTAATGTATTTAAATACATACGCATATCTTATTGTATATTTATCATATATCTAATATTTAAGTGAGAAAAGATACATATTTAAATTAATAATATATTGCGTTTAATTTAGGGTAATGAAAACAAAACAACAACATGCAGTGGCACACAATTTTGGAGTAGATGTAAATAAAATCTATCTAATTAAACCTATATTTTTTTCGCGAATAACTAATAAACCTGCAAAAACCATACATGACGAATACTGGCATCCACATGTTGATAAGGTTTGGTTTGAAACATTATATAACACTCTTAATTAATACAATTATACAAATATAAAGAGCTCTTCTTTTTTTTAACTTTTAACGATTGAAAAAAAATTAAAATGTAAAATTTTAGGAGACATATGAATCGTTTGATTATACATCACTGCTGTATTTAAATGATTACAAAAAAAATTTCTAGGGTGGTCGGTTTGTATTTATCGACGAGAACAATGTCAACTCAACAATAGAACCAAGAAAAGGTAAGATTTACATCCGATTAAATAAATCTATCCTGTATGTAAAAATAAAATAATGATTTAACAATATTTGTTCACACGCAGAGTCTCGATTTTTACCTCGGGGAGTGAAAATTTTTTTTTAGTTGAAAAAGTCAAATCTGGTACCCGTTATGCTTTAACAGTCTCTTTCACGTGCGATATCCGAATCGCATTTTACCGATGCATTAAATTAAATTGTTTATTTTGTTAATATTTCATTGTATATACTGTCCTTTTATCGAGTATATATATATATATATATATATATATATATATATATATATAAGTTTCCATTATTCATTAAATAATTTGCACAAAGAAAATATCTAAAAAAAATCATATAAATATAAATTTGTTTAACCAAATGCGATAAAATGTCAATTATTTATGCTATCTATTAAAAATGCATTTATGAATCTTTCAAAAATATTAATAGTAATAAATATTTTTTTTCTTAATTATATTTTTCATGTAGTTTACTATATAATTGATCAATTAAAAACGAGATTTATCTCTCGATGGAAAGAAATCTGTGTTGTGTCATCAGCATAAGTTGTTATACTAGAAGATTTAGCAACATGATGCGCAACTGTACCTGCGTTTATAATTCGCAATCGACTAACAATTAATGGTTCAAAACGATGCTACGAATTCCACGTTATGAATTGCGTTTCGATTTCTTTGTCGTTATAGATAATTTCTGTCATTTGCTGTATTTGCGTCATGTTATCCTTTGATGCAGAGCATATTAGACACCCAGGTTCACACACTTGAAATAATAAAAAATGATTAATCTTCACAGAATGACTTCCATGTATGAACAGAAATTCGGGACTGTCTTCGGCATCCTCGCTGGATTGTTTCTTACATTCCAAACTCACAATTGTCTGTGCCGCTATTCGCCTATATTATCTTATATGTAGATTATCGAAATGATTTCTTTTAGAAATTTCATTAGATTCACATGTAATTGAACATCATCATAATAATATTAAAGGAAGATATTGTTTATAAGTTTTTTCGAAAATTTATTTGATTATGTAATCAGAGAGTTTCGGGGAGATAAATATATTTTATATAAATTAGCATTATTAATTTGTACGTATATTATATACCTACGATGAATAAGTATACATTCTGAAAATATAACACAAATATATACACAATGGGTTTGTTCGTTTTAGCTGCATTGCTGCACTAGTGCAATTAGTTAGAGTGAAAGAAAATATGTTTGTCTTTTTCTAACTTATTGCACTAGTCCAGCAGTGTAGCTAAAACGAACAGACCCAATATGTTGAAAGTGTTAATAAAAAATACAGACAGTATATATTTATTTAATATGCCAAACTATTAATCGTTAAATGGAATGAAACATAATTTACATATTGTGCGATAAATCTTGGAATAATCTCTCTTCACTAATTATATTTTCTTTATATCAAAGAGTCAGTAATTAAAAAGTGTATTAAGCAATGCATTGATATATCTTGTTGATCCTATGTACTTAAAAATTATACGAACTTATTATATTTAATTTAAATTAATTAATAATAAGGGAAGTACTAGTATACCATTTTAAAAAACTGTATCTCGTGCATTTCTCATTTTGTACGTTTTACTTGGTTGCAAAGAGATTTTCTGGTTTGTAATATTGGAGAGGATATGAGAAGAGATATATATGCAAAAGATTCCTATGTAAAGATGTGTCACTTTATACAGCACAAAATCTGCTATTGCGGCAATGTGCAAAGAATTTGCAATCATATGATCACGTCAATGTAATCCCTAAAAAATTACCCTTTTAAAAAAAAGGTAAAAAAAGGTACTAAGTCCGCGTAAAAAACAGTATATGTATTTACAAAATAGTGTATTATTAACTGTAAAAAAAACTACTGTATTGTATATCCTACAAAAATAATGATATCAAAAAAATTGCGCTAAGTGAAAATAAAAGTTTATAAAAATACTTTAACCAAAAAAAGTTATACAAAATAGCTGATTTAATTTTCTACATTATATCCTAGAAAAATAATGATATCCAAAAATTACGCTAATTGAAAATAAAAACTTAAAATAATTTAACTAAAAAAAATTGTACAAAATAATTGTTTTAATTTCATACAAATAATATTAAAAAGTTGCGCCAATTGAATAAAAATTTTTACTATATAATAGACATATTTCTTTTTTTATTTTCAATATTAAAAGAAAAATGATATTAAATGAATTGTAATATATCTATTATAAAAAATCGAATTGAAAATATGAACAATCATATACATTGCAATAATCATATGCATATATCCTGAAAAGTTTAAATAAAAAACAAAAAGAAAATGATAATACAAAATACAAAATTAAAAATTATTAAAAAAATTAAAAATTAGAAATTAATAAATAAAAAATAAAAATTTATATAAAAATTAAAAATTAATACATATAAAAAAATTTTAGTTAAAAAACTTAGCGCTGCTACGCTGAACAATGTGCTAATGAAATTAGCAGCGCTAAGTTTTTTAACTAAAATTTTTTTATATGTATTAATTTTTAATTTTTATATAAATTTTTATTTTTTATTTATTAATTTCTAATTTTTAATTTTTTTAATAATTTTTAATTTTGTATTTTGTATTATCATTTTCTTTTTGTTTTTTAATTAAACTTTTTAGGATATATGCATATGATTATTGCAATGTATATGATTGTTCATATTTTCAATTCGATTTTTTATAATAGATATATTACAATTCATTTAATATCATTTTTCTTTTAATATTGAAAATAAAAAAGAAATATGTCTATTTTATAGTAAAAATTTTTATTCAATTGGCGCAACTTTTTAATATTATTTGTATGAAATTAAAACAATTATTTTGTACAATTTTTTTTAGTTAAATTATTTTAAGTTTTTATTTTCAATTAGCGTAATTTTTGGATATCATTATTTTTCTAGGATATAATGTAGAAAATTAAATCAGCTATTTTGTATAACTTTTTTTGGTTAAAGTATTTTTATAAGCTTTTATTTTCACTTAGCGCAATTTTTTTGATATCATTATGGGATATACAATACAGTAGGATATACAATAGATATACAATACAGTAGGATATACAATACAGTAGTTTTTTACAGTTAATAATACACTATTTTGCAAATACATATACTGTTTTTTACGCGCACCTTTTTTACCTTTTTTTTAAAAGGGTAATTTTTTAGAGATATCACTCTTATTTGTACTATATGTTAGTTATGTTAGTTAGTTATGTTAGTTAGTTTTTGTACTATATGGACTTAGCACCTTTTTTTACCTTTTTTTTAAAAGGGTAATTTTTTAGGGATATCACTCTTTTTTGTACTATATGTTAAACATCTCTAAATAAATGAACAAAGAACCTGCCATCACCCCCGTCATATTTCATTAAAATTAGACGGTCTTCTTTGCTTACTATATAGATATTCAGATCCTTCAAACTTCTTTGCTATTCTTATTGCAAAAATAACGGATAACTACAAATCAATATGTCATTAGAAACCGTACACCTCTTTTCATTCAAAAACTAAGCATTTTAGAGAAAAACGTTTTTGATAAAAATTGTATGGTTTTGAGGGGAACATAAGATGGTGTCATTGGTTTGACTTCGGATGGCATCGTTAAGGTCAGATCAAGGACATCTTTAATTTCTTAAATGGAATTACCTATTTTTTATTGCATATTCTTATAGCTTATATCGAGAGCTTTCCAAAACACTGTAATAAAGTATTTTTTTATTGAGTACTTTTCGATTTAAAAGACTTAAAATAATATCTTAATTTTACATAAACTATAAAATATCTAGTAAAATATTTATTTCTCGATTATCTTACCTTAATACTTTTATGTACAAAATAATGAGAGGAATCAATTAGTGTAAAAAAAAAACACAGTTGTTTTTAAGAAAAAATATGTAATTGTTAATTGCAAATTACATATTTTTTCTTCGGAACAATTATGTGTTTTTTTTTTAGACCAATTGATTCCTTTCATTATTTTGTACATAAAAGTATTAAGGTAAGATAATCGAGAAATAAATATTTTACTAGATATTTTATAGTTTATGTAAAATTAAGATATTATTTTAAACCTTATAAATCGAAAAGTATTCAATGAAAAAATACTTTATTATAGTGTTTTGGAAAGCTCTCGACATAAGCTATAAGAATATGCAATAAAAAGTAGGTGATTCCATTTAAGAAATTAAAGGTGTCCTTGACCTGACCTTAACGATGCCATCCAAGGTCAAACCAATGACACCATCTTATGTTCCCCTCAAAACCATACAATTTTTGTCGAAAACGTTTTTCTCTAAAATGCTTAGTTTTTGAAAGAAAAGGGGTGTACGGGTGGTCCCATTATAATCGATGGATCCAAATTTCTCCTAAACTACGCCAGCTACAAAAAAATGTTTCAGACAAAAGTTGTATGGCTTGAAGGGGGACATAAGGTGGCGTCATTGGGTTGACATTGAAGAGTCACCTAAAGGTTACGTGAAGATCACATCCAACTTTTTAAACGGGACACCCTATATACTTTTACATATTCTTATAGTTCATCTCGAGAGCTTTCCAAAACACTATAATTAAGTTAGTTTTTATTAAGTAGTTTTTGAGTTATGAGGCTTGAAATCATTTCTTAATTTTACATAAATCGTAAAATATCTAGTAAAATATTCATTTTTTGTTTAACTTATCTTAATACTTTTGTGTACAAAATAATAAGAGGAATCAATTGGGGTGTAAAGAAAACATATAACTGTTCCGAGGAAAAAAATATGTAATTTGCAATTAACAATTCCATATTTTTTCTTAAACAACTGTATGTTTTCTTTACACCATTTAATTCTGCTTATTATTTTGTACGTAACAGTATTAAGATAAAAATATTAAGTATAAAAGTATTAAGGTAAGATATTTGGAAAATGAATATTTTACTAGATATTTTACGACTTATGTAAAATTAAGAAATGATTTCAAGTCTCATAACTCGAAAACTACTTAATGAAAATTAACTTAATTATAGTATTTCGGAAAGCTCTCGAGATGAACTAAAAAAATATGCAAAAGCATATTTTTAGGATGTCCCATTTAAAAAGTTGGATGTGATCTTCACGTAACCTTCAGGTGACTTTTCAATGTCAAACCAATGACACCATCTTATGTTCCCCTTTAAGCCGTACAACTTTTGTCTGAAACATTTTTTTGTAGCTGATGTAGTTTAGGAGAAATTTGGATCCATCGATTAAAATGGGACACCCTGTATATAATAGTCTTAACATCACGGAGCGCCGCTAGCGCAATCTTACGTCGAATGCGGCAAACGTACAACTTTTTACGCTTGCGCATTGGGGACTTGAGCGACGATGACCAAGGAGACGTTTCTTAATGAAAATTTTTCATATTTCGACTTTGGATCATAATATTGCTGTTCACGATGCACGTAGAGCAAAAATAAAGACACTTTTCTGATATAAATCAACCTTAAGCTATCCATTAAGCTTAATAAGAACTCGATCCATTCAGCGATTATTTCAATATGATAATCTCGAATATCTCCAACTATCCGACTCACGTAAAGATACACGGCGCGTCTTGTCGCTTACGCGGGACTTAGCACAAGACACTACCGTGTCTCTTGATTACGTGATGAAATATATTCTACAACGTTCCTGCAACCGTTATGCGGTAGAACTTAATCTTCACAAGCTATAAAGTGACACATCTTTACATAGAAATCTTTTGCATATATATCTCTTCTCATATCCTCTCCGATATTACAAACCAGAAAATCTCTTTGCAACCAAGTAAAACGTACAAAATGAGAAATGCACGAGATACAGCTTTTTAAAATGGTATACTAGTACTTCCCTTATTATTAATTAATTTAAATTAAATATAATAAGTTCGTATAATTTTTAACGGTCTCGTGTTATGAGTGAAGACATTCTCTTAGACATGATAACATTTTTACACAAATTCTAATTATGTTATACGCTTCATTTTAATGAACGTTTTCTCGCGTTTTACAGATTATGCTTGCAAGAGACTTGCGATCCTCTTTGCGCTTGTCCCTAGTAATATCGTTCTGTGGTTGCCATTTACTTCTTCCACTCGTACAGGTTGTACGCAAATCTGAAAAAGAGTAAAGTATGTATAAATCCTTAAGTATATGATTTGCATATTGTTTCCTTTATATGTGAAAAAAAGATTGAGAGAATTATTTAGCTTTCAAAAAATATCTATCAAATATATAAAAATGTTTATCAACAATTTATTTATTTATTCCATTGATTTTTAATTAGATGTGGCATGCGGCAGATGTGGTAAATATTTATGTTAATATACTCCCAATTTTCTATTTTTCGAATAATTATATAATAAAAATATAGCATTAAAAAACGGAATATATTCGATAAAAATATTTTAAAATATGTTGGAATAAAAATTTTTGAATTCTTTTTTAATTTGTAATCAATTCATAATTTTAAAAGAAATTTGAAGAGAAAAGGAAAAAATAATATTAACTATTAAATATTAATAATATTAATATTAAATAATAATTTTTTAATTAATAATATTGATTAAAAATAATATTAATATTAAGGAAATATAAAAATATTGCGCATAAATTTAACAAAATAAACGAAAAGACGGAAATAAATCTCTTACCTGTGATAAATTGTGATCTTCTGCTATAGGTATAAAGTTTTCTTTAGCCTTAATTAGTGTCACTGGTCCTTCAATTTTTTTATCCGGAGAATACATTATAGCGGCCGCCAATTTTTTGAACAGAAGATATCCAGCGACTTTTAAATCTTCTTCCACAAACGGAGTGTTACCTATTACCTCTAACATTTTGTCAAACATCTCTTCCTCCGATTTGCTCTGCTTCAGAACCTCGTATGCCTGGAATGAAACATATAGATTATAAAATAATCTCGATTATACATATATGCACTCTGATTATCTATGCGTGGATATTTATGGATCATTTTTATGTCATCATAAACAATAAAATGTTAACAATAAAAATGAGGAAAAGAACATGTAAGTCATTTAATAGTTATTATCAAACGATTCATTATTTTTTAAAAGTAAACAAAAATCATGAATTATTTATAAACAATAAACATTTAATTGTATATATTATATATTATGCATTGACATCTGAATCACTTTTGCAGAAGTAAATGATATTATTCATGACACAACTTTGCACAATACATCCGAGCTGAACTTGATGACATAGAAGAAGACAGATGTGCAGAGATCATGGTACTCACTTTCGGATAAGTGACATTCTTGTTAAATTGAATGCTGAAATACGCCAATGATTTCATACAGACTTCGGAAACGAGGTAGTTCGATGTATCTATTTTGCCGATCATTTCGCATTGTTGTCGCACAAACTCTATTGAACCGTCGATTAGACTCAGACTGACATTCTCTCCAACGTACTCCAACTGCAGAGTCATCTCGATAGCGATGCAAGTTCCAAACGAGTATCCTGCCAGATGATAAGGTCCCTTCTTTTGAACTTCCCTGATTTTCTTGATATAAAACTCGGCCAATTCCTGTATTGTATCATGCGGCGCACGTTCGATGCTTTGCAGACCCCAAAGTGGTCTGTCGAGTTCCTTGGCTACGTGTTCCAACGGTTTGATCAGACCCTCAATCGCGTGAACGATAAATAGTGGCGTTCCATTTGCGCTCTTTGTTTTCAATTGGACGAGAGCGTCCTTGGGCAGCACTTCACCTGTCCATTGCAATATCAGCATATTACTGGCAGCATTTTCGTCCGAATTTACGGTAGCTTTCGCGACAGCAAGTTGCTTACTCGTCTCGCCGGTTGATGAAGATAATTCTTCTAGTTTGGCGAACGTCAAGGCGCGGATCTCTTGAGGCGACAACACGATATCGTAATTTCTTTCAAGAGTCTGTTTTATTTCTGTGCCCATCAACGAGTCTATACCCAAATCGGCCAGGGTACCGTTGACTGAACTAACGTCTTTAACACCTAAGATATTGGCGACAGCTTCGATTAGACCAGCTTTGTTACAGTCATTCGTGGATTTGTGTTTCTCCGCCAATACTGCGGAACATAGCACCGGATCCGCTTGTTGTAGGAACATATCCATAGTCGCCAGGCAGCTCGTCATGTGTTGTGGCATAGTACCACAAACTTCCGTGTCTCCCATCGTTTCTAAAAGAGTAACAATTGTATAAGTAATAGATCATACAGGGTGGTTTAAAAGTCTGGAAACGGTCAACTATCTCCGAAAATAGTGGTCCTGTGGGAAAATGTTTCAGACAAAAGTTGTAGGGTTTTAAGTGACGCATTACACAGTAATATTTACTATGACTTTGAAGAGTGTTGTTAAAGTCACGTCAAGACCACCTTCAATTTCTTAAACAGAACCCCCTATTTTTTATTCTTGTAGCTTATCTCGAGAGCTTTCCAAAACACTATAATTACGGTCTAAACCGAAAATTAGATGTAAATAATAATTTTTTGTAATTTATATATCTATTTCAGTGTATACTTGATAAGGACCACAACCATATGGTCGAAACGTCGTATTGAATAAATTATAATTCTGGCTAGTTTGGTCGACTACACAATCTCATTTAACCCACTATAATTAAGTTAGTTTTCATTGAGTACTTTCCGAATTATGAGGCTTGAAATCATTTCTTAATTTTACATAAATCGTAAAATATCTTGTAAAATATGTATTTTTTGATTATCTTACCTTAATACTTTTATGTACAAAATAATGAGAGGAATCAATTGCTGTAAAAAGACACATAGTTTATTTTTAAGAAAAAATATGTAATTGTTAATTGCAAATTACATATTTTTTCTTTGAAACAACTATGTATTTTCTTTACACCAATTGATTCCTCTCATTATTTTGTACATAAAAGTATTAACCCTAACAACATATATGTCCAAAAGACGTCCGTGGAATATCTGGAGGACAGCTAAAGGATATTTTATGTCCTCTGGATGTCCTCTCGATCTCTGGACATCTTTTGGACATGCGTGTTGTTAGGGAAGGTAAGATAATCGAAAAATGAATATTTTTCCAAATATTTTATAGTTTATGTAAAATTAAGAAATGATTTCAAGTCTCATAACTCGGAAAGTACTCAATAAAAAAATACTTTATTATAGTGTTTTGAAAAGCTCTTGAGATAAGTTACAAGAATATATAATTAAAAAATAGGGGATTCCATTTAAGAAATTTAAGATAATCTTCATGTAACCTTAATAACACTCTTCAAGATCATAATAATATTACTGTGTAACGCGTCACTTAAAACCCTACAACTTTTGTCTGAAAATTTTCCCACAAGACCACTATTTTCGAAGATAATTGACCATTTCCAGACTTTTAAACTCTGTATAAAATGCAACGTACAATGATTTTAGAACAATAATATACGTGCACGTCGCTTAATTTCTAATTTTTTATCGTTAGTATCATTCTTCGGAATAAAAGAAATCATGTAATCATCGCTATCATTGCTCATAGAAATTATTAATGAATATAAATGTTTTTTAAACTAAAATAAAAGGATGGATTTATAAAAATAAAAGCTCGCAAAAATTAGGAAATTACAGATCCAGGAAACTATCTTAAGCAGACCCGAATCTTTCCAAGAAACTACATTTCATATACATGTGATATACCTATGAATAAGCCAACATCTCCAATGGCACCCCATTGAATAGCCAGACCAGGTAAATCATTGGCTTGCCTCTGCTCTATCATTCTTTCCATAGCTGAATTGGCAAAACCGTAATTGGTTTGACCAGCATTGCCACGGCCACACGATACTGAAGAGAATACCACGAAGTAATCGAGCGATGGACAAGACTTCCTCGATACCGCATCCAAATTTCTTGTACCGTCGACTTTTGGCCGGATCACCGTTTTGAAGTCGGCCTCCGTCAAGTTCTCAATTAGCGCGTCGCACAGGACAGCTGCGAGGTTGAATATGCCACCCACCGGAGCCAATCGATTGCTTTCTTGAATCAGGCGTTTCGTATCCGATACAGTTGTAACATCTACGGTGGAGATGAAAATCTTGACGCCATTCTCGCGCCAGCGTCGCACGCACAACGACTGATAACCGGTGCGTATGCCTGAGCGTGACACGAGAACGATGAACTTGGCGCCACGGGCTATTATCCAATTGGCCAACTCGAGACCGAAGCCACCGAGGCCACCGATTAATACGTACGACTTCTCCGGATTCATGTAAGTACGCGGTATGGCAGCTACTATCTTGGGCGTGGGCGGGACGCGTTTCTTCGACTCCTCGTTCCGAATTTTCAGTAATACCTTGCCAATATGTTTGCCGGTCGCCATGAATCTGAATCCCTGCTCGAGCTGCTGCTCCGAAAAGACGGTCGAAGATATTGGACGCACCGCACCGTTCTTGATTCCTTCTGAAACGAGTCTTACCACTTCCTTCTTCTCCGTGCAATCCTGATCGAATAGCGCGTCCAACAATATCCCATGGAAAGCCGTATTTTTCAGAAACATGGACATCCCTACGTTGTTGTCATTCGATAGATCGTACTTGCCAATCTCGAGGAAACGACCGTTCAACGCGAGACACCGTACGCTGGCTTGCAGCTTTTCCTCAGCCAGCGAGTTCAGCACCACGTCAACTCCACGTCCTTGGGTCTCGGTGAGTATCAGCTGTTCGAAGCTCGTGTCCCGAGAATTGCCGATATGTCTGTCGGTCAATTGAGGGAAGGTTTTCTTAAGGTATTCCCTTTTCTCAGGTGTGCCAACAGTGGTGAAGACTGTGCAACCGGCGTGCAGGGAGATGGCGATCGCGGCTTGACCGACGCCGCCTGTGCCAGCGTGAATCAACACACTTTCGCCCACTTTTAGCTGACCTCGTACGAACAGAGCGTAATAACTGGTTGCGTAAGCGACAGGTATTGTCGCAGCCTGCTCCAATGTCCACTTGTCGGATACCTCCCAGAGGAAACCGAGATCCGCCACTATGGTCGTCGCCAGTCCTCTAGCTTCGACCATACCCATCACGCGACGTCCACCCGCATCTCTCCCGGAGAACTCCAATCCCAATATACAATCCTCCGTGGCCATTTTTCCTGGCAGAGCGTCCGGTGGTAACTTTCCGGTCGCCAGCATGATATCTCTATAATGTAACATGTTTCATCCAGATGTCATCCTCATCTCTAAGCGACTAATTCAAGATAATCTGAGTGAAAATTTACCTGAAATTTAAAGGAGCGTAATACACGCTGCAGAGCGTTGTATTTGAAGAATTGTCGGGCCAATAGTAACTCAACGGGCCTTCAATCCATCTCAAACTGCTCAAGTCTCCTCGCACCAACGAGTTTACATAAGCGTGCTCCACCTGCAGGGAAGACACGTTGCTCTGTTGATCCAACAGCAAGTGCGTATAGCTGCCCCATTGACCTCCCTTTAACACGTTGGCCACCAATCCCTTATCCAACTGCTCTGCATAGAATTGCGTGGATAAACTGAACTTGGGAGCGTTCTTGTCCTGGATAAAAACATAACGTGCGTTCGTACCGCCAGGCTCTCTTCGTATACAATTCATAAGTCCGACTAGACCTACAAACAGAGAAATGATTTATGTTTTGTTAACATAATACAATCAAGAAAATTGTTTAAACGTTGCTTTATGCTAAAACTAAATTTTACCGAGTAACGGTTCGCCCTGGGATACAAGAAGCACTTGTTGATCCTCGCTGTCAGCTTTCTTCAGTGCCGCTTTTAAACCCTCCAACCACGAGAAATTTTTCTCCACCATCTGTATTATAGTTGGTTCTTTGCTCTTCTCAAGTTTTTTCAGCAACAGATAAGTCTTTCCTACGGGATCGATCTGTTTCGCGACCAATATTAGGTCTGCTTGCTTCAGCGCGAGTTTAAGATTCAATTGTGCGGCGGTCTCTTCCAGGAGAACGAAACCGTTGGGTTTCAAAGCAGCCGCCAGATTTTTCAGAACATCATAAGATTTGTTGGATATAAGATCCGCTGCTATTATGAAATTCATGTTCTGAATGGAAAATACATCATTCGTATCCTCCGCCATAATTTCAATATCCACTTGGCTAGAAACTGTTGTATAATTACTGGGAGACCCAGCAATCAATTTTAAATCGAGCTGAAATAATAAAAACACAATTTTTTGTAAAATGAATTTAGTAAGTATACAGGGTGTTTCAGATCACCTGTACCACCCATTTAAAAACTAGAGAAGTGATTATTTCAAAAGAGCAAAAACATTTTGTTCCTAAATTGGGTGATAAAATTGGGTAAATAATGAGAAGAAGCAATTGGTGTAAAGAAAACATAAAGTTGTTTTTAAGAAAAAATATGGAATTGTTAATTGCAAATTACATATTTTTCCTTAGAAACAACTATGTGTTTTCTTTACACCAATTGATTCATCCCATTATTTTGTACATAAAAGTATTAAGGTAAGATAATCGAAAAATGAATATTTTACAAGATATTTTATAGTTTATGTAATATTAAGAAATAATTTCAAGCTTCATAACTCGAAAAGTGCTCGGTGAAAAAATACTTTATTATATTGTTTTGGAAAGCTCTCGAGGTGGTAAGCTACAAGAATATGCAATGAAAAATGGGGAGTTCCATTTAAAAAAATGTACTTCCGGTCTGAATCGCCTATTTCCGGCCGAAAGCAGAAGTTGAAAATATCACTATTCGATAGAGCGCACCCGATTTATAAAGAAAATGTTTTCACTTTTTTGAAAAAATCACTTCTCTAGTTTCTAAATGGGTAGTACAGGTGATATGAAACACCCTGTATATTGAGAGATTCCCTCTAAACGTGAAGCTGATAGATATTGAAGATATACATTATTTATCTTCAATGCCTATTTACTTGAAAGAAGAAAAATGATCCCGGCAATTGATTTCTTGATTTTAAATTGCTTCGTCATCTAAGATCCTAAAAAAATTACCTTTTCAAAAAAAGGTAAAAAAAAGAAGTCGAGTCATCTCAGTAGTAAAACATTATTGTATAGAACTATTTTACAAAAAATTATTTTAATAAAAAATTGCTGTATTAAAAAAAATTGTGTAAAATAATTGTCATAACTATCTACAAAAATTAATGATATATTTAATTAGAAAATTACGTCGAGAATAAAAGAGTGCGATTTTATTTTGTTTATCAACAGAGTGTGTGTGTGTGTCTGTCTGTCTGTCTCTCTCTCTCTCTCTCTCTCTCTCTCTCTCTCTCTCTCTCTCTGTGTGTGTGTGTGTGTGTGTGTTAGATGTTTGTTAAAACTGTTGTTAAAACTTGACGCTACTGGATAATATACAAATAAATTTGGCAGCGTGGAGTTTTTTAATAATTAAAATTTTTTAAATTACGTGCTACATGAATCAATTTCATCGTTGAAGAAATCGGGATTCTGACTTTTACGACAAAGATGTAATAACTTTCGATGAAAATATAAACATAATTTTTCTTCATCTAATTATTTATCAGCAGTCAATCACATCACAACACACACTCACACACAGACAGACAGACAGACATACACACACACACACACACACACACACACACACACACACACACACACACACACACTATTGATAAACATAAAGTAAAATCGCACTCTTTTATTCTCGACGTAATTTTCTATTTAAATATATCATTAATTTTTGTAGATAATTATGACAACTATTTTACACAATTTTTTTTAATACAGCAATTTTTTATTAAAATAATTTTTTGTAAAATAGTTTTATACAATAATCACAAGGATCGTTGAAAAAATGTAGTCTACCAAACTAGCCAGAAATTTGTTTATTAATACGACGTTTCGACCATATGGTTGTGGTCCTTATCAAGTATATACTGGAAAGATTTATAAATAAATTAAACAATTAATTTATGGTTTGAATAATATAACAAGCACAACGAAATAAAGTGTGATCAATTTTACCGATGCAATAATAATCAGGAGACAGGCATAGACGATAATCTTGCAAAACTGCACAAGTCACATTAACAAAAAACGTTATTTTTTACTGGATTTGAATTTGAGAGAAACTAATGCGTCCGTTTGAGACTTCGTCAAGAAACTAAACACAACCAGAGGAAAAACGAAACTACGTGACCTTTATTATTTTGTCATAAATGTTGTTTAAATTATCCGTGTCTTTCTGTAGGTTGATTAGATTATTAAATCTCTTGATAAAGAACATCTCAGCGATCTCTCTCTTTCGAACATACTTTTCGCTATGCAAAATATTGGGTTTCGACCAGTCAAATTCATGTCCCGATTCTAATCTATGTTCATATCTATGTTTGCTAATGACTGAATGATTAGTTTCATGTAACTTTATATTATTGCAATGTTCTTTCATTCGCGTAATGAAATGTAAAATTAGTTCTCTCATCGTCACAAGAACACAGCGTCTCTATCGTCAAACGTGCGAAACGTACAAGAAAATATGTGAAAAATGTAGCCACGACCACGACGGTGACGTTTCTTAATTAAAAAGTTTCACATTGAAACTTTGCATCGTTATATTTCTGCTTATAGAGCACATAGAGCAAAAATAAAGACACTTTCCTTATATAAATCGAACCCAAGCAATTGATTAAATGTAATAACAATTTGATCGATTCAGCGGTTATTGAGAACCGATAATATGCATTACTTGCAACTTAGCCTTTCGCGTAAAGATACACGGTGTGTCTTGCGCCTGAGTGATGATGACTCGATTTCAAGACACTACCGTGTCTCTTGATCTCTGTTAAGATTTTCTGAAAAATGTTCTGCTCCTACGATACTATTACACTTACCGCGATATGCTTCATTTCACCAAGAAAGAAATCAACTGCATACGGAATCAAGAGAGCTTCTGCGGCTCGTTCACCTGCGATCTCTAAGATCTTGTACTTCAACGCTGGCATATTCTTGTTCATAATGTTGAATAGTACAGTCAGCGCATGAGATTTAGCCCTTGCTGGATCCTCCACCAGGTTATGTGAATTTTCATAGGGTACGAAAATATATCGTTCAAGTTTAGGAGAAGCTTGAGTTTGCTGTCGTCGAGGGGCCAGGGAAATTTTCAATCCTCTGAGTTCGACGCCACCTGATTTCACGATATTAACATTCTGGTAGTAATATATCGGCAATCCGCCGTCCTGCGGTAGCTTGTCCACCAAGCGTTTGTGAAGAACCGGGTCAATCGCAACGTATTGAAAACGCGATGGTAAATATAGCAGCTTGTGCTTATTAGACAATATGCTAAACTGTAGCATAGTATCTAAATACGAGACCCATTCGTCGAGCCAACGAAGCTCGCCGATAGTGGCATAGTTATCAGAGGTCTTGATCCCTTGGAAGATACCACCATATTCGTATCCGCGTAGCCTCAGCTCCTTGTAAATGTCCTTGGTATCCAATGGTAAAATTTCCTTGTCAACAGGAACTGATGGCGGTGGCGGGAGTTTCAGCTGATCCTTTTCGATAGCTTGGGACGCGCGGATCTTTCCGCTGACGGCAATGGTGCCGGCTTCGCAGATTTCAAAATCGCCCGTTCCCTCGAAAATATTTATCGAGAATTTCACCGTTCCCTCCTTCGGCATAATGGTGGCGCGCTGAAAGCGCACGTTCTCGAACACCACTGGCAATAATTCGAAGTCGGTGCTGCGCAGCTTCGCCAAAGTCTTCCACACAAGCATAAGATAACCGGTGGCTGGAAAGAGGACCCGTCCGTCGATCTGGTGTCCCGCTAAATAAGCATCTGTCTCTTTTGACAGATCCACTTGTACAACGCATTCGCCCGATTGGCTCGACGTCTGCTTGAAGGAGGCTACTTCCCACGTGGCGGAGTGATCCCACTTGACCAAGGGCCCAATCATGGGTGTCCCGCGACCAACAGGGAAGCTCACCGGTGGATATAGCTTGGAAATATTAGGTTGTGCACCTGCCACATACAGCTTACCTATGCTAGACAGCAGAAAGGCCAGATTATTCGAGTGGTCCCGCTTGTGGAGGCCAATATTGGTCACCGTTGGTGGCAGCGATCTGCGCAGGATCGCCTGTAACAAGCAGTGTGGCGCGATCTCGAGCGTTATCGCGTTGTCTGGAATATGCGCGATTGCTTCCTGGAAGAGGACGGGCGACAGCAAATTGTTGACGTGATATGCAGACGAGCTGAGCTGTGCGAGCGGGCTGCCCCACGCGGCCTCGGGTATGGAGCTCGAGATCCATCTAGCTGATCTCTGCTTTGGGTTTAGTATGATCTTGTCGAGGGAAGCGCGCAGTTTGCTTCCAGCCGCGGCGATGTATTTGCTGTGGAATGCGACACCGGAGCTATTGACTTTCTTGGCAAAGATATCCTTGCTCTTTAACTCCTTCAGGAATTTGTCGAGAGACTCGGGTGGACCGGAAATGGTGATTGAATCCGCGGAATTATGACAAGCCGGACTGATGTCAGACGGGCACAACTTTTTAGCATCCTCCCAACTTAAGCCAACCGCCGCCATGGCTCCCGGCACCAGCTTGGAGTCTACAATCGATTTGCCTCTGCAATAGGCTGCTACGACAGTCTGCTCCGGGGTAAACGCGCCATCGGCATAGGCGCAACCCAATTCCCCGACCGAGTGTCCAACTATACCGTCCGGATGTATGCCTATCGACGCGAGGACATCGACGAGAGCGACTTGCATAGCCGCGAGCGACACGAAGGAATCTATCACGTTCTCGTACGTTTCGTCGGTAGAGTTCATGATGATATTCATGAGATCGATGCCGTGGGGCTTCAGCGCTTCCGCGGATCGTCGCAAGCTACGTTGGAAAACCTCGATGTTGAGCAGCTCGCGGCCCATGCCCGGCCATTGGGCGCCCATGCCGGAAAATACAAACCAGATAGGACGTTTCTCGTTATTTGGGTTGGCTACTTGATTTATTTCGCGGGTATAATCGACACTCAGGATCTCGTAGCCGCGAATCTTGTGACCTGGTACATCGTTATTGTGTATGGCATGTAGCAACGAGAGAAATTCGTCATCCTTCCGATGCTCTTTCGCTTTCTCCAGCAATGTCTGCACGGCCTCCTCCGTGCGACCCGACACGGCGACGAGTTTGGGCAGCTGGTCAGTAGTGTCCGGCACTGGGGATAACTTCGGCTTCGGGTTACTACGAAGAACAATATGCGCGTTCGCGCCACCAAATCCGAAGGAACTGATGCCCACGATACCGCCGTTCCACGGCATGGCCTTGTCGACTACTCGAATGCGTCCTTCCTTCAAGCCAGGGATATCCGGATTCGGGGTGTTAAAGTGTAAGTTGGCGGGAATCACGCCCTCCTCCATTGCGATCAACACTTTGGCGATCGAGCAGACCCCGCTGGCGGATTCCGCGTGTCCCATGTTACTCTTGACAGAGCCAAGCAGCAGGGGCGTTTTCCTGTCTTTGCAGAACAGCTTGTCAACGGAGTTGATTTCTTCCGAGTCGCCCACTTTGGTACCAGTACCGTGAGCCTCCACATAAACCACGTCTGCAGGATTAATCCCTGCCTCATTGTACACCTCGCGCATTAATTTATTCTGCATTTCACCGTTCGGGTAAGTGATATCCTGCGATTTATAACCATCGGTGTTCGTTTTCGTGTGGAGCACCGTGGCGTACACTCGACGCGCGTACTTCGCTTTCTGTAAGTATATCACCACTACTGCCTCGGCTCTTACGTATCCCATGCCCGTGGCGTCGAATGCTTTACACATGCCGTCCTGCGATAACATACTTAATTTATGGAATTGAAGCGCGTTCGCTGGCTTCAGCAGCAGATTTATTCCACCGATGATCGCGGCGTCGCACTCGCCGGCGCGCATCGCTGCGACTGCCTGATGCATGCCAAACATGGCCGAGGAACAACCTGTATCTATTGCGTAACTGGGTCCAGAGAAGTCAAACGCGAAAGAAATTCTGTTGGCTAACATCGCACTGGAACATCAGATCAATCCATATCCTGCAAATCAATGCAAATTTCTCAATTTATCTCCAGTAAATATACTCCTGGACGGAAGATTAACGCATAATTTTTGTTTCACTTTTTCTTTTAAAGGTGACATTTAAATTTTGACGAAAAATTTTAAAGGAAAAGTGAAAAAAAATTATGTGTTAATTTTGTCCAGGAGTAGAAAATAGAACATTCTTGTTTTGAAAATATATTTAGTTTTAATATGGAAATTTTGAAATGAGATTATATTGCGTTAATTAAACAAAAATATAATTCCTTGAATAATTGATTACTTGAATGAAGCCATTTTATATAATTCAATCAAGAAAAATATATTCTTATGATTTAAGATTTGATTTTCTTGAATAGAAATGAGATAATGTTAGATAGAAAATGATATTTTTAAATCAAGGATTTTAAATTAAGGATAATTTTCTTAAAGTAGAATTAAGTAATTATATATTCTTGAGGTGACAATTACAATATTAAAATAAAACTATAATATTGTTGAAATTTAAAATTATTAAATTCTCCTAAGAAGATTATAAATTGTTGCGTATATACAAAACGATGAATACGTTACTTTAACTATATAAGTTTTGATTTGACGCTTATTTTTTATCAAGAAAAATTCTTATGATTTAAGATTTAATTTTCTTGATTGTAAAAGAAACAATGTTAGATAGGAAATAATATTTTTAAGGATTATAATTTTCTTAAAGTAGAATTAAATAATTATGTATTCTTGGGGTGACAATTACAATATTAAAATAAGGCTATAATATTGTTGAAATTTAAAATTATTAAATTCCTCCAAGAAGATTATAAATTGTTGCGTATATACAAAACGATGAATACGTTACTTTAACTATATAAGTTTTGATTTGACGTTTATTTTTTATCAAGAAAAATTCTTATGATTTAAGATTTAATTTTCTTGATTGCAAAAGAAACAATGTTAGATAGAAAATAATATTTTTAAGGATTATAATTTTCTTAAAGTAGAATTAAATAATTATGTATTCTTGGGGTGACAATTACAATATTAAAATAAGGCTATAATATTGTTGAAATTTAAAATTATTAAATTCCTCCAAGAAGATTATAAATTGTTGCGTATATACGAAACAATGAACGCGTTAATTCAAGTATATACTTTCTAAAAGTGAATCAGTGAAAATATCACTAATTTAAACAGTAAAATAAGATTTCACTGAGAATCAGTGAGTATTTTACTGATTTTCAGTGGAAACGCTTATTTTTTTGTTATTTTATCTTATATCTCACTGATTATGGTCAGTTAAAATAAAATTCACCGTAAATCCAGTAATCGCTAGTTCGTTCGTTTACCTCTACGATCACTATTTCTCTCGTATTTAGTCATAAGAATTATATAAAGTTTGCAAAGAGCGATAGATAAAATTAAAAATATTACTTCGATTTAATTTCAAATATTAAATCGATCTTATTAATTGTACAAATAAATGTCTGGCGACTTAATGAAAATTATTCGTTCGTTATCTACTTAAAATAGCAAGTTCAATGTGCATGTAATAAAATAAATAAAATAAAATTTTTAATATAATAAATAGTTAGTAAATATAAATAAAATTTTTAATTTTATATGAAATAGATAGAGAAATGAACTGTAGTTTAACATTACTGACAATAACGAAAGAAATATTACTGATATTGAGAAATACATATTACTGATTGAAATTATTAACTGATTCTTAAAATTATTAACTGATTCTTTCAATAAAATATACTGATTTACAGTGCTATACTTAACTGTTATAATCAGTGATTATTTACTGTTTTTCAGTGATAATACTGATTCACTTTTAGAGAGTAAGTTTTGATTTGACATTTATTTTTTTTTTGTGAGTATAAATAGTCTTAATTTTTTTATAAGCTTTCGAGATAAGACTGATAAGATTTTGTACAAGATTCGAAACCGACTTTCAAAATATACAAACCGTTAATTTGCTTCGGGTCTTTCGTCCAAAATTCGTCCGATTCGGAGTAGGAGACGCCGATGAAGACACCAGTGCGGAATCCTCTCACGGTAGAAGAATTGATGCCAGCATCGACTATCGCCTCGTACGTACTTTCTAACAGCATACGAAGCTGCGGATCCATCACATGCGCCTGTTTGGGATGTATCCCGAAGAAGAAGGCATCGAACGAAGCGAGATCCTTGATCTTGGCGGATCTTCGCGGTAATCCGTAAATGCCTGCCGCCCAACGTCGCTCGTCATCGGTAACCATATCCATTTCCTTCAAGAGATTCTCCTTAAACTCCTCGATGTTTGCCGACTCAGGTAAACGACCTGAAATAATATCGTCGATGCGTTACGCTCTGATAACGATCCGATCAATCGCACCAATAATTACCCGAAATGCCCGTAATGACGGTGTCATTATCGATGGAGTATGGGACTCCATTCGGGACCACCGGCTCCCGCGTCATCGGGCTGTTGATACTTTCAAACTGTGCAGACATTGAAGTCTTGAAGTCCTTTGCGTAGAATCTTCTCCGACGTCCTTAAAATCGTTACCCGTAAATTAGAATAGAATTGATTAAAATCCCTCTTCGCTTTTTGTCTCTTCAAGAGTTACACGAGCCATGAAGAGGAAATACAGGGTGTTTCAGATCACCCGTATCATATCACCCATTTAAAAACTAGAGAAGTGGTTATTTCAAAAAAATAAAAACATTTTCTTTATAAATCGAGTGCGCTCTATCGAATGATGATATTTTCAACTTTTGGTTCCGGCCGGAAATAGGCCGTTCAGACCGGAAGTGCATTTTTTTAATTGGAACCCCCAATTTTTCATTTCATATTCTTGGAGCTTACCTCGAGAGCTTTTCAAAACACTATAACAAAGTATTTTTTCATTGATTACTTTTCGAGTTATGAGGCTTGAAATCATTTCTTAATTTTATATTAACAATAAAACATCTTGCAAAATATTCATTTTTTGATTACCTTATCTTAATACTTTTATGTACAAAATAATGAGAGAAATCAATTGGTGTAAAGAAAACACATAGTTGTTTCGAAGAAAAAGTATGTAATTTGCAATTAACAATTACATATTTTTTCTTAAAAATAACTATGTGTTTTCTTTACACCATTGACTTCTCTCATTATTTTGTACATAAAAGTATTAAGGTGAAATAATTGAAAAATGAATATTTTACAAGATATTTTATGGTTTATGTAAAATTAAGAAATGATTTCCAGGTTCATAACTCGAAAAGTACTTCATGCAAAAATAATTTATTATAGTGTTTTGGAAAGCTCTCGAGGTAAGCTACAAGAATATAAAATGAAAAATAGGGAGTTCCATTTAAAAAAATGCACTTCCGGTCTGAATCGCCTATTTCCGACTGGAAGCAGAAGTTGAAAATATCACCATTCGATAGAGCGCACCCGATTTATAAAGAAAATGTTTTTACTTGTTTTGAAATAACCACTTCTCTAATTTTTAAATGGGTGGTACGGATGGTCTGAAACACCCTGTATATTTACACAATAGAAACTTTTCAATGTCGTCCACATTTTTTTTTAAAATACATATAAAAATATTATGTTTGATAAAAATATTTTGCTCTCTTTTGAACAGATCTTGGTAAGCAAATCAGGAGGATTCCTGATAATTCCGATTGATCTATCTAAAAACAAAGAGACTACAACCGATGTGATCTCGACGACGTTAGAGGCACAAAGAACTTTGTATCATGTCAATCGTCGCAAATCCCATTCTCACGAATAAACAAAGAGATGATTTACGCGTTTTTAGCACATCGATATCTGAACTCACACTGGTTCTTCGTCCACCAGTCTCTTTGTATACATTCGGTCCATAAGCAATTACCTTCAATTGGCATATAACATAGTTAATGAGTAAAATTTGAGTAATCTCAATTGAGTAGTTTCACTTAGATAAACTAATTTTGCAATGATTGTTCGAGCGTAGATATCATTTTTTCCTTTTCTCAATATTTCTCATTTTATTTTTCTTTTTCTGAATAAAGATGCATAACATCAACAAATGGCCCGTATCCTTAAATTACCAATTTTCTTTATCTGCGTGTTTGAAAATTTGCGAAACATTTTATATTCCACTCAAGTCTCGAGTGTTCCTAAAATATCTCAGGTGTTGCAGAGGAAAACAAATTAATGTACCAATTAATACAAAATGTTATTGCGATAATGCAAATTGCCTATTTTACTTTCAAATATATAATATATATTATATGAGTGATGTATCTAATTAACATACCATGAATATAACTTATAAATTATTTATATGTGATGTATGAAAAATTATTACATATAACATATAGAGTGCAAAATTAAATGTCTCACTGTGTACATCACAGAGATACCTTATGAGATATTTCCGGCACGTATATAAAGGAAATAAAAAATTATTTCCCTCAAATAGTAAGAATATGCTTTATAAGATACTTTATACGTGTCTTATAAAAAAATAATTAAATATGTCAGAAAGATGAGATATAAAATATCTCGTAAGATATATATTCATTTTACGATCTTATCTCAATACCGTTTCACATGGGAATAAAGAAAAAAAAATTGACAAATATTCAGCTATCATCTCAAACGTGCTATTTCGAAAAATCGTGATATCGCAATACACGATAAAATATTAATGACGAGTACGAAATTTCTCACATTGGTCGCATGATGGAGAAAATATTTTATTATCGGCACGATACAGTTTCAGCAGGAAAACGTCACGTGTTTGCGTAATTCATTGATTTTCATCAACCGCTCGATAATTTATTTCAATATAATTTTTCTTATAATTATACTTTTACATCATCCTTCTTTTTTTTGACGCGTGTCTTTTTTTAAAGTCAGCGTTTAAAAGTGCGTAGCTCGTCTAACGTTGACGTTAAGTTAATTCCGCGATAAGAAGGTACACGCATTATCGCAAAGATGAATGTTTCTTGGTAAAAATTTATCGCGATTTGCCGGTTAAACGTAAGTCTGTAACGTCGCTGCGGATCGCAGTACGGATAGCCGTCGGTTCCAGGAGAAAGAATTGCTCTGTGTGTGTTTGTAAAATGTATTTTATTTTAATGTATGGTATATACATGTGTGTGTGTGTGTGTGTGTGTGTGTGTGTGTGTGTGGTGTGTGTGTGTGTGTGTGGGTGTGTGTGGTGTGGGTGTGTGGGTGTGGGTGTGTGGTGTGTGTGTGTGTGGGTGTGGTGTGTGGGTGTGTGTGTGTGTGGGGTGTGTGGTGTGTGGGTGGGTGTGTGTGTGTGTGTGTGTGTGTGTGTGGTGTGTGGTGTGTGTGTGTGTGTGTGTGTGTGTGTGTGTGTGTGTGGTGTGTGTGTGTGTGTGTGTGGTGTGGTGTGTGGGTGTGTGTGTGGTGTGGTGTGTGTGTGGTGTGTGTGTGTGTGTGTGTGTGTGGTGTGTGTGTGTGTGTGGGTGGGTGGGTGGGGTGGGTGGGTGTGGGTGGGTGGGTGTGTGTGGGTGTGTGGATGGGTGTGTGGGTGTGGGTGGGTGGGTGGGTGGGTGTGTGTGGGTGTGTGGATGGGTGTGTGGGTGTGGGTGGGTGGGTGGGTGGTGTGTGTGGGTGTGTGTACGTATAAATCGGACGGCACGGATGATTGTGTGTGTGTGTGTGTGTGTGTGTGTGTGTGTGTGTGTGTGTGTGTGTGGGTGGGTGGGTGTGGGTGGGTGGGTGTGTGTGGGTGTGTGGATGGGTGTGTGGGTGTGGGTGGGTGGGTGGGTGGGTGGTGTGTGTGTGTGTGTGTGTGTGTGTGTGTGTGTGTGTGTGTGTGTGTGTGTGTGTGTGTGGGTGGGTGGGTGGGTGGGTGTGTGTGGGTGTGTGGATGGGTGTGTGGGTGTGGGTGGGTGGGTGGGTGGTGTGTGTGGGTGTGTGTACGTATAAATCGGACGGCACGGATGATTGTGTGTGTGTGTGTGCGTGCGTGTTTCGCGTGGCGCGAGGAAGATGAGGCGCGCGGCCGGCAATCGATGTATCGATTGCACCGAGCGTGGGATCCTAGATTCGCACGTTGCTTTTGCTTTCCAGCGGAGTCGCGGGTTATAATTGCGCTTGGTTCGGCGGATATTATCGAGTAAATAATCCGCGAATTTAGTTTTAATACGGAGAATCGTCATTTTTACAATGCACCGGTTTAAAGGGCGCGTTCCTTTCGGCGCTCGGCGGCGTGGTTTTTGTCGCGCTTCTTTTGCCGGTTCTTATCGCGGTACCCGTATTTCAGTTGTTCGGCTTTAACTTATCGGGATTTAATTTACGAAATTAGCTTCCCTGGATGGATTTTGGTTTTTCGGAAGGCGTCGCGACGCTAGCGAGCGTCGGAAGCGGCTCAGGTCCTCGTGACGTGGTACGATGCCTTAATTTGGATTTTGGAGAGAGAGAGAGAGGGAGCGATATTGAGCGCCGATATCGATCGACTGAGGCAGCGTTCGCACTACCTTCGGCTCGTGTTAAACGCTTCGGAGTTTTCTCTTTTATGCGTAAGCTTGCCTTCGAACTAGTTTTTGCTCGAGAGGATCGGAAGGATCTGATCTTTGGTGTCACCGGGAGCCCGTTTTATTCCGCTAATTCTCGGGCACGAAAACCAAGTGGTCGTACAATTTTACGTGTTGTGCAATAAATTATGTGAAACTGGGTGTCGTATATAACATCGGGATAACCAGTCCAGCAGTGCGCTTTCGTGTACGAGATGAAGAAAGGATTCTTGAAGCATTTTATCATCGTATCATTATCAACATGTGCAATACTTTTTATCGAGGGATTTTCAACCACGGATCAATTTTTGTAAAGGTACTGTCACCATTAATTTTTTATATTTACGATATATTCAGCGTATAGTAATGGCATTTTGAATAATTTTCAAATTGAGAGTGAAATAGGCCTATGGGGGAAACCACTATAAAAAAAGCGCACCATGCTATCTACTGCAAGGTGGTGTGGAAATGATAGCGCATCATTTTCTCGCCACTAAAAGGACGGGTCATTTTTCGGCGCGGTATTGCGATATATCGCAAACTACCATCATGTCTCGGAAAGCGACCTGCCCATCGCTTCGCCGCGCATGTAGTATCGGATTACAGTGGGACGACTCTCGTCTCCGCGCGCTTCTACTCACGCAAATTGGATCGATCTTCTTTATTTAATATTTCGTTAATTATTGCGACAATCCCAAAACAATACAGATCATTCCTTCTTAATTTGAGCCAATCTACTTCTTTATTTTGTTAAGGTCGAAAATTGACAGACACCCTGTATATATATATATATATATATATATATATATATATATATATATATATAGTGTGTGTGTGTAGAAATTTACATATTTGACTGCGCAACTATAATTATAATTACATAGACATTTATTACATTCGCCTGCCTAGACACAAATATAGTTATGCAAATATAGTTATGAAATATTGCCTACATGTTTAATTATATATATATAATAAATAATTATATATAATTATATAGGGAATATTTCTGCGTAACTATATTTATGTCTATGCAGGCAAATGTAATAAATGTCTATGTAAGTAAAATTATAGTTGTGCAGTCAAATATGAAAATTTCTATATATTTCTACACCCCCCCCCCACACACACACATAATTATCATTATACATGTAAGTAATATTTCTGCGTATTTATATTTGTGTCTACACAGGCAAATGTAACAAATGTCTATGTAACTGTAATTATGGTTGCGCAGTCAAATATGTAAATTTTTACACACACACACATATATATACAGGGTGACCCATTTTAACTTAGGCAGCCAAATAACTCGAAAAATAAGCACACTACGAAAAAATGGTTAGAATCAAAATTTCGTCATTTCGAGGGGGACGTACAATGACGTTAAAATCAGCTCCCCCACCCCTCCCTCTGGGCGGTGAGGGGGGGCAAGTTTGAAATCTTAAATGGAATCCCCTATTTTTCATTGTATATTCTTGTAGCTTATCTCGAGAGCTTTCCAAAACACTATAATTAAGTACCTTTTTATTAAGTACTTTTTGATTTATAAGGCTTAAAATAATTTCTTAATTTTACATAAACCATAAAATATCTAGTAAACCATTCATTTTTCGATTATTTTACCTTTATACTTTTATGTACAAAATAATGAGAGGAATCAATTGGTGTAAAGAAAACATACAGTTGTTTTTAAGAAAAAATATGGAATTGTTAATTGCAAATTACATATTTTTCTTAGAAACAACTATGTGTTTTCTTTACACTAATTGATTCCTCTCATTATTTTGTACATAAAAGTATGAAGGTAAGATAATCGAAAAATGAATAGTTTACTAGATATTTTATGGTTTATGTAAAATTAAGAAATTATTTCAAGCCTTATAACTCAAAAAGTACTTAATAAAAAGATACTTAATTATAGTGTTTTGGAAAGCTCTCGAGATAAGCTACAAGAATATGCAATGAAAAATAGGGGATTCCATTTAAGATTTCAAACTTGCCTCCCCTCACCGCCCAGGGGGAGGGGTGGAGGGGCTGATTTTAACGTCATTGTACGTCCCCCTCGAAATGACGAAATTTTGATTCTAACCATTTTTTCGTAGTGTGCTTATTTTTCGAGTTATTTGGCTGCCTAAGTTAAAATGGGTCACCCTGTATATATATATATATATATATATATATATATATATGTGTATATATATAATTATTATTATTATAGATATAGGAAATATTTCTGTGTGACTATATTTGTGTCTAGATAGGCTTGTAGATAGGCAAATGTAATAAATGTCAATGTAACTATAATTATGATTACGCAGTCAAATATGTAAATTTCTACACACACACACATACATATATATATATATATATATATATATATATATATATATGTATATGTATATATATATATATATATATATGTATATATATATATATGTATATATATATATATATGTATATATATATATATATTGTGACGTGGCCGTCACGTCGCGTACATCCGCCCCGGCAATCTTGACGGGGCGCGGGCCGAGTGGCCGCGTCAAGGGTCAAGAGAGAGAGAGAACTATCGCGCTCCCCGGAGAGACGAGTGACTCCGTGTTGTATAGCGTATATTATTAATTTTTTTTTCCACTATCTTTTTACTTTGTATCGAGTCGAGTCTGAGGCGCCTCACCACCGAACACCGAAGACCGGGGGAGAACGACATCACCTCCCCACGACAGCGAAGAATGACAGCCAAAGGACATTCCTGAGAGCGGAGGATCCAGTCCCGGAAAGCCCGGCATCGTGGGTCCGGACAGGTGAAAGCGGCATAGCCTCCCCCCCCCCCGACAGCCGGAAATGACAGCCGCTGCGACAGCCATCCTCCTGGAGAGGATAAGTCCGGGAAGGACCTCACCCGGGCCATAGAAGGGCCCGCGGCCACATTCAAGTTTGGCGCTATTTCGCGCGGGGCGCGAACATGCCTCGCGTGGCGCGCGAGGCGCCAGGACCTCGCGCGTGTCGGCCGCTAATTGGCCGGGGGTCCGCGCATCCCCCTGCGCGGCCAGCGACCCCGCTATCGACCCTGGATCGCGAGATCCAGGGATCACTTTGTCGCAGCCGCTCGCCTAAGCTAGTCGCGAACTATTTTTGTGTGCTCTCGAGACGGAAAAGAACTTGGAGGACGAGACCGAGGATCATCCCCGCAGCCGGGAAAAGACTCCATCGGTGAGGTTGCCCACGAATTATTGTACTCCGCGAGCGTGATCGTGTCCGCTCGCCGGCCATTACGGTTTATCGCGACCGCTCGAGCTTTCTGCCGAGTCGGTCGATTTTGGTGTATTTCGGGCGACCGGAGACAAGCGACCGAAGAAGCGCGGACACTGGCGACGGAAGTGCGTATCGTAGGGTAATTCTCGTTTCTCTCCGGGTATCAGGGTGCGTAATACGCGTAGCATCCGACCCTTGGGTATCGACCGCGTGCGTCGTAAATCGCGAGAAATGCGTAGTTCGCACGGGCTGTCGTGTGGTTGTCGAAGCCGCGTCTCGCACCTGAAATATGTCTCAGAGCGAGTCTGTGGAAGGTAATTGGTCGTGATTAATGCTTCTTCGTGTATTATCATCGTCATTCGTGAATACTGCGCGAAGGCTGCGTATTATTGTCGCGTCCATTGTGTGCGTGTGAGTTATTCGTCTCGAAAGAAGGAACGCAATTCCTCGAAATCGTCGCGGTGTGCGGATATCGCACTATTCTAAGTCTTGATATCGGAGGTCAGGAAATTCCTGGCGATTACTGCGGCTATCGAAGGAGGCACGGTGCGGGACTGTCGCCCGGCCTTCCTTATTTCCTTGAGACGAGAAGAGAATTAATTCTCACGCTGTCGAAGGCATCGGGGGTGTGACACGACCTTGTCGCATCGCCCCGATTGCCAGAAATATTAGGTCACGAGCGTCGCAGAAAAAGGCGGAAGAATCTTCGACCGCCGCCGGCTATCGACCTTCGCCGGTATCGTCCGCCCATCGTATGCGAGATCTCTCCTCGCGAAACTAAGATCTTCTCGCTTATGGCGTAGCTGATCGGCTATCTTATTTCTGGGTTGTCGACTTCGAGTACGCTCGGAGGAAATTGCGAGATACGCAGCTAATTAGTAAGATCTCCGCGAAGCTGTCGAAGCTGCGAATTATAGGCTGGTATTATCTCTCTCTCTCTCGCGTATGGTACGACCGTTATTGAGGATTCGAATTATCAAATTCAGTTATATCAATTATTGTTCTCAGGAGCTTCGACTTTAGGGAGCCTCCGTAACAGACGTTCTTTGTTAGGCCGACTTAGAATATCGCGCGTTTGTCTAGCGTTTCGAGAATTATTGTCCGTTCATGTCTCGTACGTTATTTCGGTTTCCAATCTGTATCGATTTTTACTTCTTTTTGTTAATCACTTTTCTTATTATTTACTTTCTCAATAAATCTGTTATTTTCTTATTTATTATATCTCGCGTTCTTTATTGGACTGGCGATCGTCCGTAATTTCTGTGTTCGTCTTTGTCTGTTAATTTAGTAAGCTCGCGCAATCAATTGACTTTTTCTTGCAAACCCCGCCCCTCTACCGTTAGGCGAGCTAGCCAGCCCGTGGCGAAGCGGGCTGTCGTATTCTTTCGCGCTTTTCGAAGAATTTGAGAAAACTGGTACGTGAGAGACCGTACCTGGCGCCCAGTTCTGAGGTAACGAGACGGCCTTCGCTCCGCCGCGGCTCGCGCGTGGACACCCTCCATCCCCGTCCCACCGATAGCGAGTATATGAAACCCTTGTGTTTTTGACGGCGCTTCCGCTCCCCCGCGAGAATAAAATTTGAATTGAAAAAGCGTCGCAATATATATATATATGTATTTTGTGGAATATATTTGTATAATTTATAATTATACCTATATACAGGGTGGGGAAAAAGGAAGCAAACAATTATTTCCGAAACTATTCATTTTTCGACAAAATGTCTTAGACATAATTTTTATGGTATGAAAAGATGTATTATGTGGCATAGACGGCATGACCTTGAAATGACCCTTACGAGCTGCATACAAATAACGTAAGAAATTTCAAATGGAACTTGTCAGTTTTTGTTACAGATTCTTGTAGCTGATGTCGAAATGTTTACAAAACACTGCATATGAGCCCCATTCCCTTAAAAACACTCCCAGTTACGAAACAATTGTGATACAAACAATTTGTATGCACATTGACATTGCTTACTGATTTCGCATCATGACGTTCAGTTTCAGTGACGCACTTATCTTACCTTAACTGGTTGGATGAATCGCACTTATCTTACCTTAATTGGTTGGATGAATCGCACTTATCTTGCCTTAACTGATTGGATGAATCGCACTTATCTTACCTTAACTGGTTGGATGAATCGCACTTATCTTGTCTTAACTGGTTGGATGAATCGCACTTATCTTACCTTAACTGGTTGGATGAATCGCACTTATCTTACCTTAACTGGTTGGATGAATCGCACTTATCTTACCTTAACTGGTTGGATGAATCGCACTTATCTTACCTTAACTGGTTGGATGAATCGCACTTATCTTACCTTAACTGGTTGGATGAATCACGCAATTTCTTTCCTTGAGTACGGTTCGATGTACGCCTTAACTGATTCTACGAACTTCGTGTGTCTTTCGTATCGGCAGAAATGATCGAAGCGGGTTATTCTCCACTTGTTGCAGTAATCGCTACTGTTGTACTGATCTCTCATAATGACGTTCAGTCGCACATTCATGTAATCACACGTACGCTGTCTATTTTCAATTTCGTCGATACGAATTATCACAATTGTTTCGTAACTGGGAGTGTTTTTAAGGGAATGGGGCTCATATGCAGTGTTTTGTAAACGTTTCGACATCAGCTACAAGAATCTGTAACAAAAACTGACGAGTTCCATTTGAAATTTTTTACGTTATTTGTATGCAGCTCATAAGGGTCATTTCAAGGCCATGCCGTCTATGCCACATAATACATCTTTTCATACCATAAAAATTATGTCTAAGACATTTTGTCGAAAAATGAATAGTTTCGGAAATAATTGTTTGCTTCCATACTTTTTCCCCACCCTGTATATATATATATATATATATATATATATATATATATATATATGTATATATATACAGGGTGTCCCTGAGCATGTGCTCACTCATTTGTAAAAAGGTAGAGCGCAGTAAATTAAATAAAGAAATCCTATTATACGTAATGATTTTTGTAATAACAATCGAAATATTAATTATTGAAATCGGACGAATGAGAGAAGCGCTCGAGCGCTCGAGCTATAGCACGGCCCACCGTGTCAGACATTGCCTGCCGGCACGCGGCGGGAGGAGGGACAGCGTGCCAAACAATGCCAGAAATGAGACGCGAGATGCGAGTCTTGACGCGATGCAGTGAAACGTGAAAATGGCGATAGCGGTAACCACGGGTAGCGGCGCGCTGTCCCTCCTCCCGCCGCGTGCCGGCAGGCAATGTCTGACACGGTAGGCCGTGCTATAGCTCGAGCGCTCGAGCGCTTCTCTCATTCGTCCGATTTCAATAATTAATATTTCGATTGTTATTACAAAAATCGTTACATATAATAAGATTTTTTTATTTAATTTACTGCGCTCTATCTTTTTGCAAATGAGCACATGCTCAGGGACATCCTGTATATATATATATATATATATATATATATATATATATATATATATATATAATTATTAATTATACAAATATATTCCACAAAATGATAACTGTCTATTCTCTTTATTAATATAATATGTCAAAATATATTATGTCTAATCTAAATAGAAAAGAGAAAAATTTCACAATCACAGTCCACTTGTCGCTCGTTAAGTGTCACAAATCTGGGTTTTTACTAATCAATGCACTCGGCGTCGCGACGCTACTGCGTTGCTTGATAATAACTTTTAATATGTCACTTCTCTTCTGTTTTTTTAAACAAGTAACCTTAACGTGTCACTTCTATTCCTTGTTATACTATTCCGCACTATACTTTAATAAATTTATCTTTCATATGTACGTACACATACATATACATATCACACGTATGTGCGCACATGCATACATATGATTTTGTCACTTAAAGCATTGTACATATCGAAGCAATAATCGTATACGCAGCGATGTGAACGCCGCTTGAGAGACAAATTCGCTTTGCGTGTGTGCGTGCGAGCATATGTACGTGAGATACTGGAAATGAAGGAAAACGAAAAATGTCACAATTCTGATATTCGATCATCATTTCTCAGGATTAACTGCACCGATTTTGTTCAAACAGGTCGCAATCGAAAGCATATATTCACATTTTATCATAAAAGTGTCGTTAGATTTTTGATTACGGCTTTAGTTTATTAAATATCTTAACCGAAAGTTTACTTGACGTGAAATTACGGATAAGATACTTGGTAGCGCCCCATCGAGAGCAGTGACTCTCAACTCAATGCTTGGAACTCAATGCTTGGACTTGTTTTTTATGTACTTGGAGCGACGCTACCGCGTTGCTTGATCATAGAAAATTAACGAATACGAATTTTTATATTTCAAAATATTTATATACATGTTTCATCTCGTATATTTTTTCGAAAACAAGAAATCTTGTTTTAACAAAAGGTTATCAAAATTTACTTATAAAGAGCTCATTAATCCATTTAGACCTGAATTTTTTCTGTAATGTAAAACATTATTGAATTAATTTTTATTGATGTTAAGGGTTTAAAACGACGAGATATATATATATATCTTTTTTTTTTTTTTTTTTTTCTATCGAGAGATCGCAGGGAAAGTAATTCTAAAAAATAACTATTTCAAATGATTTTAAAGTTTTTGTACATAATTGTGCACATAGGGTCTGAATGGGCTAATGATGCAATTTTGTTTATAAGTCGCGTTTAAGGATGTTTTGTACAATCCCAGCAAAAAGTAGCAAAAGTAGAAAATCAATATTGAATATCCACTTTTGGTGTATTTGAGAAATTGTGTGGAATATTATAATTTAATCTTAGCTACAGTGCAGAAATGTATTTTTTAATATTTATTGCGTTTTTACTGAAATATTCCGAATTTTGTTAATCGAAATGATTCACTTTTGGCAGAGAATTTCGGTTTGTGACAGATACATGGCTTCATCAAAGTATATTTAATATCTTTTAATCAGTTAGTACTTGTATAATATTATTTGACCAAATATTTCCTTTGTATCTAAACTTTTGCAAATTTTAAACAAATTCTAAATATTATTTCCATATGTTTTTGTCAGTTGAATCGACGTGATTATACGTTTCTAATAAGAACACATGTTAATTCGGTGCAAATTAAAATCTTTATAACTTGTAAACGCTTTAGTGAATCGATTTAAAAATTGTACGGAAGATTCTAAACATATGTAAGGACATTCTGTACAATTTTCATGAAATTCCTAATATTTTGAAAATAGATACAAAAGATCCTTAATGCACTTTATTTGCATATTTCTGGTAAGAAATATATCTTGTAGAACATACATTATTCATTCGACATACAACCAATTTCCAATTGGAATGTACGAACAATTGCTCCGTTTCTTAATTCTTATCAATGTCATTGCTTTTCCAATTAATCGAAAGCTTTTCCTTGAAATATACGATACGCCTCGTGCCGGTAACGTGCTTTTTCGGGTTAGAATTCCGACCCACACAGCACAAACAATGTATATTCCCCCAATGTAACAACAGTGGTCTGTGCCGTCTTGGGAAACGAAGAGAAATTTTCTCCTCGAGAAAAATACGGCCAAATGACTCGAAGACGCTCGTAAAGATTTCCGAAGGACCGGAAAGGACGTCTCGAAACCTAACTTCGGAAGACGATTATATTCGCATCACCCCTTATATCGATCGTCCGGATTCACCTGACTCGCGTTCCTCCCGTAAACATGTATAATCTCGAAGAGAAATGAATAGAGTCCCGCAGAGCGGAGAGTCAAAGAGAGGAACTGCAACTCGATACCTTCACAGATAGCAAAATGCTAGCAGTATGCCAGCAGTATAACAGCAGATTCAATCATGAATTTGCAGCAGATATCGCTCAGCTGTGTCCTCATTAAGTTTCTTTTTTCCCAACACGATATGCCAATATGATATGATGGCAGAAATGCAGCAAAAATGAAGCACAGTGTGCCTGTCATGATATGACAGCAGAAATCGAGCAGGATCTGCGTGTGCAATTTGATGTTAGATTGTCAGCAGAAACCGAGCAGAATCTGCGCATGCAACCTGATGACAAATTGACAGCAGAAACTTTACAAGATTTGCGCTTATTTTTATTAATGTTATATAAATGCAACAAAATGGATTATTACAGATGCTAAATAACAATATTATCGGCAAGTTAATTAGAATTTTCTTAGAAAATGACATATATGTAATATGTTATATTTATATTATATTTTATATTATATTTCTTTTATTATATTATTTTATTATTTATTTTATTTATTATTATATTATATTCTTTATATTATATTTCTGACAGAAATTCAATTACGAGAAAGAACAGCTCACGTAGCGGTAAGTGAAGGAACTATCGAATCATGCAAATTCTGTTCCGTTTCTGCCATCAATCTGCTATCAAAGATTATGCGCAGATCCTGCTCGATTTCTGCCGACAATCTGTTGTCAAATTGCGTCGCACAGATCCTTTATTTAAAAAATTAAATGTCATCGTATGACAGCAGAGCTGCATTGCTGTTGTGTTTCTGCTGTCATAGCGTGCTTGCACAAGTTTGATATTTCTGATGAGATTTTGCTATTACACTGTGACAACAGATTATGCGTACTCTCAGTATGCATTCTGCCGACACATTATTCCAGCATTGAATTGTTCTATTTATGCTGGTAAACTCTGCTTTATTTCTGCTGCATTTCTATCATTACATCGTAACGCACGTTATGCTCAACTTTTGCTGTGTTTCTGAAAACATTAACTGAAACGGCATATTTTGCTAGAATATTGACAGCATTCTGCTGACATAGTATGCAGCACATAAATTGCAAAACGTTCTCTATCCGATTTTGCTATCTGAGTTATTCAGGGTGTGTACTCGTACCGTGCGTCGCGTCCCGTCTTTTTGGGTCTTTTGAATCACCGCGGGTGTCGCTTCCTCGCGTGATCTCGTGTGATTCACACTCCCTCGTCTCGCAGAGGGCGAGTGGCTCTTGCTCCCTGGTAAAGCAACGAAACCGTCGTGCGATCAGACACAGTACTGGCACAAACCTAAGCCCACCAGCATCTTATTATTGAATTGGACCGTCCCTGTGGTCGTGGTCTGACATCAGACCATGTGGCGGCGGCCAATGGGAGCACGGGCCGCGCGGCGAATGCGCGCTCCGCGATTCCGCGACACCGACATCCTTGCCGTTTGAACCTCCGGCCAAGGCCAGGGATCGCGATGCAGGCCTGACCCGGCGGCTCACTTAACATTTCCCGATATCGTGACGGAAAATTTCGCGGCCACGCACGTGTCGCATCTCCTATTTTTATTTTACATAACTCCGGCGCGTTATCAGGAGGACGATAACGTACCGGCATTGTCATGGCATGGCGCGTTGCGGCGTGGTGAGGACGAGGGGGAGCGCGGAGAGAGAGACGGGGCGAGGCGACTCGATGCGCTGTCTCGAATGAGGATCGATACCGCGACTGTCTTCGGTTCGATGGGTTTCATTGCAATTTTACGTTATACGAGTCGTATATTCCGATACGGTACCCGGCGTACACCAAGTAACAGTTATACGGGATGTATCTTAAAAAGCTCCTAAGAAAATAGCGTTATTTCCTGATTAAAAATCGAGTCGAAAAGTTCTGAATCCATTTTCTTTTTCTAAGATTCATTAAATAATTAATCAGATTTAAGTATTAAAAAGATTTCTGAAAAGATGAATTATTTAAATATTAGCATAAAACAATTTATTTTGTTGCTTATCCAAATCTTTATATGTTGATAACGAGGAAATTTGTGTTCTTATTGGCGGAATTTTACTCATTAATTAATGCTTTATTAAGCATTAGGGAACAAAATGGTTCAGGACTTTTCGACTCGGTTTTTAATCAGGAATAACGTTATTTGCTTACTGGGAGCTTTTTAAGATATCCTATATAACTGTTACATGTTATATAACTGTTAAATAACAATTATATAACATGTAAGTTATATTGTTATGGGTTAAAAATGTTTTGTATGTACAATCTCAGCAAAAAGTAGCTGAAAATTAATATTGACGAATATATCCACTTTCGATGTATTTTGAGTAAGAAATTGTGTGGAATACAATTTGATCTTAGCTACAGTGCAGAGATGTATTTTTTAATGTTTATTGCGTTTTTATTGAAATATTCCGAATTTTGTTAATCGAAATGATTAACTTTTGGCAGAGAATTTCGTCTTGTGACAGATACATGGCTAGCTTCATTCAATTATGTTTAATATCTTTTTAACCAGTTAGTACTTGTATAATATTATTTGACCAAATATTTCCTCTGTATCTAAACTTTTGCAAATTTTAAACAAATTCTGAATATTAGTTCCATGTGTTTTTGTCATTTGAATCGACGTGGTTATACGTTTCCTATAAGAACACATGTTAATTCGGTGCAAATTAAAATTCTTATAACTTGTGAATTCTTATAACTTAGTGAATCGATTTAAAAATTGTACTGATGATTCTAAACATATGTAAGGACATTCTGTACAATTTTCATGAAATTCACAATATTTTGAAAATAGATACAAAACATCCTTAAAGAATACTTCTTTTCCAGTGAAAAGAAGAAGGAAACTTTTATTTGTTGCAGTAGAAATAGCATAATTAAAATTAATTAGTATCTATTGAAAGTAAGAATAAATTATGTTTCTTACATATATAACTATTATGTATACAATACAATATAATGATCTTGGAATAATATATTAAATTAGAATTAAAATAATATATTAAATAATATTAAAATAATAATTAAATAATATTAAAATATTAAAAAAATATATTAAATTGGAATTAAAATAAAATATTAAATTTAAATACTATATATTCAAGTGTACCAAGCGCTGGAAGAGGATCTTTCTCCTTCATAATTCACGAATGATTTTTTGCCCTTGAATTCATCCAAGGAAACTTCGTGGTGAAGTTTAATACTCTGCATCAGAAGTTCTTCGAAAAGGGACTTGGTTGTTCTTTCGGGCGTCAGATCTTTCTCTTTCTTTCTCTTATTTTTCTTCCCGCTTCTGCGAATACGTTTCTGTGGTTTTTTCACGCGTTTCCCCCTTGAATCCTCTGTCTCTCTCTAACGCAGCTTGAAGAGCCTCTATATCGCCTAATTATCGCATTGACAGATAAGTCATATGGTCGATAAGCTTGCTTTAATTTTGCATAATATAAATAATTTTTAATGGACACAATAAAAAATAAATGGTTGTTATGTCGAGTATTACATAAATTTGCATGCTAAAGAAATTCGAATGCTCGTTTTTCAAAAAGATTGAAATAAAGTGAAAAATATTTGGAAATAAAAATTTGTAAAACGTAAAACATGCTTATTTAAATCGAGTGGAGATGCTAATGCCACTTTCAATTTTCATCTTTGTAAAGAATTCTTATCTTTTGACCTATCGATATCTTACCTCTCATCGTCTGATCCACTACTATTCTAACTTCGTCTTCGACTTCTCTCGTCTTCTCCGCTTCTATCATGTCATTATAAGATAGCTGCATCGGGTTCGCGGATTCATCCTTGTGCCTCCGTCGTGATACTCCTGATTTGCGTGAACCAATTCCGGTAGGAAGTTGGAAGGGACCGATTTGAATCCTAGATCCGTCTCATTCTCCGACTGTTCTGTTTCGCTATCTTTCTTCGATTTCGAGCGTTTCGATTTCTTCGATTCTTTCAATGATACCACTGTTGATTTGCTCACGGTACTCTCAGTTCCCTGTAACAAGACAGTAGTTTTGAAACCTAGCAGAATTAATTTAAGTAAATTATAAAATACTTGGATATACAATAAACTAAATAATTCAGAAACATAATGCCTTTCGTATTAATTGATAAATTTGATAATCGAACATTTCGTTCAAATTTTATATAATGTAATTTTGAGTTCCTCGGTTATTGAGTTTATTACCAATTAATAAAAAGACATTACGTTGCTGAATTGTTCAGTTGGAAAGTAAACAAAAATCAAAGGAATTAAATACGATAAAAAGGATTACGATAGAAATTAATATTCAACCTGTACATATAGTTTTGATTATCTTTATATCCTTCAGTGCTTTCATATTCGCATGTAATACTTTACCTGTCTGCTGAAAATCATGCGCGAACCACCGCTTTCGACGGATGGTAAATCGGGTATTTTTCCGGTTTGTTGATAATAAGTGTCGATCCAATTTCAAATTTCACTCCTGATATTTTCCTCCATGATAGCGCTCATTTCGTTGCGAATTCTCTCTTTCGCCCCCAATATCAGATCTTGGTATTGTTGTTGAAAATCCAATTGCTTTTCGTATCTCTACTGCTTCAATCTTTCTCGTCTGGCATTTTCCGTAATTATTTCACTAGGCTGCAGCATTCCTTTAGTTAACATATTAATATGTATATTGAAATAAAACAATCACTAAATGTGTTTGCTTCCTTTTATTGAAACATGTGTTTCAAAAAATACACTTGAGAAAATATTGGAATTATTTGTACGTATGTATTATTATTTTAATTATACATTATTATTGGGATTATTCGTATGTATGCATTATTTTGTAAAACAGAATATAAATCTCATTAAATAAGTCTTTTATTTACATTTTGATTTTTAATTTTCTTCTTTGTTTTCCACACAAAACAAAGACAGATTATTAGATTGGACTATTATATTTTATCCAATAGACAATAATTCAGATTTAAAAATCGTCATTTTTTATTACTTTTTAGCATCTCCTCGAGGCGTCTCTTGCGAATATGGCATCTAATGATATATCCTTTCCATACTTTCTGAATTTTCAATGCTGCGAGTTTTTCGCTCGTATCATCTTCAACAACGATTTCTGGTTTAATAGTTGATCTTTCTTTCATCTTACGAATTTCTTTCATAAACTGATACCGCAATCTACCTTGTCTTGCTCGTTCATGAGCATAGAATATTATATATTAACATTTACGGGCGGTATAATAAGTAAAAAATAAATTTAAAGCGACATTGGTGTGTGTGTGTACACTGAAAAAAAATTCTGGTAAACCTGTGAAATGCATTTTTTAAAATAATTAGCTTTTATCATCAAGTATAATAATAACAAAAATAAAATATTATTAAATTATAATATATATTATTAAATTATAATATTATTAAATTGAATTATAACATTAAGTATATATTGGAATATATATTATATATCTTGAATATTTAAATATTTGAATATTTTATTTTTTTTTTGTAATAGCTCAATAGCGCGCCCTGTGTTGTTCTAATCAACATTCTAAAATATTGATTTTATATAAATTTCTAAATATTATGATATATGTTTATAAATATTTTAAAAATATTTTAATAAATGTATTAATAACATTTAAAAAAATATTTTAATTTATTTCATAAATATTTTAAAAATATTATTTAATAACATTCTTCTCAAAATATTAATAAATTATTTTAGAAACATTAGTCAAAATGTTTCTTAAATGTTATTAATACGTTTATTAGAATATTTTAAAAATATTTTCTGAAAGAAGGATAATTGCTTTCAGATTTTCTGAAAGAAGGATAATTGCTTTCAGATTCCACGCAATTTATTATTCCACTTTTTACTATATTTTATTTTATTTATATATTTTACATATTTCATTTTATTTATATATTTATATATTTTATTTTATATATATTATCATATTTATTGACAGTTGAAAATACCTAAACGTAAAGGTGGATTTTCTGAAAGAAGAGATATTGCTTTGAGATTCCACGCAATTTATTATTTCACATTTTATTATATTTTATTTTATTTATATATTTTACATATTTTATTTTATTTATATATTTATATATTTATATATTTATATATTTTATTTCGCAAAGATCGTGATAATCGCAGTCGGAAAAAGTTTTAAATTCCTGTAGAAAAAAAATAGAAAAAAAAATCAACGAGGAAAGAAAATCAACCGACCGGACGATCAGCTGATCGGCTTGTTTTTTTTTTTTGTTATCATTCGCGCTAATGCATTATTATCGAAAACTTCGTGTTTTCGCCGTGCGAGGTCATCGAGATCCATTCGAAAAATTGCCTCGCCGACTCCGTCGATCTTCAAGAGCGATTATCGATATCGATTGTCGCGCACGTAATTGGAGCGTCCGCTGACAGATTCTGGGAAGAAACTTTTATATTATTAACATAGTGAACGGAGTAAAGGAAGAAAAATCGCGAGAGGAAAGATCTAAAGGGAGCCATATCATTGCCTGCATTAGACACACGTGATTGGTCGATTCCCTTGGGCACATGTATTATGAGAGAGGTCTTCAAATTCTACCCCTCTAGGCTCCGTGCGTTCTACATCCCCCTCGTTTCAAAACGAGTCACTTCAGCTGGGAGCTCGTTCGCGATTTTTCTCATCTCTGTAAATAGACGATCGTCGACCGGCTGAATCGAGGGTGATGACAAGGAGGCAGTAATGGCATCGGCACTGGAGCAGTTTGTAAATAACGTTCGAACGCTCTCGAAGCAAGGTACGGCCAATCTTGGGAAAATCGTCGTGATTTTAACCTCAACTTAACCTCAACGAAGAGTGACGTGTAAAGCGTGCATCGTTTCTCGGAAAAAAGGGAAATTACTTTCGGACCCCCTCGCAATTTATTATTTCACATTTTATTAAATTATATTTTGTTTTATGTATATTTTTATATTTATTGACAGTTGAAGATACCTGGACATAAAGGTAGATTTTCTGAAAGAAGGGAAATTGCCTTCAGATTCCACGCAATTTATTATTTCACATTTTATTATATTTTATTTTATTTATATATTTTATATATTTTATTTTATTTATATGTTTATATATTTTATTTTATGTATATTTTTATATTTATTGACAGTTGAAGATACTTAGACGTAAAGGTGGATTTTCTGAAAGAAGGAAAATTGCTTTCAGATTCCACGCAATTTATTATTTCACATTTTATTATATTATATTTTATACATATTTTTATATTTATTGACAGTTGAAGAAACCTAGGTGTAAAGGTGGATTTTTTTAAGCATCTGGATTATATACAGCCTTATATGTACTTACAGGTAATTTTAGAGAGCTGTATGACATCATAAGTAAAAGCACTGAAGTGTTAACGAAAAATGGACAACATCTGGACAATGTGTTGGAAACGTTGGAACTCCAACAGCACTCGTTAGGAATCCTGGCGGTACTTTGTGCGAAATTTTCGTTACCTAATTCTAATGGGAATAACCCGGATGCACACAAGGTGTTGTTCAATCAAGTTCAGGAGTTCATTATCGGATGTAACGGAGAGCAAGTTAGATTTGCACCAGATATATGTAAGTATGTCAAACCTTCTGTCACAAACTTGATCAATCGTTGTTATTTTGGCTGTAATTCTTATATGTAACAAGTTAAATGCATAATCAAATTAAATATATAATCAAATTTTTTGTTAAGAAGCTTAGGATTTGTGCTTAATATGCATAGATACATGTTAATTATATAAGAAACAAGTTTTCTTAAAACATATACTCTTGGACAAAATTAACACATAATTTTTTTTCACTTTTTCTTTAAAATTTTTCGTTAAAATTTAAATGTCAGCTTTTAAAAAAAAGTGAAAAAAAATGATGTGTTAATTTTGTCCAAGAGTATATATGAGTTTGGAAAATTTTGTTGGCAGAATTAAATTCGAAGACTGTGTTACAAATACATTTTTAATTTGGAATGGTACATTGATTATGCTAATTATTTTGCAAAATAAAAATCTATGAATTTTGTCTATAATATTGAAAGAGCTTTTTCAAGTATCTACACTGATCTAAATATTTAAATGTCTCGGGAAGATTTTGAATTTTCCTAAAATATTTATGATACACTTCATTATCCAATCACATTTATTCTTTGTGGCGATGTATAATATTAATATAAATATATTTTACAGATGCAGAATTATGTCACTTGTTCACACAGAGCTTGGTGGAGTTGAAAACGCCATTACGAGGAATCGATTTGTTATGTCGCGCGATACGCAAGATACGATTGTTTGAAAGTCAGTTGACCTCAATACACGCCGATCTTTGCCAACTAAGTCTTCTGGCCAAGTGCTTTAAACCGGCCCTCGAATTTCTGGATGTAGATATCACGAGCATTAGTCAGGAGGGAGGCCAGTTCGACTCGAGATACTTTCTACTGTATTACTATTATGGCGGTATGATATATACAGTGCTAAAGAATTATGATCGGGCATTGTATTTCTTCGAAGTGTGCGTGACGACACCCGCGATGGCCGTCAGCTACATTATGCTGGAGGCTTATAAAAAGTACATTCTGATCTCGTTGATATTACATGGAAAAGTGTTGAATCTACCAAGGTACACGAGTCAGGTGATCAACAGATATATCAAGCCATTAAGCCAACAATATCAAGAGTTGGCTACAGCCTACTTGGTCAATAGCTGCGAGGAAGTGCAGAACATTATTACCAAATATCAGCAAGTGTTTGTGAGAGATCATAATTTGGGACTCGTAAAACAGGTGCTCGCTTATTTGTACAAGAAAAATATACAGAGGTTGACTAAGACTTTTCTGACACTTAGTTTAAGTGATGTCGCGAGCAGGGTTCAGCTGTCGGGACCTGCCGAAGCGGAAAAATACATCTTAAGCATGGTGAGTTTCATGACATTGTATGTATAAAGTGTCATTAGATAGTAGAGCTCTTAAGCATAAATATTTCTATAAATTGGACTTCAAATTTTTTTAATTTGATTTGATTTGACGACGCGTTTTGCTTAGCAGAAAGATACTTTTCTAACAACAAAATAATAAGTTTACTTGAAATAAAATTTTATTTTTTTTAGCCTGAAATTTTATTTTTTATCATCTCTATTTCTTCAATCGTTTTTAATTGAGATTTAATAGAAATTTTTATTTAATTTTATATTAAAGAAAAGTCAAATAGTTTTTAAATAAATAGTTATCAATTTTACATAGTTCTATATTAAAAAAAAAAAAGAAATTGTAAAGCATAAATCAAAAAGTCTTTATTGGAATATTTTATGTATCATAACTGTTTGCAACTGTATAAATTTCAATTGCTTATATAATTTTAATATATTTTTAGATTGAGGATGGTGAAATTTTTGCGACTATTAATCAGAAGGATGGTATGGTAGTGTTTCACGATGATCCTGAAAAATACAACTCGCCTCAAATGCTGGCCAACTTTGAGAAGGAAATGGCAGCATGCACAGAATTAGATAAACGAGTACTGGAGATGGAAGAAGAAGTCGTTCTTACACCGCAATATGTTCGCAAAGCTTGTGGACAGAATGATCAAGACGATCAAGCTGCCGGACCTGCACCAACGAACGTTACAAATGCACAAGGTCAAATTAAACAAAACACCTATTCTATGTAACATATGTATGTCGTTGTGTGTTATCTTTATTAAAAAATTACAAGAAATCATGGAAAATCTTGTTGAGAGTCAAGAGTTTAATATATAAGAACCTGTTTTTTAATAATAATAATAGTCACAGAGACATATTTTTGCGGCCGACGTGTCGCTTATTTTAGAGATATTATAAAGATATAGGTAATAGTTAGATTGAGTTAAATTATAATATGAAAAATTGAGTTTTTCTCATTATTCATAATTTCTCAATTACTTATCATAACTTTTGTGTGTAAGCAGTAGCATATAATTTAAAACTAAAATTTCTCTGCAGACATTTTTGAGATTATATTCTTGAAGAATTCTTTTCAAATGGCACGTTCTTTCATTGTTATAATATATATAATTTGCTTTATACAAATAATTTGAAATTGATAGTTAATTTATAATATTTCTAAAATAAGTTTTGTTATCATAATTAATAGTTAACATATTATAATTATAGATAATATATTTTGTTGAGTAAACTATTACATTTTTAAAAAATGTGAAATACTGAATAATAATTGATATTTGCAAATGTTATGAAAAAGAAAGTACCGTAAATGAATTATTAGTTGTGTGACAGACAAGTCAGTATTGTGTACTTACAATATCATTGATTACACAGTTTTATTCAAATTTAGTTTTTAATACTTTAAAAATAGAAATATTAAAATTTATATTAAATTATATATTATTAAATTATATATTAAAATTTAAGATGGAAGAAATGAAATTTATATACAAATTGATTGATAAATATTATAAGAATATTAAAAAAATAAACGTGATAATTCTAAACATTTGAATGAAAGGAAAAGATCTTAGGGAATATTGAAAAAGAGATTATAAATTATTGCAACTATTTAATTCACGAGTACTGCCTATCTCCACTTATTTCTGAGATATGTATAAAAAAATATATTTCACTCTAAATTAATAATACTTATTTAATTTAAATTTACATAAAGCTGTATAGAGATATAGGTTCAAGATAATAATTGATTAATTTCCTGGGAAACCGTTTTATAAATTTCTTCCATATCCTTAGCTCCATCGATAAACGTTATAGTCTCGTGCAATTTACTGTTTTGGACAATTTCATTTTTATATTTTACATATTCGGGCCACACCACCTTGTCGAAATATCCTGGTACATCGGGCGGTTCGTATATACGATTTTTTCTTCGTTCCCAACATTCTTCCTTCGTTAATGTCAGAAAATATTTACGATCACATAAATCCGTAATGCCTTTGTGTTGGAAAAGCAGAAAACCGTCCAGTATCAATATAGTCTTCTTCGAATTCACCGCATCATTTTCACGAGACTGAAGTATCTTTTTCACATCGGAATGCATTTTCTGCATATCTAGACTAGTCATCAGATCCCAATTTAAATGGTTTAATTCTGGTATCTTAATATGACGAGGATCATCCGATGGCAGAAAATAATCGTCTTGACGCACCATAACAGATTTTGGAAAATTGTCGCGGATCCTGTTAGCCAATGTGCTCTTTCCGCTACAGGTCGCTCCAGATATGCCGATGACAAGCCACTGCATCTTTACTTTTTTCATCAGTATTGCTCAACATATGTTGTCGAAATGTGGCAGAAAGAAAATGCTGTCATTGAATAATTTAGAGCGGAATGATAAATGATTATATAATAGATACTTTTTGCTAATATTAATTATGTACATAAATTATACAGTGCGATAACATATTGCGACGATAATATAGCTTTCCAACATTATTCGAATCCTAACAATTTGCTATTGAATTGCTAATCCACCTTCTCTATTTTACGTAGAGACAAATATGGTTTCACGTGATATAGAGTAAAGAATATTAAACCACCAATGAAGATCAGACCGAAACTCGCAGGAACCATCAAAGCCAGATCATGAGAGTAAAAGAGAAATCTGAATCTATCGTCGTCGATAAACGGCAAACCAAGTATCCAAATGGTATAATAGAAAAACAAGACAAATGTCAATATTAATATCACTTTTCCTTTCTGATGATCGCTTTCAAACATTGTTGTTTGCAATCCTATTTTAATTTTATCAATTGATTATTTTATTCTTTCATTTAATATCGCAATTGATAATTACTGGATATATTCCTGTTCAAACTTCTTAAAGTCTTCTTCAGTAAAAACTGTCTCCTCTGACTCTTTAGGTTTCTCCTGTTGATGGCTATATCTCTTTTTGACCGCACGCTGCAATAACTAAAATAAACATTTTACAGATTGTTTAGAAATGTCTCATATACACATAAGGTATTATATTTTTAATCTTGCATTGCTTACAATATTTGTTTATTACGTTATAGTTTTACGATTAAATTTGAGTAAGCTAAAATATCTACAATAGGCAAGCAATGTAGGATTAATAAACAATGCAATTGAGAAGTTTTTCATACTTTGTTTGCTGTTTCAGATTTTATCCGATTACTGCTAAGTAACAGAAGTCGTTGTACATTTTTATCAGTAGAATCTTGTTGAGCAGCTACGCATTTTTTAGTTTCATAAACAGTAGTTTTGCTGGATCGAGCGAAATCTGTAAAAAGAAGTTATATTATTTTACTTTTAGCTACCTGTATTCATTAAATAATTTAATAATATACACTAACATATTGATATAAAATATATATGTGTAACAGTATATATATAAATAATTTATTATAACTTATCTATAATTACTATATCTACTTGAATTTTTAATCAACATATTTTTATTTTCTAGAATGTGCAGCTTAGAGATGATTGGAAATGATTGTAATTAACCTGTTTTATCGTGTTTGGATATGATCCTGTGTTGAGTGGGAATTAGATCCAAGACTCCTTTATATCTGGTGTCTTTATGTTTTCTCCTTTTCTTTTGTTCTACAAATTATCATATATAAAATATATTTCACGTCGATTTTTGAACATAATACATGCAGTATCTCAATAAACTAACCTTTATGCAGATCTTCCTCGTAATTCAATAATTCCAAGCTTTTATGTACGAGTGAAATAGACATTTTGAGGTCAGGAGGTATATGGCAGAGAGAAGAATAGACCTGAGACCTTAGTGTCCCTAGAAGATTTTATTTTCTAGGAGCACACTATAGACATAGACCCTATAGACCTGAGAACGATATGCCCTCTGTGGATATTAAAACGTAGACATGAACTACAAAACCAAAATCCACGAATGTTCTCAGAGGATAACATATATGTCTCTCTGATAATATCAACAATATAAATAAAAAATAATATAAATAATTTAATTATTAATCATTAATAATTATTAATTAATTATTAACTAATAATGAAATAAAAATAATTTAAAATTAATATTTTTAAATAATAATTAAATATTATTAATAATTTAATTATATACATAAAAAATAATATAAATAATTTAATTAATAATAATTTATTATATAAAAATATGAGTATGTTCTCTCTTTCCACACTATTATTTATTTATTTATTTATGTGTCTTCTTTTTCTGTTCAACATCATTTGTTTATTTATTTATTTAGCTCTCTATAAGTCGCAATCTTTTAAAATGCAAAACTAAATATTATAGAATTTGACTTCGAAAAGTGCGATAAAATAATCGAATAAATTCAAATAATTAGCTCCGTGATAAATTGTTTAATAACTAATCAATTTTAATCAATAAATTAAAATACTTCCATAATTTAATATTCCGTGTTAATGTATATTTTATAATATATAAAATATTCCGGCAACGAATTATCGATAACACGGCGTTCGACTTTGGCAATATAAAATATAAACATAGTAGCGTGCTATACATTACCGCTTTGTCATCATTCGCACGGTGACTCTTGAATAATAAAGTAGTGAGAAACGCTTCGAATATTGTAATTTTCTTACTAAACACGATTACGATTAGTATCGAAACATAATTTGCTTTAAATATTAATAAAAATTAATTAATTAAAAATTAATTATCAATATGAAACTGTATCGCAACCATAAATCTTTATCGAATCTTTATCGAATAATGGTTCATTATCGCGATTAAAAATTGAAAGAGGGGATATATAAAAAGAGATAAGAGAATTAATTATGTAATGATCTTTCGATCATTGCTGTTAATTATAATATTTCTTTAACAATATTAAAATTAAATATATTTCGAACAATGCTTTAAATTTTCTCATCTCTTGTTAATTAAACAATATACAATTTAATCGAAAATCGATTAAAGTATAGAAATCTAAAATATTAAATAATTGCTTTAATCGTTGCGATTTTTACGGACAATAATTATTATTTTAATATTTAGAGTCACAAATATATATTTTATCCGTGTTATCTTTTATCGTTCTACTTGACAATGTAAATATAATTTGGATTGTGAGAGAACACGAAGTGAAAAATCGAATTAAAGATGCAAATAATTAGCATAACGAAAGGCTCCGTGATAAATTGTTTAATAAATAATCAATTTTAATCAATAAATTGTTTTATAATATATAAAATATTTCGACAACAAATTATCAACAACATTATGTCCGACTTTGATGACATAAACAATAATTTTATTGTTTGTATGTTACGGTTTTGCTATCATTTGTTCGGTGACATTCGAGCAGTAAAGTAACGATGGGAAATGCTTCGTATGTTGTTTAATTGTTTAATAAATAATCGTTTAATTACAAGCAGAAATTATTTCTTTAATATTTATAAATATTTATAGAGTCGAATACAATGTCTGCGACGTTTTATCACTTTATTTTTCAATCATTGAAATATAATTCAAATTGTGAGAACGCTCAATAAAACAATTGAATCGTGAATCTAAACATTCTAAACAATTAACATAATGAAAGACTCCATGATACATCAATCTTTTAATAAATAATCATATAATTAAAAAATCTATATAATCTAAAATACTTCTATATACTTTAACATATTTCATGTATATATGTATACATATGTTAAAATACGTAAAATATTTCGATGACGAACAAATAATAACACCAACCTTGGCGGCGTAAACAATAGTGCGCTAATGTTTATATGCCATAGTCTTGAAAAATGTTTCGGTAAAAAAATAATAATAACGGTCTTTTAACTAATTTGTTCGGCTCTATTATTATTCGCGCGACGACACTCAAAGAGTAAAGTAGTGATACAAGACGCTTCGTTAAATCTTTTTCTAGACGCGATCGCGATCAATATCGAAAAATTATTTGCTGTATTAAAATATGTAAAATATAATATAATATAATATGATATAATATAAATATGTATTGTTTACGCCAAGATCGGTATTATTGTCTGTTCGTCATCGAAATATTTTACGTACTTTAACATACTTATATTATATTATGTTATAATATAAAATATAATATAATATAATACAATAAAATATAATATAATATACTTCGATATGACGAACGGACAATAACACGGTGTTCGGCCTTGACGATGTAAACAATAGCGCGCTAGTCATACGGTCTTGATATCATTCACACGGCGACACTCGAGCAGTAAAGATCGTAGTGCGAAATACGTTGTATATTCTTAAATTAATTATTAAATAAACGATTACACAGGTCCACAAAAAAAGTACCCTGTGCTGGCGACCCTGTGTAGCCGAGTATAAGAGCCGGCACGACCAGTGCATCAAAACCAGATCCTGATCAGATCTCGCCCGGGCCAAGGTGCTTCTCGGCTCGACCGGGTGTCTCCGGTTGCGGTCATCCCATCCCGGTCGAGGCGTTCCTCGATCCGCTGGGTGTCTCCGGTTTCCTGAAACCAGACCAGGTCGAGATATCTCTCGACTCCCGCCGAGTAACTCCGGCTCCAGTACCAGTCCCGGTAGAGGTGTTTCTCGATCCACCGAGTATCTCCGGTTTCCCTTACCTGTCCGAGTTGAGGTATGACCCGACTTCACGGGGTGTCTCCGGCATTTTCGGTCCGGAGCATCGAGAAAGGTGGACCATTTCAACTATATTCGTAAATATTACAGACATCAAATTGTCTGTCGGAATATCTTAACATTTATGTGATAATAATTATATCGCGCGCGATTATAATGTCTATTCAAGCTTTGATTATTATATTATAAAAATTATATATATCGCAATCGGATATTCCGAATATTATCGATTTATTTAATCGTCGCGTTTTCTCGGAAATTTTAAATCGCGATTTATCTTATAATTTAATCGTTGACTTATACATCGAAGCTTTGTCTCTCTTTCCATGTCTTTGAATATTGTCTTTAATAAGTCCGCGCAAAATGCGCCAGTAATGCAAATACTTTCTTCTACAATCGTAGAAACGATCAATAATTTTATTAATGACTCTTTTGATCACGATTTACGTTACGTATTTACGTTACATATATACAATATAATTACGTACATTAAATTCTATTATTGCATATTTATTATTAATAATAAATGTCGCGTAATTAATCATCCCTAATCATTCTCATCTGGACTGCATAAAATTTTTTATTAAATTTTATATTTTATTAAATTTTATATACGTATATTTTGGACATTTTCATGTAATAAATTATTCCATGTAATAAATTATTTTGTATTAAATTTCAAATTATATTTTGCATAAACTTTTTTATTAAACCCTATTGAAAAAAATAAGAAATTGTTCCTCCTCGATATATCTCTATCTTAACAAAAGCAGTTGCCAGGTGAGGAGGCTTAACTCTAATAAACCTAAACCTTCTCTCCTTCTCTCTCTCTCTCTCTCTCTCTCTCTCTCTCTCTCTCTCTCTCTCTCTCTCTCTCTCTCTCTCTCTCTCTCTCTCTCTCTCTCTCTCTCTCCCTCCCCTCCCTCCCTCCCTCCATCCCTCTCTCTCCCCCTCTCTCCCCCCTCTCTCTCCCTCTCCCCCATCTCCCCTTCTCCACCCCCTCTCTCGCTCTCTGAGCAATTTAAATATCTATATCCGAGAGAACAAATGTCTATAGAAAATATTTCGATGAACTTGATAGGAAGGAATAAGCATGACAAATTAGGGTAATCCTTATGATTTTAACAAAATGGAATACAATAAACCATAATAATCCAAGAACTCAAAGAAGAGAATATATTGGATAGGAATGCATAGTGATTGGAAATGATTAGAAACGACAATATGCATGCGCAACCTCTATTTATTAATAGTAATACTATTTTGTAATTATATTAAATTTTATAATTTAGTACATTGTATTATATAATTATATTAAATTTTATAATTTAGTACACTGTATTATATAAAGTATTAAGCATAAAAATATTATACTGGTATAAAAATCATAATAAAAATATATAAATAATGTTGACTATATTAAAATGGAACATATGAATTCTTTATATTCTTTATATTTTATATAAAGGAAAAGACATTTAAAATATTTTACAACATCTATATTTTTCGAATCTTAATTATAAAAACTTTAAAAGAATCAGTGATTAATTTGATAAATTCTATACATGTATTAATAATTAAATTTTTGAATAATTAAAAAAATGATTAATAAATATCAAAGATCAGTTTACTGCTAATTAAGATTTATAGAAATACGGTTAAAAATGTTTTTATTCTACAGCAAGCATTTTGTATTTTGTAAATAAAAATATATAAATATAGCAATGAATATAGAAAAATATTTATTTCATTTTTGAACATTACATTGGAAGATTATAGTATCTTTCGCGATTGAATAATTTATTTACTATCAATTTATATATATAAGTGTCTTGTTATACTCTGGTGTTACCGGCATTTCGTGCACATAGCACGGAACGAAACCAGAAATTGTGCACATTATATATTACTCTCTGAGAACATTCGTGGACATTGGCTTTGTAGTTTATGTCCACGTTTTCAATGTCCAGAGAGCATCGCTTTCAGGGATCACTTAAAATGCATAAAAATGCAAGATAAATTTAATAATATAAATAAGTTAATAAATTTTTATATATAATAATATAAATAATATAAATTATAATAATATAATAAAATAATAATAAAATATAATAAAACAATAATAAATAATATAATAATAAAATAATAATAAAATGTAATAATATAAATAATAATAATATATAAAAATTATATATAATAATATAAATGAGTTTAGAGAGAGAGGGGGGGAAATGTATATAGTAGTACCAGAGAGAAGACTGAGAGATGTCATGGTCCGCTTTTAGCTGATCCCTGGAAGCGATAATCCCTCTGTGGACATTAAAAACATGAACATGAATTACAAAGCCAACGTCCACGAATGTTCTCAAAGGGTAACATGTATGTCTCTCTGCTAATATAAATAATATAAATAAAAATATAAATAATTTAATTAATAATAATTTATTATATAAAAATATTAGTATGTTCTCTCTTTCCACACTATTATTTATTTATTTATTTATGTGTCTTCTTTTTCTGTTCAACATTTATTTATTTATTTATTTAGCTCGCTATAAGTCAATCTTTTAAAATATAATTAAAAGCAAAACTAAATATTATAGAATTTGACTTCGGAAAAGCGCGGTAAAATAATCGAATAAATTCAAATAATTAGATCCGTGATAAATTATTTAATAAATAATTTTAATCAATAAATTAAAATACTTCCATAATTTAATATTCCATGTTAATGTATATTTTATAATTTATAAAATATTTTGACAACGAATTATCGACATGGCATTCGACTTTGGCAATATAAACAATAGCACGCTATTGTTAAATATGTTACGGCTTTATTATCATTCGCATGATGACACTTGAGCGATAAAGTAGTGATGCGAAACGCTTCGCATATTGTCGAATTTTTTTTCTAAATACGATTACGATTAGTATCAAAACATAATTTGATATAATTACTAATAATTAAAAATAAATTAACTTATGATAAACGTCATGAAAATGTATCGCAACGATAAATCTTTATCGAACCGCAATCATTAATTACTGCGAATAAAAATTGAAAAAGGGAATATAAAAAGGGATAAAGAAATTAATTTTATTATGATCTTTCGATTATTGCTGCTTAGTATAATAATTTATCTAACTTATACTTATTAGAATTAAATAAATTTCGACCAATGTTTTAAATTTTCTTAATCGGCAATCATTCATAGAATATTTCAACGACGAATTATAACAATAACATAATATAAGTCGGTCTTGGCGATATAAACAGTATTGCGGTAATGTTTCTGACCTACGATCATTGCCTCAATGGCCTTTGAACAGTGAGGTAGTGATATGAGACGTTCCATATATTATTAAATTCTTTCTCTAACAATTATTTTGAACATTGCTTTATATAATAGATTTTCTCTTATCTTTTATATTTTTATTTATCGTTTATATTTGCGAATTAAAATTTATGTAGTATATTACAAAATTAATTATATATTATATTATATATAAAATTATATATAATATAACCCTCCCATAGGGTACACCTTGTCGCAGTGGGAGGGCTTAGTACCTGGACGGTGCCTTGAGATTTATCTTAAATTTTTCAATTTATGATCAATCTTAAGGTGCCTGAAAGGGAAGCTAAGTACCCTTTCGCGTCGTCGGTGCCGTCAATGTGCCGCGGACGGCAAGCGCTTCGTCAACGCGTCGCGTTAAGTATATACATATTAGGGAGTGCCGTAATAAAGGTATATACATATTAAGTATATACATCGCGTGTAAAATAACGAAAATAGCGATATAAAAATATCGCTGGCGAGTGCGGGAGTGTCGTCAGTATCGCGCGCCAACAACATGAGATACGATATATTAAAGTGCGTTTCTCGTAATTATTCCGCGATCGGGAGTGCTATGCAAAGTGTCTCGCAATCGTTTCTGTACACGGTTAAATATAATTAATTGTTTGTTCACGAGTGAATATCAGTGCTACGAGGAAACAGCAAAGAATGAAAAAGAAAGGAGAAGGACATCTGGAAAAGTATTGGACAGCCAGAGAGCAGTGACAGAGCCTGAAGCATCCAGAGAGATATGTGGTGAGTAATTTATAAAAATTATTTATTATTTATATATATTATTTTCCAGGGTTGGGAAGTAACGCGTTACTTGTAACGTCGTTACAGTTACTTTTTTCGATAACTGTAACGGTAACGACGTTACAAATTTCGTAATGAAAAAAGTAGCTTTGTTACAGTTTTCGGTAACGAATAACGAATTTAACAGTTACTTTTATTGCCACTTTTTGCAAATTTATGAATTTATAAATTTAATTTGCGTTTAATGAATTATTTTTTTCGTTTTTCTCGTTTATTTTTTTCTGCTTTATGATATTCACTTGATATTCAAAAAAAGTAATTACGCACTAATCAGCATACGATTATACAGCAATTTACGCTTTGTACAACACTCGCGACGTTACACCAAGCCTTTTATCATTTTGCTACGTGATAATAATGCAATATATCTCAAAAAGTTATGACTCACTCGACATTAATTAAAATCAAAATCAAATCGCGCTACTCGCTGTGTAAATAAAAATCGTACAAATTAATAATCACTAATTGTAAAAATTATACAGAACAATCGCGTTTTGAAGGATCGATTCTCGACGAACGATTCGAGTCTTCCCGCGAGAAGTCAAAATTGAGTTCGAACGCGTGACGCGCGTAAAAATAATATATCAATTCGTCATATAACAATTCTTTTAAGAAAATAACCAGTATATTGAAACAGTTTCACCAACTGGTCAATTGATCGGTTTTTATATCAGTAATTAAATCGGTAAAACTGTTTCGATATACTGATTATTTATTTTAAAAGTTTATTCATTGTTGCCGCGATGTTAACGTACGGGATAAACGGAATAGTTACATTCGTAAGTTACATTTTATTATTAATAAATAGTTGATTTGACCATTGCTCTTTGCATTATTCGAAATACTCGATTATACGATTGGAATATAATGAGAATATAATTTCGAAACACGTATTTCGCGTGATGTGTTCATTTAATTAAAAATAGAATCGAATGCAATTAAGAATCGATGTGTGACCGGAATCAAAATTATAAATTATCATTTTGTTGCAATCCTTAGGAACAATAATTATTATTCTTTTAATATTTATAATTAAGAATATTTCGTTGATCGAATGGCAAAATCGAATAATTAACGTAAGGAAAGCCTTGTGATGTATATTAATCGTTTAATAAATAATTAATCGTTTAATAAATAATTAATCTGTGTGTACATGTGTGTGTGATTTTAAAAATATACTTGTATATAAATTCAATTTTCGTATATGTACGTCATAGTACGCGTTAAATATTTCGGCAGCGAGGTCAATAACACGATGTTCGGCCTTGATGACGTAGCGCTGTATTGTTTACATAGGCGAAGACCTTGTATCATTCGCACGGCGATATTCGAGTAGTAAAGTAGTGATACGGAACACTTCGTATTATTGAATTCTTTTTCTAACAGTGCGATCGCGATTAATATCGACATATAATTCGCTACGACTATTACAATTAACAATTAATTAACTCTTAATGAATAACATGAAACTATATGGCGATACATCCATCGAAACGCGATCCTTCGTTATTGAAAAATAAAAATTGAAACAAAAGAGCCGGACCTGTTGACTCGAAGATGACTCTTGTGTGAAACGGGATTTTCGCTCGTACCGAAACCGGAAGTGCCGTTTAAAGTATATATATATTAAATATATACATCGCGCGACAAAACAGAAAATTTTTAATCATATCGAATAGTGCGGGAATGCCGTTCAGTATCGCGCGTAAAATAACGAAAATAGCGCAAATAAAATATAAAAATATCGCTCGCGAGTGCGGGAGTGTCGTCAAAGTATCGCGCACCAACATGAGAGGAGGAGGAGGCCTGGGAGAGGCATCTTGCATCGGCGGAGCAACCTGATGGTGAATATTTATTATTTTATATCAATTGTTATAAATCGTACGCATAATAATTGGTTCTTATAATTTAAAGGAATTAAAGAGAAAATTAGAGAGAAAGATTTTTATAAATATGAAAATTTCTATGTAAAAAATAATTTTAAAATTTATAAAATCTTCCCATACGTGTTTATATCTGCTTATTATTTTACACACCGAATATGAAATTCCGCAGCCTTGTTATAAATGAATTTTATATTTGTATGTTTCAGACGTAGTTTTAACGACAACATAATAACGAATAACGATAACTCCGCTGCTGCACATTAATGCCATGGTGAGTGATTAAAAACTTTTATTTAATTTTAAGGTAACTGTAGAGATTGTAGATAAATCTGTTGCCTTAAAATGGATGAGCTGGTATAGATTAAATAACTTTTAATAAATTCGTTTGAAATGTATTGCATTCATCGCGAAAACATTACAGTATATCATAAAGAAAGAAGATCGAGAAAAGATCACTCTTGTAATTTTATCTAATTTATTGAAAAGAACATTAAAAATTCTAACAATTACATCTGATGCTAATTTATTCTTATAACACGTATTTATCTTATTCACTTACCTTATTCTAATTTCTTATAGCTCGTCCGTTATACAGGGTGTCCGTCGATTTTCGACCTTAATGAAATAAATAAGTAGATTGGCTCGAATTAACAAGAAATGACCGGTATTGCTTTGGGATTGTCGCAATAATTAACGAAATATTAAATAAAAAAGATCGACCAATCTGCGTGAGTAAAAGCGCGCGGCGACGAGAGTCGTCCCACCGTAATCCGATACTACGAACGCGGCGAAGCGGTGGGCGGGTCGCTCTCCGAGACATGATGGTGGTTTGCGATATATCGCAATACCGCGTCGAAAAATGACCCGTCCCCCCTTTTCGTGGCGAGAAAATGATGCGCTATCATTTCCACACCACCTTGCGGTAGATAGCATGGTGCGCTTTTTTTATAGTGGTTTCCCCCATAGGCCTATTCCACTCTCAATTTAAAAATTATTCAAAATGCCATTTACTATACGCTGAATATATTGTAAATGTAAAAAATTAATGGACAGTATCTTTACAAAAATTGATTCGTGGTTGAAAATTCCTCGATAAAATGTATTGCACACGTTGATAATGTGATACGATGATAAAATTCTTCAAGAATCCTTTCTTCATCTCGTACACGAAGACGCACTGCTGGACCGGTTATCCCGATATTATGCACGACACTCAGTTTCACATAATTATTGCACAACACGTAAAATTGTACGGCCACTTGGTTTTCGTGCACGCCCGAGAAATGATTCCATGTAAATTGCGACCGCACGATAAGTATTTTCTCCCGCTAGTCCGTATGCCACAATCATATCCGTATATTCCTGCAGAGTACACTTCATTTTCACTGTTAATTTACTACGCAAACACAAGATTTTTATTAAAACGTCTTAGCTCTCGCACCCTGTTACCAGACTGCGTACGCCAGCAGCACGCAACTACAGCTGAGCGGACATGCGAGCGTAATCATAGTGCGCAGGCGTCGAACTCACACGTACGCTTACACTCACATGTCCGCTCAGCTGTCAGCTGTAGTTGCGTGCTGCTGGCGTACGCAGTCTGGTAACAGCGTGCGAGAGCTAAGACGTTTTAATAAAAATCTTGTGTTTGCGTAGTAAATTAACAGTGAAAATGAAGTGTACTCTGCAGGAATATACGGATATGATTGTGGCATACGGACTAGCGGGAGAAAATACTTATCGTGCGGTCGCAATTTACATGGAATCATTTCTCGGGCGTGCACGAAAACCAAGTGGCCGTACAATTTTACGTGTTGTGCAATAATTATGTGAAACTGAGTGTCGTGCATAATATCGGGATAACCGGTCCAGCAGTGCGTCTTCGTGTACGAGATGAAGAAAGGATTCTTGAAGAATTTTATCATCATATTACATTATCAACGTGTGCAATACATTTTATCGAGGAATTTTCAACCACGAATCAATTTTTGTAAAGGTACTGTCCATTAATTTTTTACATTTACGATATATTCAGCGTATAGTAAATGGCATTTTGAATAATTTTTAAATTGAGAGTGGAATAGGCCTATGGGGGAAACCACTATAAAAAAAGCGCACCATGCTATCTACCGCAAGGTGGTGTGGAAATGATAGCGCATCATTTTCTCGCCACGAAAAGGGGGGACGGGTCATTTTTCGACGCGGTATTGCGATATATCGCAAACCACCATCATGTCTCGGAGAGCGACCCGCCCACCGCTTCGCCGCGTTCGTAGTATCGGATTACGGTGGGACGACTCTCGTCGCCGCGCGCTTTTACTCACGCAGATTGGCCGATCTTTTTTATTTAATATTTCGTTAATTATTGCGACAATCCCAAAGCAATACCGGTCATTTCTTGTTAATTCGAGCCAATCTACTTATTTATTTCATTAAGGTCGAAAATCGACGGACACCCTGTAGAATTTGTTGTAGATATTGTTTTTAAGCTTAATGTAAAGCCAAATGATTAATTATTATAATGAAATAACTTGTAATATGATAAGTGTTATACATATATTAATTTTTTTATAAATTTATTATTAATTCGCACATCTGCAATCGAATATTCCAATTATTGTCGATTTTTTTTTTTTTTTTTTAAAGATAATGATTCCCTTCTCGGGATACATGTTCTGTGTTTTACCTTTACACCTTTTCTGTATTACTTTATACACTTATTTTATATATTTATATGTTCAAAATTAAAACGATCATTTGAGTCAGAAAACGCATCTTTCGCTAATAGATATTCGAGAATTTAAAATCAACGGGCATCAGGAATCTTCTCGAAATATCTGTTATTATTAAAAAAACTCGAACGCTCGAGTTTCCTCGCTTTTTGCTACCACTAAAAAACGCTCGTTATTGTCGTTGACAATATTATTGTCAACTGCCGTTAAAATTTACGCCGCTCATGGGCATGCGCGCCCATGCGTCACGATCAGCTGATCGCCAATCAGCTGATCGAGAAGGATTGCGCGCGTGAAAAACAAAGCATATCCGACATGAGATGTCATTAACATCCAATGACACACGCCGCAATAATGTCACCGCTAAAGAATCAAATTAATTGGTCCACGTCGACGCGGGCCTAAAAATCCGCCCGCTTTATAACGGGCGCCGCGCGTGGACCAAACGAAGTCTCGTACTTATCGCTGCTCGCAGTACTTTAACCGCTTTGAAAACCGCTTGTAAAACCGCTAACATATCGACCGCTTTCTCATTTGGACTTTCTCTTTATCTCATCGGCTTCTGCAATTTTTGTTAATATATTTTATTGTATTAATCTGTTATATCGTGTGGTGTTTAAAATAAAAAGTCAAAATCAAAAAAAAAGGAACTACGTGTCGTGTGAAGTTTTTGTGTCAAATACTCTGTTCGCGGCTATCCGACTGCCGCGTCTTCAAACCTCGCGCTGTCGCAGCAATCCGCGCTCACTCGCGAACATTATACATTAATTCATACATTAATTCATACACTTATTTATCCACTTATTACTTGGCTCAGTTTTTCTCTTTCTTTTCTTTTATTGCACAACTTCCGCATCCAGTCTATTCCTTTACCGTCTTCCATAATAAATTCTTCGCTCAGAGTGTCTGCTCTTGATTCCGGGCATTCTCTAAATATATGATGCCATGATTCCTCTCCTTCCTCGCACAGCCTGTACATTTTTTTTCTTCCTTCTCCCAATATCTATTGCCTCTCCATTCATTTCCGCATCTGAACCTTGCGATTGTCTTCAGCTTTGTGCCCTTTCCTTTCCGCTCTAAATATTTCGCTCTTTCCCTTGTTTTCCATCTGTTGTATTCTTTCGTTGACTTCGATCCCTCCATCTTCCTTTCTCTCTCCTCCAATTTTTTCTTTTTGTAGTTGGTTGTCCGTTCTTCAATCGTGTCTTTTCCCTGTTCCTCTCTTGCTTCTCTTGTCCACTGGTTTGATCCGCCCTCCTTGTAAAACGTCTGCATCCTTCTTCCCCATTGTGTGTCTTCCCATTTTCTATCGCTAATTTCCCTTCTGCATTCTCTCAGTATTTCGTTATCAGTCATTCCTTTTATTTTTTCCTGGTATTTTATCGCTCTTCCTCCGGCTTCTATACTGATTTGTTCTATCTTTGTTTCTTCTCTAATTATGTAGCTTGGCGTGCATCTGTCTAAGCCCAGTATCCATCTTATATATCTCTCTTGAAGTGCTTCAATCTCCTTCCATTCTTTCCATCCCCATATTTCGACTCCGTATAAGAGTATACTTTTAACCATGACATTGAACATCATCATTCTCCTGTCGAAGTCTCCTCCAATTTTTCTTTCGCCTATCCCCCAAACCTGTGCCATGGCTGCTGTTGCTTTCCTCACTATGTCTTTTACATGTGCTTCATCGGTGTTGCATTTCTTAAATGTGAATCCCAGATATTTGAATTCCTTCACTTCTTCTATCTTGCTGTCCTTCCATTTCCAGTTCCTTTCTTGCTTAATTCTTTCTTTCCTACAAAAGACCAACATTTTAGATTTATCTGCGTTTAGAGTCAGTTCTTTTTCTTCTAAATATCTTTCTAGAGTTTTTAGCATTTTCTTCATTTCCCTTCTCCGCCATCATCGCTAGGTCGTCCGCGTATGCCAAAGTGAATATTCTCCTCCTTCCCAGTCTTGCGCCTCCGTTCTGTCTTTTCTTCATAAAGTCCTCCACATCCGCAATGAATGTTATGAATAGGAGTGGGCTCAATGGGCATCCTTGCCTCAGACCTCCTTCTGTCCAGAATTCCTCTGTACATTTATCTCCTACAATTACCCTGTTGATCGTTTCTTCATAGATATCTTTTATTCTGTTGATCAGTTTCCTATTTATGCCGCGTTCTTCCAGAACCTTCCATAGCTTCTTTCTGTTCACCTTATCGAACGCTGCTTTCAGGTCCGCAAAGAAGACGTAGAGTTTTCCTTTCTTTTTCGTTATCGTTTTTTCCGCTATTATTTTCAGTGCAAATATATTATCTATGCAACTTCTCCTTTTTCTGAAACCTGCTTGCGTTTCTGGAAGCAGCTTTAATCTCTCAACTTCCTTCCTCAGTTTTTCTTCCAGAATCATTGCATAGATTTTGTATGCCGTGTCTAGTAATGTTACCCCTCTGTAGTTTTTCACTTCTTTCTTGTCTCCTTTTTTTATGTATTGGGTATATCATGCCTACTTTCCATCCTCTTGGCAGTTTCTCTCCGTTCCATATTTTTTCCATTATTTTCCTCAATTTTTCTTTTGTTTCCCTATCTGTGTTTATCCACACTTCGTTTTTGAACCTGTCTTCACCTGTTGCTTTTTTCTTCTTGAGTCTTCTTATTGCGTTTTCCATCTCTTCCTCTGTGAATTCCTCTTCTTCCTCCTTTGTTTCTTCCTCTCGTGGCATTTCTTGATTACCTCCTGCTTCTCGCACGTTTCGTGCATCGTTATTTCCTCTCGTCTCACCTCCCTCCAGTAGTTCCATGAAGTATCTTTTCCATTGTTGCTCCTCAATGTTGTCCTCTGGCTTTTCTCGTCGGCCTCTCTCCTTCTTTATGTATCTCCATATTTCTGTTTCATTTTGTATCTCTGCGATTTTGGTCTGCTCTCTTTCTCTCTCTTCCTTCTTCTTTGTTTCGCAAAGCTTGTTGTGTCTTTGTTTTTCTTCTATAAATTCTGTCCTCTCTATGTTTCCTTTTCTCATTTGCCTGAGGGATCGGTTCAGTTTCGTTTTACTGTTTCTGCAGTCTTTGTCCCACCAAGGTTTCTTTCCTACCTTTTGCATTTTGTTCTTGACTTTCTTATTGCTTTCTTGATTTCTTCTACTAATTCTTCCCATTCCTCTTGGATTTCTTCCTTTTCTGCTTTCCTCTTCTTGAGATTTTCTTGGTATATTTTTATTCCCTCCTCTGTCCAATCTTCTATCTCTTTCTCTTTTACTTCTTCTCTCTCTCTCTTATCTCCTCTGTTGTCGCTTTCAGTTCTATCTCTAAAGGTTGATGGTCTGATTGAGTCCTTTCTCCTATCCTGAAACTTTTTATTTCTTCCCATGTTTTCGCGTTACAAATTGCATAATCTATTACTGAATTTCCTCTTGCTCCTGTGAATGTCCATTCTCCCTGGTCGTCGCCTTCCTTATTTCCATTCAGTAAACCTAGTCCCAGCTTCTCTTTTTTTTCCAGTAGATCAATTCCTTGTTTGTTCATTATTTTGTCCTTCGAGTATCTCCTACTTCCTTCCTCCTCTCCATCCCAAACTATTTCTCTTTTCTCTGCTGTTCTAGCGTTGAAATCTCCTCCCACTATCATTTTTTTCCATCCATCGCCTTCGATTATCTCTTCCAGTTCTTCTAGTGTCTTCTTCTTTCCTTCTCTGTTATAAATTGAGATAATTTTCCATTTTCCTCCGTTGATTCACCATAACTAATTATTCCTTGTGTTTCTTTTAATTATTGTCGATTTATTTAATCGTCGCGTTTTCTCGCGAATTTTAAATCGCAATTTATTTAGTAATTTAATTGTTGATTTCGAAGTATTCTATTCATTTTGAATATATACACAAACCTTTGATAATATACACAAAATGCGCCAGTAATCCAAATACTTTCTTTTACAGTCGAAGAAACGATCAATAATTTTATTAATGATTCTTTTTCTTCTTTCACGATTATTTACGTTATATAAAACTTATTAAATTCTATTGTTGCATATCTATTATTAATAATAAATGTCACGTAATTATCGATAACGCGGCGTTCGACTTTGGCAATATAAAATATAAACAGTAGCACGCATTATTTATTAAACAATTTATCACGGACTTTTTCGTTATGTTAATTATTTGCATTTATAATTCGATTGTTTTATTTCGTGTTCTCTCACAATCCAAATTATATTTAGATTGTCAAGAATGCTAAAGTGATACGGATGAAATATATTTGTGATTCTAAGTATTAAAATAATAATTATTGTCCGTGAAGATCGCAATCATTAAAGTGATTAATTAATAATATCTTGGATTCCTATTATTTAATCAATTCTCGATTAAATTATAAGAGAGAGAGATTATAGGATTACGATATAATAATTATTTTAATACTTAGAGTCACAAATATATTTCATCCGTGTCACTTTATCGTTCTTGACAATCTAAATATAATTTGGATAGTGAAAAAACACGAAGTAAAACAATCGAATTATAGATGCAAATAATTAACATAACGAAAAGATCCGTGATAAATTGTTTAATAAATAATGAATTTTAATCAATAAATTAAAATACTTCCATAATTTAATATTCCGCGTTAATGTATATTTTATAATATATAAAATATAAAAATATTTCAACAACAAATTATCGATAACGCGGCGTTCGACTTTGGCAATATAAAGTATAAACAGTAGCGCGCTATATGAAACTATATCACAACGATAAATATTTATCGAATCGTCATCATTCACTACCATGATTAAAAATTAAAACAGGGGATATATAAAAGGTGATAAGAGAATTAAATATAATATTCCGATCATCGATGCTTATTATAATATTTCTTTTACAATATTAGAATTAAATATATTTCGATCAATGATTTACATTTTCTCCTTGTTAATTAAATAATATACAATTTAATCGAGAATCGATTAAATGATAGGAATCCAAGATATTAAATAATCGCTTTGATGATTGCAATCTTTAGGACAATAATTATTATTTTAATACTATTAGAGTCACAAATATTTTTCATCCGAATCACTTTATCGTTCTTGACAATCTAAATATAATTTGGATTGTGAAAGAACACGAAGTAAAACAATCGAATTAAAGATGCAAATAATTAACATAACGAAAAGATTCGTGATAAATTGTTTAATAAATAATGAATTTTAATCAATAAATTAAAATACTTCTATAATTTAATATTCCGCATTAATGTATATTTTATAATATATATAATATAAAAATATTTCAGCAACAAATTATCGATAACGCGGCGTTCGACTTTGGCAATATAAAATATAAACAGTAGCGCGCTGTTCGTTACCGCTTTGTCATCATTCGCACGATGGCTTTCGAATAATAAAGTAGTGATAAGAAACGTTTCGTATACTATAATTTTTTTAATAAACACGATTACGATTAATATTAAAACATAATTTGCTATAAATATTAACAAAAATTAATTATTTAAAAATTAATTAAAAATTAATTAACGACATGAAACTGTATCACAACGATAAAGCTTTATCGAATCGCATCATTTATTACTGCATAAAAATTAAAACACGGGGTACGTAAAACAGGATAAAAGATTTAATTATGTTATGATATCCATCACTGATTATTATAAAATTTCTTTCACAATACTTGAATTAGCTATATTTCGACCAATGCTTTAAATTTTCTCAATCCTTATTGTTATAATTAAACAATATACATTTTAATCGAGAATCGAATGAATGATGATGCAAAATATTAAATCATCACTTAGATTGTTGCGATCTTTCCGGACAATAATTATTATTTTATTACTTAGAATCACAGATATATTTTATCCGTTTTACTTTATCGTTTTACTTAATCTAAATATAATTTGGGAAGGGGAGACTGTGAGAGAACACAAAGTAAAACAATTGAATTATAGATGCAAATAATTAGCATAACAAAAGCTTTGTGAATTGTATGATAAATAATCAATTTTAATCAATAAATAAAAATACTTTTATAATTTAATATTCCACGCTAATGTATATTTTATAATATAAAAATATTTCGGCAATGAATTATCGATAACACGGCGTTCGACTTTGGCAATATAAAATATAAACAGTGCTTTATACGTTACCGCTTTGTTAACAGTTGCACGGTGACTCTAGAGTAATAAAGTAATGGTGAGAAACGCTTTGTATATTATAATTTTTCTTGTTAAACACGATTATGATTAGTCTTGAAATATAATTTGCTATGAATATTAATAAATGTTAATTAATTAAAAATTAATTGACGACATGAAACTGTATTGCAACGATAAATCTTTATCGTATCGCAATCATTCATTACCGCGATTTAATTAAAACATGTTATACATAAAAGAGGATAAGAGATTATGTTGCGATATTTCGATCATCGAAACTTATTACAATATTTCTATATAATATTAAAATATAATATTAGAATTAAATATATTTCAACCAATGCTTTAAATATTCCGCATTAATGTATATTTTATAATATATATATAATATAAAAATATTTCAGCAACAAATTATCGATAACACGGCGTTCGACTTTGGCAATATAAAATATAAACAATAGTGCCCTAAACGTTACCGCTTTGTCATCATTCGCACAGTGACTCTCGAGTAATAAAGTTGTGGTGAGAAACGCTTCGTATATTATAATTTTTTGTTAAACACGATTATGATTAGTCTTGAAACATAATTTGCTATGAATATTGATAAATGTTAATTAATTAAAAATTAATTAACGACATGAAACTGTATTGGAACGATAAATCTTTATCGTATCGCAATCATTCATTACCGCGATTTAATTAAAACATGTTATACATAAAAGAGGATAAAAGATTATGTTGTGATATTTCGAACATCGATCCTTATTATAATATTTCTTTATAATATTAGAATATAATATTAGAATTAAATATATTTTGACTAATGCTTTAAATTTTCTCAATCTTTGTTAATTAAATACACAATTTAATCGAAAATTGATTAAATTATAGGGATACAAAATATTAAATAATCATTTCGATAATTGCGATTTTTACAGACAATAATTATTATTTTAATATTTAGAATTACAAATATATTTTATACGTTACTTTATCGTTCTACTTGATAATTTAAATATAATTTGGGATATGAGAGAACGCGAAGTAAAACAATCGAATTTATTATAGACGCAAATAATTAGCATAACAAAAGATTGCGTGATTGTTTGATAAATAATCAATTTCAATCAATAAATTAAATACTTTCATAATTTAATATTTTACATTAATGTATATTTTATAATATATAAAATATTTCGGTAACGAATTATCGATAATACGATGTTTGATTTTGGCAATATAAAATATAAACAGTAGCGCGCTCTACGGTGACGCTTTGTCATCATTTGTACGGTGACTCTCGAGTAATAAAGTAGTGGTAAGAAACTTTATATATTATAATTTTTTTACTAAACATGATTACAATTAGTATGGAAATAATACATAATTTACTATAAATTTTAATAAAAATTAATTAATTAATTAAAAATTAATTAGCTACATGAAACTGTAATGCAACGATAAATCTTTATCGAATCACAATCATTCATTACTGCGATTAAAAATTGAAACAGATTATGCATGAAAGAGTATAAGAGATTATGTTGTGATATTTCGATCATCGATCCTTATTATAATATTTCTTTATAATATTAGAATATAATATTAGAATTAAATATATTTCAACCAATGCTTTAAATTTTCTCAATTTTTGTTAATTAAATACACAATTTAATCGAAATCTTATTATGCAAATTTAAATTTATATACTATATTTCAAAATAAATTCCAAATTATATATATATATTATATTATATATTATATATTATATTATTAAATGGAGTGAGAGTAAAGGATTTGAGAACTTTTACTCTCACTCCATTTAATTATTTTTTATAGAGAGCTTATTAATTACAATTATTATATTATATTATATTATATATAAAAAAAAATTATATATAATATAACCCTCCCATGGGGTACACCTTGTCGTGATGGGAAGGCTTAGTACTTGGATGGTGCCTTGAGATTTATTTTAAATTTTTCTATTTACGATAAATCTTATGGTGCCTGAAAGGGAAGCGAAGTACCCTTTCGCGTCGTTGGTGCCGTCAACGTGCCGCGGACGGCTGCGCTTCGTAACCACGTTTTCGCGTTATAGTAATCTCGCGTTATCGCGTTTTCGCGTTTTCAAAATCCCAATTTCGTTTTTGTCAACGAGTCTCTCCTTCCGACGCCAACTAACTGGGATGTTTCATCGAGTCGTTGCTTTGCGATGTACTCGCGCCTTGTGCAACGTGGCACTTGGTGATGCCGGCCGCGCAGAACGTATGTCCAGTATAAAATGTACATGGGCGCGCGGGTTCGAGCTTCGCGCTCGATCGGCTTAGTGATGAACACGCTCTGCTTCGTCAATTGATTTGGCCCGAATCGGTTAGAACTCGATCGATTGATCGGAATGGTCGTCAATGGGTCCCTTCTCTTTGCTCGTCTACTCTACAGCCACACGCCTAGCGTGTGTTAACCCTGTCGAGGAGTCGAGTGGATTCCCCTAGGCGCGATTTTCGCTCGGTAAAAGGGGTTGCCTCCCCATTTTCTAAATTGCTGAATGTTAGCTTTTAAAAAATGTGGGTATCCTCTTCTTTTACCGTCTATCAGCCTTGTGTACTGCGCTAGTGATATAGCATCCGTGCGGGTCACTTGAAATCGTGCTTAGCGGGTCCAGGTTCGATACGAGATAGGATAATTATGCGCGAAAAAGAGCTGGTGAACTTTATTTTCCTCTATTCCGTCAATCGTTTCGTCTTCTTTCCGGTTCGGGCCTAATCTTTGCTCGTTGTATCGTTGCATTCCCGATCTGTTGGCTCGAAATTGATTCTCGCGAAATGAAATGGGATTTTCGCTCGTACCGAAACCGGGAGTGTCGGACAAAGTATATATATATTAAATATATACATCGCGCGACAAAATTTTTAATCGTACCGAATTAGTGCGGGAGTGCCGTTTAGTATCGCGCGTAAAATAACGAAAATAGCGATATAAAAATATCGCTCGTGAGTGCGGGAGTGCCGTTGAAAGTATCGCGCGTCAACAACATGAGAGAAGGAGGAGGCCTGGGAGAGGCATCTTGCATCGGCGGAGCAACCTGATGGTGAATATTTATTATTTGTATATCAATTGTTATAAATCGTACGCATAATAATTCGATCTTATTATTTAAATGAATTAAAGAGAAAATTAGAGAGAAAGATTTTTATAAAAGTTATATAAAACTTTTTAAAAAACTTTCTTAAAAAACAGTTTTAAAATTTTATAAAATTTTTCCACACGTGTTTATCTCTGCTTATTATTTTATACATCGGATATAAAATTCCGCGCAATAAAAATTTTTTGAAATATTGATTGCATTTTGTGAGCATTAATATAAATGAATTTGTATGTTACAGACAACGTAGCTTCGATAAATATAATTCCGCTGTTGCGCATCAGTGTCGGTGAGTGAGAAAAACTTTTATTTAATTTTAAGGAAAGGGATTCGTAGAGATTGTAGATGTAGATTGTAGATTGTAGATTGTAGATTGTAGATTGTAGATTGTAGAGTAAGTCCGTTGCCTTAAAATGGATGAGCTAGGATAGATTAAATTAAATAACTTTTAATAAATTCTTTCGAAATGCTTTGCATCTATTGCGAAAATATATTGAAGTATTAATTTAAAAAAGAGAATCAAGAAAAGAAAATTTTTTTTATAAAGTCTTGACTAGTTTATTAAATCAAGAGCACGCATTAATAATTTTAACAATTTTATCAATTTTTGATACTACTTTATTCTTATAACGCGCACTTATTTTATTCTAATTTCTTATATCATAGCTCATCCATTGTAGAATTTGTTTGTAGATATTGTTTTTAAATTTTACTTTAACTTAAAATAAAGCCAAACGATTAATTAAGTAAATAATTTGTAATATCATAAAAGTTATACACATACATGAATTTTATATTTTATTAGAAAATATAGTATATAGAAATTTGTAGTAATTTGGCTTTATTTGAGTTAAAATAAAGTTATATTCAAATATTTAAGAAACGATCGTAAAATCGAGCGATGAGCGTGAAATATTTACGCTCATTTGCCGGTAATTAATCGGCAAAAGAAAGAGTGTTTATCTCCTTTTTCGATCTCTGATTAGAGATCGAGCGAGAAAGTGGCCAGAATCAACGAAAAGTAAGTTCAATTGGCCTGAAGAAAAGCTTACGTACAATAGTAATGTCGCACATTTATTCACGCGGTTAGGGCATGCGGTTAGAGAATGTAATTAGGGCACGTAATTAAAATATACGTGATTAGAGATAGGCTTTCCTCGAATAATTTCACTTAATCGAGAAATAGGATTGTTAGGGCTATTAGGTGATCATTAAGATTTTTTAATTTTCCATTCAAAAAGTAGAGGATTGTTAGGGCTATTATGTGATTAATTTAGCTGATTTTATATTATGTATCTTTTAAGGAACCAGGAAATGTAGGTTTAAATAATATTAAATAATAATATTTTAAATAATAATATTTTAAGTTTAAATAATAATATTTTAAGGAACCAGGAAATGTAGGTTTAAATAATATTAGGGAAAACAAATTAATAAATATTTCAATAATTACGAAGGTCGTTTGATAAATTTGGTAAAAAAGCATGTAAAACACATTGTTTTGGAAAAAATCTACGTTATTTCTCAACATAGTCTCCATTGAGGTCTATACACTTGGTCGAACGAGATTCCAACTTTTTAACCGTCGAAAAAATAGACTGTCTCAAAACTTGCAAAATACTCGTTGAATTTCACGGAAATTTACCAAACTTATCAAACGACCCACGTATATTATTAATATTAAGAATTTTTAAGGGATCAATATTTTTTCAGTGTTTTTTTATAGGTATTTTATTTATATAAGGATGAAAATTAAATTGTTAACACTCAATAATTTGTATAGTAATACGAATTTTTTTGCGAAATTTTATGTACTTATGTAATACGAAATTTATGTACTTTTATGTAATACGAAATTTTAAATGAAAAATTTAAAATACAAATTTATATATTAAGCTATTTTTTAGTAATATGAATAATAAATTTCGTATATTTATGAATTTATAAGTTATTTTTTTTAATTAAATTTATAAGTTATTTTTATTTATGAATTTATAAGTTATTTTTTTTAAATATAGAAATTGAAAGATTTAAAATAGAATTAAGAATGATATTAAAAAATAGAAATATGAAAGAATGAATAGAATTTATAGGAAAAGATTTATTATTAAAATTTCAAAAAAAATTTTAATTTAAATAATATTTTTAAATAATAACTTTTTCGAAAATTTATATATTCATTTATTTATATATTTATGGTTTTAATTTAAATAGTAATTTTTACAAAATTTATATATTTATATACTTATATATACATTTAAGGTTTTAGTTTAAATTATAATAATTTTTATATAAAATTTATATGTTTATTTTCTTATATATAGATGTTTGTGTATTTATGTATTTATGTATTTAAAGTTTTAATTTAAGTAATAATTTTTATAAAATTTATATATTTATATATATTTTGAGATATATATAATTTCATTAATTGTATTTCATTAATTTTATTTATATAAATTTATCTAAACAGCTTATATTATTAAAGTTTAATATCGAAGATATTAAGAAAATTATTTTTTTTAGATATTTGTAATATAAAGCTTACGTACAATAGTACGTAATGTCGCACATTTATTCACGCGGTTAGGGCATGCCGTTAGAGAATGTAATTAGGGCACGTAATTAAAGTATACGTGATTAGAGATAGGCTTCCCTCGAATAATTTCATTTAATTGAGAAATAGGATTGTTAGGGCTATTAGGTGATCATTAAGATTTTTTTAATTTTCCTTTCAAAAAGTAAAGGATTGTTAGGGCTATTATGTGATTAATTTAGCTGATTTTATATTATGTATCTTTTAAAGAATCAGGAAATGTAGGTTTAAATAATATTAAGGAAAACATATTAATAAATATTTCAATAATTATATTATTAATATTAAGAATTTTTAAGGGATCAATATTTTTTAAGTATTTTCTAAGAGAGTTTTTTTCCCCACGTAAAAAAAAAAGGATTGTTAATTTATTTTGTATTACATTTCAAATTATATAATATTATATTTTATATTAACTTTTTGTATTAAATTCTGTAGTGAAAGAAAATGAAAAATTTTGCCTTCTCGATGATATCTCCATCTTAAGGAAGGCATTTGCCGGCTGAGGAGGTTTGAGTATTTTAATGAGCCTGAGAGCTATGCCGGCGGTTAACATACACCGATATTCGTATAGACTTTTCTTATATTTAAGATAATTTTAAGTACGATCTTAAATATAAAAGTGAGTAATGAATACCGATCATAGTTATTGATAGCGTCATCTATGCCGGACATGTCGAAGGGGAAATGTCAGACTAAGAGAAATACCAAAATTATATAAATATTTGTTATATTAATTATATTAATATTTTTAAATAAAATGAAAGAAAAAGGGAATAATCGAGAAAAAGGCAACTACAGTGATTTGAATATCTATATCTGAGAACAAATAGAAAGTATTTCGATGGACTCCATAGGAAGGAATAAGCATGACACAAATGATGATAATTTTTATAATTTTAACACAAAAAATTACAATAAACCATAATAATCCAAGAACTCGAAGAAGAGGAGATTTCTATTGGATAGAAATGTATAATGATTGAAAATAATTAGAAACTAAAAGACAGTGTGCAATCTATTTATTAATAATAATACTATTTTGTAATATTTTGTATATTAAATTTTATAATTTAGTACATTATATTATATAAAATATTAAGCATAAAAATATTATGCTGGTAAGAAAATTATAATAAAAGTATATAAATAATGTTGACTATATTAGAATAGAACATATAAATTCTTTATATTTTATATAAAGGAAGAGATATTTAAAATATTTTGCAACATCTATATTTTTCGAATATATATATATATATATATATATATATATATATATATATATATATATTTCTAAACGCAAATATTTCAGAATAAAGTTGTAGCGTCATACTATATATACATATATATATTATATATGTGTGTGTGTGTGTGTGTTTATTTGTGTATGTGTAGAGAGAGAGAGAGAGAGAGAGAGAGAGAGAGAGAGAGAGAGAGAGAGGGAGAGAGAGAGGACCACAAAATTTATTTAAAAAATTAAAATTAAAAATTTATTTATATACATATGCGTTTTGCTATACAGCACTGATGGCATTTCGTGTACTACAGGCATTTTTTACATAGCACGGAACATAATCAGAAATTGTGCACATATATGTTACCCTCTGAGAACTTTCGTGGACTTTGGCTTTGTAGTTCATGTCCACGTTTTTTAAATTAACAGAGGGAGTATCGCTTTCAGGGATCACCTAAAAGCGGGCCATAACACCTCTCAGTCTTCTCTCTGACGTGGATTTGTCCTCGTAGTTCATGTTCATGTTTTTAACATAGACCTTACAGATATGGACTGGCAATTGCCTATAGTTTCTGTAGAGAAGCAGTATCCGGAGGAGGTTAGAGAGAGAAACATACTTTTTAGTACTTCTCTTTCTACAAGTGTCCGGAAGTATGCATTGCGCATGTCAGTTTTAAATAAGCTAGATTAAGTTTATAATATGATTTATCAAGAAATAAATTATTTGAAACAGTCAAACATTGTTTTTGTATACTAAAATAATAAATATATATTATTGAAGCAAAATTTTTTGGAAAAGTGGTTTTTCTAAACATTATTAATAACATTTTTTAATAAGATATAGAACATAACTTTTCTGTAGCGATTAAAATTGCATATTACATTTTTTTCGTCTTTATATTATATTTATTATATCTTATATTACCTTTTTAGATACTTTTTTCTTTTTCCAAGAAATAATAATGGAATTGCATTTGGTTGTAAAATTTTTCGAGATCTATTAGTCCATTGCAAATGAGATGAACTGAAGTGACGTGAACATACTCTGCTTTCTTTCGTGATTTCACTTATATTGCACACATCCATCCATAATTTTTTATATTTTTCATTTGTTGGAAAACTGAAATTTTTGATGTTTTTCTTTCTTGTACTGTTTTTATAGAATGTCACTTTATGACATTACGATTTGTTTCATTAATACTTACGAGTAAAAAGAAACACTATTTTTTGATGAATACGTTATATCACAAACAATACATCTTCGAACCATTATTGTTAATCTTTATTAAAATAATTAAATTAATATTAAATACAGAGACTTTCTGAGACTTCAGAGACACAACCTCAATATTATGTTCTCTCTGCAATAATACATATACACATACACATATACATCAATCAGAATGTTTTATTGTATAGTATATGTCAGGTGCATGCGCAAAACGTATTTCCGGACACTTGTAGAAAGAGAAGTACCAAAAAGATGTTTCTCTCTCTAACCTCCTCCGGACACAGTCTGATACGTATTGCCAGTCCATACTTATAAGGTCTATGGTTTTTAATATCGACAGAGCATATCGTTTTCAGAGGATCGCCTAGAATTCTGTACCAAGGATTTATATGGAATTTACATAGTCCTTTATACAGGATTCTAGGATCGCTTAAAAGCGGACTGTGACACCTCTCATTTTTTTGCTAGATCAAAGGTAGGTTTTGATGTAGTTTTCTGTAATTAAAAAAAAAGCCCGAACATGACGCTACTACGTTTATTTCTAAGCATCGAAATTTTATCGAGATTTCTGACAATTTATTCGTTTTATAAATGTCGATACAGCGAAAGTAACTGAGAACACATGGCCAAACGCGACAAATGTGTTTCCAATCATGTGTCGGTCTTCCCAATATATCTATGTATTTCAATTAAATACAGAGTATATTTATTATTGTAACTTCAGCAAAGACAACATTTTAATATTCTTCAAAACACTTTCTTTGATGACTTGGATGAATAGCTTCTATTTCCCTCGCATGAAATAATTCAAATAATAACTTCTTTTTCAGAAGAAATTAATCCATTGTGAGAACAAAAAATTACATAGAAAAATGCCGCAGAACGAATATATTGAGAGGCACCGTAAACTCTACGGTCGGCGATTGGATTATGAGGAGAGAAAGAGGAAGAGAGAGGCTCGAGCACCTCACAAACGAGCGGAGCAAGCTCGTACTTTACGCGGTATAAAGGCCAAGATCTTCAATAAAGAGAGACGGAATGAAAAGATTCAGATGAAAAAGAAAATTAGAGCACACGAGGAGAAGAAGGTCAAAGAGAAATCTGATAAACTACCAGACGGAGCGTTACCTGTATATCTGCTGGATCGTAATGTTACCAATCGTGCAAAAGTACTATCCAATATGATAAAGCAAAAACGTAAAGAAAAGGTTGGCAAATGGGATGTTCCCATTCCTAAAGTAAGGGCTCAGTCAGAGTCCGAAGTTTTTAAAGTATTGAGAAGTGGGAAATCGAAGCGAAAATCCTGGAAGAGAATGGTAACTAAAGTGACCTTTGTTGGAGAAAACTTCACGAGGAAACCACCCAAGTTTGAAAGATTCATCAGGCCAATGGCATTGAGATTCAAAACTGCTCACGTCACTCATCCGGAGTTAAAGGCAACGTTTTCCCTGCCAATAATCGGTGTCAAAAAGAATCCGAGCTCTCCTCTTTATACGAGTTTAGGCGTTATCACGAAAGGAACTATTATCGAAATTAATATCTCGGAATTAGGTCTTGTAACACAGTCAGGCAAAGTAGTATGGGGGAAATTTGCACAAGTTACGAATAATCCTGAAAATGATGGATGCATTAATGCTGTCCTGCTTGTATAGAGAACAGTATGATTGTTATTTATTTACTTTTTTTATTCTTAGGTATTATGGCTGTTATTTCTGAAATAAAAATCTAAATATAAAAAAAAATAATATACATTGTATATTACAGAATTATTACTTTATTTTTAGAAAATTCCTTGAAGTAATTACTTCTTCACACAAATATATAAGTTCTATGATACATATTATGTACTGTATATTTTTTATAGGGTGATAGCATTGTGTTTGGGTTTCAATATATATTACGGTTTTTTTTTAATATTTAGATGCATTTAAAAAAATTTTGAGAAAAATATAATAATATAATAATTTTTCTTCAAGAGATAAAAGAAAAAATAAGTCCTAAAAAATAACTATATAAACTAATTCTTTTGCATATGTAATTATGTAATATGTATTTTAGGAAATTAATTTTGTATTTAAAACTTTCTTATTGTAACTTTCTTATTGACATTCTATAATTTATTCTTTATTGAATTTCTATAATTACTTTTTATTGAAATTTTATATTTATTTTATCCTTATATTTATATTATATTTATTTTATCCTTATATTTATATTATCATGCCTTTCAGCTTCGGATCGACTTGGTTTACAATACATTTTTATTTTCATTCATTCATCCATTCTCATTTTATCTCTATATTCCGGAATATAGATATATTATTTTAAATAAAAAAAGATTTTATTAAAAAACATGTTCTTTAATAAATATGATATAAGATCCCGCTTCGTGTCTACCGCCAGGAAGTATTCCGTTTGACCACGTTGCGATTGAGTACAGCCAATTATATTGACCTGTGCCTAGGGTAACCAGCATTGACCAATCAGAGAGTCCTATTGTGAATTGGCCAATTAGCGACGAATCAATCGGGTGGCACCCCTGCCGCAGCAATAGAAAAGCAGGAACCAATCACAGAAGAGCAGCATGTACTGTTTACTACCAGTGCGAATTGTGATTGGTTCCTGCTTTTCTGTTTCCCGTTTTTCTGCCAAGATGTGAATGCGTCCTAAAGCTAATATTACATTTATCGTACGACAAATTTTTTAAGCACATTGATTGGTTGCGGGATAATAATTTTTTAAATCTTTAAAAATTTTCTATTCTGCAGCAGTTGCAATCAGTGTGCTTAAAAAATTTGTCGTACGACAAAAGGTGCAATTTCATTGACGCTAAAAAGTAGCGTCAATCATTGGTTGAACAAAGAAGTAAATAGTTGCTTCATTGTTCAATCAATGGTTGACGCTACTTTTTAGCGTCAATGAAATTGCACCTTTAAGGTGCAATTTCATTGACGCTAAAAAGTAGCGTCAACCATTGATTGAACAAAGAAGTAAGTAGTTGTTTCATTGTTCAACCAATGGTTGACGCTACTTTTTAGCGTCAATGAAATTGCACCTTTAAGATGCGGCCTCATTGACGCTAAAAAGTAGCGTCAACCATTGGTTGAACAATGAAGCAACTATACTTACCTCCTTGTTCAACCAATGGTTGACGCTACTTTTTAGCGTCAATGGGCCGCATCTTCAGAATTGCATCTTTAAGATGCGGCCTCATTGACGCTAAAAAGTAGCGTCAACCATTGGTTGAACAAGGAGGTAAGTATAGTTGCTTCATTGTTCAACCAATGGTTGACGCTACTTTTTAGCGTCAATGAGGCCGCACCTTTAGCCTAATACGGGCTTTATAAATGCGTATACATAAACTATAGATTTTCAGTGAATTTCACTGACAATCTGAATGAATGTTGGAACGCAGGAGGATCTCTTCCTACGTCTATGGATAACCGATATCGGTCAGATCGGTCATATGTGACGAACATGGCGGAATCCACAAATAATTCGGAGGATGACCGACTCTCGTGCAAAATTCTGATTATCGGTGCCGGTATGGCCGGGCTGTCGGCGGCGACTCACTTATTGAAGAACAGCGAGACGGATTTTCTTATCGTCGAGGCGCGCGGACGAATAGGCGGACGAATCGTTGCTGCTCCAATTGGTACGGTTGGCCTAACCTCTCCTCGACGGTATTTGTGTGATTTGTTTTCGAATTAATTTGCTCCACGATATGATATGAATGCGATATATTCCGCAATTATAATCGTGAATGTTTCATATTGCTTGAACATTTAAGTTTGTTTACTTTGGAAATTTGTGATATAAATTAATGATGTAGAAAAATTAGGCACAGAATATATGAAACCACGCTATGCAAGAGAAGAAGAGAGTATCAGGTTTTTGCAGCAAATTAAAGTTATATGTATAATGTTAATTAGTAGAATTTAATTTTATATAGGGTAACTTTTTTGTCAATTATTTTGGCAAAATTAATTTTCAAAATAACAATGCGTATGGGACGTACTCCGCAATTATAGTCGTGAAATATACTTAAACATTTAAGTTTGTTTACTTTGGAAATTTGTGATATAAATTAATGATGTAGAAAAATTAGGCACAGAATATATGAAACCACGCTGTGCAAGAAAAGAAGAGAGTATCAGGTTTTTGCAGCAAATTAAAGTTATATGTATAATGTTAATTAGTAGAATTTAATTTTATATAGGGTAACTTTTTTGTCAATTATTTTGGCAAAATTAATTTTCAAAATAACAATGCGTATAGGACGTACTCCGCAATTATAGTCGTGAAATATACTTAAACATTTAAGTTTGTTTACTTTGGAAATTTGTGATATAAATTAATGATGTAGAAAAATTAGGCATAGAATATATGAAACCACGCTGTGCAAGAAAAGAAGAGAGTATCAGGTTTTTGCAGCAAATTAAAGTTATATGTATAATGTTAATTAGTAGAATTTAATTTTATATAGGGTAACTTTTTTGTCAATTATTTTGGCAAAATTAATTTTCAAAATAACAATGCGTATGGGACGTACTCCGCAATTATAGTCGTGAAATATACTTAAACATTTAAGTTTGTTTACTTTGGAAATTTGTGATATAAATTAATGATGTAGAAAAATTAGGCACAGAATATATGAAACCACGCTGTGCAAGAAAAGAAGAGAGTATCAGGTTTTTGCAGCAAATTAAAGTTATATGTATAATGTTAATTAGTAGAATTTAATTTTATATAGGGTAACTTTTTTGTCAATTATTTTGGCAAAATTAATTTTCAAAATAACAATGCGTATGGGACGTACTCCGCAATAATAGTCGTGAAATATACTTAAACATTTAAGTTTGTTTACTTTGGAAATTTGTGATATAAATTAATGATGTAGAAAAATTAGGCACAGAATATATGAAACCACGCTATGCAAGAGAAGAAGAGAATATCAGGTTTTTGCAGCAAATTAAAGTTATATGTATAATGTTAATTAGTAGAATTTAATTTTATATAGGGTAACTTTTTTGTCAATTATTTTGGCAAAATTAATTTTCAAAATAACAATGCGTATGGGACGTACTCCGCAATTATAGTCGTGAAATATACTTAAACATTTAAGTTTGTTTACTTTGGAAATTTGTGATATAAATTAATGATGTAGAAAAATTAGGCACAGAATATATGAAACCACGCTATGCAAGAGAAGAAGAGAATATCAGGTTTTTGCAGCAAATTAAAGTTATATGTATAATGTTAATTAGTAGAATTTAATTTTATATAGGGTAACTTTTTTGTCAATTATTTTGGCAAAATTAATTTTCAAAATAACAATGCGTATGGGACGTACTCCGCAATTATAGTCGTGAAATATACTTAAACATTTAAGTTTGTTTACTTTGGAAATTTGTGATATAAATTAATGATGTAGAAAAATTAGGCACAGAATATATGAAACCACGCTATGCAAGAGAAGAAGAGAATATCAGGTTTTTGCAGCAAATTAAAGTTATATGTATAATGTTAATTAGTAGAATTTAATTTTATATAGGGTAACTTTTTTGTCAATTATTTTGGCAAAATTAATTTTCAAAATAACAATGCGTATGGGACGTACTCCGCAATTATAGTCGTGAAATATACTTAAACATTTAAGTTTGTTTACTTTGGAAATTTGTGATATAAATTAATGATGTAGAAAAATTAGGCACAGAATATATGAAACCACGCTGTGCAAGAAAAGAAGAGAGTATCAGGTTTTTGCAGCAAATTAAAGTTATATGTATAATGTTAATTAGTAGAATTTAATTTTATATAGGGTAACTTTTTTGTCAATTATTTTGGCAAAATTAATTTTCAAAATAACAATGCGTATGGGACGTACTCCGCAATTATAGTCGTGAAATATACTTAAACATTTAAGTTTGTTTACTTTGAAAATTTGTGATATAAATTAATGATGTAGAAAAATTAAGCACAGAATATATGAAACCACGCTGTGCAAGAAAAGAAGAGAGTATCAGGTTTTTGCAGCAAATTAAAGTTATATGTATAATGTTAATTAGTAGAATTTAATTTTATATAGGGTAACTTTTTTGTCAATTATTTTGGCAAAATTAATTTTCAAAATAACAATGCGTATAGGACGTACTCCGCAATTATAGTCGTGAAATATACTTAAACATTTAAGTTTGTTTACTTTGGAAATTTGTGATATAAATTAATGATGTAGAAAAATTAGGCATAGAATATATGAAACCACGCTGTGCAAGAAAAGAAGAGAGTATCAGGTTTTTGCAGCAAATTAAAGTTATATGTATAATGTTAATTAGTAGAATTTAATTTTATATAGGGTAACTTTTTTGTCAATTATTTTGGCAAAATTAATTTTCAAAATAACAATGCGTATGGGACGTACTCCGCAATTATAGTCGTGAAATATACTTAAACATTTAAGTTTGTTTACTTTGAAAATTTGTGATATAAATTAATGATGTAGAAAAATTAAGCACAGAATATATGAAACCACGCTGTGCAAGAAAAGAAGAGAGTATCAGGTTTTTGCAGCAAATTAAAGTTATATGTATAATGTTAATTAGTAGAATTTAATTTTATATAGGGTAACTTTTTTGTCAATTATTTTGGCAAAATTAATTTTCAAAATAACAATGCGTATAGGACGTACTCCGCAATTATAGTCGTGAAATATACTTAAACATTTAAGTTTGTTTACTTTGGAAATTTGTGATATAAATTAATGATGTAGAAAAATTAGGCATAGAATATATGAAACCACGCTGTGCAAGAAAAGAAGAGAGTATCAGGTTTTTGCAGCAAATTAAAGTTATATGTATAATGTTAATTAGTAGAATTTAATTTTATATAGGGTAACTTTTTTGTCAATTATTTTGGCAAAATTAATTTTCAAAGTAACAATGTGTATGGGACATACTCCACAATGCAATTATAATCGTGAAATATACTTAAACATTTAAGTTTGTTTACTTTGGAAATTTGTGATAGAAATTAATAATGATGTAAAAAAATTAGGCACAGAATATATGAAACCATGCTATGCAAGAGAAGAAAAAAGTATCTGTTTTTTGGAGCAAATTAAAATTATATATATAATGATAATTAGTAAAATGTATAATTTTAGAGGATAACTTTTTTTGTCAATTATTTTGGCAAAATTAATTTTCAAAGTATGTTTCTTAAATAAAAAATAGAGCAAAAGAGATTTATACTTAATAAATCTTGATAAAACAAAAACATGAATCTTTTGGATTCATCTTTATATCATTATACATATATTAATATTATAATTATATAATATAATATATTAATAATATACTTTAATTATCATTATACATATAATATTCTTATTTAATATTTTGAAACAAAGAGATTATAATATTAAAAGAGTTACTCTATATAAAAACACAATGATATTGTGAATCCTTATTACTTAAAAAAATGAATGAGAAAATAATACAATTTTTTACTATATCTTTTTGTCTAGGCAATGAAAACGTTGAATTAGGGGCAAATTGGATCCATGGTGTACTAGGTAATCCCATGTTTGAACTAGCGATGGCAAATGGTTTAATAGATATCGTACACGTGCCGAAACCTCATAAAGTAGTGGCTGCACTGGAGGATGGGAAACAATTACCATTTCCCGTCTTGCGGGAGATTTACGAGGCTTATGTGTGCTTTTTGAGACGATGCGAAGAATATTTTCTAAGCACATATACTCCTCCAGATGGTATAACTAGCGTAGGGGCGCACATTGCATTGGAAGCGGAGATATATCTTTCGTCCTTGCCATTTGAACAACGACGAGTGAGACAACTGATCTTTGATTGTCTGCTCAAGAGAGAGACCTGCGTTACAGGCTGCGACAGCATGGACGAAGTGGACCTCCTGGAAATGGGCTCCTACGACGAGCTTCAAGGCGGAAATATTAGTCTTCCAAACGGATACAGTGCTATATTGGAACCTGTTTCGAAGCACATACCAAAGAGTTGTATTCTTACCCGGCATGTTGTGACAAAGATTAGGTGAGTTTTGCAGTTATTGATGATTGAGTTATGGCAAATGTGCTGGATATGTCCTGGTGCTATAAAATCGTCTATTTTAGGTGGCGTCCCCAGAAAGACGTCGATCCTGCGGGAAACTCCGATTCTAAATCGAATAGCCTTATAGAAGTACAATGTGAAAACGGAAAGACGATTACCGCGGAACACGTAGTATGTACATTACCGTTGGGCGTTTTGAAAAGGACAGCTTCGGACTTGTTTGAACCATCGTTGCCGGCTTATAAACTCGAGGCGATAAACAGACTGATGTTCGGTACAGTGAATAAAATCTTTCTCGAATACGAACGACCTTTCCTGAATCCCGGTGTCTCGGAGGTGATGCTCCTTTGGGACGACGAGCGGTTGCCTGAAGCAGACAAGCGGGACATTAGCAAGACCTGGTTCAGGAAGATATACTCGTTCATTAAAATCTCGGATACGTTGCTGCTCGGTTGGATATCCGGTCGCGCGGCCGAATACATGGAGAAACTGAGTACAACGGAAGTGGCGGAAGTGTGCACAACGATTCTGCGGCGATTCCTCAACGATCCTTTCGTACCGACTCCGAAAAGCTGCCTACGCACCACGTGGCATTCGCAACCCTTCACGCGAGGTTCCTACACCGCGATGGCTGTCGGAGCGAGTCAGTTGGACATCAGAAGTTTGGCCGAGCCGTTGATCCAGGAGAAGGAAGATGAGACGGACGGAACGGCTAATGTTTTGGTGGCATTCGCGGGTGAACACACTCATTCCTCGTTCTACAGCACGGTACACGGAGCATACTTGACCGGTCGAACGGCTGCTGAATTACTCTTAGGCGTCAAACAGAGCGAGAAGCACGCGTTGAATCTTAGCTGCGAGGACACTAGTGATCTCAGTTCGTGGATACAAGGCATTTCTCTGAATTAATGCACGCTTTTTTTTTTAAAAGAAAACATGTATGATGTATTTAGCGGCTATGTATACATTACGTTTACACGCGATTACTTTCATTTTGTAAATATACTGTAATGCGAAGCTATCATCTCTATACACATCATGTACATAATGGTGCTTTTTTAAAGTTTTAAGACTGCAAATTGTGGATTATGCGAATGAGGCGCATGTTCCATCATATTGCATATTTTATCATATTGCATACATTGTGCCATGAACGAATAATGCGAATAAAATCGAGATAAGCAAATCCGTGACATCAATGTCATTGATATTGTGAGTGATCAACATATGTATGTGAATGTTACAAATGATTCGGCACGGACATTATTTCATTCAGACGCGAAAATATTTTAAATATAACGACACAGATATTTTTTAAGTGTTCGTGCACTTATTTTATAAAGTCGCCCGAATTAGTATAAATGTTTTTGCAAATCTTGTGTAGATAATATATCGGATCCAGTCGAATTTATATGGATGAGCCTAATTCTATTTACGTGAGACATAACGATATTTTTAATTATTATGATGTGAATGTATATAATACACACACACACAAATTAGTAGTGAGATTTATAAGAAGTTGAAAAGCATATACAATTTATTCTCAATTTTCTTATACTCTGAAATGTAAATTATTCGCTTGCTTGACTTCTTTGTTATCACTTATCACCCATATTTATTGTTTAGTAAACAAAGTTGTTATATATTAACTTAATCTAGTCAATTTAAAAGATATGCGAGAGCGATGTATTTGATAAATAATAGTAAGTTTTTTTTTACCAAACTTAGTAACAAAATCATGATGACATTGAAATGGTTTTTTCTATGAAATAGAACAGATATTCTACTTGTTTTATATTATTTTACATTACTATATGTAATGTTATATTGTAGTAGATGTTATATGCTGATGCCATCAAATTAGTATCAACTCTTGAAATACTAAATGAATGGAAAAGATAGAAAATATCTACTTGAAAAAACTGCGAGAGTTATTAATATATGTGTAAATCTCCAAAAAACTTATAAGAGTAGAATTGTTTATTAACAAATACTGCACTTCATATTAAAAAGAATATTAATGTGGAATAAGTGACTTGATTATTTTACAAAGTTTTTGAAAGAAAAATATTGTAATCGTAAGAGTGCATATTCAGAATATGAAAAAAAGAGGAATGCCTGATAGAAATGTGACCGAAAAATTTCTTATTTATTTTATAAAAACGTTATTTATATAGAAAATGTCAAGGAAATTAATATACATCAAAAACGAAAGTGGAAAACGCTTTGAGCTATTATATCCGTCTGTAAAGAAAGTTATTTCCCCCTTTTTGATTATATTTATAAAAAATATTTTATAAAGAATTATCATAACTGCTCTTTGAAAAAATTTAAATTATGTTAAAATATTCATCTTCATCAATTTGTTATTGTTAATAAAATTCTACAGATGTACATCTATAAAAATAATATAGTTCAATATAAAATTTAAAAGACAAAAAAGAGGAGATAATTTTATAAATATTCTGTAACATTCTATGAAAATAACTTGATATGTTAAGAGTTACTTAAATTCTATTCTAAATGCATTTCATATTTTAATAATGCAACGATGGAAATTTTACTACCAAATTATTTCAACTTTCTTTTTATATATATTTTAAATTATTATGAACATCCAAAAATTTACGTTGATTTTATTTAAATCTTTGCAATAAATAAATTAATATTTAATATTACTTTTCTTAATATCATGATATTTAAAATTACATTAATAAATATTGCATATCGGCGATTTCCAATATTTATTAAAATAATCCGATTTTTATTTTTATGTTAAATATTCTGTAAGCCTATGTTCCAAAATTCACTGCCAGCGCTGAAAATATATAATATACGTTACGTGAATTATAGATTTTCAGCGCTGGCAGTGAATTTTGGAACACACCCTAAGTAGTTCTTTGCTCGGATCACACATTTACTTTGATTGAAAGTCATGCCTCCTCTTAATTCTTCTCGTGCCTCGTGTTCTTTCATTCTTATATATATATATATATATATATATATATATATATATATATATATATATATATAACATATATATGTATATATTTACCACGTGATATAGTAAAAGTTGCAATTTGCCATGACTTGTAATAATATTGTGAACATCACGAAAAACGTTGCATTTCACACCTTTTACGAGGAAGATGTTACGTACTGCAATAAATCAAAGTGTTCGTACTTTCGGTACTAATGCATCTTCTTCGATAAAATGCAACCGATTAGAGGGAAAAGTCGCAGTGGTGACAGCATCTACAGATGGGTAATATAAGAAAATCATATTTGTAGTTAGCTCGAACATTCTGCATATACAATAAAAAAATGTCTCTCCATGAAAAATTTAAAAGTTTTATTATTTATTCTTACAAAGATAATTATATATAACTAAATATTATGCTCAAGTTATGCTTTGAATTTTCATAGAATAGGATTTTCCATAGCGAAACGTTTAGCACAAGAAGGTGCTAAAGTAATGATCAGCAGTCGTAAGGAATCGAATGTGAAAAAAGCTGTGGAAGAACTTCAGTCCGAGGGATTACAAATTGAAGGTACTGTCTGCCATGTGGCAAAGGCAGAAGATAGAAAAAATTTGTTTGAAAAAGTAAGTTATAACAAGTGTTAATTGTATATAGGTGTAGCAATTTTTTTTTAAACTTATATTTAAATTTTTCTAATATAATACATTTGTTCTCCAATTAATATCATAATAGATTATGTTATCATTTAAATGTAATTATATATTACTACATATTAAAAATTCACATATATTCTACAAAATTGCAGACAAAAGCATATTTTGGAGGTTTGGATATTTTAGTATCTAACGCAGCTGTTAACCCAACACTTGACCTTGTATTAGAGAACGCTGAGGAAGTATGGGATAAAATTTTTGATATCAATGTCAAATCTACATTCTTGCTTATGAAAGACTCTTTGCCACTTCTTAAATGCAGTAAATCACCTTCTATTATTATCATATCTTCAATTGCTGGTTATAATCCTTTTAGTGTGAGTTTAAAAAATTTGTCTTTCTATTTTTATATATCCTTTATTGATACTAAAGGAACCTTTTATAATAAGAAATCATATTTTATTAATATAGTATTTTTTTAGTTACTAGGTATATATTCAATTAGTAAGACTGCTTTACTGAGTCTAACTAAAATTACTGCAACAGAGCTTGCACCCGATGGGATTCGTGTAAATTGTATTGCACCAGGAATAATAAAGACTAAGTTTTCAGAACCGGTATTTTTCCATTATCATTTTTCAGATTCAGTCTATTGCTTTGTTAAGAAATAACTTCTTATACATGAATTTGTTGTGATTTTAGTTGTACAAATCGGAGGAATTTCATGATGTTGCTGTATCACAAATTAGTATGAGAAGACTAGGAATGCCGGATGAGATTGGAAGTGTAGCTGCATTTTTAGCAAGTAGTGATGCTTCTTACATTACTGGGGAAACTATAGTGGCATCGGGTGGTATGGTGTCAAGACTCTGAACTTATTTTATAGTAATTTTATACATACTGGATATTTACATAATATTTACATTTATTTACATAATATCTCTAGCCTTGTATAATGATGCTAGAGAAAAAATTTTTTATTTTTATTGAATATGTTCTAATATTTTATATATATATATATATATATATATATATATATAATATATATAAAAAATATATAAAAATATATATAAATATATATAAATATATATAAAAAGTATATAAAAACTTATATAAATCCTATCATATCCTATATGAAAAAAAGGCATGTGACGCTTGAATTGTTGCCGCTTTTTTCTGCGATGTCGATTGGTTCTTTTATTGCGTTCAATTCATGTTGTGAGCAGCTGTAATTTGCGATTATTACAAATTTTGACAGCTTGTGTGACAGTGAGAAATATATATATAATAAAAGGGAATAAATGGCACGTGCGAAACGCGCGCTTTGCGTTGTCTAGTATATATATATATATAAAAATCATTTAATGTTATATCAAAGAAAATTATTTATTTTTGTGCTGAAATATTTTTATGTTATATTTTACATTATATTATATATATATATATATATATATATATATATATATATATGTATATAGTAAAAAATATAATATATGAAATATAAAAATATTTAAGCACAAAAATAATTTTCTTTGATATAAATATAACATTAAATGATTTTTTTTATAAAATTTTTCCTATAATTATACACATATAAAGTTGTATCGATCATATAAGATATGATAAAGTATATATATTATATAATTGAAGAAGGAAGTGTAAAATAATAGATAAGCATATCGAGTAAAAAAGAAAAGATCTCTCATATATGTATTATACAACAAGTAACTTATTTCTTTTCACGTGCCCCTCTCCGATTTCTTTCTGATATCACATATTTTTTTATCACGAGATTGCATATAATTAAAAATTGGAAAGATAATGCGCAGTCTATTTCTATAAGTCATGATTAGTAATATTCTATCGCATTACGAAGAACGTTGTGTTTCACGATTTTTACGAGAAAGATGTTGCGTACTGCAATAAACCTGAGTGTCCGAACTTTCCGTACTAATGCATCTTCTTCGATAAAATGCAACCGATTAGAGGGAAAAGTCGCAGTGGTGACAGCATCTACAGATGGGTAATATAAGAAAATCATATTTGTAGTTAGCTCGAACATTCTGCATACTCGTATACAATAAAAAAATGTCACTCCATGAAAAATTTAAAATTTTTATTATTTATTCTTACAAAGATAATTATATATAACTAAATATTATGCTCAAGTTATGCTTTGAATTTTCATAGAATAGGATTTTCCATAGCGAAACGTTTAGCACAAGAAGGTGCTAAAGTAATGATCAGCAGTCGTAAGGAATCGAATGTGAAAAAAGCTGTGGAAGAACTTCAGTCCGAGGGATTACAAATTGAAGGTACTGTCTGCCATGTGGCAAAGGCAGAAGATAGAAAAAATTTGTTTGAAAAAGTAAGTTATAACAAGTGTTAATTGTATATATGTGTAACAATTTTTTTTTAAACTTATATTTAAATTTTTCTAATATAATACATTTTTTTTCTTCAATTAATATCATAGTAAATTATTTTATTATTTAAATGTAATTATATATTAGTGGATATTAAAAACACACACATATGTTCTAAAAAATTGCAGACAAAAGCAAATTTTGGAGGTTTGGATATTCTGGTATCTAACGCAGCTGTTAATCCAACACCTGACTTTGTATTAGTACAGAGCACTGAGGAAGTATGGGACAAAATTTTTGATATCAATGTCAAATCTACATTCTTGCTTATAAAAGACTCTTTGCCGCTTCTTAAATGCAGTAAATCACCTTCTATTATTATCATATCTTCAGCTGCTGCTTATAGTAATCCTTATAGTGTGAGTTTAAAAAAATTTGTCTTTCTATTTTTATATTTTATTCTTTATTGATACTAAAGGAACCTTTAATAATAAGAAATCATATTTTATTAATATAGCATTTTTTTAGTCACTAGGAATATATTCAATTAGCAAGACTGCTTTACTGGGTCTAACTAAAATTACTGCAAGAGACCTTGCATCCGATGGAATTCGTGTAAATTGTATTGCACCAGGAATAATAAAGACTAGATTTTCAAAACTGGTATTTTTCCATTATCATTTTTAAATTCAATCCATTGATTTGTTAAGAAATAACTTCTTGTTCATGAATTTGTTGTGATTTTAGTTGTACAAATCGGAGGAATCTCATGATGTTGCTGTATCACAAATTAGTATGAGAAGACTAGGAATGCCGGATGAGATTGGAAGTGTAGCTGCATTTTTAGCAAGTAGTGATGCTTCTTACATTACTGGGGAAACTATAGTGGCATCGGGTGGTATGGTGTCAAGACTCTGAACTTATTTTATAGTAATTTTATACATACTGGATACATTATTTACATAACATATCTCTAGCCTTGTATAATGATGCTAAGAAAAAATTTTTTATTTTTATTGAATATGTTCTAATATTTTATATATATATATATATATATATATATATATATATATATATAATATATATATATATATAAAATATATATAAATATATATAAATATATATAAAAAATATATAAAAATATATATAAATCCTATCATATCCTATCCTATATATGAAAAAAAGGCATGTGACGCTTGAATTGTTGCCGCTTTTCTGCGATGTCGATTGGTTCTTTTATTGCGCTCAATTCATGTTGTGAGCAGCTGTCATTTGCGATTATTACAAATTTTGACAGCTTGTGTGACAGTGAGAAATATATATATATAATAAAAGGGAATAAATGGCACGCCCGAAACGCGCGCTTTGCGTTATGTAGTATATATATAAAAAAATCATTTCATGTTTTATCAAAGAAAATTATTTATTTTTGTGCTTAAATATTTTTATGTTATATTTTACATTATATTTTATATATATATATATAAAGTAAAAAATATAATATAATATAATATAATATAATATATGAAATATAAAAATATTTAAGCACAAAAATAATTTTCTTTGATATAAATATAACATTAAATGATTTTTTTAATCAAATTTTTCATATAATTATACATATATAAAGTCGTATCGATCATATAAGATATGATAAAGTATATATATTATATAATTGAAGAAGGAAGTGTAAAATAATAGATAAGCATATCGAGTAAAAAAGAAAAGATCTCTCATATAAGTATGTATTATACAACAAGTAACTTATTTCCTTTCACGTGCCCCTATCCGATTTCTTTCTGATATCACATATTTTTTTATCACGAGATTGCATATTAATTAAAAATTGGAAAGATAATGCGCAGTCTATTTCTATAAGTCATGATTAATCGTGATATTTTATCGCATTACGAAGAACGTTGTGTTTCACGATTTTTACGAGAAAGATGTTGCGTACTGCAATAAACCAAAATGTCCGAACTTTCCATACTAATGCATCTTCTTCGATAAAATGCAACCGATTAGAGGGAAAAGTCGCAGTGGTGACAGCATCTACAGATGGGTAATATAAGAAAATCATATTTGTAGTTAGCTCGAACATTCTGCATACTCGTATACAATAAAAAAATGTCACTCCATGAAAAATTTAAAATTTTTATTATTTATTCTTACAAAGATAATTATATATAACTAAATATTATGCTCAAGTTATGCTTTGAATTTTCATAGAATAGGATTTTCCATAGCGAAACGTTTAGCACAAGAAGGTGCTAAAGTAATGATCAGCAGTCGTAAGGAATCGAATGTGAAAAAAGCTGTGGAAGAACTTCAGTCCGAGGGATTACAAATTGAAGGTACTGTCTGCCATGTGGCAAAGGCAGAAGATAGAAAAAATTTGTTTGAAAAAGTAAGTTATAACAAGTGTTAATTGTATATATGTGTAGCAATTTTTTTTTAAACTTATATTTAAATTTTTCTAATATAATACATTTTTTTTCTTCAATTAATATCATAGTAGATTATTTTATTATTTAAATGTAATTATATATTAGTGGATATTAAAAACACACACATATGTTCTAAAAAATTGCAGACAAAAGCAAATTTTGGAGGTTTGGATATTCTGGTATCTAACGCAGCTGTTAATCCAACACCTGACTTTGTATTAGTACAGAACACTGAGGAAGTATGGGACAAAATTTTTGATATCAATGTCAAATCTACATTCTTGCTTATAAAAGACTCTTTGCCGCTTCTTAAATGCAGTAAATCACCTTCTATTATTATCATATCTTCAGCTGCTGCTTATAGTAATCCTTATAGTGTGAGTTTAAAAAAATTTGTCTTTCTATTTTTATATATCCTTTATTGATACTAAAGGAACTTTTAATAATAAGAAATCATATTTTATTAATATAGCATTTTTTTAGTCACTAGGGATATATTCAATTAGCAAGACTGCTTTACTGGGTCTAACTAAAATTACTGCAAGAGACCTTGCACCCGATGGAATTCGTGTAAATTGTATTGCACCAGGAATAATAAAGACTAGGTTTTCAAAACTGGTATTTTTCCATTATCATTTTTAAATTCAATCCATTGATTTGTTAAGAAATAACTTCTTATATATGAATTTATTGTGATTTTAGTTGTACAACTCGGATGAAACTTATGATGTTGCTATATCACAAATTAGTATGAGAAGACTAGGAATGCCGGATGAGATTGGAAGTGTAGCTGCATTTTTAGCAAGTAGTGATGCTTCTTACATTACTGGGGAAACTATAGTGGTATCTGGTGGTACGGAGTCAAGACTCTAAACTTATTTTACAGTAAATTTATTCCAATATATTTAATATAAGAAATATATAAAAATGAAAAATACAAAATATAATATAAAATTATTTAATAATATAATTTAAAAATATTTAAGTACAAAAGTTTCCTTTTATATAAATATAACATTAAATAATTTTATTTATAAAATTTGTTTCATATAATTATATACATATAATATAAAATATGTAAAAAATTGTGTCGCTCATATAAGATATGATAAAATATATATATTATATAATTGAAGAAAGAAGTATAAAATAATAAATAAGTATATAGAATAAAAATGATAGAGATGAGACCTCTCATATATGTATTATATAACAAATAACTGATCGATTGTCTCTTCCTCGTAAAATATAAATTAAACTGATTTTATTTAACTTTAAAAAAAATGCAAAGAAAATAAATCAAGAGATCTTTCGCGCGTTTTTTTCTAAAGAGACATTTTCACGATCGACACGAGGATAATTACCTGCCATGAATTAATCCCGTGACGTCACAGTGCAAGAAGCTGCGCATTGATTTGATTGAATGCACTGCTACGAATAGTGCCTAAAATGTATCTCTACCGCGAAACATTTTTTTAAAACACCTATTCTCTCCAAAGAATGTCAGATATAAATACACAGAAATTTCGACGCCGTCGTGAATAAATGATCGTGAATTAATCGTCCGCTACGATCAATCGCGAGCAATTCTTTCGAGGCGAATCGCTCGGCGCTCGCGGCCGGTCAAACGTCAACGCCACGTGACGTCACGCGCGTTGACGTTTGACAACGTGAGCGTTCGTCGCGTGACGTTGTGTCGCAATCGATTCGTTGGCGATTCGAGCTCTCGAATCCCGCGCCTTCGGAAGGAGGGCGCCACGCTTGACTCTCGCTTCGCTTTTATTTACCACACGCACGATACACACGATACGCACGCAAACGGGATACGTTCGCTCGCGCAAGTTATAAACATGGCCGTCGTGCTTTGTGATGATGATCGTCGTCCGTCATGGCAGTTTTTCGTACGGCCGAGTGTCGCGTGTGATCGCAAATAATATGGATACGAGGAGCACCAGTCCCGGAGACCCAGGTAATGATGACGCCGAGCGTTCCTTGCTTCCCACCCTCCCCGCCCTGGGTCTCGTTTCGTCGAGTGCAGCGATGGCGATGTTTTGCGCGTGTATCCCGCGTTCACCAGCGTCTCGTTCATGTCACATGCCTGCCCTGTATCTTTCTCCTTTCCGCGGAGACTCTCCTCAAGCTTTTTTTCCCTTTCGTTGGGTCTGGATGGTGATGGCCCTTCGGAGGAAATCTGTTGCCATGCGATGCATTATCAATATGTTATCCACTCCATTGCTCGATCTTAATTTAAAGACCCGTTTACACAGAGAAAATTATTATTCTACTGCCAAGAAAAGCGATTGCTCAGTTTATTTTTCGTTTTTTAAGTAATAGTTTTCCTCAACAAAGAATATATTCTTGATGATAATCTGAAAATATACTCATCACAAGAAAATCTCATTATCGTGTACTCAAAAGAAGAATTTATTTTCTCTTTAAGAATATTGTAAAGTTGTATCAAGGAAAAATCAAACTTATTTTACGTCAACTCTTGTAGTAAGCAAATTTTTGTTTTAATTTAATATTCTTGACTAAAATACTGCGCTCACTAAAATTCAGAATATATTCAATTAAATTTAATGCTTATGGTGAACTTATGATATATTTGCGGATATACAAACTTACGATATACTTAAAATAAATAATATTTACTTGAATACAGTATACATTTTTCTCTGTGTACGCACTTAAACGTGTTTTCGCGCAAACACGTCGGAGTGTTAATTATTTTCACAAGCAATATATATACATTCAAATTGGTTTGAGCAATTTTTATTACATATTTTATTACATATAATTTTTATTACATATTTGAGTGCCTGTGCTTATTTTTAATATGATCTGAATTTTTGCTCCAAATAAGTTGGTCTGTTGAATTATTTGAATAATCTGATACATTTGGAAAATAAGATAAAAATGTAATAATAATAATTTTACATATTTCAAAATTGATGATTAGGTAATATATAATTTCGTGAAATTAAAAGAAAAGACAAATACAGATAGTTACATAATTAAGAATGAGACAAAAAGATTATTATTTACTTGGTATATTATATATTATATAAATTACTTGCTTGTGCATTAAATCTTGAATCAATTTGATTATAATATATTTTTAGAATTATATTATAAAATGTAGATTGAATGTTTTAATTTTGCAGCAAGTATGCCCTACTCTATTAATTTATTATTAGATTATTATTGAATTAATTGCTATTGATTTATTTTAGGCTATCGTCTGGGTGAGCAATGAATGTACTTCGTATTTTGACACCGTGTGTGTTACAACGCAGACGCATAAGAAGTATAGATAGTACCGATAAAAGGGATTCCTGGTTTATGAGAAGACAGCGTGGAGATGCCTCTCACATGACACATAGAATGGGTGCTTCTGCATCATCAAGCATCACCAACGTAGGTGGAGATTCGGTCCAAGCAGCCAGACTCTCAGCGTCAAGTAGTCCAGAGCAACATGGCATTGCAGTTAGGTACATTATTAATATTTTTTACAATATCAAATCAATATTTAATTCACTGCCATTCACTGCTAGTGTTCTTTAAATAAATGTAATTATAATGTTCATGTAATTCCAATGCTATCATTCGAAATAACTGAAATGTTTTATTTTGTTTACATTTTATATTATATCTATATAATTTTGATTTATAATTATCTTAAGAAAGATCTGAAATAAACGTAAAGAGATATTGAAAAAAAACATATATATATATATATATATATATATATATATATATATATAAAGAAATATGTAATTTATAATATTATACTTCGAATTCAAATAAATGCGTAAACAGGGAGGGAGAATTATTCAAAGATGAAAGTTACAAATGTGATCGCACATCAAATTTCCTATAGTTGTTTATTCATGTATAGAGAAAAAAAGAAGAAGATGACAGGATTTGCAACATTACGCAAGAAATTTATTAGGAGACGCCGCTCTTCTAAAGCGTGCGATCACGGTAGAATTATTAGAGATTTAGTGTCCACATGGAGTCACCTGGAGGCAACAGCTCTGCTTGAGGAGTATGAGGCATTAGCTGCATTGAAAGATCTTCATGTTCAAGCTGAACTAGCTAGACCACCAGCTGCAACTTTCAAGCAAGACTTGTCAATGTTATATGATTACAAACATTGTTCGGATGTGGATCTTGTATATAGAGGAGCGTGCTTTCCCGTTCACAGAGCCGTACTTTCTGCCAGATGCCCATACTTTAGGGATCTATTGGCGGGTTGTCCTGGTATGTATCTAATAATAATATGTGTTGTAATTTAAAATCTTTCTGAAAATAAGATTTCTCATTTTATAGTAAATTTTTTACTGTTTGATATAAAGTGTAATATTATTTAAGACATTGCTAAATATATTTCGTTAAAAATTGCAGGATATGGTGCTAGGATATGTTTGGAGTTAAGGACTCCGCATCTCGAAGTGCAAATGTTCTCAGCGTTATTACGGTATCTTTACACTGGTGACATTTGTCCGCACGATGCAACATTGGAAGCGAATCTACTCCGGCGACTCGGCGACGAATTTGGAACTCCAAATCCATTGGAGCATGATCTCAGATATTTGCTGGATACTGGTGATTATGCAGATGCCGCTCTCGTATTCACCTCGGACAGCGATTATCAAAGACCGGATAGCGGAAGTTCGGAGTATGGATTTCGCCCCAAATTAGAGCTGCCATGTCACAAAGCGATACTCTCCGCGAGATCTCCTTTCTTTAGAAATTTAATACAAAGACGGACCAGATCGGGCGAGGATCATACAGAAAGGGCGCTCCATATACCTACTAGAATAGTGTTGGATGAAAGTGTAATACCTAAACGATACGCCAGGGTCTTGTTACACGCTGTGTATCTAGATACCGTCGACTTATCATTAATATTGCGAGGAAGTGGTTGCGGAAACAGTGCCGGTAGCTTGGGAGAGGTAAAAATGTTAATAGGCATGAAAATATTTTGTGCTTTATTTTTATACGTTACTAATGCTCTTGTTTAAAATTTATAGGTTCAAGCTCTAACACATACAGGTCGAATGCGACCGAGCCCCTTGGAAGAAGCGATGGAATTATATCAGATTGGTCGATTTCTTGAGCTTGATATATTATCGCAAGGTTGCGAGGATCTTATTTTGGAATATCTCACTTTGGAATCGCTACCGACTGTTCTTAAGTAGGTCTTTTTTATTATTAACTGATTTTCTGCGAATATTGGAAGTTTGTTACATAGAAAAAAATTGTGTTATATGTACAGGTGGGGCAGTCAACCTCACGGATCAGCATGGGTGCACAGACAAGCATTACATTACTTGAGAGAAGAATTTCAGCCGATCGCTTCGTCCTCGATTCTCCATCAATTAGATCATGCCCATTTAGCGAATGTATTACAGAGTCATTTTTTACAAGCGAGCGAACTTGAAGTACTGCAGGCAGTGCTCAAATGGGGCGAACACGAATTAGTACGTCGAATGGAGGATCGGGAGCCTAATTTACTTAGCCATACCGTGCACTCCGTGACCAGAAAGGGTATTAAGAAAAGAGATCTCAGCGACATCGAATTACGGGAGATACTAAGCGAACTTTTGCCGCTTGTCAGAATAGATCATATATTGCCGCCAAATAGCGAAGCATTAGCACAGGTATATTATTTTTTTTTATGCAAAATATTTTAACTACAAAAATTACACGTATACTTACATTACATTTGATAATCTCAGGCTATTAGGAGAGGATTAGTTTCAACTCCGCCGAGTCACATGATAGGAGATGAAAGGGACAATTTACGGGTGAATGCTTGGATAAGAGGCGGAAAAAAGAACGGATTTTTCGTGAGACCAAGGCTATTCATGCCGTATTATGAAGAGATCAAGGTAATGCTGATACTTTTTAAATTTTTAGAAACACATTTATCGATGCTGAATTATATTTATTGGCTTAGTCCTTGGTGGAAGAACAGATGGTCCAAGAAGCTGATTTAGTGAGATTACGAAGGCCGCGATACGTGGCGGATATACCGGATGCGCTGTACATGGTGGAGGAGAAACCACGAGCAATGGGTACCGCTGGTGTTGATGTTCTTGCTGCAGCGTTTCCAGGTACGACATTTAGTTATTATGCTATTACATTATTATGTTTCAAAAATCTAAAGATAACATATTATAAAAACTTTGATATTAAATCCAATCTTGAAAACTTAACTTTGTGCTGATATATAAGTCATATAAGAAAATAAACATTTTAATGATATCTTTAATATTGAATAGAGTATATAGGGAGTTTCAGACCACTCGTACCACCCATTTAGAAACTAGAGAAGTGATTATTTCAAAAAAGTAAAAACATTTTCTTCATAAATCAAGTGCGCTCTATCGAATGGTGATATTTTCAACTTCTGGTTCCGGCCGGAAATAGGCGAGTCAGACCGGAATTCTATGAAGTACTTTTCGAGTTATGAGGCTTGAAATCATTTCTTAATTTTACATAAACCATAAAATATCTTGTAAAATATTCATTTTTCGATTATCTTACCTTAATACTTTTATGTACAAAATAATAAGAGAAATCAATTAGTGTAAAGAAAACATGCAGTTGTTTCTAAGAAAAATATGTAATTTGCAATTAACAATTTCATATTTTTTCTTAAAAGCAACTGTATGTTTTCTTTACACCAATTGATTCCTCTCATTTATTATCTCATTTATATATTTTACAAGATATTTTATGGTTTATGTAAAATTAAGAAATGATTTCAAGCCTCATAACTTGAAAAGTACTTCATGGAAAAATAATTTATTAGTGTTTTGGAAAGCTCTCGAGATAAGCTACAAGAATATGCAATGAAAAATAGGGGGTTCCATTTTAAAAAATGCACTTCCGGTCTGAATCGTCTATTTCCGGCCGGAACCAGAAATTGAAAATATCACCATTCGATAGAGCGCACCCGATTTATAAAGAAAATGTATTTACTTTTTTGAAATAACCACTTCCCTAGTTTTTAAATGGGTGATACGGGTGGTCTGAAACACCCTGTATATATATATATATATATATATATATATATATATATATATATATATATAAATAAGAGAATCGATAAAAGACAAAATAATGATTTGGATTTAATTGATGATTAATAAAAAATAAAAAAAATGATTGATTGTAGTGCCAGATTCTGCAACAATGGCTGCAATGCTAAAACGGGAACAGAAACTCAAGCAATCGCCGAGTTGTCAGCGGGCCATAAGCTTGCCACTTTCTTCGCGACATGAAATCAATCGGCAAGTACGACTACGTGTTGTCAGAGAATTCAATTTACCTGATACTGTGGCCGATCTTCTGGAGGTGAGTATTTACCGTTTTTACTTTACTGCTAATTTTAGGTAATTTATAATAATTTATAATAATAATAATCTTGCTAATAAATCGCGTAATATTTTTGGGGAAAAAAAAACAGTTACATATATTTTAAATTTAATTATGAATTGTATTAATTGAAAAATTGTAAACATTTGCTACTTTATTATACATATTCTATATAATCATTTAATAATCGTGTATATAATTATTATGAAGTATTATTTCATAATTTACAATATTTACACACTCGATCGAGCTCTCTACTTCTACGTCAGAGCAAAATATAGTAAATAATGATCATGTTTTTAACATACAACGTAATAGATAAATTGCACTTTTCGTGTATTATTTATTATCGTGTATTATTTATTCATGTAATATTTATATATCATCTTAGCAACTATTGACTTAGCGAAATATTGATTGTCTCTGCCTAACTTTGGTCCTTAATATATTCTAATATTGTCTTAAAAAATCTTATCTATATTTATATATAATTTTTATAAATACAATCGTACATTTTTTCTACTATCATTATATTATTTGGCGATAATTATTTTATTTTTGGCAAACGCGAAACTATTTTCTTTTCTCAAAGGACTAATTTTTGACAAGTAGTCTCTCGCTTTTAATCATTTTACAAGCCATCCCTTCCGCTCGAATACAGACAAAATGTGGAGCATTTTTTGTTTGTAATTCTCATCATTGATGCCACCTTTGAAAACATCTTTGTCCGCCGTATTAGTCGTTTCTGTAACGGAGCCACGCGCCGCTTGGATTACCTGCACCATCATAATACACTGCTGGAACTTGATGGGAGCGCACTGATGTAATTGCTCTATAAATTCGTTTTTAGGAAATATGTTCGTGTTGACGTTTAGCGATTCTAAACACTCGATGAAGGAGTCGTAATACAAATCAATCATGTCGTCGAGATGTTTGTCGAGCACATCTTTCCGGGCGCTCGATATGAGGAAGAATATGAGATCGTGCACGCCATAATTGTAGACCGTCAATTGAAAGTCCACAATTTTCATATTGATCAGCTTGTTCGACTCATCGTATTTAAACATCATATTGTTCACCCAGAAATCATTGTGTACCAATGTCGTCCACGGTTCTTTCGGCGTTACAGTCACTCGTGACGCGTACTCGAGCGTCTTCTCGATCATGTCCAGATAAGGTTCCGCCTCTTTCATGCTTTTGTAATCGTTGTGCGCCTTCTGTATCATACCCGTTACACCATTTTGCGCATCCTCGTTTACAGCATATTGGAGAACGGGTAGTATTGCATTTTCGAAGAAATCGGACTTCTTGAGCTTCAGGCCGATCGTGATGGCATGCAATTTGGCTAAGTGAATGATCGCAAAATCCATGTGTACTTTGTCTAGACCGAGAATGCGATCTTGCGTCGTGTAATTTTCGTCTTTTAAATTTTCTAAGATGATCGCGGCTTGCTCATCGAAACACTGCGGATCTCGTAAGCCTAATCTGCCGCCTAAGAATTGCGGTGTGATTACGCTTATAGCTTCTTCAGGGATCCCACTTTCGTTTTGTAGCTTCAAAAATTCCGGCGCTACGGTGCTGTAGAATTCCAGTTCCTTCTTGAAAGTTGCCGGACTATCGAACAAATCTAGCAGGTACTGAGATCTCGGTGGTAGTTTGACAACTATATTTAAGGTTCTTTTTTTGCTATTTTGTTCGGCGTTGACAGTAATGGCTAATATTTGACTGCCGAAGTTTTCTCCCGGATCTGTTAGGTGCTTCCACTCCACATTGTGTATTTGAAAATCCAGACCGTACGTTTGCATTAGCAGTGCGTCCAGATTTTTAACAGGCAGCATGTTGACCGACGATTGCGTTTTCCTAAGAAAATTTCATATATCAGCGATCATTTCAGAAAAATTAAGATGTCGAGATTATTATATATGTCAAGAGATTGTATACACATATCATATAAAATAATCGATATACATTTTACGTGGAAACTGTAGTCTTCTTTGGCACAAATTGGTCTTTTTTTTATCACTATCTCAATATCTCCGAATTCTAGTTGAGCTGCAAAATTGATTTCCATTAAACAAAAATTTATTTAAAAAGATTAGTTACATAATTTTATTATTTATTTACAAATTTGATATTTCTAAAATTCTTTAATCCTAAATATATTACATTAATAAAACTTTTTAATGGAACTTTTTAATTGGATTGTTTAAATTTAATTTAAAAACGGAAATTATTCCAAATTATATAAAATGTCAGCTATAAATATAAGGAGAATTGTATTTTAGAATTTATAGAACTCATGGAATGAAAAATTAAAAAATATTAATAAATAACGCGTATCCGAAAATTAAAATTTTTAATAATTAGTATTTTAATTACCTTTAGAGGATGATATTTTTATTCTATCAATATGCTAACGGAAGAAATATGTATTGTTATAGATCATGGATTATTCTGACTTCAAGTATCATTTCAGTTTGTTTTGATTCGAATTTGAACCAAAACAAGCTTTTGATACTTTAACTTTGGTTTCGATTTGAATTTAACGTTAGTTTTAAATCAATATTTTTCGTAAATTTTACATTTTATATTTATTCGTAAAATGGCTTTCTTAACTTTTCAAATAAAAATTATTGGAGAATCCTATTAAAATTTGCGTTCAAATAAACGATCGTAATTTTGAATATTTACGAAAAGCAGATTTTGATGTGTGATTATATAAAAAGGATTATTAATTTATTAAATTAAAAAGCTAAATATATTTTCCTCTAAAGCTTTTTTAATTTTCGGACATACGTTTAATAAAATTTTCTTGTTTTATTTTTCTTTTTAATAAATTTTACCAATTCCTAAAGAGATTGTACAAGTCACTTATATTTTGAATTTTAAAGCTTAAAAAATATTGCGAGCATAGATATATTTGTAATGCCAATTCATTTAAAAAAAAATCTCACTTTACCATTACGTGGCACAATTGACTTAACACTCGTAACTCTATCTCCGATATGACATATATATATTTTTCATTCGCTAACGTTCGCTCGCGTATCCAGTATTAACTGTCATTGTAAAGCGTCGTACTATTTTATATATCATGGAGAGAGAGAGAGAGAGAGAACGTCGGTTGAAACCGTCATTCGACAATTCATGTAAATTTATGTTATAGATAAATATTTTTCTTATCGTCATTCGGTCAATTACGCGTTAAATAAATTATAAAGTGTAACGGCGAGTAATATTCACAAAAAGTCTCAAAGTATAAGAATAAAAAAGCAGAACGAGTTATAATGACCTGATTTTGAGAATGAATGACGTGGCACCTCGATGTGCAGTTTCTGAAGAAGAGGAACGAATGTGTGTGTCATTATTTGCACTTACATGGATACAATCGTGCAACGATAAAAACGCAGAGTCTTTCTGACTTTATTAATCCAGTAAACGTAGTTTAATAAACAATGCACAATCTATTTATATAGTACATTTTTATAATAAATTTGAACTGTTAAGATAAATGTTGCAAAAAATAAAATTAATTAGTCCGTTTGTGAATAATTAAATTATTTCTAAATCGCGCGAATTTTTACAATTAATGGTCTCTTGCAGCTTTATTAATGTCACGGTCATTCGAATTCATCAAGTCTGCAAGGCTGATATTTATTATATGGCTAATGTTCTTTTTTTTCTTTTTCTAAAAGATTTTCATTTTTCCTTCGATAATAATACCTTTTAACTATTATTTTATACTATATATTTGTGTATTTATAGTGTATCTAGTATATATAGTGTAATATAATTGTTAAACGTTAACAGTCATTGTGTAATCTATTGTTAGTCATGTGCACTCACTTAACCCTAACGTCTTGTATAATTGCTCGAATGATTCCACGACGACATTGAGCATACGAACGTAATATTTTACTTTTGCTTTTTAATAAATTTTACTTTTAAATAAAATTTTATTGTACTTATTTTATTCAGAAAATTATATTTATTATTCAGATAATAATTATTCTATTTTAAAATTATTTTATTTAGAAATAAAATGTGTTTTACTTGTAAATAATATAATTTCTAAATAAAATAATTATTTTTAAATAAAATAAATACAATAAAATTTTATTTTCGAAATCATTGTGAACACAAATGTTTAGATTGTATTGATATTTTTTTCGGTATTGCATTAATATTTTTTACTTTGTTTTTTTTAATGTATTGATACTTCGCCAGATAAATCATTTTTGTGATATAATAAAGGCAAAAATTTCTGCGAGAGATTAATTAATGGTGTGATCTATAAATGATTGATATATCTCGTTAAAGTATATAAATAATTTTAAAATTATTATTAAAATAATTATTTAACTTTTTAAATATATTTTAAATATATTTTTTAAATATATTTTTAAACACATTTTTTAAATATGTTTTTCTATACAAGATACTTTCTCAATTCAATTAAAATAATAAACATTTCTTTATTCAATTAAAATAATAAAGATATATTGAGAGAGAGGTTATCAGAGACATTCATAATCTACAGTTCTAATTGCGATAATTAATGTTAATTCAATGCATGTTCCTAGTTAATTATCACACCACTAAGATATTTTTCCTCGTTTTATTATTTATAAAAAAAATTAACTGGAAATTTTATTTCCTTGTTTTGTTATTATATTTATAAAAAAAGAACTAATTGGAAAAAGACACTATGTGAATCCCTCTTAACATTTACATCGGTTTGCTTTAACGATGACAACAAGTTACTCGAAGATAAATGTAGTCTACAGGAAAATTAAATAAATCACACGGAAAATGTTCAGAACAACTTTTTTTGTACAAATCGATAATAATCAATAATAAAAAATTAATAATAAAATAATAAAAAATAGTAAATTGATTAATGATATAAATGTACGTCACATTTGCAATGATAATGCCTTACTAAGCTCAATCACACCTCTGTTCCATGCTTATGCAAATACAAATTCTTAAACGCGGAAACTATTTTGCGTTGATTACGCGCATTTCAGGTTCTCATCCATAAAAACCACATATTAACGGACATTAGGCGTAGTGTTACTTAATCTGTAATCCTTGCTTCAATGCATAACTGTTACCTCACAGGACGTCCCAGATCTCGTTCTCACACTTTCTTTTACTTATGTGCCTCCTTTTTACGAACCAATTTAAAATCGATTTATTCTTAGCGACGACAATAACAATTTTGCTTTCGCAATCTCTTTTCGATATTTATTGTTAAGTATTTTTCTCTATAAATTAAAATTCTAAGAATTCTAATTACGATAAGATAACATAATATTTCCTCCGACAATCATTTTTGACGCATAGAACTGATCTGTATACGTCACCAGATAATTAAAGACTATTTGTTAAGGAAGAAGCGATAGAAATTATCATGCATTTTTTTGATGATATTAATAAATTAATACCATCTACTCGGATTATCCTTATCGATTATCCTTATCGATATTTTGTATCATAATTTTCCTCGTGATTATATAATTTGATTTTGAATGATTTAATAATTCCTTTAATCGATTTCCTTATTGCATCACCATTACACGTGTATGAATGATTATGCGATCGAAATGATACAATGGTAGCCGTAACAATAAGCAGATGTCGCGAATTAATTCAAATCGTATCTGAGAAGGACTTGTGCATGCGAAACACGATCTCTGCAACCACACATATAGCAAGTTTGACATATACGAGTTGAGAACTTGCAGATGTGCGTTTAAGCGTTTGGAATGCTTAATATCTCGTTGGTACCATTGATAATATGTTAATTTCTCCTCACGGACTTGGAAATTGTACTGTAATTTCATACAGCAAAATAAATATCACTTGTGTTAGTTTATATCTAGTAGCTTTAAGAATCTTGAATTACATTTGTGAGCTTGGATGAAAAATTTTCGGTATGTGACATTTAAACAAATGCTTGTAACAGTATTTAATCAATATTAAGCTTGCTCAAAATTAAAGCACATTCGTATTCAATGTGGATTTCGAATTCATTATGTAGATAATGGCCGTAACACAAAGAAGCTTGTAATGATAAATAGCTTGTTTGACGTAATAAAATTAGATGAAGGTTGAATTTTTATGTCAAATACATACACAGATAAGATATCTTATTATATCTTAAAATAGAGATCAACTTAAACCGGGAATATTGTTAAACATTTGTTACAATAATACATTATATTTTCTAAAAACAATTAAGCAGCAAAATTATAGGCGGATTTAATTTTTTGTCGAGCACAATAAATATAATATTGTAAGCTAGGTGAAAATATAGAAATATAAAATAAAGAAGAATATGTAACGTATATAAGAATATATATATTTAAAGATTCAACTGCTCTCAATTTTACACTCTCTTAATTCGCGTCCTAGATTATAAGATAGGACCCTTAATCTTACACACATAAGATATTATTCTTTTCACATCTCAAGCTTAACTCAGCTCTATCGCGACTCTCTCCTTTCCATTTCTATCATTTCCAAAATTTTCCTAGTCATTGCCTTCATCCTCTTTTCAGCGAATTAAGGATGTTTTGTATGTATAATCCCAGCAAAAAGTAGCTGAAAATCAATATTGACGAATATCCACTTTTGGTGTATTTTAAGTAAGAAATTGTGTAGAATATTACAATTTGATCTTAGCTAGTGCAGTATTTTTTAATATTTATTGTGTTTTTACAGAAATATTCCGAATTTTGTTAATCGAAATGATTCACTTTTGGCAGAAAATTTCATTTTGTGACAGATGCATGGCTAACTTCATTGAATTATAGTTAATATCTTTTTAATCAGTTAGTACTTGTATAATACTATTTGACCAAATATTTCCTTTGTATCTAAATTTTTGCAAATTTTCAACAAATTCTGAATATTATTTCCATGTGTTTTTGTCATTTAAATCGACGTGGTTATACGTTTTCCATAAGAACACATGTTAATTCGGTGCAAATTAAAATCCTTATAACTTTTCAACGCTTTAGTGAATCGATTTAAAAATTGTACTGAAAATTCTAAACATATGTAAGGACATTCTGTACAATTTTCATTAAATTTTCAATATTTTGAAAATAGGTACAAAACATTCTTAATTTCCTACTTTCGCCATAATTCGGCCTCTTTTCGCCGAGTCTAAGAATCCCTGCCATATCCTTTCGATTTCGACCTATGTTTCTCTTACGCTTACAATATTTACATTCTATAATATTCACACAAGAACGAATTTTGAAATTTAAAGTTATATTAAAATTGCATATGTTCAATTATTATTGCTGTTATCAGTTCTTATTATTCTAGTTTCTCCCATTTCGATAACTTATCCGTCCGATTTTCAAACAATACTATTAGCATTCATGTAACGTAAATGCAAATAAATAATAAGATAAACTTAAGTGTACATTTAAATAATAAGATAAACTTAAGTGTATAAATGTATATTTTTAATCATTATTCGAGATAATGTAGTGATAATGAAAAAAAGAAACATTAACAAAACATTTCTATTTTTGCGCGTTATGCAACTGTCATTTAAAGCGTTTATCTCAAATAACACGTTATTAGGTATTTCGACTCGTCACGAAGATGCTTGAGAAATGTAGACTTAAAATGTAGACTTAAAAATGTAGACTTAAAATTTTCTGTGCAGTTTATGTTGCAATTTATATTAATGTAGCAATTGTAATTTGCTTTAAATTCGGTAAACTATATTCTAACATATTTATCTTTTAGCATACATATTTATATTCAATACGTTTTCAAAAATGAAAAAGAATATTGGATATAAATTTGTATGTTATAAAAAATAAATATCTTAGAATATAATTTACCGTATTTAAGGCAAATTATAATTAGTACATTAAATTAATAAATTGGGAACTGCACAGGAATTTTCAATAATCTTGCTTAAAAACAGAAATTTTAAATAAAAGAGAGGTTGATGTAAAATATAAATATTTTAGAACATAGTTTACTGAATTTTAGATAAATTATAATTATAATTATTAATAACCTTGCTTAAAAACAGAAATTTTAAATGAAAGAGTGATTGGTGTTTTTAAAAGATGTTATCGTAATTTAGTTATATAAATGTTGTATATACGGATCACAAACAGTGCGCGAAGAGAATCTTGGCCATTGAAATTTGTTAGTGAGGTCATCTCTTTTTAGCAAGCCTTGGCATCACTCTTTAAATTTTGTGATCAGTTGTAAACGATAGATATATTTGGAAAAGAGAAAACTCATGAATTACTCTTATAACTATAATTAATATTCTGTATTTTTGACAAATTCGTTTTAATAGCAGCGTTGTAATTTTTTATTTATATTTTATATTAATTCATCAATTGATTTAGATGTAAATTCAATTTTGAAAATGGTAAATTTTTTTTTTAATTTCGCAAATAAGTATCGGGCTTATTTATTTATTATCTTATTTATTTATTCAGCTTTTTATTTATTATCTTTTTTTTAGGCTTATTTATTTAAAATATTTTTTGAAGTAAATTTTTTGGAATAGAATTTATGTACCATATATTAATCGAATATTATTTACTTGAAGCATTTTTGTAGCGAGAATGTAAAAAATTAAATTCTTCTCTCCTGATTATTTCTTATCGATCGTATCACGCGCCAATTATCAACGGTTTTTAATTGGCAGAACATTGCGTTTAATTCACTCGTGCGTCTATATTTCTTTTAATGAGAATATTTTTTTTTTACGTATCTTACTCTTAGTTGGAGTTTACCTTAATGATATAGATTGAATCGGAAGCGCGTTTACGAAGGAAGCGGCGATCGACGTGACACGTAGGCGAAATGATTGTGCGCGTGATTCGAGACAAACACGACGACGTCAAACTATTCTTTTTTTTCAACCTTTATGCACCGCGATGCATCGCGCTGGTTTTGCACAACGTAATTCGCGCGACTGACGTTGCGAGGTTCTCGTCGCTCTGTTTGACTTTGCCTCCTATTTCTCCCCCTTTTTCAGCTGCCCGTCTGTTATCTGCGTCTTCTAATGCGACATCGAATTAGACGCAAGAGTACGAGAGAGACGCGGGAATATCGATAAAATAACGATATGTGAGCGCTGCGAAAGCGTACTTCATCTCATTTCAATGAGATGCAAACGAGTCCTCGGAAGTATTCTTCTTGTCAGGGAAATCGCGACTTTGAATAATCATGGTATTGAGATTTCTCAATGTCAGCACGTGCGTTTGTTTTACGACATTTTGTGTGACGTTTAAACTGCAAAAATATGGATTAAAATATTAGTATTAAAATAACAAATATTTAAATTTTAAAATATAAATAAAATATAATATAAATGATATTATAATGCAAATGTAAATGAAATATTGAAATATTAGTATTAAAATATTAAATATTTGATTTCTTTTTATTCTTTTGTTTTGACAAAAATAAAAGTTCTTCGAAAGCAGAAATTCATTATATTATTAGAACAAATTTTTCTTCATCCCTTTTAACTTACTATTAATCTCTTAATTTTTTGAGTGATTTTGGGATAGAGAAAATAAATATAGAGCTATTGTTGTCACATCGTTCACGAAACGTTAAATTAAACTAATATGCTTTACGTAGTATTATAATAATAAAACAAAAATTTTTTACTTAATATATACAAGTTAACAAAATTTTCTTTGAGAAGAGAAAATAAAATATATTCAATATATACATTATATTTTTATTTTATTTTAATATCGCAACTTTTTCTCATAGAATTTCTTTACAGAGTCAATAAGAATTTATTTTACCAAAAATAATCCAGCAATATTTTATTTCACACATTCAACAAGGTTACACGATGATAATAAACGTAGTATCGCATCGGGGTGACAAGCGAATGAATCATGTGAAACGACATTGCAATGCTGTCAATCGGATGAAATGCATGCAATCTGTTATAATGCTGTATAGCATTATGCATGAATAAATGTAGATATATATTATTAAATACATGCAGCATATTGCATCACTGCAGCTTGGCTGTAACAAGATGCGACAAAAACAAATGTTATAAATATGGAATTGTTGAAATTATATTCTTTCATCCAAAAAATAATAAAAATTCTACAATGTAAATAAACCAGATTTAATTTTCAAACAGCAAGAGAAATGCAACAGTATTTTTCATTATACAAAAAGGTTATTGGAAAGATGGAAGTTATGCTAAAATATTAATTAATATAATTTTTCTCGTATTGTACCCACAATATTTATTATTGTGTTGTAAATAATACATATTAATATGAATTACAAGGAACATTTATATGTTTCTAGAATTTAATATAAAGAAATAATTCAATTATTTTTTATGTTGAATAAATTTTTAATGTAAGTGAATTTTTTATAATCTAGAGAGAAAGTATAAAGGATTCTTTTATACATATTTGCAAATGCGGAACATATACGGTTTAAAACTGTACATATTAACACGTGGTATTAATATACGTCAACTTATATGTTTACGTTTTTTTGTGTAGATAGTGCATTATCATTATGCACGTGTGATGATAATTATAATGTGTGAAAATTATATATACGTATTGCAGATTTTTGATAATTATTTTAATAATTGCTACGTTTTTTGTGTTTTCTCATATCACTTGGGTGATATAAAAAAGAATCACGTCATTTGCAATTCGCAGTATGCGCCATATTATTTATTTTTTTTTTAATGACTCATGTAAGACTGATTCATAAAGATAATTATATTATCCATCTAATAAATTATTATTTATGATTAATCGAAATCGACTTTGTTTATGTCTTCGATTCTGAATAACTCATTAAGATTGAATAAAATATATTAAAATATATGAATAAAATATATACTGATATTAAAATATATCGATATATAAATATATACTATACAATATCTCTTTACATTAAAAATTTTAATTTTTCTCTCTTTCGTAATAAAACACTTTATCATTAAAATTATAATTTATAAATTATATTTTTTATTTATAATTTATAATTTATAAATTATTAAACTATTATAATTTATAAAAATAAAACAAAAATTATTAAAGATTTTTTTTTCATTTAGATATTGTACTTTCTTAAAATATTTACATCAGTTTAATTTAATGCATCGTTAATATTAGTATTGAAAGTTATATCTAATCAGAGATGGACAAGAGAAAAAGCACTTCAAATAGCAAATATTTACATAAGTTCTCGCGATGGATTATAAATGATTAATATGAAAATAATTCATTTATTTACACATTAATTAAAATCTTGTTTTAAATATTTAATAAATTTTTTGAATAAAAAATAAATATATTTCTTATTAAAGATTACAAAAATAATTATTTTTCTTATTGTAAGACTAATAAAATATTCTTATTTTATTACTTTGTATATACATTATTTGCACTATTCTATTGACTTTTCCTTTAGGCTTGCATCTTTAGACCTATTTTATGTTTTATTAAATTATGTTAATTTTATTATGAAGAATTAAATGGCCTTTTTATACTTAAATTTTATATAATAATTATTTTTGAAATAAATGCGTTTGTTTTATGACATTTCTAATTTTTTAATATCTGAACTTTAATACAAGAAATAATATCTGTAAAATTGTTTAATGCAAATTTAAAAATTTTAAACATTACAAAAAAATGAATCGAGAATTCTTCGAGAATTATTCTAAAATTATTGTTTTAATGAATAATTTCAATTGTTAAAAATATGTTTCAAATAGTGTGCGATAGCTTTGCGATATTAGTGACATGTGTAATTAATCGCATTTTGAGTAGTGATAAGTTAAAATGTGTTTATTTTATTATAAGTTAAAATCTCCAAAAATTTATCTTTTTAAAAAGAAAGATAAAAAAAGGGCTCCAAATTCACGCACTAATTGTATCCAACTGTTGTAATGTCAACAAAAATAGCGACATAAAATAACTGCGCCAACTAAGAATAAAAATTTGTAAAAAGTTTAAATAGAAATATTTTAATTGAAAACTGTTATACAAAATAGTTGTTTTAATTTCCAAAAATAATAACAATAAAAAATTAAAAATTTATTAAAAAATTAAAAACTGGAAATTAATATAAAACAAAAAAGTAAAAATATTTTAATTAAAAAAACTTGGCTCTGCAAATAAAATTGGCACATATTCTAATTAAATATATATTTAAAAAATTGGCACATTTCTAATTATTAATTCTAATTATTAGTCTAACTTTTAAATTTAGTTATTTAATTTCTTTAATTAATATATATTGATTTATATTTAGAAATTAATAACACTTATAAGCTGAACAATATACTAATAAAATTGACAGCGCCAAGTATTTTAATTAAAATTTTTTTGTTTTATATTAAATTTTAGTTCTCAATTTTTAAATAAATTTTAAATTAATTTTTTAATATTATTATTTTTGGAAATTAAAACAACTATTTTGTAAAACAGAAAGAGTTTTTCAATTTCTATTTATACTTGTACAAGTTTTTATTCTTAATTGGTGCAATTTTTTATACTGTTTTTGTAGACATTACAATAATATTGAATATAATTAGTGCGTGAACTTGGTGCTGTTTTTTATTTCTTTTTAAAAGATAAGTTCTTAGAGATTTAATGTTACTTGAACAAAACTATTAAAATAATTATTTTCTTCTCAGAAGAATATTTGAACTCTGCTAATTTTATTGCTGGTAATTTACGAAATATATAATTTCGAATTACATAATTTCTATAAATTATCTGTTATTATCTATAAATTATCTGTTACTATGTTATTATATATACACACTTATATGTATACAATACTCTTATTATTTATATAAGTTATCTAATAATCCGCCGGTACCTTTCCGATAAGACTGACACACAAACATTATCTTAGATGACATCACGAAGATAAATGCAGAAAGTTCCGCTGCATTTGATATCATTGTTTGCTTACATTTTGATTCACATGACATAATATAATAATTTAATATCTTCCTGTTTGGAAACTTGTCATTCATAAGAACGCGATGATTAATTGGAAAAAAGAGAAGAAAGAAACTGAATAAGAATCACATGTAATTGAACGAAAAGAGTGCTTCGTCACGAGAATTTTTACCTATACACACTAAAAAGAAATTATATGATTTTAAGAATGTTTTGTACCTATTTTCAAAATATTGAGAATTTAATGAGAATTGTATAGAATGTCCTTATATATGTTTAGAATCTTTAATACAATTTTTAAATCGATTTACTAAAGCGTTCACAAGTTATAAGGATTTTAATTTGCACCGAATTAACATATGTTCTTATGGGAAACGTATAACCACGTCGATTCAAATGACAAAAACACGTGGAAATAATATTCAGAATTTGTTTAAAATTTGCAAAAGTTTAGATACAGAGAAAATATTTGGTCAAATAATATTATACAAGTACTAACTGATTAAAAACTATTAAATATAATTCAATGAAGTTACCCATGTATCTGTTACAAGGCGAAATTCTCTGCCAAAAGTTGATCATTTCGATTAACAAAATTCGGAATATTTTAGTAAATATTATAATAAATATTAAATAAATATCAAATAAATATTATAAATAAATATTAAATAAATATTAAAACACAATAAATATTAAACGCAATAAATTTTAAAAAATACATCTCTGCACTGTAGCCAAGATTAAATTGTAATATTCCACACAATTTCTTACTCAAAATATACCAAAAATGGATATATTCGTCAATATCGATTCTCAGCTACTTTTTGCTGGGATTGTACATACAAAACATCCTTAAGCTTAATTAAAATTTTTGGGAATTAATTAAATATGGAGAGATTTTAATGAATAAAAGGAAATATTTGAGAGAGAGAAAGAGAATTCCAGGCGCGTGAAATAATCACGCATGTATGTCACATCCATGTTTGCTAATTTAGCTGCGTATAACGTATGCAAAGCGTTGCTCTTCGATCACTATATATTAGATATACATGTAGATATATGTTATATTCCTTTACATGCAGCACATGTGAATTAGGTCACGTTCTATTTCGGAAGGGTAGAATCCTCCCTCTCCCTCTCTCTCTCTCTCTCTCCCTCTCTCTCCCCCCTCTCCCCCCTCTCTCTCCCTCCTCTCTCTCTGTCTCTCTTTTTTTCTCTTATGATGGGGATTCATTTCCATCAATCATTCGCTCCTACGCTAATCCCGTGTCCTCTCGGTCAATCGACTCTATTTATCGCGCTACGCATCGCCCATTTATGTTATTAGCCCCGTTTTATTCGACACTTGAGATTGCGGCGAGACAATCTCCGGATTCAATATCTGCACCGTGCACGTTCCACAAACCTCTCCGCTCCAATTCCTTCATCTTCTTCTCTCTCTCCTCTCTCTCTCTCTCTCTCTCTTTCTCTCTCTCTCTCTCTCTCTCTCTCTCTCTCTCTCTCTCTTTTTTTTTCTTCTGCCGATATTATTCCCGGCTTTTAATGCATCTTTCATTTAGCGGACGGCGCGCGATAAATTGCCCGTGTATCGATTTCAGAACACAGCGTCTTACAGTATGAAAGAGCAAAACGAGCAGAGGATGACAGATATAGAGGACATTGACTCGCCGGGCATGGGCATTCGTGTGAGAACTACCGCCCCGGTGTGTTACGGGAGGAACATGACATTTCCTCGGCCGACTTCGTCTTACGCACATAGACACGAACTTCCAGCTATAGTGACCGAGGGAGAGAGCTGCAGACTTCTGGCCGAGGTAAGGGGCGATCTACCTAACGCTCTATACATATATATGTACACTGAGGAAAATCGTTTGATTATACCAACAAGACGTATATGATTGAAGGCATTTTGGTTAAATCAAACAAGAATTTCTTAGTTATCATGATAAGATTCGATTTTTTATAACTAGAACGTTTAATAGATTTTACTATAAGGATTTGATTAGTATTTTCTGGTTGGATCTATCAAATTTCTTGTTGCATTAATTTCTTTGCTTGCTTTTTAACTTAACTCGTATTCAATATTTGCCATGAAATGTATATAAAGAACTAGTATTAACATTAAATTCAAAGTATATTTTTTTTCTCTTACGAGCAGTAGTGCCAGAAAGAGGACGCTAGCTCTCTGATTGTGTGTGTTTCAGCTGCATTCTCTTCTTGCATCACTGTTTATCAGTTTAATTTCTAACAAACTGAATTTAAAATAATTTATTCAATAATCTGGATTAAATTTATCCAATAATCTTGTTGGAATTCAGAATATTAAACAGACTTTTGAGATTAGATGGACAAAATTTTAGACGACTTGGTGCTGGGGAGTTTAGTATTATTAACCAGAAAATTTGGTAAATTTAACAGGAAGAAATTAATCAGATTCATCTGGTAATTCCTACAAGAATTCTGCTTCATCCATTTTCCAACAAACATACTGGTTGAATCTACCAGAATTCTAATTAGTGCAACCAGATTTTTTTCTCATTGTAGTATTAACATTAAATCCAAAGTATATTTTTTTTCTTTTACGAGCAGTAGTGCCAGAAAGAGGACGCTAGCTCTTCTGATTGTGTGTGTTTGAGCTGCATTCTCTTCTTGCATCACTGTTTATCAGTTTAATTTCTAACAAACTGAATTTAAAATAATTTATTCAATAATCTGGATTAAATTTATCCAATAATCTTGTTGGAATTCAGAATATTAAACAGACTTTTGAGATTAGATGGACAAAATTTTAGATGACTTGGTGCTGGGGAGTTTAGTATTATTAACCAGAAAATTTGATAAATTTAACAGGAAGAAATTAATCAGATTCATCTGGTAATTCCTACAAGAATTCTGGTTCGTCCATTTTCCAACAGACATACTGGTTGAATCTACCAGAATTCTAATTAATGCAACCAGATTTTTTTCTCAGTATATACATCACCCTAATATCGCGCCGAGAGTCTCTCGCATTTTAGGCTCGATTATGCGCCTGGGTCCCCGCAACTTCCTTAATTAGATCCCCCTTCCCCTCGTGTACCGCAGGCTGAGATTATAATTTGGCAACAGAGGAAGATTACTGTAATCAAGCGGCTGAACTGGCGCAACCGAGACTCTTACGAAATGTCATACTAATGTTGGAGACTCTCTTCGAGATGAACGACTGATTAATATGTAATTGATTAGATGCTAGAGACGGGTCTGATTTCTCATTCGCAGCAGCAAGAGGCCAACTCCTGCAGCGATGGCCAGTTGTCGGGCGTGATGCCGGACGTAGCGATGGCGACGGCCTCCTTCGGCGCTTTGCATTTAATCGAGGAGCAGGAACTGGAATTGGATCTCGGTGACGGGGCGTCGCACCTCCTGCCGCACATCTCCCCGTCGAGTGGGACCATCGAGCCGCACCGGTCGTCACTTCCTCATCAACATCAAAGACAGTTCTCTGGTCCGCCGCCCCCACCTTATGTGTATCATCGTGCTGGCACTGCCTTACCGAGGTTTATTTGAAATTTATATACGATATGCGGTAGGAACGAACAACGTGGCAACTACTGATCTCCCCCTTCCTTCTTTTCTCTCTCTCTCTCTCTCTCTCTCTCTCTCTCTCTCTCTCTCTCTCTCTCTCTCTCTCTCTCTCTCTCTCTCTCTTTCTCTTTCTCTCTCTCTCTTCTTCTCTTTATCGTTCCTTATTATTATATAGTCGTTTATCATAGCGCGTATCGATCAAACCTTGTTATTGCGGGTACAAATTTATTACAAGGATATAATTGTATGTACATTTTATTTAAAGCAAACTTGAAAAGAGAAGGTGGGAAAATACCTGGTTTAAGAGTAACCTTGGCGGATTCCCCCGGGGGAATCGTACATTGTGAACAGACGCGAAAAAAATACAGGATGTTTCAGACCACCCGTACCACCCGTTTAAAAACTAGAGAAGTGGTTATTTGAAAAAAGTAAAAACATTTATTTTATAAATTGGGTGCGCTCTATCGAATGGTGATATTTTCAACTTCTGGTTCCGGCCGGAAATAGGCGATTCAGACCGGAAGTGCATTTTTTTAAACGGAACCTACTATTTTTCATTGCATATTCTTGTAGCTTATCTCGAGAGCTTTCCAAAACACTATAATAAATTATTTTTCCATGAAGTACTTTTCGAGTTATGAGGCTTGAAATCATTTCTTAATTTTATATAAACCATAAAATATCTTGTAAAATATTCATTTTTCGATTATCTTACCTTAATACTTTTATGTACACAATAATGAGAGGAATCAATTGGTGTAAAAAAAACACAGAGTTGTTTCTAAGAAAAAATATGTAATTTGCAATTAACAATTTCATATTTTTTCTTAAAAACAACTGTATGTTTTCTTTCCACCAATTGATTCCTCTCATTAATTTGTACATAAAAGTATTAAGGTAAGATAATCGAAAAATGAATATTTTATGGTTTATGTAAAATTAAGGAATGATTTCAAGCCTCATATCTTAAAAAGTACTTCATGGAAAAATAATTTATCATATTGTTTTGGAAAGCTCTCGAGATAATCTCCAAGAATATGCAATGAAAAATAAGGGATTCCATTAGAAAAAATGCACTTCCGGTCTGAATCGCCTATTTACGGCCGGAACCAGAAGTTGAAAATATCATCATTCGATAGAGCGCAGCCGATTTATAAAGAAAATGTTTTTACTTTTTTGAAATAACCACTTCTCCAGTTTTTAAATGGGTGGTACGGGTAGTCTGAAACACCCTGTATGCTTACGAGTACGGTGCCACTTCGTGAACGTATACGATGTATACAGAGGTTTCACTGTACAATATATAAATATATATATGTAACTATTAAGTGCAATCGTACGAGACAAAAATTGCGATTGTGATTTATACATATAAATTATGTAATCGTGATATGTGTACATGGGTGTACTTATGCATGTGTGTATGTGTGTATATGCGTGTGAGAATACTGTGTATTGACGATTCCGGAGACTGTCTCAAGACTGTTTAACAAGAAAGTTTCCAGGAGAAGAGTAAGAGTAATATACAATGTGTACGAAAGTGTATGTATCATTGAGTAAATCGCGTCTCGCGTGCTCGCAGCACCATCCTTACTCTATGTAATTATTGTACGAGAGGAAGGAGAGAGTGAAAGTGTATAATTCTTTGTTCCTGAATCGCGGGTGAACGCGCGGAGCGGCTTGATGACATTTTACCGCTCATGTGAAACTTTTTAATTTCCCTTCTCTTCTAGGGCAGTTTCGATGTATGTGACGGGCTATAGTAAGACTGTAAGTATACAAGAGAGAAAAATCCAATCGATAAAACATATATCGCGCTTAGAGATGACGTCCGGGGCGCCTCGGGTCGTAAAAAGCGTGCGTGACGTCCACGTTATTTAATGGGTTAATTAATTATCGCTAAGTGCCCGGGTGCATGAGAATTTTCTAAGAAAAAATTTTCCATGAATTTCAATGTACGCCTCCACCGGCCTTGCTCCGTCGCGGTTCTTGATTCTACCACATCCGCAAATACGGGATACGTGTACTACATATACAGGGTGATCCGGAAGTCTGCGATGCTCCGCAAAGTTTATTAGAAAAAAAAAAATGACGCTCCAATTCCGGGATATTAATATCGTATTACGCGCGATTGAATCTTGAAAGTTCTCGGCGAATCGAGTTTTGTAAGAGGGATACAAGGCACAGATATCCTTTACGTAATTTCAAGTGGCGTTTAACTTAAGAGAATTTCCGGTTTAGAAACAAGTAATTAGAGGCAGTAATTGCTAAAGTAATAATAATTGAGGGCTCGAAGAAATGCCAATCCAATTAAACTCCTCGCACAATCAAATTCCTCTTTAATCGAAAAATCGACTACAGCTTTACCTTCGATCAAGAATTTGCAACCGAGACGAAAGTTTGTTTCTGGGTCATTGTGTGTGTATGTGTCGTTCCGCAAAAGTCATAAAATGTCAGACTTTATTTCGATATTCCGTCGTGTGTGCGCCGTGAACAAAACTGGAGAACGTGTATTAGCCACTTTCACTCTCGTCGAAGTAACAACGATCTGGCGGAAATTAATTACTTCATAAAAACGTACAGATGATGTAAGATTAATATGGACGGATAACGACTATCCTTTATTTAATACGCGGCTCTTCTTGTATTGCGTGACGTGTGGGATGTAATTATTATCGTTAAGATATATTCTCGATATAGAGAACTCGTGTTTTAAACACATATTCAAGGGATTCCTTTACCGTCCTTACGTTAGATGCTTGAAATTATTATTTCCTGCGTATATATATATATATATATATATATATATATATGTATGTATACAAATATTACGCGTTCGTAAATCTCTGATCGCTCGATCAATTAATTTAATTGTATTATATGCATTTCTTTTGTTATATTATACATGTCTTTAAAAGACGCATTTCGTTTCTAAGCAGGAATGAAATTCAATGATGTCGGCACTGACATAAAATGTGATATTATTCGAGAAAGTTCTTGGTTCGATGATCATTGTGGTTTATAATATAAACCTTTCTTGCAGACTTCCCTGCCCTGTGAATTAGAGAAAAAGATATATATTATTATATATAAATATATTAACTGTAACGCGATTCATAAGCTATTATAAATACCGATCGTCTGCTTTGTAAAGTGTGTCATTCGCGTTTAATATCTTGCGTATTCGTAAAATTATTGAGTCTGTCGAACGATATTAGATCGTGAGTCCACGATCGTATCAAGAAACGTAACAAGCGTCAGTAGTAGGTGGAATCCACGATCGAGAGGTTGGCGAAGTTATATATAATTTAAAAGCAACTAGACCAACTTTTAAGACCAGAATAAAAGAATAGTTATCACGTAGATAGAGATTAATACTGTATAGACTGAGGTATATCGCGAGAGTAGTATTTTGACATTCGTATAGTTTCTGCGTTGCAAAAAGAAAAGAGAAGGCAATTAAATGAATACTTCCATTCGAACACTCACGATTCTTCTTCCCTTACCTCAAAATTGTTTATTTATAAGCTGTCGAGCAACCGTTGCATTATGTTCGCCAAAAGGCAACATTTTCGAAATCAATTTATCTTTTCTATGATTCGCACAATAGATAGCGCTCGCTGGATATATATATTTAAAAATAAAGTTTAATAAATACATATATATATATTTCAGAACGGAAAGAGAAGTCGTTATTCTTTATTCCTGTGCACAGAAAAAAAATAAGTGTCAAATCAAAACTTATATAGTTAAAGTAACGCATTCATCGTTTCGTATATACGCAACAATTTATAATCTTCCTAGGAGAAATTAATAATTTCAATTTTCAACAATATTATAGTCTTATTTTAATAATGTAATTGTCACCTCAAAAATATATAATTATTTAATTATACTTTAAGAAAATTATTATCTTCGATTTAAAAATGTTATTTTCCATCTACACATTGTTTCTTTTCCATTCAAGAAAATTAAATCTTAAATCGTAAGAATATATTTTTCTTGATTGAACTGTATAAAATGGCTTCATTCAACTATTCAAGCAATTATATTTTTCTGTAATTAACGCATAATCTCATTTCCAAATTTCCATTTAAAACTAAATATATTTTCAAAACAAGAATGTCTTTTTTTTCTGCGTAGCATTTCACCGTTTTTCATACAAGGATTATATTATCGGGACGAGGCAGAAATCGTGAGATTTTTCCCATACATTTTTTCCGCGATATTAGAATAAGAAATGTATGCACAGAAAAGAAGTAAGTGTCAAATAAAAACTTATATACTTGAACTAACGCATTCATTGTTTCGTATATACGCAACAATTTATAATCTTCTTAGAAGAATTTAATAATTTTAAATTTCAACAATAGAGTATTATTTTAATATTGTAATTGTCACCTCAAGAATACATAATTATTTAATTCTACTTTAAGAAAATTCTAATCTTTGATTTAAAAATGTTATTTTCTCTCCAACATAGTTTCTTTTCCATTCAAGAAACTTAAATCTTAAATCATAAGAATATATTTTTCTCGATTGAATTATATAAGATGGTTTCATTCAAATAAGCAATTATTCGAGCAATTATATTTTTCTTTAATTAACGGAATATAATCTCATTTCAAGATTTCCATGTTAAAATTAAATATATTTTCAAAACGAAAATGTCCTTTTTTTCTGTGTAACGTAATTATTCCTTAAACTCACAGAAAAAAATAAGTGTCAAATCAAAACTTATATACTTAAATTAACGCGTTCATTGTTTCGTATATACGCAACAATTTATAATCTTCTTAGAAGAATTTAATAATTTTAAATTTCAACAATATTATAGTCTTATTTTAATATTGTAATTGTCACCCCAAAAATACATAATTATTTAATTCCACTTTAAGAAAATTATAATCTTTGATTTAAAAATGTTATTTTCTATCCAACATTGTTTCTTTTCCATTCAAGAAAATTAAATCTTAAATCATAAGAATATATTTTTCTTTATTGAACTGTATAAAATGGCTTCATTCAAGTAAGCAATTATTCAAGCAATTATATTTTTCTTTAATTAACGCGATATAATCTTATTTCAAAATTTCCACGTTAAAACTAAATATATTTTCAAAACAAGAATATCCTTTTCTTCTGTGTGCGAGCGTATGTTTTAATATTCCTAAGCGCTAATGTATGTATTGGTGCACGAGATGTGTATCGAAGTGAATGCTCAAGAAACGTCGGAACGTTCTCATGTTATTGCTCATTCCGAATTTATGTAAAAGCATTGTACGTACTCGGGGAAGCGCGAGGAATATTGCAGGCCAGAAAATCCAGCCTCGCGCCAAGAGTTCGCTTTTGACGTCACAATACCACCACGCTTACAGCGGATGGGCGGCTGCACAGCATAATTCAGCATATAAAGTCGGCGATGACTTGTGTCGTTCAAGTGAAAATTCTTGTCGTTCGCATACATTTTTGCCGTTGCATAAAAATAGCTTGCCGCGCTTGCCGGGACTTATCGCACAATCCGGTGTTTAATATATACTGATTTGCAAACAGATTTATCGTTAATAATAATTAGCTGGCGAAAAAAATAAATAGGAGGCGCGATTTTTATCTTTCATTTCTCTCTCTCTCTCTTTCTTTCGATCAATTTAAATTTTCTTAAAATATTCTCTGATTTTGCGATATTCTTAATAATAGTAATTTCCTTCAGAGTAAAAGATGCCATCGTTTATTTTACACACGAATGGCATTCTCGAGATTAGCGGTGTTTATTACGGATATTGAGGTGTACAATGGTTAATTTATTTCGATTATTCTCTACATATTTTTATTTTTACAAGATGTTACATAACATGTGTGTTTTAATTCGCGACTTTAATTTTAATGACATTTCTTCGAAGAATGAAGTTGAGCTTTCCTTGGGGAGAATAGTGACAGTTTTCGAATTACAAGCGATTGGAAAATATTAGCTTTCCATAAGCTAAGCTTAAAGACACGGAAATGAATAGTAAAATCGATTTTTTCATTTTTAATTAACTCTCGAGTCAATTTCGATAGCTCAGTTATAAAGAATGCGTAATGTCGAAAATTGGAAAATCACGATTAACGCTGATCTCCCTTTTAACATTTTTGACGAGAAATTGATTTTAAATTGATCTATCATCATAACCAGGGATCGCACAAGTTTGCAGAACACATTCTATATTTAGTATCATTAATATGCGAAAGTATTGTAGTTCTGATATTTACAGTGGAATGACACGCGCATTAAGCCCCTCACGCAATCAAATTGCGTTTACGTTATGTGTCATTATAATCTACTTAAGCATTTGCCTGTCGTAAATATTTTTAACTTTGCAGAAGATAAGTAACTTTTATTCTCGGGGGACATTAACTCTTGATCTTTCTAAATGGGGCGTTCAACTTTAAAAAAAAATGAAATAATCTTTCCCTAATGTATAAAAATGTTCAAGTTTTGTAATTGCAAATATTATTTTTGCCATTTTACATAAAGAAGTAGAAGAGAGGAGGGGAAAAAGAAACAGGAAATTCAGTCAGAATAACATAAGCTATTGCTTTATGCGCATCATCGACAGTTTGCATTATGCAACTTTGAAGAATGTAAAATTTACTTCTATGTTTTTTCTATATTTTTATAGCTTTTTTAGAGTCATTTTTATAGTCATTTTTATAGCTTTTTTAAAGAATATTACGAGAGCACAAATCATGTCAAGTAAGTAAGTTGAAATTTTTGTGTTTAAGAAGCTTATAAATATATATAAGATCACGATATAAGTTTCAACATTAAAATCTTATCTTGCGATAGACTAGACTTTTTGATGCTCGATGTCGAGGTCAGATAATGACGCGAAGAGATATGGATTCTTCAAGATAATCAATAGTTTTTCCTGGAATTATATATATGCACGAGCAATACGAGCATGTAATAAATGTACCATATTTTCTTTCTGTGAATGTAAATTATGTATGAAAATTTATTGGTAGCTAAAAAGGGATAAAAGGCAAGTTTTCCTTTCAAGTATTCAATATTTATTTCTCTATAAAACATCGCTGGTTGTACATCGATAAATAGTACAGCAATTTATTGCATTTGTATTAATTTACGCTTTACACTATGTCTAAAAAGAGAAGGAAATATTGTCGCAATTTAGAGACGCAATTCGAGTCTTGCATCCGAGTATTACTTTTTTATTTTCGCTATAAAAAATCTACATTATATTTCGCAGATAACGTAAATTATAATCGCTTATTAGCAAGGAGACTTTTACGATATTGTAACAAAGTAACAAATACATTACATCTACTTAATTAGTTATTTAATTTTAATATGCGCAGTACTGTGGCTTCTTTAACCCTTTACTCCACCCTTCGTGTGTTTCTGCAATTTAACAATACGTAAAAATTATTTATAAACATAAATAAAAATCAAATTTTATATAAAAATAAAATTATATAATATAAATAAAATTAAACAAATTAAAATCTGGTCTCTATAGTTATATATAAATAGATAAATATAAGTCTCTTTCGAATAAAATATGTCGCAGATAGATTTATATATTGAAGTAGCATTGATTGATTTATAATTGTAATTAATATTTTTTAATATCATATATTTGTTTAATTCAAAATATGAAAATCCTTACCGCGAATTGTTCCTTGTTATAGCGATTGACGATCTTACAACGAGCACGTCCGGCAAGTCCATGGTATTGCTCGCACGTACAATCCTTCTCGAATTCGACACTTATAAGATTCTCGGCGATCTTTCTAGCAACAACCTGGGCAAACTGTCTCTTCTGATTCGGTTTAGCATCCACGAGATTGTTGGAAATGAACGCCGCTCCTCCAGACTGGAACGACATCATATAAGGACGATTCGTATAGTTTACATTTAAAGCTATTAATCTTTTTATTAAATCTTTTTATTAAATCTTTTTATTAAATCTTTTTATTAAATTAAATTTTATTAATGGCTCCTTTAAAATGTGTCATTGATCTCTTTTTTTTTCTTTTAATTTCCGATTACACCTACCGCGACAGCAAAGTCAGCACACACATCGACGGCAGGAAGGACCAGGTTGTTTTTCAGCTCGGTGTTTCCGTTCAGAGGCTTCTTCTTGCTATCGGCGAATACGTAAGCGCTATGGCTGTCGTAACCAACGATGTTCTTCTGCGGTTTACCGGAGACTTGGACGTCGCCAGGATAGTACATGTGATAGTAAGTCAGGCCCAAGTCTCGGTACAGCTTCTCTCCGACTATAACTCTCAACTGTTGCAACTAGAAAAAACCGAAAACATTGCACTCAGCATTATGATAAATAAATTTATTGGATGGAAGGACGAAGGATATTATCCTATGATTCGATAATTCATAAGAAATATTTCCTACACAGAAAAAAGGGATATTCTTGTTTTGAAAATATTTTAGTTTTAACATGGAAATCTTGAAATGAGATTATATTGCGTTAATTAAAGAAAAATATAATTGCTTGAATAGTTGAATGAAACCATTTTATAGAGTTCAATCAAGAAAAATATATTCTTACGATTTAGGATTTAATTTTCTTGAATGGAAAAGAAACAATGTGTAGATGGAAAATAACATTTTTAAATCGAAGATAATAATTTTCTTAAAGTAGAATTAAATAATTATATATTCTTAAGGTGACAATTACATTATTAAAATAAGACTATAATATTGTTGAAATTTGAAATTATTAAATTCTCCTAAAGAGATTATAAATTGTTGCGTATATACGAAACAATGAACGCGTTAATTCAAGTATATAAGTTTTTATTTGACACTTATTTTTTTTCTGTGCATACATTTCTTATTTTAATAGCGCGCAAAAAAATATATGGGAAAAATTTCACGATTTCTGCCTCGTCCCGATGGTATAATCCTTGTATGAAAAACGGTGAAATGCTACGCAAAAAAAAAAGACATTCTCGTTTTGCAAATATATTTAGTTTTAAATGGAAATCTTGAAATGAGATTAAATTGCGTTAATTAAAGAAAAATATAATTGCTTGAATAGTTGAATGAAGCCATTTTATACAGTTCAATCAAGAAAAATATATTCTTACGATTTAAGATTTAATTTTCTTGAATAGAAAAGAAACAATGTTAGATAGAAAATAATATTTTTAAATCAAAGATTATAATTTTCTTAAAGTAGAATTAAATAATTATACATTCTTGAGGTGACAATTACATGATTAAAATAAGACTATGTAATATTGTTGAAATTTGAAATTATTAAATTCTCCTAAGAAGGTTATAAATTGTTGCGTATATACGAAACAATGAACACGTTAGTTTAAGTATATAAGTTTTGATTTGACAATTATTTTTTTTCTGCGTAGACTGTTTCCATCGACTCTTCACAGAAAAAAAAGAAGTGTCAAATAAAAACTTATATACTTGAACTAACGCGTTCATTGTTTATACGCTTGTTTATACGTTGTATATACGCAACAATTTATAATCTTCTTAGAAGAATTTAATAATTTTAAATTTCAATAATATTATAGTCTTATTTTAATATTGTAATTGTCACCTTAAGAATATATAATTATTTAATTCTACTTTAAGAAAATTATAATCTTTGATTTAAAAATATTATTTTCTATCCAACATTGTTTCTTTTCCGTTCAAGAAAATTAAATCTTAAATCATAAGAATATATTTTTCTTTATTGAACTGTATAAAATGGCTTCATTTAAGTAAGCAATTATTCAAGCAATTATATTTTTCTTTAATTAACGCAATATAATCTCATTTCAAGATTTCCATGTTAAAAACTAAATATATTTTCGAAACAAGAATGTCCTTTTTTTCTGTGTTGATCGATAATTCAAGGAGGATCGATTATATAAACTGCTGTTAAAGTTAGACGAATGTGCCTCGGGCGTATCTTAGAATACTGACAGGAGATAAAAATAGAAAGATGCTCACCGAGAGAGGCAACGGACTCTTCTCGCACGGGGTAGCGAGAATTCCGACGACAGCCTTGACCGCGCCGGCTCTGAACGGATAGTTGATACCCTCCTCGTAAGCGTCGGTCAACTTAAAGGTGCCAAATTCCACATCCAGCTTTTGCCCGATATAGTCCAGTCGTTTTTCAATATCGCCTTTCTTGGCCTCCTGCGAACACGCAAATATTTCATGTATCGAAATGATACTATCGAGAACTGCATTCGTGTCAGTTTCACGACAATCTTGACAAACGTTACCTCGAAGGTAACAAGCGGATCCACCTCTTCGAATTTTATATTCTTCACATCACCCTCGATGTTAAGATTGCCATTGTAAGTGTAGTGTTGCGGCCAATTCATGTGCTCGCCAAAACCGATTAAGCCGATGTGGACGTCCCTATTAGAAGAAGACGTGATAATAATGATAAGAATATATTATGAAGATACATATAACGAAGATACATACGTTATGCCCTGTTGTTTGAATTCCTCTCTTAGGTCGGTTATCAACGTTGGAATCAGATCTTTGAAAAGTTTTTCGTTTTGTACAATTTGTTCGACTATTAAGACAATGTCGGCTTCGTGCTGCGGGACCTTAATGCTGAAACTATCACCCACAGCGATCGTGTCTTTGCCGGCCTTGCAATTTGCTAAAATAACAGGACAAATTTGTTTTTTAATAATCATTACTACCCATCTATTTTAAGGATGTTTTGTATGTATAATCCCAGCAAAAAGTAGCTGAAAATCAATGACGAATATATCCACTTTTGGTGTTATTTTGAGTAAGAAATTGTGTGGAATATTACAATTTGATCTTGGCTACAGTGCAAAGATGTATTTTTTAATATTTATTGCGTTTTTACTGAAACTTGTGACAGATACATGGCTAACTTTATTGAATTATATTTAATATCTTTTTAACCAGTTAGTACTTGTATAATATTATTTGACCAAATATTTCCTCTATATCTAAACTTTTGCAAATTTTCAACAAATTCTATATTATTTCCATGTGTTTTTGTCATTTGAATCGACGTAGTTATACGTTTCCCATAAAAACTCATGTTAATTCAGTTCAAATTAAAATCCTTATAACTTGTGAACGCTTACTGAATAGATTTAAAAATTGTACTAAAGATTTTAAACATATGTAAGGAGATTTTGTACAATTTTCATTAAATTCTCAATATTTTAAAAATAGGAACAAAACATCCTTAAATATTTTTTAAAATAATGTTTTATATAAACTTATAATTATGAAAAGAGAGAAACTTCATTTTGCATGTGACTCAATATTAATACATGTTTGCAGAGACATTCAAAAAATATTTGAAATAAAGATAAAAATTGTATACGAGCTACTTTTCTCATATTGGATTTTAAGTGATTAATGTGTGATAGAAATTCATCTACATATTAATTAAAATCCTGTTGGAAATATTTATTTTAATCATGTCAAATCAAAAATAAATATTTTAAATATGGATATCTCTGTTATAAAATTTATTAAACATAATTAAAATAATTATAAAATATAAAATAAAAAATAAAATTAGTATAAAATAAAATATACAATATAAATATAATGATATTAAAATATTTAAATGATATTAAAAGATATAAATGATTATTTTTGCTAGTTTGCATTTGAAACGAGTCCATTATCGATCGTGTTTAATGGAAAAATCGACAAATTTATTTCCAATGAGAGCTATTTTTCTTGCAATACGTGTATTAATATCACATTCGATCATACTTTATGCGAAGTAGTATAAGTCAACAATTTAACTTACTGCAAGCGGCCGGGATGCTTATTCCGTAAACACGCTTATAATAGCAAGCGGAGTAGTAAGCGGCGGCGAGCAAGCAAGGAGCTTGCGGATTTGCGTTAGCGGCAAAGTCGCAAGCGGCTCGGTAATGAGCCGGTTTAACGTAGTTGAAGCAGTTTCTAAAACATCACGGGCAAACATCGTTTTCAAGTTACCTCTAAGTAAACGTGATTACACGATGGTTATATTGTTTCTGGTATTCTATCTCAAATGTGAAATGCCATCTCTAATATATACAATACACAATGAGTGTCTCATAGTAAGATTAAGCTCATCAAGGGCTATTTTATTATCACAGCGAAATAAGTATTCCTCCTATAAAGTTCATCATAAATTTTATATCATTTTTTTTTAAATATTAGATGTGACATTTGCATCTTTCGTCCCTTCCTCCGTATTATCTCAATATATATTTATATGTGTTGCTTTTGATGGATAGAGAGAGAATAAATTTATAAAATTTTCCACTCTAGATTCTCGACATTTTATTTCTTACTTAACGTCACGTATAATTCAATTTAAATGACGAATGTATACTTACTTCAATGCAGACTTCTCGCTGGTAAAGTACTCAGTGCAGACTGGATTATGCTGAGACTTGTGATCGATCGCGTTCACAGCCGCGCAATCGGGCTTCAGTTTGTATCCGTTGGCAAATTCAGTATCGCTCTCGGTAATCTGTTTCAATTGGAGAAAAGGCTTTTTAGAGATCACTGCAAATGCATATTTTATCGTTCGCAAAGTTTTATCGTTCCAAGATACTTTCGTTGCAAGACGCTTCTCGTCTTTATCTTTGTTATAAAAAATAAAAGATGTGATTTTATCTTGACAGCCTTTTGAATAAACGAAGAACTTTTATTAGATGCCATTAATATTAAAAGATACTTTATTTTTTCGCTTAAAAATATCCAGACGATGTCGTCGGTTGTTCTAGTTTCAAAACTACCGACTCAGATATCCATTTCGAAGGAATGCCGAGCCATTTGGGAATTTGCGATCCCTTTGGGAAAGAATGTCATTCAAGCATTTGTCTATCGATCCAAGTGAAAAGTTTCGAATAAAGGCAAAAGCGTACAAAGAATATGATTTATAGTCCTGCGATATTATCGTAATGTTTTACGAATAAAAGCGCGCGCCAAGAAAACGGGGAACGAGCTACCGAGGGTAGAAAGCAGATTATGTTAAATATTTATAACACCGTCTTCATTTTTCATCGCGTTTCCAGCTTCCACGTTTACGCCCTATCAATTTCAGTTCCTTTTATGATAAAATTAGCTGAAAAAAAATGTATTAAAAATTCTGCTGCTTTTATTTATTTTTATTATTTCTGTAATGTGCAGATTTTTCAGCTTGAAAAGCTTGAAATTTAATAAAAAATTGGTTCAATCGCTTAAAAAAAATCGAAAAATATAATTAATAAATTTATTTATTTATTTATTATTAAAAATATTATTAAAATGAGTTTATTTAGCGAAAATTCTTTAAAAAAAATTGTGCGTATCCGATGCAATTAGAATCGATTTTCCGATTTCTCGTTGCGTGAGAAATTATTAAGGATGTTTTGTACTTACTTTCAAAATATTGAGAATTTAATGAAAATTGTACAGAATGTCCTTACATATGTTTAGAATCTTCAGTACAATTTTTAAATCGATTCACTAAAGCGTTCACAAATTATAAGGATTTTAATTTGCACCGAATTAACATGTATTCTTATGGGAAACGTATAACCACGTCGATTCAAATGACAAAAACACATGGAAATAATATTCAGAATTTGTTGAAAATTTGCAAAAGTTTAGATATAGAGGAAATATTTGGTCAAATAATATTATACAAGTACTAACTGGTTAAAAAGATATTAAATATAATTCAATGAAATTAGCCATGTAAAAATTCTCTGCCAAAAGTTAATCATTTCGATTAACAAAATTCGAAATATTTCAGTAAAAACGCATTAAATATTAAAAAATACATGCACTGTAGCTAAGCTCAAATTGTAATATTGCACAATTTCTTACTCAAAATACATCAAAAGTGGATATATTCGTCAATATTAATTTTCAGCTACTTTTTGTTGGCATTGTACAAAACATCCTTAATTTAACAGTAAAATAGCTGCAAACTCTCTTTTTCTTTCTCTCACCTTTCCAGAAGGCAACGTGTAGTCGTCATAGGGCTCGTTGTTGCCGTCACCGAGAAGGCCGCGTAATTTTCCGTGATAAAAGCCGGACACGCTGACCGTGCAAATCACAGTTTTCAGTTTATAGGTGAATGTGACGTGCACGCCATAGTCGGATTTGATGTGTGCGATCGGGCCAACGAGGAACGCGTGCAGATTCTTCGTGTTGGCTGGGAAATCGGCTGGCTTGTTATTCACCAGGATCTGAAAAAGGGAGAAGCGCGCAAATGCAGTCGCGAACGTGGAGAGCCAAACATTTTGCGCAAATTTTAAAAAATGAGCGCAAAAAAAAGAAAGAAAAATTGCAAAAAAAAAAGAGAAACAAAAGAAGGAAAAAATAAAAGAGCAGGCCGAAAGTTGCGCGTTCGTAATAACGAGGTTGTCCGCGCAATGAACAGCGGCGAATTTTTATTCCTCCCTCGCTCGGTCCGTCTGTAAGAGAAGCGACGCGAGGATAATAGAGTTTGGCTTGTCAGCAAAGTTTGGAGCCCCTCGGTAAACTTATCGAGTTACAGTTCAATACGGGATTGCATTATAAGACTCGTCCTCGGAATACCGTATGAGCACGATCTGTGGTTTCACCCTCGTCCTGCTACCTCCCGCCCCCCCCCCTCCCTCGCCCCGGTCGCTTTTTCTCTTTCTCCCTTCGCCCCATTTGCTATCCGCGTTCCCGATTCACGTCACATATTCACCGTAACTTGCCGTTGCTATAGGAAATTGGTTTATAGAGATAAGAGAAACGAACTTACGTTGCCATTGTTCTTCAGCGTGATGCTCTCTTTAGGTTCGGTAACGGTCACGCTAATGAGGTTCCCTTTGTTGAAGTTGGCGACGACGGAGAAATTGCCGTCCTCTATGTCTTGGGCCAAAATGTAGGTACAGTCACCGGGTGCGCCGAAGTGATTGCCGTCGAAGGTGAAGAAGTGTCCCCCGTCGACGACGATGCCGATTTTACTGAACGGGGGCACTATGTCGGAGAGCAGCAGCGTGGGTCTGTTTAAAGTGGAGGAGCGGAATTAACGTCGTGAATCAACGTTGAATATTCTTTCAGCTTTTAACTGATTGTAAAAAGAATGAATACGACATTCGTTATATATATTTAAAAAAAAGAAGGAAGAGAATAATTAAATTTCTCTCTTTCTAAAGTGCATCTAACACTTTTTTGATATAAATACATTTTCGAGAGAAATACAAGTTTTTTAAATTAACAAGTAAAGTTAAAAATTGCGTTATAAAGTAAAATTTGATATGTAGAATAAAATAGGAAGTTTGATAAATCAAAAGAAGTTTAATATATATATATATATATATATATATATATATATATATATATATATATATACCTGTAGGTGTAGTAGAGATCCGAAAGGGATGGAAATTCGTTATTACGTAACATATCGATAAGGGAAACCTTTAGCGAGGTAATCACTGGTAATTTCGTCAACGTTTCAAACTGAACAGATAGATTACTCTTGAACAAACTCTCTATCAATTCGTCCCAGATGTCGCTGGATTGTAGAAGCTTGATGAGAGACGCGATAGCGTCAAGCGTACGCTGATAGATCTTTTTGATCTCATTGACATCGTCGACCTGTGCGAGACCAGAATATAATTATCTCGATGACCTTGTTATTCGAGTCGCGTTCAAAAGATGCTACACTGAGAAAAAATCTGGTTGCATTAATTAAAATTCTGGTAGATTCAACCAGTATGTTTGTTGGAAAATAGACGAACCAGAATTCTTGTAGGAATTACCAGATGAATCTGATTAATTTCTTCCTGTTAGATTTACCAAATTTTTTGGTTAATAATACTAAACTCGCCAGCACCAAGTCGTCTAAAATTTTGTCCATCTAATCTCAAAAGTTTATCTAATATTCTGAATTCTAAAATTATTGGATAAATTCAATCCAGATTATTGAATAAATTATTTTAAATTCAGTTTGTTAGAAATTAAATTGATAAACAGTGATGCAAAAAGAGAATGCAGCTCAAATACAATCAGAGAGCTGGTATCCTCTTTCTAGCACTACTGCTGGTAAGAGAAAAAAAATATACTTTGGATTTAATGTTAATACTACACTAAGAAAAAAATCTGGTTGTATTAATTAGAATTCTGGTAGATTCAACCAGTATGTCTGTTAGAAAATGGACGAACCAGAATTCTTGTAGGAATTACCAGATGAATCTGATTAATTTCTTCCTGTTAAATTTACCAAATTTTCTGGTTAATAATACTAAACTCCCCAGTACCAAGTCGTCTAAAATTTTGTCCATCTAATCTCAAAAGTCTGTTTAATATTCTGAATTCCAACAAGATTATTGGATAAATTTAATCCAGATTATTGAATAAATTATTTTAAATTCAGTTTGTTAGAAATTAAACTGATAAACAGTGATGCAAGAAGAGAATGCAGCTCAAACACACACAATCAGAGAGCTAGCGTCCTTTTTCTGGCACTACTGCTCGTAAAAGAAAAAAAATATACTTGGATTTAATGTTAATACTAATTCTTTATATACATTTTATGGCAAATATTGAATACGAGTTAAGTTAAGAAGCAAGCAAAGAAATTAACGCAACAAGAAATTTTATAGATCCAATCAGAAAATACTAATCAAATCCTTATAGTAAAATCTATTAAACGTTCTAGTGATAAAAAATTGAATCTTATCATGATAACTAGAAATTCTTGTTTGATGTAACCAAAATGCCTTCAGTCATATACGTCTTGTTAGTACAATCAAATGATTTTTCTCAGTGTATCAATCGAAATGGCAGAGCGACGTAAAAAATGGATGGGAATCCTACCTTCTCGTGTTTAACATGTTTTATGATGTATTCGTAGGTAGTACTGAAGAGCTGTCGAAGTTCTTCGGTCGGCAGCGAGGACTCTATAATATTACTAAGCTCGTTGAGGGATACCAGTATGGTCTCCGGTAATTGGAAGTTTTTGATATCTTTGTAGTGTTCCTTCACGAGCTCGTAGATCGGTAATGCCTTGACTTGGTTGAGCAGCAGGACCGCAAACTCATCGACGTCTTTCTTGATCTGACCGACGACCTTGAATATAATTTTAGCGATGTCCTGAGCAAACTCGGAGGCCACGATCGCCAATTCCTTCAACTCCTTCTGATGATCATTGATCAGAGTGAGCAGCGCCTTGAGGTAAGCTATGGCGACGTTGGCAAGGCTGTCGAGAATTTTGATGTACGCCTTGACTATATGATCGTAGGACTCTCTCAGTTGAGGAGAGATATTGTTCCACGCTTCTTGGAGTTTCGAGATGAACTCGTTATATTCTTTCTGGATTTCGTGCAATCGTGCAGCTATCTGCTTCAAGGTGTCTGTCACGGCGTTGATGATAGCTCCGAAGTGCTTGTTTCTGAAAGGATGCGATCGATATTAAGGTACGGTAACTTAGCGAAAGATCTACAAACTTCAATCTATAAAAACGTTTACGTATCATCATTATTGATTTCTATCAATTCACATGAGAAGCTATGTGTCACGTAAGAAATATATAATTATTGTTAAGAGATTAGAGTCAATTTATGACGTCACACTACAAATTCCATTATTATTTATAAATTATATTATATTATATTATATAAATTATATTATATAAATATTGAGTATCATTTAATTTCTATAATATTGAATATATAATGCAATATATGAAAGAGACGTAATCATTTCCTTACAAGGTAGCCTGTATGTCTTTGATGGTCTGGTCAGCGTGAAGCTCGTCCTTCAATTTGCTCAATTCAGTCTCGTAATAGTCCAAGAGCGGCTTGATATTCGGCTGAGCCTTCTTCAAATGTTCCAAAAGATCTTTCACCTCCCGTTCTGCCTCCTTGATTATTTCAATAGAGGCATCTTTGAGCTGTTTCAGCAACTCGACGCTTTGGCTTCGAGAACGTTCCTAAAATAAAATAGTAAAATAAATAAAGCAATATTATACGCGCATACACAGAAAAAAAGCATCAAATCAAAACTTATATACTTGAACTAATGCGTTCATTGTTTCGTATATTTGCAACAATTTATAATCTTTTTAGAAGAATTTAATAATTTTAAATTTCAACAATATTATAGTCTTATTTTAATATTGTAATTGTCACCTCAAAAATATATAATTATTTAATTCTGCTTTAAGAAAATTATAATCTTTGATTTAAAAATGTTATTTTCTATCCAACATTGTTTCTTTTCCATTCAAGAAAATTAAATCTTAAATCATAAGAATATATTTTTCTTGATTAAACTGTATAAAATGGCTTCAGTCAAGTAAGCAATTATTCAAGCAATTATATTTTTCTTTAATTAACGCAATATAATCATTTCAAGATTTCCATGTTAAAACTAAATATATTTTCAAAACAAGAATGTCCTTTTTTTTGCATAGCGTTTCACCGTTTTTCATACAAGGATTATACCATCGGGACGAGGCAGAAATCGTGAGATTTTTCCCATACTTTTTTTGCGTGATATTAAAATAAGAAATGTATGCACAGAAAAAAAATAAGTGTCAAATAAAAACTTACATACTTAAACTAACGCGTTCATTGTTTCGTATATTTGCAACAATTTATAATCTTTTTAGAAGAATTTAATAATTTTAAATTTCAACAATATTATAGTCTTATTTTAATATTGTAATTGTCACCTCAAAAATATATAATTATTTAATTCTGCTTTAAGAAAATTATAATCTTTGATTTAAAAATGTTATTTTCTATCCAACATTGTTTCTTTTCCATTCAAGAAAATTAAATCTTAAATCATAAGAATATATTTTTCTTGATTAAACTGTATAAAATGGCTTCAGTCAAGTAAGCAATTATTCAAGCAATTATATTTTTCTTTAATTAACGCAATATAATCATTTCAAGATTTCCATGTTAAAACTAAATATATTTTCAAAACAAGAATGTCCTTTTTTTTGCATAGCGTTTCACCGTTTTTCATACAAGGATTATACCATCGGGACGAGGCAGAAATCGTGAGATTTTTCCCATACTTTTTTTGCGCGATATTAAAATAAGAAATGTATGCACAGAAAAAAAATAAGTGTCAAATAAAAACTTATATACTTAAACTAACGCGTTCATTGTTTCGTATATTTGCAACAATTTATAATCTTTTTAGAAGAATTTAATAATTTTAAATTTCAACAATATTATAGTCTTATTTTAATATTGTAATTGTCACCTCAAAAATATATAATTATTTAATTCTGCTTTAAGAAAATTATAATCTTTGATTTAAAAATGTTATTTTCTATTCAACATTGTTTCCTTTCCATTCAAGAAAATTAAATCTTAAATCATAAGAATATATTTTTCTTGATTAAATTGTATAAAATGGCTTCAGTCAAGTAAGCAATTATTCAAGCAATTATATTTTTCTTTAATTAACGCAATATAATCATTTCAAGATTTCCATGTTAAAACTAAATATATTTTCAAAACAAGAATGTCCTTTTTTTTGCATAGCGTTTCATTGTTTTTCATACAAGGATTATATCATCGGGACGAGACAGAAATTGTGAGATTTTTCCCATACTTTTTTTGCGCGATATTAAAATAAGAAATGTATGCACAGAAAAAAATAAGTGTCAAATAAAAACTTATATACTTAAACTAACGCGTTCATTGTTTCGTATATACGCAACAATTTATAATCTTCTTAGAAGAATTTAATAATTTTAAATTTCAAGAATATTATAATCTTGTTTTAATATTGTAATTGTCACCTCAAAAATATATAATTATTTAATTCTGCTTTAAGAAAATTATAATCTTTGATTTAAAAATATTATTTTCTATCCAACATTGTTTCTTTTCTATTCAAGAAAATTAAATCTTAAATCATAAGAATATATTTTTCTTGATTAAACTGTATAAAATGGCTTTAGTCAAGTAAGCAATTATTCAAGCAATTATATTTTTCTTTAATTAACGCAATATAATCTCATTTCAAGATTTTCATGTTAAAACTAAATATATTTTCAAAACAAGAATGTCCTTTTTTTCTGTGTATTACATGTCGAATAATGATGCTGTACTTACGAGGGTGTAGATAATATTGTCCTTATTGTAGCCGAAGTCAGGTTTCAGGAACTTCTCTTCATCAAGATGGACCAAAGCGTAGAACAGATTTTTCTTTACACCTTCCTTGAACGCGTCGGCGTGAATCTCCGCCAATTGTCCAAGTACAATGCGTCCGTTAGCGCTAATCTTAGTGTTGGGAGAATCTGAGAAATATTAATTCGTAAACTCACGATAGAAGAAACTCTTTATGATTTTATTCGCACACAAAAAAAAGAAGCATCAAATCAAAACTTATATACTTAAACTAACGCGTTCATTGTTTCGTATATACGCAACAATTTCTAATTTTCTTAAAAGAATTTAATAATTTTAAATTTCAACAATATCATCGTCTTATTTTAATATTGTAATTGTCACCTCAAGATCGTATAATTATTTAATTCTACTTTAAGAAAATTATAATCTTTGATTCAAAAATGTTATTTTCTATCCAATATTGTTTCTTTTCCATTCAAGAAAATTAAATCTTAAATCGTGAGAATATATTTTTCTCGATTGAACTGTATAAAATGGCTTCATTCAACTATTCAAGCAATTATATTTTTCATAAATTAACGCGATATAATCTCATTTCAAGATTTCCATGTTAAAACTAAATATATTTTCAAAATAAGAATGTCCTTTTTTTCTGTGCAGGTTAAACAAAGCGATTACATAGCAATTTAAATCAATAAAAGCGTTTGATTCGACATAGCTTACCTTCCTGGTACTCCAAATATTTGAAGCTGTTCCAATCGTTCACTTCTATGCTAATTATGATGGGCTTGTTGCCGACAATCGCGAAGTCGGCGTCGAGTTTCTGCAGATTTTTCTCTAATTTCAGTTTCGCATCGACCCTAAGAAGCTCCTTGTTGGGCGCCTTTACGAGAAGATTCAATTCCGTGTTATCTGCGGCGAACAGGACGCCCACGCTCTTCGTCTTCTGATGCACATCCGTGTAAGTTAATAGACTACCGAAACCGACTTCGTAATCCGTCAGTGCCGCGTGCGACTTGAGATCGACCTTAAGCTGTTGACCACGACTGTTCACTTCGACCACGCTGGTGAGATTGTAGCCTTTCTCGATTTTTTCTCGGTTCAGCTTCGCCACTATGCTGATCTTCTGCGTCTTCTTCGCGAAGATGTCGATATCCACATTCGCGTCCAGCAGGTGTTGGCCGCCATAGTAAAGTTTACCTTTGACTGCCATATCCTAACAACACCGAAAATACGTGGCTCGAAAAGCGAATTATATTCGATCCGGCTTAAAATGGCGAAGGAGCAATGAGGATGAAAAAGTTTAATCTACGAGATAAATTGACGGAAGACGCTCCATAGTCTCTTTCATAGCCAAGCTCGGCTTATGAAACTCGATGTTCCTGCTAGAAAATTGCGAGAAAATCGAAAGTAAACTCAAGACTTCGCTCTCCTTTTGCCTTTTTCTAATTTTTATATCAAGACTTTGATCCTATTCGCGTGAAAATTGGAAGCGAAATTGAAATTACTTCTTCGGCTAGATTTTTTTTTTATCAAACTTGGGTCAATATGATTTCTGGATAGATTTAAAAAAAAAAAATTCCTCGTAAACGTACGAAAGTACATTTCCACGTCAGACGGACGTACCTTTGGCTGAGACGGGTAAATAAATTTAACTTCTCCGTTGAAGGATCCGCTATCCTTTCCGATACTAATGTCTCCGGCAGCGACCAGGGCAGTCTTTTCGGATGGCTTGTTCTTCCTGTCCAAATAAACGGATACATCGGCCTTGAATGCGCCAGTTTGCTTCGTCTTCGGCAAATCGAGTGTGCTTATAACGGCCAGTTCGCGATTAGGTAAGGTCAAAATAGCAGCTGCCAAGAAAAACAGGCGAGTCTTAATTTTTCGTCTTAATTTAATAACATATTAAAATATTATTAAATATGTACAATCCCAGCAAAAAGTAGCTGAAATTCAATATTGACGAATATCCACTTTTGATGTATTTTGAGTAAGAAATTGTGTGGAATATTACAATTTGAGCTTAGCTACAGTGCAGAGATGTATTTTTTAATATTTATTGCGTTTTTACTGAAATATTCCGAATTTTGTTAGGTCGAAATGATTAACTTTTGAGAACTTCAGAGAATTTCGACCTTGTGACAGATACATGGCTAACTTGATTGAATTATATTTAATATCTTTATAACCAGTTAGTACTCGTACAATATTATTTGACCAAATATTTCCTCTGTATCTAAACTTTTGCAAATTTTCAACAAATTCTGAATATTATTTCCATGTGTTTTTGTCATTTGAATCGACGCGGTTATACGTTTCCCATAAGAACACATGTTAATTCGATGCAAATTAAAATCCTTATAACTTGAACGCTTTAGTGAATCGATTTAAAAATTGTACTGAAGATTCTAAACATATGTAAAGACATTCTATACAATTTTAATTAATTTCTCAATATTTTAAAAATAGGTCCAAAACGTCACTTAATACGTGACTATTAATAACTTTTATTAATTTAATTAATAAGTGTTATTGATAAAGAAGCGAGAGAAGCTTTCCTACCGCTTTCCAAGGGATGAATGTAAACGTGATAAGAATACTGGGACTTGTCCTTGGATGAGTGCAAATACAAGTTGGCGGAGTGATCAAACTTGGATTCTGTGATTTCTGTGCTGGTCTTTAATCCAAATTCAGCCGGTACATTGAATTTCTTTAGGTCTACTTCCACTGTTATTTGATGATTCAGGTAATTCTTTTCTGTAAAAATGAACAAAAATATAGATTACAAAAATTGTCTCATTAAAAAATAATCAAGATGATATCAAGATAATGATAAAAATAGTTCGAGTTCCCCTAGTGAAATTATTATTTCACAATCCTTTTTTCTTCTATGCCAGACAAAATTTTCCATGTATATTTAATTTACTCGAGTTTTACACGCGTTTTTCGATTTTATCTCTTTGATTTCTGTCAAACTACAGCGATATAATAGCAAATGTAAAATTATTAAATTATTATCAAGATAAAGGCATAAATAATCGAGGCCATGAGATAAATTGGACGGTGTAATTAACATTTCGGAGAGAGGACAATCGATAATTATCATAAAATCATGAAAGGACGACGAGCATTTGATAGCAATCATAAAAGATTCATAACTATTAATGCTGTCATTGGAAACTCGTTACGCGCCGTCCTATTTACACAGCATTCTCGAGAGCAGTTCCTCGAGTTTAATCACGAGAATTTTATTTCCTCTCGAGGCCCGACAGGATTCCAAATTGATCCCGAGGGAAAGATAAAAGGAGAGAAAAAAGAAAAAAAAGGAGGAGCAGGAGAGAGAAAGAGAGAGATAAAATGTACCAAGTAAATATTATTGCGCCATACGTCATCTAGAAAGGATTAAGACGCGTATACGTCAGAGCACACGCCCTTGCGGCGCGTGACGTCATTCGCGACTTATTTTTTCCTTGTATCGTGCCTTCGCACACCTGGCCTGGTCGGTCACGCCTGTCTTCCCGCATCACGATCCCGGCGTTCGTCGACTTTCCCGTCGAAGGGGGTCGGAAGAGAGAAGGAAAGGTAACAAGGGAAGGAAAAAAATGCGCACCGTCTTGAGCTAGAGCCACGCGAGCGAGTTAGGGGGTGCAAAAATCCGGGGGTCTATTAATAACCGAGGCAAGGCACGAATCGGGTGCGGATCACGCGAGAATAGAAAGCTATCGACCGGGATCCGGGCAGTTTAACGCGCGAAAGGGGAGGCCTGGCATCCTCTCTGCTGCCCGCGAAAACTCCCTGTCGCGGCCTATTGCGCATTCATGCGAAACACACACGGGAGAGATACGTTGGGGAGAATGATACGGAGACGAGAGGTCCATGGAGGGAGGCTCTCTAATTATTTAGCAGGGGTGGACGTGCGTGCAACGCGGATGAGAGCATGTGCGTCGCGATAAGGATGATTTCCTGAGAGACGGAGAACGATACACACTCTCGATATAGTGTGCGGTTCGCATAAACCGCGGGGGTTCGTTATACGGTTCCCGTTAACGTTATACGTTTCTTTTGCATTTTTACGAATCCGTTATGACGAAGCGGGTCTTGATAAAGGGCCGCGACACGCAAAGCGAGCGTATCATGGAGGCAATATATATTTCCAAGTACGCTGTGTCTGACATCCTTTTTATTATGTGCGGAAAGTTTTTCTCCATATAACACACGGTATGCAGTCAATTTTATTATTTTTAAAAATAAATAAGCATGTTGAAAATTGTTTTCTCTCGTTAATTATTCATGAATTCTTTGCATCTCTTTTTCAAACTTAAACAGTCAAAGAAAATGTAACGAAGAGAAGGAAAAAGAAACGCTGCAAGGTGCAGATGTAAAAACGAGTGAAAAAGAGAACACGAAATTTCTTTGTGTGTCTTTTTCAATTTTAAACAACCAAAGAAAAATGTAACAAAAAGAAGGAAAAAGAAATGCTGCAAAGTGCAGACGTAAAAACGAATGAGAAAAAGATACGAAGGAACGAGGTAAAAATTTGAATTCCATTCAGTTTGGCAAAGATTGTTTTATCGAGGATCATACACTGAGAAAAATTTGATTGTACCAACAAGACGTATATGATTGAAGGTATTTCGGTTAAATCAAACAAGAATTTCTAGTTATCATGATAAAACTCGATTTTTTTATAACTAAAACGTTTAATAGATTTTACTATAAGGATTTGGTTAATATTTTCTGGTTGAATCTATAAAATTTCTTGTTGCATTAATTTCTTTGCTTGCTTCTTAATTCGTATTCAATATTTGCCATAAAATGTATATAAAGAACTAGTATTAACATTAAATTCAAGTATATTTTTTTTCTCTTACGAGCAGTAGTGCCAGAAATAGGACGCTAGCTCTTTGATTGTGTATATTTGAACTGCATCCTCTTCTTGCACCACTGTTTATCATTTTAATTTCTAACAAATTGAACTTAAAATAATTTATTCAATAATCTGAATTGAATTTATCCAATAATCTTGGTGGAATTCAGAATATTAGACAGACTTTTGAGATTAGATGGAAAAAATTTTAGACGACTTGGTACTAGCAAGTTTAGTATTATTAACCAGAAAATTTGGTAAATTTAACAGGAAGAAATTAATCAGATTCATCTGGTAATTCCTACAAGAATTCTGGTTTGTTCATTTTCCAACAGACATACTAGTTGAATCTACCAGAATTCTAATTAATACAACCAGATTTTTTCTCAGTGTAGAATTAACATTAAATCCAAAGCATATTTTTTTTCTCTTACGAGCAGTAGTGTCAGAAAGAGGACACTAGCTCTTTGATTGTGTGTGTTTGAACTGCATCCTCTTCTTGCACCACTGTTTATCAGTTTAATTTCTAACAAACTGAACTTAAAATAATTTATTCAATAATCTGAATTGAATTTATCCAATAATCTTGTTGGAATTCAGAATATTAGACAAACTTTTGAGATTAGATGGAAAAAATTTTAGACGACTTGGTGCTGGTGAGTTTAATATTATTAATTCAGAAAATTTGGTAAATTTAACAGAATGAAATTAATCAGATTCATCTGGTAATTCCTACAAGAATTCTGGTTCGTCCATTTTCCAACAAACATACTGGTTGAATCTATCAGAATTCTAATTAATGCAACCAGATTTTTTCTCAGTCTATATATTTCCACTTTCCTCGTCAAAAAAGATGCAATTGACGTGTCGATGAAAATTTGACTTACGATCAGTGTCGTAGCTCGATTGAAGCTTGAAGTGAGCGCAGTCCTTGCTCTGTTCGCAGTAGCTATTGAAGACGAGGACTTCCTTATTCGAGAGTTTCAACTCGCCCACGATAGCCGCTGGATCGAACTTGCCGTTAAAAACGATTATAACGCCGACCTCGCCATCCTTATCCTGAGTCAATTGCTGGCGAGTATACTTGAAGGACGAGCTCCTCGTGTTCTCGCCTATCTTGAGGCTGCCGTTGCCTTCGACGATGGTCTTGCCACCTTCGTCACGTTTCTTGTAGTTTGTGCTGCAAATAAATCATAATCTTACGTCAGATATGCTTTTCATTCTCCTCTCTTTCTCACTTATGGAATTATTGTCCTAGGTTTTTTGTTATAATATTTTTCAAACTTTTCTTGCTGATAATAATTTTGTTCTTAGGGGGTGTATTTCAGAAAAATTGGTGTGTATTCTAAACAATATCATGGAACGTTAATGTTGAGAGTAATGTTATTTTATACACGTATGATGCTTTTCACGCCATCAGTGGCACTCTAAATTTCTGAGAGGAACCATCACAACTTCCAACGTTTTGCGATTTGATCGGGAGTGATCTCGATGGAGCGAATAAAAAGGGTTGCGCACAGTTGAAAGGTATTCTCGGAAACCGCTTGAATTAATTTTAGCAGGTGAATCGATGAAATTACACAGAACGAGGTGGAACGACGAACGAAGATACGTATTCTACCGTATCTCTGATCTCCTTTGAAAATGACCTCGTGCCCTTTCGTTAATTACAGGAGGACATCTTTACTCTTTGTTTTGTCGCCGCGTAGGCGATCGATCTTTTACTTCTTTTATATACGCAAGAGGTGTATCCATATCTCGCGCGTCGTTAGAGAACATCGTTTAGAATTACGTCGGAAATATCGATCCTCCACGACGCAAGTGCGACGGAATGTACGAGATCGCTAATGGAAGTCGAGAATGTCGAGGAAGACGTTTGTGGACTTTTTGCATTCCGCACGACCTGTGTAACTTTATCTTTTCGTTCTTCCCTCTTGATCCAAATAATCATTAATTATTATCGCAACGTTCAGATATACCATGGTTACGGATATACAGGGTGTTCCCGGGTTAAATGGCCAAACTTAAAACATAAATTTGGGATCTCAAAACAAGCAAAAATTTCCTCTGGAAGTTTGCTCGCAAACGCTTCGTTCAAGAGATATCGGCTTGTTAAGTTACAGAACCATAGGAATGAATAATATCGAAATAATTTAGGTTTATCTTTTTTATTGCTTTTTTTATTGCTTTACAGTAACCAAAATTTATGATTATTAAATATTTTGTTCAAAATGATAGATATGCCATATCAGCATATTCACTATTAGAATATGTACGAGGCATATTGTACTACTTTACTTCACGAAAGTATTCAATGAACTAACAATTATTTGGTACACTGCGCGAAATCGATTCTGTTTGTAAAAAATAGAAGCCTATGAATGACCTTCAATCTTCAAAACAAAGACAAAACAGAAATATTTCGGTATTATTCATTCCTATGGTTCTGTAACTTAACAAGTCGATATCTCTTGAACGAAGCGTTTGCGAGCAAAGCACTTCCAGAGGAAATTTTTGCTTGTTTTCAGGTCTCAAATTTATATTTCAAGTTTGACCATTTAACCCGAGAACACCCTGTATACTTCCTTCTTATGCTTTTACCTTCCGGTGATGAGATTCTTGCCATCGCTGGTGACGGCGATGATTATTTTCCTGCCGGTCTTGGCGGTGGGACTGTTGGTGATCTCGGCGTGAATTTTACGATGTTTCAGCTTGTCGCTGTCCAGATTAACGTTGATGACGAAGTTCTCGATGCTCTGCAGGTTGACGTGTGCGTCGGCTACAGCGAAGCCGTAGGGTGTCTCGACTTTCCATTCGCCTAAAATCAAACGCGAATTCGATAAGGATGTTTATTCGAAGAAACGAAAGTTTTGCTTTTTCGAATAGATGCAATATGAATGTAACTAATATAAGAAAGGCAAAATAGATAACTTAAAAATATATGTATCTTACATTTATAAAATATTAAAACATCGTGCAAACATTAAGGATGTTTTGTGCCTATTTTGAAAATATTGAGAATTTAATGAAAATTTTGTCGTGTTTAAATTAAATAAACATTTTCTTATGGTTTATTGAAGTGTAATAAGCGTTCTATTTTTTGCAAATTTTCACCATTGTGTTGATCTTTGAAGCCTTTTAACTAAATTTTATTAATGAAAATTGTACAGAATCCTTACATATGTTTAGAATCTTTAGTATAATTTTTAAATCGATTCACTAAAGCGTTCACAAGTTATAAGGATTTTAATTTGCACTGAATTAACATGTGTTCTTATGGAAAACGTATAATTACGTCAATGATTGACAAAAACATATAAAAATAATATTTAGAATTTGTTGAAAATTTGCAAAAGTTTAGATACACAGGAAATATTTGGTCAAATAATATTGTACAAGTACTAACTGTAATATAAAGATATAAAGATATTAAATATAATTCAATGAAGTTAGCCATGTATCTGTCACAAGGCGAAATTCTCTGCCAAAAGTTAATCATTTCGATTAACAAAATTCGGAATATTTCAGTAAAAACGCAATAAATATTAAAAAATACATCTCTGCACCGTAGCTAAGATCAAATTGTAATATTCCACACAATTTCTTACTCAAAATACATCAAAAGTGGATATATTCGTCAATATTGATTTTCGACTTTTTGCTGAGATTACAAGTACATACAAAACATCCTTAAAATCTTGTAAATTATTTCATTGTTTTTTTTAATTGCCTCAATACTTGCTGAAAAATTTTAATATAATTTCCTGGTTTTGCTTTGAAATTACTTTATTTTTAAGTTTGCATTTCTTATAGAAAGTGTAAAGCACTTATTTAATAAATTTGAAGAAGATTTTGCTACAAATTTTTCCTTTATACAAACGAAATACATATTTATGCAAAACTTATTCATTAACCTATTTGAAATTTAATTTATTTAAAAAAATGTACAGCAAAACACGAATAGATGTCTGTAATAACAAAAAAATTGCATTTGTTACAAATTTATTTTCTTTTTCTGAAAGATTTCTGTCTGAAAATTTCCCATCCATTTCATCTATTTAAAGAAAAATATTAATATTATAAAATCTTTTTTCAATAAAGATATTACGTCACTTTGAAATATTTTCAGTCTCTGCATCCATCTAAATTTATTTGATCAATATTGCAGGCAATACGTGAATATAAAGAGATGTATTTATTTGAAATTTCGGTGACCCTTTTACTTTTATATATCATACGTTCTTAAAAAAAGTTTCCCTTAAATTCGACTAAAATTACCCGTGTATTCTCGGTCGCCAAGCTTCTCGAATTTCGAGAGTAATTCAGTCTTTCCCTTCGGACAAGTGAGAACTATATGGATAATCGGAGAGACGTTGCCGTCTTGAATTTCGCTCTTGGCTGTGTACTTTGTACCGTCGGCGGTGACGGCCACATCGGTTTTCCTTACGTGCCCGTCCTTTTCTCTCTTCAAAAATAAATAAAGAAGGTATTAGACGTTCGTATAATGGATAGATAGTGCCACCCTCGCAGCAATCTCGTTGGTCACTGTAAACTTTACCTTGGTCTTTAAACGGCACGCTGTCGTAAGGGAATAAATTATGGTAAATGACGTAATGGGATATCAAGGGTGACATTTTGCTAGGATGATGCAAAGAATTCGCTCGACGAGTCGAAATCGGCGAAAAAAAAAATGTATTTTTACAGAAGAAGAAGAATGAACAGCGTTGTAAACCTTACCTCGTGCTTGAGTTCAACGTCGATGTTTCGTAGATTCTCGTATGGGGTGATAACCTTGGCCTTTATATCGATATGCGTGAAATCGCGATCGAATGTGAGAGATTCGATCGTGGTGGTCAATTCTTTAGGACCGTACTTGACTGTCGATTTGGTGCTGATTGTCACTTTGTCGCCGTTAGGCACATACTTGTAGTAGTCTTGATAAAGGAAAGGCGGCAGCTTGAGGACTGTCAGATCGACCTTCAAATCGCTCTCGTAAAATTGTTCCCAGTCATCGATGCCGGATGACTTGAAAGCACCATCGAACTTGATCGATTTGTCCTTGTTGTAAGTGAACTCTGATGAGCCTTCCCACTCGACTTTCTTGAGCTGACTCAGCAAGCTATTCTTGAAATCAAAATTGACTTGGTGCAATCCTTCGAACGGCAATCCCAGCTCCACGTTGCCGCTGCACGTGCAAGGCTTATCGACATCGCCAGGGAGGTAGTTTCCAGAACTCTGCGAACGATAGATTTACATCACTAGATTATAAATTATAAGCTTCTCGTAATCTCGAGATATTTATCGATATTTGTCCCTTACCTTCAACTGGATGTCTTTGCGCAAAGAGGAAGCTACTTGGTATGTTAGTTCACCGTTTTCGCGCACCCCACCCTTGTATTGTAGGCTAAACGGCCCCGACAACTTTGCACTATCCAAATATGTTCCCTTTGCGCTCAGAACGATTTCGAGCAATCTCTTATAACCATCGACATCGGCAAGGTTCTTCAAATTGAGATCGACCTGCCCCTTGTTGCCGTTTAAGTCGACGATCGCTTGCAAATTGCCCTGGTACGTATTCCTCTTGTAATCCAAATCGATAACATCGCCAATATACGTAAATTTCTTCGATATCTTGCCGCCTTTAGTTTCGTATTCCTGACCCTCAAAATTCACGTGGATGTTGTACTTGTCGTCTTTCTTGGTGGACGTGCGCTTGCCTTTGTAAGTCAGATATTGACCGTTCGGGAGAGCGATGTCCGCGTCGACGATCAGATCACCTTCGTTGAAGGTGCCATCTAACTTACAGTTCACCTTGATCTTGTGATTCGCCAATTCGATCACATTTTTCGAGTCGATGGAGTTCTTCTTTACATCATTAATAGTGGACAACTTGAGACACTTGCTCGGGTCCTTTTCCGCATCGAATAGAATCTCGACATCAGCATTGTGTTGTGAACTGCTTATCACGAATTCGCTGCTTCCCTTGATCTTTCGGTTGATTTTCGGCAGATCGATGTTGAGCTGCGCGTTACCTTTCTCCTTCTGTGCCGTGATCTGTCCCACGACGTTCAAATAGTTCTTTATATTTAGGGATAAATTACCCTGCGGATATATACCCTGTCGCAGCAATTTAAGCACAAAATCGATGTACTTGACGTCGTTGACGGTAAAATATGCTCGAGACTGGATATTGGTGGGACGCTCGGCGTTTAGACTACTAAAGAGCTTGACCTTCTTGCCGTTTAGATCCAGATCACCATCCACCTCGAAGTTCACGCGATTGTCGCCCTTGTCATATGTCACAAGCGCCTCGGCCTCGTACTTGCCGCCCGGGATCAGCTCGATCTTGTTCTGGTATTTGCTCTTGTGCGGGTCGACAATCGTACGTTTGGATTCCAGTTTGATGCTATTTTGCAATAGCTCGGCCTCGAATTCGAACTCATACTCGCCCGGTTTAGCTGTGTTCCGCTTGGCGGATAGCTCCGTGCCGAACTTGAACTTGTCATATACAATCTCGATGTCGCCATCGATGGAACCGGGTGTGAGTTTTCCTTCGAGATTCAGTTTCAGCTTCGTAGCGGGATACGAGACTTTGTTGGATCCACTCAGGATAAAGGATTCCTTCGGATTTCCCCATTTTGTAATGACATGTTGCTTGAGAGTGAAACGATTGATTGTGGATTTTAGATCCGGACCATGGACGAAGACTAGATTATTCTCGAACTCTTGTGGATCCTTACGCAATTCCCAGTCGACATCGAATGCTATATTGGGATCTCTAGACGGCACTGCTGATAAACCGAGCGAATAGTGATGTTCTCCCAGCTTTTTCCCATGTGACTTCAAGGCGATTGACTCGTCGCCGTAATTTGCTTTTATATCCAGAGCAACGGTGTTTTTACCAGACTGAACGTATCCATCGAGACCGACGAGATTTTGATCGGCCGCGACCAGAGCTACCTTGTTGAACACGTATTTCTTCGTGTCATTTTCATCGATCAGCTCCACGCTACCCTGCACATTGTATTGCTGACTAGATGTCTTTATTCCGGACTTGGTGCCCGCTAGTTTTTCGATATGTTCCGGCACCTTATATTTCAATATGGGCTTGTACTTGTTGGCACCGTCGGCCAAAAGACCGGCCTGAGCAAAGTATTCATGATGATCGTTGTGCACCGTGACTATAAGCGTCTGTTCCTGAGAATTGGATTTCAATATCGTCTCAATGGAAATCTTTTTGATGGGAGAATCGAATGCCAATTTGGCGACTTTGTTGGGCTCAAGAGTGACTTCACCAGTCAGAGATACGCGTCTATCAGTCTTGCTGTTGGGCGTATCCAACAAGATCTCGAATAATCGAGAATTGGGTGTCTTATCGTAATAAATCTTTAGATGGGCGTTTGTCAGATCATTGTTCTCATTGGTAAGGCTATATTTGTACGGTCCGTTCAAGGGGAAAAATGCTCTCCTGCTCACCGATTCTATACCATCATACGGGTATTCTAGGTGTCCGCAAACTGTTACGCCCACAATGGTGGCGAATTGTTCGAAGCAATCCTTGTATACCTTGCTTTTGCCAAACTTGGCAGGCTTATATATATCGCCTTTCGACCCGGTACTCAACAGGACCTCGCCGGTTGCGCTTATTACCACTTCCTTTTTAAGAGGCGCGCCGACTTTTATATCAATACCCTTGCCATCCAATAGTTTCACTGTCACATCGGTCGCTGTATTGGTATGCAATGTGCTGACGAGCTTCATGCCAGACTCTACATCGAATCCTTTAACGACCAGGCTACCAGCAATCCGAATGGAGGCGCTAGGTTCGAAACCGAAGTGTGCTTCGGCGTTTTGTGGATTCTTTATGATTGCCGGGATGTCTAATTTACCGTATGTCTTCAAGTGAACTACGCTGGTGCCGATCACGCCCACGGAGAGCGCCGTGCCAAGATTTGTCGGATAGATGAGCTCCGCGTCCAGGAATTGCACGCGACTCTGCAAGTTGTAATCAAATTTCTTTATTTTGTCGAATCCTGTTTCAACATTATCGAATATCTTATCGATGATGTTGTGCGGCGATAAATGCACGGGATTTCCATTGTAAGTTAAATACGCCAATTCGACACCGAACAGTTTGACAGATAGATCTATATCAAACTGCTCATCCACCTCGTTGTTTCTCAATTTCACACCTTTGGCGAATTTGTCGAGTTCTCCCTGTTTGACTTCACGCTTATGGCGCAACTTGCTGACTTTCTGTTTAACGTACTTTGCAATATCCTCGACCTTATCCACGCCTTTCTCCACCAAGTCTTCCACCTCATCCTGCGTCAAACGACCTTTAGGCCCAAAGTAGTGCTCGATCAGTCTATCAAGGTTCTCGACACGCGTGTTGAGCTCTAAGAAGTTAAAAGATCTGCCGAATACCTCAGCGGTTAGATTCAAGTTCACCGAACGTGGCACAAAGCTGTTTTGACTGTAAATGACGTTACTCTCCGCGGATGAACCGACTCCGATTCCGCCCACGTTATACGATAATTCATTGTTGAAGGAGAACTTACGGAAATCTTCCGGGAATTTGGTTCGCGGTTTAATCTGATCGAGCTGTCTCTTCGCTTCGGATTTGCTTGGATCAGCGGAGGCTCGTAGGTTACGCAAATGACTCTGAATGAAGGATCCAACTTGATTGACCGTTTCTTTATCTAACGTTTCCTTGACGCTGTTGGCAACATGCGGGCAAACACAGTCGACTAATGACAGATAACTTTTTATTCTGATCTCGCTATCCTCTTCACGATCAGCAAAAACCTTCAGAAGAATACTCTTCCACTTCATAGAACAGCGAACGGGTAGAGCCTCGATCGCGGCCACCCTGACGCGATTGCGAACGTTCTTATCCTCGGCGATGCTGGCTAGTTTATTCATACTGGGGTCATCGAGAAAATGAGTATTTCCCAACGCCTTAAGAGCCGAGACTATGAGGTTCTCCTGTTCTCTAGTCTTCGCCTTTCCGTTGCCGATCTTCTCGCGGATCTTGTGGATAGCCTGCTTAACTTCGGCTACGTTATCGCAGGTGTGCTCTTGACAGTACTTTCCGATCACTTGACCGATCCCGAGGTAACCGAGGCGCGGCAGGTTCGGCTGATCGAGAAGAGACGTGACAGCGGTTACTGACGGTAAATTCACGTGATTGATGAGAGCGAGACTCGCGTAAAAGATGAGGGTCTGAATATCAGTGAGCTCGTGGCTCTTCAACAAATCGATGACCACTTCGGCGGCTTCACCGCTTCCGGTGCGGAAGAGGGCATCCAGCAAAATCTTCTTGTCCTGAACTTTATCAAAACCAGCACCGACCTTCACTTTCTGATAGACGGCGAGAATGTCATTCTTGCTACTGAGACGGAGGACTCGAAGGAGCTCGGCGAATTTCTCCGCTGCATCTTGCTGTACGCTATCACGCTCTTCGGAACTCGCCGCTTTTAGAGCTGCAGCAATAGCGTCAATCGAAGACTTGATGACGGGATGCGGTGCCTCAAAAATGAGAGATTTTGGTTGGGTGACGGGAGCATTCGGACTATCGCCTATCTGGCCCTTAAGAGTCAGCGTGGTTTCCACGATCGTCTTGGCGCTGATATCACCGTTGCTCCATGGCTTCAGTTTGTAAGTCTCGACCGAGGTCGCCTTATTCAAGATACCGCGTTTAAAACGTTGTTCAATCTTCTGGTGGGATGATAGCAACGGAGCCGATTGAATATCGGACTTTGAATCGTAGATCGCGGACACGGGTCCTTCCCTGATGTTCTCGCGATGGGAGCAGCGGCCCAGGTTTCTTTCCTTGTAAATGACTAACGACTCGCCGTCTTTGTGGAAGGTAAAGTCAGTCGGACAGCCGCCAAATACGTCGAACTGAAAGTTTCACAAACATTAGATCGAGATAGTTGTTTAGACAAATTTAATAAATTAGGACGATTTGACTTGTTGACATACCTCGTGATGAGTTGTAGAGCCAGAATCTTGGATGACGGCTGACTGGAAGAGAGAGACGATAGCTCTCTTGATGTTGAGAGACGCCTGAGAGTCACCGGCTTCGGCACAAACCTGCGTATCGATATGGCCATCATGGTAATTGAATTGCAGCGCGTGCTGTTCAACATCTGGTAACGATATTGGCTGGAAAATAAATGATATTTACATTTTCACATATTTATACTCTTAATATTTCTATAAACAAATCTATCATGTTCGTCTATGGCACAGAAGATAATATTTTCCACAGAATTTAAAGTGAAAAGAAAATTAAAAATAAGAAACATTTTATTATATGAAAATTAATCTATAATAAATAATTTATTCTGTAAAAATTAATTTATTAATTAATTATCTTCTCGCGTATCGAGAAACGCCTACAGATAAGAAACTTTTTTACTGCATTACAGTTGATATAAACCATAGTAGTTTTAATTACACATACGTGCAAAAACAGTTCTAATTAAAAGTTTTTAATGTATATAGTTTATTTATACGAGATTGAATTAAGGATGTTTTGTACCTATTTTCAAAATATTGAGAATTTAATGAAAATTGTACAGAATGTCCTTATATCTGTTTAGAATCTTCAGTACAATTTGTAAATCGATTTACTAAAGCGTTCACAAGTTATAAGGATTTTAATTTGCACCGAATTAACATGTGTTCTTATAATTACATAACATATAATTACGTCGATTTAAATGACAAAAACACATGGAAATAATATTCAGAATTTGTTTAAAATTTGCAAAAGTTTAGATACAGAGGAAATATTTGATCAAATAATATTATAAAAGTACTAACTGGTTAAAAAGATATTAAATATAATTCAATAAAGTTAGCCATATATCTGTCACAAGGCGAAATTCTCTGCCAAAAGTTGATCATTTCGATTAACAAAATTCGGAATATTTCAGTAAAAACGCAATAAATATTAAAAAATACATCTCTGCACTGTAGCCAAGATCAAATTGTAATATTCCACACAATTTCTTACTCAAAATACACCAAAAGTAGATATATTCGACAATATTGATTTTCAGCTACTTTTTGCTGGGATTGTACGTACAAATCATCCTTAAAAGTTTTTTAATGTTTTTCAAAAAAGTCAAAATATTATATGTATATAAATTCAACTTTCATATTTCCACTCTATTTTATGTATTCCTATTTTTCCTCTTGTATATTTATCAATTTTTTTTTATTTGGAAATGCGCAATACAGATATAAAACACTTACCGCTCCGTTGATTTCCACGGCCTTCAATCGGATCTGCCGAATGCAGTCAGGTTTCACTGACAATTCAACGGTACCTTTCAATTTTAAGGTAGCGTCACCCTGAGCATCGGGGACTGACGTTACGGACGTTCCGTGTAACTCATATACGTATGTGTGCCCTTCCTGATATGCTTTACCTCCATGTACTGAAAGAAATTAGAGGATAAAATGTAAAATTAAATCCATAATATAAAATCATAAGTGACATTAAATATAACAGAATATTAATTTCTCATTTTTAATGAAAAATTCTTGAAAATAATTACGATAAAATTAGACTTTTCACTGTACAATTTGTAAATATACTTACATCCATGACAGCCGACTGCACATTTATCTATAACAAAAAGAAAATCACATATCAATAACTATAAAAATATATATTTAAAATAATGTATAATTATTAATAACAAACAATAAACAAGGAATAGGAAATGCTATATATTAATTATTTTTTCTTTTTCTTCATATAACCCGAAACGCAGAAAATGTTGTAATAAAGCAAATCACAAGGACGGAATATATACGAAAAATATGGGAAGAAAAAGCATTCCAAGGTTTTTAGGAAACAGAAACGAGATCTAAAATCTTTTTTGTAACGTTACACGTTACTTTAATTTTCAGATTTTATTGCAATGCGGATTCAAGCGGAAAAACAGACAAGCGGTTATAATCTATTATGTTTGACGCAGATTATTTCGAGAAAAAAATATATTTGTGTATCTCTCGGAGTGAACTCGATGCTAGGGTCGAGCGCTGATAACGTGCCGTTAATCGTGACTTTCTTGACCCTGGACCATGGAATTTCCATTTCTGTTCGATAGAGCGTGTCGGGCACCCGCGCGGTTTATAATGGTTTATACCACAATAGTTTCGCCCTTTAACATTTAAATTGATTCGAACGAAACCGCAGTGACTTTTCGAGCTATAAAAGGGAACGTATCTACTAATCAATTGCAGTGCTTGCAATAATTTGACATTTGTGCCATATGCTCTTTTTAGTCCAAACTAAATTTTTTTATTTTTTTATGCGTTTTAAATTGTAAAGGTTATTTATTACGTTGCTCTTACACATTAGGTTGCGCTTTTATACATACATTTCGTATTAAACATCCTTCAAACGTTAATTTTATAAATTTTAAATGAAAAACATTCCAGTTATATCGAATTAATTACATTACATATTGCATCACGTATAACTTTTACCGTGAAATTTTTCCAATTATATTAAATTAATTATATTCTATATCATTAATGTATATGAAATTAATTATACATTACGTGAACGAGTATTCTTAAAAAGTATTTGATATTGATATTTGTTTCTGTGCACTTGGCACAAGCATTCTTATCTCTCATTTCATTTTATCTTGCTGACATTCAGAAAAATAGCAAAAATTGGTGGCAAAATTCATAGGCGAGCGCAAACACGATGCACAACACGATTATAGATAAACATAATTATTGTGTGTGTGAGAGTGTTTCACAAAAAAAATTGTTTTTTTTTTAGAAAATATCAATTTTAATTTTAAATAAGATGGTTTATATCGTGCATTAAAAATCAATTAACGCGCATTTTATTAGTGATGTAATTTTTGTATTATTTTAAAATAAAACCTGCTATTGGATCGATGATATAACGAAATGATGGAATGTCACCAAGTTATAACAGAAGTTTAAAGTTCACACAAACTGCAACTGTATATCACGAAAACACAAAAATATTATAATATTATTTTTCAATATATTTCTCTCTTTCCTTTGGACAAGTCAACGAAGTCACAACTATTCAATTTTTTTCTTGTATGATTCTACGCATAAGCTAGTTAGATGATTAGGGAAAAAATAGATTTACAGACATAAATCTCATTACACACAGTAAGATACGAACCGACCATAAACTAAGTTACTCAATATTCACATCAAAACATTAATTAAAATGAAAAACAAGCAAGCATCAAAATTTGTACTTTGCACTTGTGCACCAGTTACATAAGTATTTACTCGATGAAGAGATAATTGATTGCATCTCGGCACAAAGATTAACTTTTCTCAGCAAACAAAAAAAATGCAAACAATAGAAAACATGCAAAATTAAAGTGACTTATAAAGTGACTTACAAAGTTTACGAGATATGATAATATTTTTCGTTGAAGCAAGAGTGGAAGTGGAAGCTTAGTTAGTGGAAGCAGTTAAATCTAATCCTTCCAATTTATATGTAATGAGTATGTGTGAATATAGAGAGATATTACTAGAAATCTTCCATTACTAATGTTTCCAATAAAACATTATATAAATATATATATATATATATATATATATATATATTTTTTTTTTTTTTTTTCTAGGCAAATTAATAATAAAATGTAAAATATAATATATAAAAAAATAATAATAAAATAAAATAAAATAATAATAAAACAATAAATTAATAGTAAAATATATAATAATAATAATAAACAACATGATAATTATGAAACGAGCGATAAGAGTCTAAAAACGCGGATGGTAATGCGTAAATTTTTTTTTTTTTCCAAACATTAATTGTTCGCGAAAAAATTTTTTTAAGACGTTCACAAGGCATTTATACATATATTTTACTTGGTGTATATGCCAAGTTATAGATTCTCTTGGTTTGAGACTTCTGTAACACTCTCTTTACCTCCCTAAAGAGATGTAGACAGGAAAAATATCGGAGCGAAATCGCTGAATCGGGAATCGAACCCGAGTCTATTCAACCCCACACCGACACTTCTCCTGTCCGTTTTTACACCAAGTAAAGTATATGTATAAATGCCTTGTGCACGTCTTAAAAAAATTTTTTCGCGAACAATTAATGTTTGGAAAAAAAAAATTTACGCATTACCATCCGCGTTTTTAGGCTCTTATCGCTCGTTTCATAATTATCATGTTGTGAAATACATAGAGCCGTATTCTTTATAAATTTATTTAGAAATAATAATAAAATAAAATAATAATAAAATAATAAATTAATAATAAAATATAATAAAATATAAAATATAATATATAAAATAATAGTAATTAATTTTTTCTATAAAAATAATATAAGTGACGGCGAAGAGCTTTTTGTTTACGTGATGTAAGAAAGAAAAATATAGAGAAGATGAAATAACAGAGTAACCGAATAAATGAAGAGAAAGAGATATAGATGAGATACAAGAGAAGGAGGGTAGCGTTTCTTCAATGGAGACAAAAGGGATAACAAAGAGATAAAGAACAACGCGTGTGAAAAGAGGAGGAGGGAGAGAGTGTTGGTCTCGAGAATAGACCAAAAGAAGGGTGAATCTATTCGATAAAGGTGTACATTGTTTCTGTACAACAATACCGCGAACCCCGGCGATCAATTTTCCTCCTCTTGATCGTTCTCACTTTAGCGGCAATCTACGAGTTCGTTGAAATATTCCTGCAGTGAATTTTCTCTTCGTTATTCCCAGTCACCGCAACCGGAAATTCATCTGTTTGACTTCGCAGAATGCACGACCAAGGGATTCCTTTGAATTTGTATTAGCACTTTTATTTCATTCAATTGCCTTCTATTTTCCGCTTTTCTATATAAAAACTTTTTATCTGCGAATCCTTTGAGCAATCTTTAAACGAGCTTTCTCAGCGACAATAGGAATATCTATAAATAGCAATATATTTCTAGATACAGAATAACAAAATCTTATAATTTTCGCGCATAATGATATTATTGAATCTTCTCTATTGAGATTTTTCAATTTGAAATGCTTAAAAATATGTCAAAGATTAGGAAAAAAATTTTTTAAAAATGGCACACGAGAGCCAACGCGCGGTAGTTGAAGCGCAGAGAAGAAACAACACTTCTTTTTTTTTTTTTAATATTAGTTTATTACAAATTCATATTACAATAACAAAAAACGCGTTGGCTCTTTGCCATTTTCCTTTTAATTTTTTAATTACTTGAGCAAAATTTCTAATTATTAAATTATTTATTATTTATTAATTGTTTATTAATTTCTAATTATTAAATTATTGATTAATTATTTATTAATTTCTAATTATTAAATTATTTATTATTTATTAATTATTAATTATTTATTAATTAAAGAAAAAAGCATATTTTCCATTTTTTATCAAGAGATATAGAATCAATTGAAATTTACAACACAGAGGATCGCGTGGGATCTAATTTGTGGATGAAATACATAATTGTGATTCTCCTTAGACATTATCTCATCAATTGAATAAAGCAACGTCACCAAATGCGCGCAACATGAAATGTACAGTACGTTTAGAGAGTCTCGCCGGAATTTTGCCGTAATCTAACGCAATTGCAACTGTAATTTCTGAGCGTTGCTCGTCCCCTTGGACGAAGCTCGGCGCGATTAGGAGTGCTCCGCTCTCGTTGTATCACTTAAACGCGTGCATTATGCAAATTCGCGTAGTGCTCGCGTACGCTTTGTACGTATACACTTTCATATTTCATCATATGTTCAGGGACGCCGTATCTTTCTCGCATTATTTCATGCGTCGCGTTTAAACGTCGATCTTTCTCCTCGATGATCCCGTATTCTTCTCGCTCGTATTTTTAACCCGACAATCGCGCCTCGCGTTTCTCGCATACAACTGCGCCATTGTAATTATTTATCACGGAATTTTTAATGCATTGTCAATAGCCATTGAGCGACTCTCTCGATACAACGAGAGATGTTACGCTTAAAGGGAGATATTCATATGAAACAATCCATCCATCTCTTTCTCTCGTTCTCTGGATGATTGTTTCTCTATTTTCCGGCGATGTTTCTGGTGCTACGACGGTCACAGCTTTGCGAGGCAATTGGAAAAACGTGACGCCAATAGAAAACGCGACGATTGCAATCGTACTTTATTCTATTTCGCTCGCGTAAACCGCGGCGAACGACGCGAAACGATGGCTTGCGCGTTCCCTTTACGTATTTTCAAATGCGCCGGTGAAAGAACGTTTGTTATACGTCGCAACGGCCAGATCGGATCTATTTTACTGGGATGTAGGGACGTCAGATCAATTTACCAAATGTCCGGTCAAACACGGGGGACCTATAATCATTTCAATGATACGGACCTCGTTCCGTCCACCGATATACGCCATACGCGAACTCTTTAAACAGCTATTTGTTACATTTACAACTGCAAGCAAACCTCTGCACCACGTTGAATTCTCCAATTTATTTGTTTTTCTCAACAGCTCTGTTATTGTAAAAAAGAAATCATATATATTTCTTTATATCTATCGCAAATGATATCATATACTTACGCGTAATATGAAATTATGAAATGGAAAATTAACAAGTTTAAAAAATAATAGGATTTATTAATCGATATCATTTGCGATAGATATAAGGAAATCATATATATTTCTTTATATCTATCGCAAGTGATATCGATTAATAAATCCTATTATTTTTTAAATTTGTTAATTTTCCATTAATAATTTATTGGCATCGGAGAATGGAAGAAATGTATCTAAACGATTTTCTATTTCATAATTTCATATTATGTATAGAAGAATATAAGTTTTTAATGTTCTTGCAGCTAATACTTAATAATATTTTATAAGAGCGACCAATATATATCCTAATGATTATTTATATCGCGCATGTACTAGTACGTGCTAATTATATATTCGATTATTCATGATTGACTTGAACAATGCGTTGACGTACAAATCAAAGACAAAAAATGTGAAGGCACGCACGATAAAGGGTTATCAAGTAAACGGTAGAGAATTCCTCGCACATTGCGTTTGAAAGCAAAAACATTGACTTTCTCTATTATAATTGCAGAATAAATAATTTTTTATCGCCAACTCTCTGGATAATAGTAGCTTTAAACACTCAATTCCATTCGTACATTATTCAAATGCGATTGGAAATATATTTGCAAATCAATGCACATGTAGGTACGCCTACATGTTTACGAATTGATAAAAGTGCACTAGATTTTTTTACATTATTTATTTTTTTTTTATACATCTTTTTTTTATGCATCTTTTTTTTATGCATTTTATACATCTGATTGTAATTTTGCGAAAAATTTAAAAACTGACATTTTTCTGCGTATCCCCGAATAATTTTCTACAGTTACTTTACATCTCTTATCATGTATATATGTATATATTTTATTTGTTTGCAAACTGTTTTAATCTTTTTCTAAAGCATTCTTTCACTTGATTTTGTTAATAAAAAAAATTGATATCCGACATTTTCTTCCAGTATAATTGAATTAAAAGACAATTTTCTTTAAACTCCTAGTAATAAGAAAGTATTAAATACCAACGTACGCCGATAAAAAGTTTTATACTTTATAACATAAAATAAGTAAACGGAAAGTTGCAACTTCGATTAAATCAAACTCTAAAATAACATGTAATGTAATATAAAAGAGAGAAGGAGAGAGAAAATACATCACGCATAAAGCGGAAACGTAGATAAATTTTATATCGAAAGCTGAATCATCGCTGCAGGAGCAAAGGTGACTAGAAAGATAAAGAAAGATTTGTAAAGGAAGTTGAAAACTTTTCTCTCGTTATTACGAAGAAGCTTAAGATGAATCTCTTCAAGATAGCTATATCGAAGATTATTTCTTCGTAAATCCCGGCTTAACTACAGTATTGCAAGAGAGAAAGGTTTGGATATTTTTAGTTTATTATGCTAATCATGGCAAGTGTAACAATCGCCGGATAAAATTCTGCTAATCTCTCGGGATCCTATCGCTCTCACGAAAATATTACCAATTTCAACATCCATTTGCGACGATAATCTTTATCCTTGACACAACAAATAACCTTATGATATTCAAACCTGACCGCGCTGAGCGCGTTGACCTTTTCTATCAACTCGCGTTAAATTAATCTTTAACTTGATAGAAAAATTTAAACTCATGGAAATCCATCCGGTCTTCTCGAAAGGTCTACACGAACATCGTTTAGACCTTTCAGCTTTATATACTAGGATCGGGGCACAATTATCGCAAATTTATTGCAACTTTTTTTATCAGCTTTTTTGAAAATATCAAAAATTTAACTATAATTACGTTATAAACTTTAATAACTCAAATAATAATTATAAAGATAATGTGCTGGTATTCTCCAAACGCAAAAAAATTGATAATAGAATAAAATAAAAATTTGCGATGCCATTTTTCATTAATTACATATTTTTTCTTCAAATATCGCATTAATTATATAATAGTATTTCAAAAATTTTATTCTTAATCGCGAATTAATCATCTTCGGAATTGGGAGATTGCTTGAAAGAAGCAAATCCATTCTTTTTCCTTTGGTTGGAACGATATCGGTTATTCCGATTCCTCTTTCGTATCGATACATACAAATATAAAGTTGCAATTCTAGAATTAAGAACTTTTTCATTAGCGGATTCTAAAAGTACTCCTGCATCGACATCTATATATACGTATAAAAGGATTCTCTTTGATATATTTATCTAGCTCTCTCGATCTATTCTAAGCAAATTTTCTGACAAATGAATCGCCCCGCTTTCCTATCATTTTCGCACTTTCGTAATTATCTAAGAATTATCTAAGAATAGAGAAGAGAGGAAATGGTTTGCAACGGCCATCTTTTCTTTAGAGATTAAATTGAAGCACAGACTGCTCTGCAGAAAGGGATGAAAGCGACGTGGTGCTTTACTCACCGCCCAAGGCGTCGACCGTCAGAAACAGGAGGCAACCAGCGAAGACGGCCGTCCTCGCGAGCCCCATGGCTTCCTTTTGCCCGAGAACCGCAAGCTATTGCTTTTAGCACTACTTTCTCGCACAATCAGTGATGACACGATCGGCGGCCACGGGCGAACGCGACAAAAGCGTCCGCGCTTTTCTACGTCCGTGCTTTTATGCTCTCATCGCTCCCCACCCGCTTGTGTCCAACAATCCTACCCTATGCACATCGGTCCGTTTTCATACGTATGTGTCATGTGGGCCCCGCGATACGTGCGAGATAAAAAAAGAGATTTATCCGTACACCCCCGGCCGAGAAGGAAAAGGAGAGATGATTAGTGAAAACGGCTTATCGACATTTTCCTTGGTGGTAAAGAATAGAGCTTGTAAAACGGACATTGACCATCCCGATAACTATCCTTCCAAAAAGCATGTTTTATCAAGAGACCGATTCTCGCTTCTCGCTACCAATTATTTTCTGTGACTCATATTTATGAAATATTGAAGATAGCTTTTTTCGTATTTTTTAATAATGATTTTAATAATAATTTCGTATTTTTTAATAATGTAATTTCTAGTAAAATATAAATACTTCCTTTTATGAAAGGAGTTATGAACGGTTTGCGTAACAGCTAATCAAGTAGATTTGTGACATTTAATATTTTATATTTCATAAATCATATACAACTGAGATTTTATTCTTGAAAACAAAATTTGAACACATATTACATATATATATATATATATATATATATATATATATATATTTACACATACATACATTTACATATATTATTACGTATATTCTTTTGTCTAACAATAAGCTCTTCTTTATTTAAGAATCACGAATTCCTCGTCCTGTCAGGAATCTGCGTTCATTAATTCAAGACTTTTACGACTCATTTACGACTCTTGGGAAAATTTTAGTTTTCCTTGCTGCCCATATGTTGAAACATATGCGCGCCATCGCTCTTGTCCCTTATAAAATATCCCGGTCCTTCGTATTCTAGTTTAACTACTAAAGAAATTTCGTTGCTCGCATCGCATCCCTTTCTTATTTTTCAGAAATTACAATAGAAAATTATGAAAGCAGTGTGATTTGTTTATATCATCGAGATTTATTTATTTGTTGAAATCATTAGAGCGATCCATTTTCAGTTACATCCACTAGTTTCGGATTCTTTTAAATTTTCTCTTATGATATTAAATACATATCTTCCTTATATTACTGATTTTATTCAAATTGTGTATATTGAAATAAAGCATCGATAATTGCTGTATAATTTTTATTGTTTGTAAACTTTTTTCCCTATCAACAATTTGAATTATTTTCGTTTATTATGTATTATTTTTTTACACTAAAACAAAAGTAATATTTTAATGTAATTTCTAGTAAAATATAAATGCTTCCTTTTATGAAAGGAGTTATGAATGGTTTGCGTAACAGCTAATCAAATAGATTTGTGACATTTAATATTTTATATTTCATAAATCATATACAACTGAGATTTTATTTGTTAAAAGCACAAATAGAAACTATAAACCAAATCTTTTTAACTGATTATATAAAGAGAATAATGTTTTTAGATATGTAAGTAATCTAAAGTCACACACACACACACACACACACACACACACACACATATACACACACACTTGATTAAGTCTTTAAACATAATATAGTTTATGTCAGAATGCAACTTTAGAGCTAATTCATTATATAATATTATATATTTTTTTATAAATACTGATATAACCTACTATCGCTACTTATCGCTCATTTCTTGAAGTAAGATGCAGCACATACACTAATATTAAAAATTTACGATAATCATGTTTTAACTGTACTATATTTGTACGACAATTGCCCTCAAATGATTTTGTCCCTGACTGTACATGCAAGAATTTCAAGAGATGGAATATTTAACAATTGTTCTTGACAAATATACTACTTTTTACTTATACATTTTTAAGTAACAATAAAAAGATAGCTATTTTTTAGTTATAACTTAAACATAATTTTGCGTAATTCATATTTTAGCATATTAGAATATATTTTGATACATATATACATGTCATCGCATTAAATTAATTAAGATAAACAACTTATTTTTTTAAATCTTATTTTTTAAAAATAACTTTTTGCCTTCGTTTGCGCTTTAGCTCAGTTTTATATGAAAATATTAGATCAGCATATTGCTATTGATCAACATAACTAGTGATTCATAACATCGCTCAATAAATTTTCATTAAATAATATTGAATTTAACAGCCAACAATTTTTGTTTACAAATTTTTCATTTAATCATTTTAGTCTGAACTTGTGATATTCAAGCGTATACCTGCCATTTAGTTGTATTATAATTACATGTAATATCAGAGATCCAAATGATGAAAATATCACAATTACATTACTTAATTATTCAGTATTCAAATTATTATTTAATAAATCAATAGAGATTTAAAGAAGCTTAAATTTATTTTAAACTATTTTAAGCATAATACAATTTATTTCAAATCATTTTAAGCATAATATAAAGTAGTTCATATAAAGCATTACAGGTTTTTTTTATCCATTTAATGTAAAAATGTCTTTTTTTCGGTGTCCTAAAATTTATGTGACACATGAAATATGACTACTGAACTCTTATATAACATCTCGTAAACTATTGATTTTTCAATAATTAGTTTTAATTTTACTTAAATATTTTTATATGCAGGGTAACTAGGATAATCGATATATTATAAATTCGTATGGTTTCATTTAAAAAAGAATAAAGATTCTTTTTTATCCTTTTCGAGAGTTCAATAGTAATGTTTCATTATGTACATGTTACATATAAAAAAAACTTCAATAATCTTAAAATAGAAAAATCTTAAAATATATGCAACAAAAATTGTATCGTTATTTTAAATAATTTAAATAATTATTTTAAATAATTTGCAAAGCTTTATATGAAACATTTTTATACAAAGCTTAAATAACATCGAATTATGTTTTCTTCAGATACTTGGAAAAATTTAAATATCGCATGTGGATGTTATAAAATTTTGTGGACGGATCCGGAAAAATTTCCAACGTTGTTTATCTTGGATGTCAGTTAGCTTGACTTTATCATGAAACGGAAATCACTTCTAGTTGTTTCCGCAGCATTAGATTTATGACATTTGTTTTTTTCACATACATGAGATATTTTCATTTCGATTAAATTATTTGATGAAAACACCTAGTATAGAGTGCATATGACTTTTAAATATTTTTATAATTCAAAAATATTTTCTAATATTCGAAACAATTTCAAAAATTACATTTTTGTTCCTTATACTTTTCGCAGATCAAAATATGTAAGTCACTCGGTCGCTTCGATGATGACTAAAAATAATAAATATTGATTATTGCTTAGCAGCCACAGAAAACTGTTACCATTTTTTATTATACATGATGCAAATATGTACTATGATACAAATATCTAATGAAAAAGCACTTTTAAAAAATGGTGAAATTTTTCTATAGCTACTAGATAGAGATAAGATAAGATAATGAAACAAACATCTATTTCACAGAAATGAGAAGAACTAAGAATTATATCATATAATTTGCTTACGTTATCGTAAATGATGCTAGAAAAGCAAATAAAAATTTTACATACACGATAATGAAGAACGCGATGAAAATTCAAATCGCTTACGTGCTCTTTTTCTTATCTTTTAAATCTTGAAAAATGTTTGAAATTTAAAAAATTACTTTACAATATTTTACAATGACAATTAAAATATATACTTTATAAATTTAAAAATATATAGACTTTTTAAAAATCGTCTAAAATGACAAAAATCAATTCAAAATATCAATTCTGCACACACATTTGAATACTCTTAAAAGATAGCTGTTTAGTCTATAATATCACACATGAATCAAGAAAAAAGACAGCAATATACGAAAGAGAGAGATACAGATTAAAATAGTAAGTAAAGCTAAGACAGTTCGAATTCTGAGCAGGATGTTTTGGTTCTATGACATATTAGCGATTACGAAAGTTTAACGCTATCTAAAAGTTTGACATTTTTAGTACCTCGAGATACATAACGAAACTTTGTCTTTCAATTAATTTTAATATAATTTTATCTTAAAGCGGAAATTTAATTTCTAAACTATTTATTTTTAATAACTGAAAATTTCGCGTCAAATAATATGACCTTTGATAAAATTATTGTTAATTAAAAGTCAATATTAATTTTATTATTACAATATTCAATTTATATAGCTTGCCATATTTTATAATCCTGGTACATTATATATGCGACATCAAATCAAAGTAATTAATTCATAACTTTTATATAATTCGCACACGTGAAGATATATTTTATACGAATAATTATATTTTACTAGCAATTTGAATTATATTTTTTTTTCATCCACTTGTAAATGAAAAGCACGTGTAGTATATCATAATTTTTTAACACGTGTAACTTAGAAAAACTACGTATAAAATATAGAATTAAAACATAATAATATAACAAAAATAATAAATACAAAAAATGATGTATGTAAATTTAATGCTGAAAACGAAATATATATTTTAGTAAAGCTTCTATGCTATTTTATATGTATATCGGCTTTCGAGTCTGTAGATAAGGAAAGCTTTATCTCTCCGACAATGAACTCTATTAATCTCTGTTAAACTCTGTTTAATTTCGATTTTTTGAGATTAAGTCGAAAAAAATTAATTATATTTAGCATATATTTTTTTCTAAAGAGAGATTGTGTTACATTCAATAACATATTTTAATAAACATCGTAATTAGTGTAATTTAAACTCCATATTATGAAATATTATGTCATATTATGAAATTTTTTATATATTTTTATATTTTAAGATTGCACAGAAACTAGATAGCTTTGAATCATTATTAATTTTTTTTAAAGCGATAAAACGTAAAAAGCACAGATTTCACTGATGGAATACAGGCATTTTGATTACGTGAACTTTAGGTATCAATGCTGGAACTATCGGGCCAACGAGCACGATGTAATCTACCGCTTCTATCATTGTTCTCGAGCAAAGTTTATGCTCTATTGGTACGCAACCATGTATGCACTTGTATGCTCGAATGGCGAATACGTGATCAGGAACGAGCGAAAAGCTAGCGGTAGAACTTTGATAGGAAAGTTTGACTTTGATCGTTGGTTTTCAACGAGTTTGCTCAAAAACTTTTACCAGCACACGCAATGTTTTTTCAAACCTTCAATTTACTCAAATAAATACAAGAAATATCGAATAACAAATAATATGATCGTCTTGTTAAATAAAAATGTACATATTATTTTTTTTCTGTTGCTCGATTCATTAAATATTTATCAATCAAGAATTTATACTTTGCTATTGATTTATGAGATAAGTGTATTAATAGCAATGAAAGAAAAATGTTAAAGTAACTACATATCTCTTTTATATAAATCTTTACAAGATATTAATAATCATTCAGCTTCAGTGTAAAACGTTTCTGATTTATTAACAAATAATAATTAAAATTCTCATCAACGTATCATTATCTTTTGAAATAATTATATAATTATATTACCGCATTTGAAATAATTATATTACCGCATATCTGCAGGGAATATGTTTAATGTGTTACGCATTCATTATATTAGTAATCTCTCGAGTTTAACTAGACTTCATATTTTTCTCGCCGCAAGAACGCATTTCATATCACTTATTATACTAAAAGCAAAAAAAGAAATTGAACAGTAGCACCAAAGTTTGATGCACCAGCATTTGTTTGCTGTAAACATGCATCCGAAAGAACGATGATTAATTGTTATTCAGCGTTTTACCGCCATCTCGATAGTCGCACTCATATACGCGAAAAAAAGAATACCAGACTATTGTATTGTGCCAATGATTCTACTATTGTTGTACCTTTTTGTCGGATAAACAACGTATGTTTCGTCGTACATCAACAATTGCGCGTCCCAAAGCAATTTTTGCTTAAACTTCTCTTAAATTTAATTTTAGACGCACACGTATGCGTTCGCGAAAAATATTCATTTGAAACAAAAGTGTGTGCATTGTGTATACAGGGTGATTCATTTTAAAGAAAAAATATGTAATTGTTAATTGCAAATTACATATTTTTTTTCGAAACAACTATGTGTTTTCCTTACACCAATTAATTCCTCTCATTATTTTATACATAAAAGTATTACGGTAAGATAATCGAAAAATGAATATTTTACAAGATATTTTACAGTTCATGTAAAATTAAGAAATGATTTCAAGTCTTATAACACAGAAAGTACTTAATGAAAACTAACTTAATTATAGTGTTTTGAAAAACTCTCGAGATAAGCTATAAGAATATATAATAAAAAATATTCCGTTTAAAAAATTTAGGGTAACTTTCACGTGACTTTCAAGTAACTATTTAAGGTCAAATTAATGACACCATCTTATGTCTCCTTTAAAACCATATAACTTTTGTCTGAAACATTTTTTCGTATATTTTTCAAAATATTTGCCTGTTAATAAAATTAGAATGAATCACCCTGTATATGTGTATTTCATTCGTGGAATATTGCGCTTATATTCGAGTTTTACTATTTGCGGCATTTGAGTCCCCGGAGAGATTCGGTAGGCGAGTGTATCTCATTAAAAGTTATCGAGAACATATCAACTTGGCTAATGCAATTAAAAGACCGTGTCGTAAAGAATCGAGTGTAAGGTTCATATCATTAGCGATGCAAACTCATTATATGCGCATGTGTAAATAATAGTCATTTTTCTCCATCTTCGCTTCTCCAGCCTTCGTACATTTAATCCAACTCGTATTTAGAACGATAATAACGTAATCTTTATATCCTTCTTGAAGAAAGATGACAATTGCAGGGTGATTCGTTCGATGCAATTTGAGGAAGGAATTATTACATTTTCAGTTGGACTTGGTCTATTTTCGATCAACGGACGTAAATCGCTATAATTACTTATTTCAACGTACGACGAACCATTCGTTAACATGCGAAATCAGTTATAAATAAATGAACTTTGAATCGATACGACGGGAATAAAGAGAGATATGTAAATAAGAAGTCGACGTTGTCCGGCAGGTGCTAAAAATTTCGTTTCTGCATTTTTCATACATAGAGAGCACTAGGGAGAACTACCGCTATCGTTTTAAATTATAAATATCTCTTGCTAAGAGTACATGTTAAGAGAGAAAGAGCAGCGGTTGTTTATACATCGATAGTTTTTAACAGGCTAATTGAAAATTAAATGAACTCTTTTCACTTTCGGCTCTTCAAGTCGTTAGAATCACGATAAAATATTATTACGCAATTTAAATTTAATTTATCTCAATATATTTTATATTTCAATTACATATATTATCCAATATATTTTATATCTCAATTAAAAATGTATATTTCAAGTCTCAATTAAAAATTTAGTCATCATAAGGTATATTACATTTAATCGAGTGAAATCATACATTTTAATGACGAAATTAAAATAATCGCCATGTATGATTTTCGAGAATTCCAAGTTTAAGGATGTTTGGTATTTCCCATAACATTGAATTATATTTAATATCTTTTTAACCAGTTAGTACTTGTACAATATTATTTGACCAAATATTTTCTCTGTATCTAAACTTTTGCAAATTTTCAACAAATTCTGAATATTATTTCCATGTGTTTTTGTCATTTGAATCGACATGATTATACGTTTCCCATAAGAACACATGTTAATTCGGTGCGAATTAAAATCCTTAAGACTTGTGAACGCTTTAGTGAATCGATTTAAAAATTGTACCGAAGATTCTAAACATATGTAAGGACATTCTGTACAATTTTCATTAAATTATCAATATTTTGAAAATAGGTAAAAAACATCCTTAAGGATTTTTTGTATGTACAATCCCATCAAAAAGTAGCTGAAGATCAATATTGACGAATATATATCCACTTTTTGGTGTATTTTGAGCATGAGAAATTGTGTGGAATATTACAATTTGAGCTTAGCTACAGTGCAGAGATGTATTTTTTAATATTTATTGCGTTTTTACTAAAATATTTCAAATTTTGTTAATCGAAATGATTAACTTTTTGCAGAGAATTTCGCCTTGTGACAGATACATGGCTAACTTCATTGAATTATATTTAATATCTTTATAACCAGTTAGTACTCGTACAATATTATTTGACCAAATATTTTCTCCGTATCTAAACTTTTGCAAATTTTAAACAAATTCTGAATATTATTTCCATGTGTTTCTGTCATTTGAATCGACGTGATTATACGTTTCCCATAAGAACACATGTTAATTCGGTGCGAATTAAAATCCTTAAAACTTGTGAACGCTTTAGTGAATCGATTTAAAAATTGTACCGAAGATTCTAAACATATGTAAGGACATTCTGTACAATTTTCATTAAATTATCAATATTTTGAAAATAGGTAAAAAACATCCTTAAGGATTTTTTGTATGTACAATCCCATCAAAAAGTAGCTGAAGATCAATATTGACGAATATATATCCACTTTTTGGTGTATTTTGAGCATGAGAAATTGTGTGGAATATTACAATTTGATCTTAACTACAGTGCAGAGATGTATTTTTTAATATTTATTGCGTTTTTACTAAAATATTTCAAATTTTGTTAATCGAAATGATTAACTTTTTGCAGAGAATTTCGCCTTGTGACAGATACATGGCTAACTTCATTGAATTATATTTAATATCTTTATAACCAGTTAGTACTCGTACAATATTATTTGACCAAATATTTTCTCCGTATCTAAACTTTTGCAAATTTTAAACAAATTCTGAATATTATTTCCATGTGTTTCTGTCATTTGAATCGACGTGATTATACGTTTCCCATAAGAACACATGTTAATTCGGTGCGAATTAAAATCCTTAAGACTTGTGAACGCTTTAGTGAATCGATTTAAAAATTGTACCGAAGATTCTAAACATATGTAAGGACATTCTGTACAATTTTCATTAAATTATCAATATTTTGAAAATAGGTAAAAAACATCCTTAAGGATTTTTTGTATGTACAATCCCATCAAAAAGTAGCTGAAGATCAATATTGACGAATATATATCCACTTTTTGGTGTATTTTGAGCATGAGAAATTGTGTGGAATATTACAATTTGATCTTAACTACAGTGCAGAGATGTATTTTTTAATATTTATTGCGTTTTTACTAAAATATTTCAAATTTTGTTAATCGAAATGATTAACTTTTTGCAGAGAATTTCGCCTTGTGACAGATACATGGCTAACTTCATTGAATTATATTTAATATCTTTATAACCAGTTAGTACTCGTACAATATTATTTGACCAAATATTTTCTCCGTATCTAAACTTTTGCAAATTTTAAACAAATTCTGAATATTATTTCCATGTGTTTCTGTCATTTGAATCGACGTGGTTATACGTTTCCCATAAGAACACATGTTAATTCGGTGCGAATTAAAATCCTTAAAATTTGTAAACGCTTTAGTGAATCGATTTAAAAATTGTACCAAAGATTCTAAACATATGTAAGGACATTCTGTACAATTTTCATTAAATTCTCAATATTTTGAAAATAGGTACAAAACATCCTCCAAAATGAACGTATGATCGCGCAACTTTATGTCACGAACGTTGATTTACGGTAGCTAACACCTGCTGTGCGGGTGAATCCATTAGCTAACAAAGCAAGAGGGACATTAGATGAATAAAACTGACAACTAATTAATGAAAACGCCGAAGCGCCGGAACTACCGTAGTACCCGAGAACAATTTAAACAGTGGCCAATTACACATGTGCCTTTCGGGGAATGTTGAGGCAGACTAACGTCATCCGCAAATACTCCCACGAAGTGCCGCAGCCGCATCGGGGACCCTACGACATGCGTGGCCGAATAGTGATCGAAAGAACGTGCGTCAGGTGATGGCTACGTAAAAGGAAGAGATAGAAATAGGGCGGATACGGTGGATTAGGTGCGCACGGCATCAGCCGCGGCGGGTTGAAAACGTAGGGTAGGGATGGATTTCACCAGGTTAATAATGCGAAGGTCGCGCCGGGATCCTAGACCCTAACTTCGCGATCTCCGCGCTTAGTTGACGAAGCCGAGCGATCCGCCGAAATATCGCATCGTCGTCGAAGCAGACTCCTTCTTTATGCCATATACGTGCTTCGCGTCTCCCTCGTCGAGCTAGGGGTAGTCTCTCGAACGGCTAAAAGTCACGTAGAACCTAACGTAACGTATCGCACGTGAATCGTCGGCTAACGACAGGATGGTGGCACTCGTCGGCGGTGCCACATCACCTTTGACCGTATCGCCGTGAAACGTCATGTAATGTCGCCAAGCGTGGATGATGTCCGGGATTGCTTAGGGCTCCGCAGCAGCTTTAATCCGTTCATGGGCGCGTCAGCCGGGGTGGTGGCGAGAGAACGAAAGCCGAGAAAGGGAGAGACGGCTCGAGATCGAGAGAGAGAGACGGAGGCTACTACTCCGTCGCTACCGGAGTCCGCGGAAGAGGGGTGAAAACGAGCACCGGGGAGAGAATGCGCGTTGTATTAAAAGCGCCGGCCCTCGTCGCGCAGCGTGGGAGTTAGTTCTGGTGAGGGCGCCAGGCAGCTCACTCACCGAAGCTAACCCACCGTCCCAACCCTTCGATCCTCCACATCCCTCGACCTTCGACCAACAAAGCAACCACATCCACGGCCGCAAACCTCTCCTCACCGTCATTCGTGTCCGTCGTCGCATCCCGTCAGTCCGAAAAAGTCCCTCCCGCGTGAGAGAAGGCAACGGCTCGCGAGTATCGTGTATCTCCGCGTCGACGACGACAACGACGACGACGACGACGACGACGACGACGACGACGACGACGACGACGACAACGACGACGACGACGACGACAGCGGCGGCGTTTGCAGCGAGGGTGCAGTAGCGAGAAGGGGTGCTGTCGCGCGACAAACCTAGGTCGAGAGAGAGTACGCATCGTGGGAGACGGAGCGAGGGAGAAGGCAAGAGAGAGAGAGAGGGAAGGTTCCTCGTCGCTCAATGGAACACCGGCGCGGCCGGTCGAGATCGGCGACGTCAGCACGGCAAGTCGGGCAACCGCGGGAAACAGCCTTTAACCTTTGAAATATCGCCGCGCGCGCGGCGATTATAGTCGGGGAACCGCGGATCTCCGACTTTGCATCGTGCAAGACTGGAGCTAGAGGCGAGAGGAGGGCGGGGGGAGAGCAGAGAGCGAGAAAGAGAGCGACGGTAACGACGGAGGGAGCGTAAAACCCCCCCAATCGAGGAGCGGAATCGTCGCGACGACCCGAAGCAAGTGTCCTCTCCGATCGACTCCAATCGCGCTTTCGACGCTCGGTGTACGCATCCAGCCTCGCGGAGACAGACAGAGCGAGAGAGAAGGCAACAACTGTCGACGGACACGCATACTCGACCCGCGCGCGCGCGCACGGCATCACACGCCCATATGAACCATACGGAAGCGGAGGGTGCGAGAGAGAGCGGCGAAAATGTCAGTGAATGAATCGCGCCCTGTCGTGTGTGAGCGGACGACGTCGTACGTGGTATGATTGCACGGGGTGTTGCTACGTCGTCGGGACAGACATAGCTCTTTTCGTGGCGCGCGTCGATTGACGAGGGAGAGGAGGACCGAGCGTGATGCACGAACGTCGCCGGACGTCAGCCAGAAACTCGGGTGTCCGCTAAGAGAAGGGCGGAACGGTCGAGGAGGGAAAAAAAAGAGCGGAGGGCGAAGGACATCAAAGGACACATCCTTCCTTCCTTCCTTCCTTCCTTCCTGCGACGAGCCGCAAAAGGTGCGCCAAAGGTGACAGATCGGCGAAGGCGGAGAGAAAGAAGAGGATAAGTGCGGAGAAGGATAGAGAGAAGGAAAGAGAGAAAGAGAGAGAGTGAGAGAGAGTGAGAGAGGGCGAGAGAGAGGGTGACAGGGTCGGAAGAATCATCACGGGACGGCGCGACGCGGAGGGAGGAAAGGTCGAGATCGGTGGGAAAGCTCTCACGCGGAAGGAGGAGAAAGCGCACACGGCAGGCACACGGCAGACGAGACACGCGGCGGCGACTGAAACAGACAGAAAGAGAGAGAGACAGACAGACAGAGATCAAGAAGCAAGTATTATCACAGTCAAAATGCCCCGTGCATTCAAACACTGCACCTCCCATGTATCTCGATGAACCTCCCGCGCGCGCATCAAATCTCTATCTCTACTTCACGCGGGGCCATCTCGCGCCCCTGACATATCTCTACTCTCACTACTATATACATGCTTATATATATATATACATATACATATATATATATATATATATATATATACATATATGTGTGTGTGTGTGTATATATATATATATCTCGGTGTACCTTTTTCTTCTGTGCCTTTGTTCTGAACACCTTTGTTGCGTGTAAACACCTGTTCCCGCGTCTCGCACCGACAACAAACGCGCACCGCTCTCTGCCACGGCAAGCCTTTGCTTTTTGAACGTTTTTCGGGGCACCTGTTGATACGACCGACCTACATAACACACTAGCTGCTGTCCACATTTATGCTCTGTCACTCCCGTCATTGTTGTGCGGCCGATCGGTCATCGCGGGCATCGGTATCTCCGAGGTTGGTCCGGGATGTCTTTTCCGCTCGCGCGAAAGCAAATATTTTGCGCGTCGTAGTTTCCCGAATCGGACCCGAATTGGATCTTGCGTGATTTGAATCGTGGATGAGAGAGGAAATTATCCCTTTGCTCGAGTGTCCATCAGTCGTTTTGCGTTCGACCAGTATTTAATTGTCGCGAAAATTTTTATCAAATTTTATTAAAACATCCTAGACACGCGTTGTCACATATTTAAAGGAGCATCGTCGTGATTGAAAATTCTTCTCGTATTAAATAAATTTAAAATATTTACAAATATTTTGCACGTCGTAGTTTTCCGAATCGGACCCGAATTGGATCTTGCGCGATCTGAATCGTGGATAGGAGAGGAAATTATCCCTTTGCTCGAGTGTCCATCAGTCGTTTTGCGTTCGACTAGTATTTAATTGTCGCGAAAATTTCCATCAAATTATTGAAAAATCCTAGACACGCGTTGTCACATATTTAAAGGAGCATCGTCGTGATTGAAAATCCTTCTCGCATTAAATAAATTTAAAATTTTTACAAATATTTTGCACGTCGTAGTTTCCCGAATTGGACCCGAATTGGATCTTGCGCGATCTGAATCATGGATAGGAGAGGAAATTGTTCCTTTGCTCGAGTGTCCATCAGTCGTTTTGCGTTCGACCAATATTTAATTGTCGCAAAAATTTCTATCAAATTATTGAAAAATCCTAGACACGCGTTGTCAAATATTTAAAGGAGCATCGTCGTGATTGAAAATCCTTCTCGTGTTAAATAAATTTAAAATATTTACAAATATTTTGCACGTCGTAGTTTTCCGAATCGGACCCGAATTGGATCTTGCGCGATCTGAATCGTGGATAGGAGAGGAAATTGTTCCTTTGCTCGAGTGTCTATCAGTCGTTTTGCGTTCGACCAATATTTAATTGCCGCAAAAATTTCTATCAAATTATTGGAAAATCCTAGACACGCGTTGTCACATATTTAAAGGAGCATCGTCGTGATTGAAAATCCTTCTCGCATTAAATAAATTTAAAATTTTTATAAATATTTTGCACGTCGTAGTTTCCCGAATCGGACCCGAATTGGATCTTGCGCGATCTGAATCATGGATAGGAGAGGAAATTATCCCTTTGCTCGAGTGTCCATCAGTCGTTTTGCGTTCGACCAATATTTAATTGCCACAAAAATTTCTATCAAATTATTGGAAAATCCTAGACACGCGTTGTCACATATTTAAAGGAGCATCGTCGTGATTGAAAATCCTTCTCGCATTAAATAAATTTAAAATTTTTACAAATATTTTGCACGTCGTAGTTTTCCGAATCGGACCCGAATTGGATCTTGCGCGATCTGAATCGTGGATGGGAGAGGAAATTGTTCCTTTGCTCGAGTGTTCATCAGTCGTTTTGCGTTCGACCAATATTTAATTGTCGCAAAAATTTCTATCAAATTATTGAAAAATCCTAGACATGCGTTGTCAAATATTTAAAGGAGCATCGTCGTGATTGAAAATCCTTCTCGCATTAAATAAATTTAAAATATTTACAAATTCAAACTCAATTCTCGCACATATCTGGGGCGGACCTTTCCGACGTGGATAACTGATGATGTCGATATTCCGCGATTACTCGTCCGGAACTTGGCGCACAGATGTAAATCCAGTTTTAACAAATAATATAGCGTACGAATAAAGTTTAAATTTTACAAGATTACAGAAAATTTCGCAATTCTCGGATAAACGGACACGTTCCGCTAAAATGACTTAGCCAAGTTGCGCCTTATTACGATCGCGAGGTGAAACTTGGGCCGATTATTTGCAAGCAAAACGCGATGATCATCTATTGTAATTTCGATCGCAATCACGCCGCTGGCGACGTAGCTCGGGTCCTCGTTTTGTGCAAGGGAACATACGCTCGGGCATATTCGATGTACGTGAGAGGAAAGGGAGATAGGTACGTGAGACAGAGAGAGAGAGAGAGGACGAGTGTAAAAGAGGGGTTGGGTGGAGCGAGAAAGAGCGGATGGTGAAGGAGAGCGGCAAAGAGTGGCAAGGTAAGCGGATAAGGAAACAACGCGCTCCGAGGAAGAGGGTTCTCTCTCTTTTCGGGGAGACGGTGTAGCTTTATCGGCAAAACGCGAGCGTTGGGTGGCACGTTTGGTCGACGTTTGGTCTAAATGTTGTTTAACACTCTCGAGCACCTTTATATATACGCATATCTATGAGCACGCACGATGAGCACCTCCGATACCACCTCCACACGTCGCAGCACTCTCTGTTGAATATATATCCTGAGAAAACAAAAACCAACAAAAAAAAAAAAAAAAGAAAAATACCACCACGAATCTTTTTGTGTTCCTGGCACCTGTGGTCGTAGAATATCGCACATTGTTCTCTATTAACGACCTGATTTCAGGACAGGTGTGCGCTTTATCACGAAGGGAAAGCCAAGGTCGCGGCTACTATCATGGACTACCGAAAGTGAAGCGTATCGATTAGAGGAGCGAGCATAACGCAATCAAATGTCAAACGTGATACACCGTACGCTCGAGTCGGCGATTTATCTCCGATAGAGAGAGAGAGAGAGAGACGAAAGAAAATAAGAAAGAGAGAGAGAGAGAGAGGGGCCTGCTCTTTTTCCGAGGCTTGACGGAATCGCGGGTCCCAGAGTCTGGGACATGCTAGGAAGAGAGAGAGAGGGAGAGAGATCGCTCTCTCGACGCAGTTGCACGCGTAACACCGTTGCATTTTTTATGCAATAGCCGTCGGCTGTGTCAAAATACATCGCCGTTCGTGATTTTTTATCAAGTTTATCCTCGATCTTCTATTCTTCGCCCCCTCGATATCAATCTCCCATCCACCTTGTACCCCCCCCCCTTCACACACATACTCACACACACAGACACATACACACACACAAACGCGTACACGTACACGTACACACGCACACACACTTACATACGCATATATACAAGTACTCGAATACAATACACATATACACCTACGCGTTCCATCCTCAGCTTCCCAGTGTACCGCGAGTTCAAACGAAAAGTCGGCCTAACTCAGAATCGCTACAGACGTGCCTTTAGACTGGCAGTGAGTAGTAGACAGCTAAAGAGAAGGAAAATATAAGAAAATAAAAAAAATATAAACAAAGCATATCATTGCTGTTCACGTAGGTCAATTATAACACCACGTTCGACTGCATATATCGAGTGCGATAAAAAAGTGGTGTATACAAAAAGGAGAAGAAAGAAAGGGGGAGATATATATATATATATACGTAGATACATATATATAGAGAGATAGAGGAAGCTAGAAAAAAAAGGAAAGAGAGAGAGAGAGAGAGAAATAGAGGAATAAAACGGGACATTACTTAAGAACGTTGATGATTTGTAAAATGGCGGTTTGCATGTTCTGGCTTCTCACCTACGTGGGACAGGGACTGGATCTGGCGGTGGGCAATCGACCGGTGATCATACAGGTGCAGGGCACACAAGGGCTCGACTATCGTCACGGAAGCGGTAGCGGTATCAGAAAGAAGAGCGAGCTGAGCTCGGTAGGCAGCAACTTGTTGCACCTCAGAATATACCCTACGGACGGCAGTCCCCACATGCGGGACGATCTGTCCAACTGGCTGGTATTCAACGACGAGCCACGGATAACGTCGTGGTCGCCCGCTGGGATGCTGATCGACGACATGGTGAAAGAGCCGCGCGAGCTCCAGAACGTCTTCTTCGCCCTGTCGCCCGCCGTCCTCAACGTCCTCTATTCCGAGTACGTGACGTCGTCGCAATCGTCCCAGGGGATCGCCGCGACCGAGCCCTACTTTCCCCACGACGAGGGTAGCAGCAATCATCAGCTGATCGGCGGCGGCCGACAGCGGGCGAAGAAACGGCGCATAGGCTGCCGACATCCGCGAGGTCCCCTCAGCGTCCTGCCGCCGATCCTGGTGTGCGACGAGGCCGGTAGAAAGACCACCGGCCCGGCGACCGCCGCCGCCGCCGCCGCCAACGTCCTTCAGGAACCCAGACAATCCAAACAAGACGATCTCTACGCGGAGCAGAGATTTAACACTGCGACGAGTACGAAGACTGATCCCGCGCGCGCCGAGGCCGGCACCACCCTTAATTTACCCACGAACGGCGGCTTCGTCCCGAACAGGGCCTTCGCCTACGAGACTGGCAAATTACCCGGTAGCAAGCGGAATCAGATCACGGTCGGACGGCGTTCGATCGACGCACAACGGGAGTCCCCGGGACACCAGGCTCAAGCGTCCTCGGTGTCCTCGGCCGGAGCGAGCATCGCCTCGCAGCTCATGCTGAGGTCCATCCGGGGAAGTATACAATACGACGTGCCGCAAATCGGTAAGTTGTGTCGTCTCACTTGTATATTCGCGAACAGCTCTGGGAAAAAAATATGTGCAACGACGCGAAATTTAAGGATGTTTTGTAGCAATTTTTCAAATATTGAGAATTTAAGGAAAATTGTACAGAATGTCCTTACATGTGTTTAGAATCTTCTGTACAATTTTTTAATCGATTCATTAAAGCGTTTACAAGTTATAAGGATTTTAATTCGCACCGAATATTAACATGTGTTCTTATGGGAAACGTATAACCACGTCGATTCAAATGACAAAAGCACATGGAAATAATATTCAGAATTTGTTGAAAATTTGCAAAAGTTTAGATACAGAGGAAATATTTGGTCAAATAATATTATACGAGTACTAACTGGTTAAAAAGATATTAAATATAATTCAATCGAGTTAGCCATGTATCTGTCACAAGGCGAAATTCTCTGCCAAAAGTTAATCATTTCGATTAATAAAATTCGAAATATTTCATTAAAAACGCAATAAATATTAAAAAATACATCTCTGCACCGTAGCTAAGATCAAATTGTAATATTCCACACAATTTCTCATGCTCAAAATACACCAAAAAGTGGATATATATTCGTCAATATTGATCTTCAGCTACTTTTTGATGGGATTGTACATACAAAAAATCCTTAAGGATGTTTTTTACCTATTTTCAAAATATTGATAATTTAATGAAAATTGTACAGAACGTCCTTACATTTGTTTAGAATTTTCGATACAATTTTTAAATCGACTCACTAAATCGTTCACAAGTTATAAGAATTTTAATTTGCACCGAATTAACATGTGTTCTTATGGGAAACGTATAACGTCGATTCAAATGACAAAAACACATGGAAATAATATTCAGAATTTGTTTAAAATTTGCAAAAGTTTAGATACAGAGGAAATATTTGGTCAAATAATATTATACGAGTACTAACTGGTTAAAAAGATATTAAATATAATTCAATCAAGTTAGCCATGTATGTGTCACAAGACGAAATTCTCTGCCAAAAGTTAATCATTTCGATTAACAAAATTCGAAATATTTCAGTAAACGCAATAAATATTAAAAAATACATCTCTGCACCGTAGCTAAGATCAAATTGTAATATTCACACAATTTCTTACTCAAGATACACTAAAAGTGGATATATTCGTCAATATTGATTTTCAGCTACTTTTTGCTGGGATTGTACATACAAAACATTCTTAAATTTTCGAAACTAAAGAATATTTATAGAAAAATTAAAATTATTATTAAAATAATTAGAATATAATTAGAATGATTATAGAATTATTTATAACATAATTAATATAGAGAATTCTTATATATCATATATAAGAATTATTAATTTTTCATAATAATTATAAAATTATTAATTATTAACTATTCTTTGATTTTATTATTATATTATTATATTATTATCTTATATATTTATTATATTATTTTATAGTAGAAACGTATTATTTTCATTATATTATTATATAATAGAAACATATTATTTTTTGAGTACATTATTTTATATTATTTTATATCATTTTGTGTGTGTATAATTTTTATTCTTTTTTGTACTGATATAATTTATACAAATTTTACCTTTTTATGTCTATTTTTTTTTCTTTCTTTCTATCGTGTAATAATTTTATAGAATTTTTAAAACATTGCATTGTAATCCAATTTCGTAAACAGTTACATGAATGAAAGATTGATTGCACTATCTGCGAAAAATCATAAATTAAACAGCCTAAACGCTTATAATTCCGTTTAAGAGAATGTCAGTTCATTAATCTGCTTCAAATACCATAATATTTTTAAATAATTCTCTGATAATAAGCGTGAACTTTTCTTTTTCATACATGAACACATTTCAACTTTGATAAAAAAAATGTTCTTCTTGTTGTTCACGCGTAAAAGAATGATTAGATTAAAAGGAGCTGAAAAAGTTTGATTTATGTGAAATTGGATAATGTGATAATTTGTAAAATAGAAGGATTATCTAAAAAAATGAATTATTATTTTTCTTCTTTTTCTTTCACAATTTTTAACATCGCAATAGCTTCTTGATTTAATTAAACGCCGAATAGATAGTTGAAAAGCATCGAATAGGAAGAAATTTATTTTAACGCATTTTAATTCTAACAATAAATAAAGAAAGCTCTCTTCTTTGATTCTTAATTGTTTGTTACATATTAGAATTAAATCGAATGAATAAAACCAGAAAGAAATTCGGGATTTCGAAGAATAACGCAAATTTTTTATTCCAAATACTAGAAATTTACGAGAGATAATAAAAGAAATTTCTACTAGTTTCCTCTTTAATTCATCCATTTTTAAATAATTTAAATAAAGAACTCAATGATTTAGGAAAAATGCAGCCATTTGTTTCCAAAAATAAATATAATCATGATATTTATTGAAGTGTCAAGAGCTTATTATCGAAATTCCATGCGAACATTTCAAATTAATCTCATAAAATCCCCGTAAATCTACGTTTGTGGAAAAGATACTTTAATTTCGAGTGAAATATGAACTGAACAAGAGTGTATGCGTGTTATGAATACGCACGACACATGAGTTATATGGCCAAAATGGTCTATAAATCCAAATGAAAAATGTCCGCGTGCAAAAATATAGACAAAGCGTTTCTGCAAATAAAGAAAAAGTGATGAAACGCTATAGCACGACACGCCGTGTCCCTCCCAAATTTATTGATCCAACGGAAGGCCGACGGCGAATCTCGCGACAAGAAGAGGAGGGCATATCCTTTTCTATAAAACGGTATTCGCTAGAATCTAGAGAGTCGTTGAGAAGCGTGCAATATGCAGAGAAACTTTTTTTTTTTTTAAGAAACTCTTAGAATAACCATGGGCAGATTCGCTTTGAAAGGAGGGAAATGTTATAAAAACGTAAAATAAAGTATGTTGGAACGTTGTTTTATCTCATACCGATCTTGTTAGGTCACGATATATAAAGAGATAGGTCAGATGTATTAAATGTTAAGCGTCCATTTTGCTAAACTAATCTCAATCAGCTTACAATTAGTGTTGAAAATTACACGCGTTGACCCACATATTCTCCCTTAGATACATGCATTTGGCATTATATTTACTGCTCAAGGTATTATTGCTCGTCCTACGCTTCGAGAGAAATTTTCTTATTAAGCAAAGCAACAGAGAGAGAAAATTAGGTGTAACTACATTTAACTCCGAATATGTTTCGCATACAGGCTTTTGAGATGCATTATCATGCATAGGTAAATAATACAGAGGATTCGTCAATTGGATTTAATACTAAACACACCGTGAAAATACGAGCTTGTATATGTTCAGATTAAAATGTATATATGCTTAGATATTAATAACTACATTACTGAATATTCTGTATAGTTGTCATAATTAAAGCCGATCAAATTTGCATTGATTTAAATCGTCACAATTAAAGGAATTTCATGTCACGACGATTCTCTCTCTCATTTTCCTACATCTTTCGATTTTCTAATTCTTTACAATATTTCAATTTTTGATCAAGAGAAGAGAGGAGAATATTGAATAACATTTATCCATGTAATATTTATATATACTTTTACTTATACTTTTTATTATATACTTATATATAATAAATATAATATTATTTTTATTACGTAATTTTTATTATTTACTTACACTATTTACAATTATATATTTTTTCATATTTTTTATTTTTCTATGTTCAATATAATTCTAGAACGGATTCAAGGAGAATTCTTGGCGATTTTTATTTATAGAATGTCCAGTCTCCGAAGACGGAATGGAAAGATTCGCTTGTCCGACTGCGGATAGAATGGGTAGATATCATTGCATCGACGATCACGTCCTGTGCGACGGTTTTATAGATTGTCCTACAGGCGAGGATGAGGATAGACAAGCTTGCATGTTTTATAAAACCGTGAGTACAATTGATCATTTTTATTTGCTTTACATTTCTTCTTCTAGATATATAAAAGCGAATTTCAATTACTGATTTTTAATTATTTTTATAAAAGAAAAATTTGACCAAGGTATGACTTGCACTTCTTTTTTTTTAAATTTGATAATATATCGTATATATATATATATATATATATATATATATATATATATATATTTTATCGCCTATATTTGTCTATGTTTAAAATATATTTTGGAAATGTATATAAATTCTCAGATGAAAATCTAAAAAATATCGTGAGCAAGTCTATAAAAATTGATATATATTATTGGATTACATGATATATCTTTTTTTAATATCCATTTAATATTAGATTTTATGATTCTCTCTTTCATTTATTCTTTTATAAATAAAACTCTAAAAATCGCTACCTAATTTTGTACTATTTTACATTTATAATTAACAAAACTCGATTGTTATTATAATATAAAGTATATTTTTCCACAAACTTGATTTTCATTTTTCTCTTATATATTTTGTCATTTGAAATAAATATACATTTTACATTTATTTATTTATATCTTAAGAAAAAAAATGTAAGTATAAAAATGTGGAATTCTATTAAAAAGGCAGTGATGGAGATTATGTATTAAAAAAGAATATATATTAGAAAAATTATAGTAAGAAAACTTTCATCAAATAAGTTAATAAAGTAGCAAAGTAATAAACGAAATAAATAGGAAAATATTTAAGTAGATAATATAATTTAAGTTTAAATCTCTGCTATGTTTCTTCCAATAACATCCAGACAAATGTGGAGAAAGAATTTCTGTACTTTTGAAAATGCCATTTTAATTTTCACACGTTGCTTGATCAAATAGATAACTTTGTGCATTGTATAATCTATGTAAATCTTTGCTGAACTTTTCAAGTGATTTTCCTTACAAAGTTCAAACGAAAGTGGAGACATGTATTTGCGCTAATCGTGAGTGTACTAACAAGAATCAGTGTTCTAACTCACCAATAGCATTTTCCGTAGTTTTGAAAACGAGATGGAACGCAATCTTTTTGATAATTTATTATCTATTTGGAAATATCGATAAATTTTATATTTTTTTATAGTCAAGGAATTGTTATCCATGTCAAGGAAATGTCAAGGAATTGTCTATCAATGATATAGGAAGGGAGTGGGGGCAGAGATCCTAATAAATTAATATATATACTTGACATCTTTCCAGAAATATACATATACGATACGACAAAAAATATAAAAACTTTTTATTTTTAAATATATAATACTTGAATTTAAATTAAGAATGACAAAAGGCTAAATAACAAAAGTATTAGTCAATTATTGATACTATACACTAATATTGAATTTGATAGAATTTGATTAAAGATAAAAATTGTGGAGATATAAAAAAATCTCAATTATTAATTATAAATTAATTACAGTTAAATATAACGCTTGAATTTAATCAAGGTCTTTTTAAGGATAAATTGTAGAATCAAGTAGTTAAATAACAAAAGTATTATTGATACTAATATTGAATTATTGATACTAATATTGAATTTGATTGTATTATTGATACTAATATTGAATTTGATACTAATATTGAATTTGATAGATTTTGATTAAAGATAAAAATTGTGAAGATATAAAAAGATCTCAATTATTAATTATAAATTAATTACAGTTAAATATGTAATGCTTGATTTTAATCAAAATCATTAATTACAGTTAAATATGTAATGCTTGATTTTAATCAAAATCATTTTAAGGATAAATTGTAGAATCAAGTGGCTAAATAACAAAAGTATTATTCAATTATTGATACTAATATTGAATATTAAACTCGATAGAGTTTGATTGAGGACAAAAATTGTGGAGAGATGTTATATAAAAAAAAAAGGTCTCAATTATTAATTATAAATTAATTACAGTTGAATGTGATACACAAACAACGTGTAGGAGGAAGAATGAACCATTATGGATAGTCATCCGTAGCCTTCGATTTCTTTTCCTAGCTTAACAATATGTCCTAGTAAACGATAATATAATCGCATTCCGATATGTTTCAGACGAAAGCGCATCTGGACGTATTAGCGGACGCTATACTACGATGGGCGAGGGGACGCTAATTCCCTCTTTGTTGATGATGAATCTCCAATCTGTACATAAAATCACAAGTCTGATACGTCTACTTCTTTATATATATTCATCGATATCTTTTTCTCCTACATTAATCTATTTTCCGGAAACTGTTTTCTCTCTATGTTTGGCGCATAGAGACGTTCATATTGAAATCAAACTCAGGGGAAAGTTAAGATGAACCGTCTCTCTCTCTCTCTCTTTCTCTATCTATCTATCTATTTCTCGCTCTGTACTTCTCTCTCTCTCTCTCTTCCTCTATCTTTTCCATCTCCATCTCTTTCTATCCCTTTCTCTTTCCCAGAAATGAATACGGCCGCTCGATTTAATTTCCGAGAGGACACGGCATGGTTCTAATTACACTAAAAAAAAAAAAAATCGGTTAGCAAGGTCTATCTCGTAACCAAAATATCCTCACATAAAGTACAAATTAAGGTGTCCGAACTTTTAGGATGTTATAAATAAAGTTCGTAAGAGAGTTATGGCATTTTAACGCCGCTGTGTATGGCGCACGAGAAATATCCGACTTGAAATAATTTCAGTTCTAAGCATATCTATACCAGTTAATATATACCACACAGATGATGTATTACGATTTCATATATTGAGCGATTTCCGCGAGATCGTACTAACTCTTTAACGACTTTATTTTGGTATACAATAAAGTAATTTTGAAGACTGAGAACTATTTACTTCATTCCCAGAGTAAACACGCGGCCTCGCGCCGAACCGATAGGAACGAACGATCGTACCGTTTGGCAAGGAACGGGCACGTGTACCTAGAGATTTCCTCCTAGAGTACTTCCTAAGAGATTGTAAAAGAAATGTACTCATGTTTTTAATCAAATCACTCCGCAATCACGACGTTGACGCGCATATAAAACAAACGTAATGCATAATTAAATGAAACTCAATGTCGATCCGGTCTTCTGGTATCGCCTACCGACACGAAGAGACGTCTCCTTCGCCTTGTGTGCACGCTCCATGTTTTTTCGTCATCGAATATATCTCTAAATACTTCATTTATTTCGAATTTACGAAAAAGATGTCCGCGAATAAAGACAAGGTAAATGCTTTCATCTGAAAAAAAAAGAAAAAAAAAAGAGAAAAAAAAAGAGACCCTATGATTAATTGCTAATTGCGCTTCACCAAAACCAGCTCCGAGGAGAGTACCGAGTTAGGAAATATTTAGGAATTTATTAGAAAGCCATTTGCTGCCGTGTATACACTTTGCGTTCTGCGAGATATTTATTTACAAGCTATTATCACACGTATTCTCAGAAATTCACAAATATATGTATCGATATTGCTGTGAAATTGAACGAAAATGAATTTCTCCTATGTTAAATATTTGATGTCCAAGAATTATGACTTAACGGTAACATAATAATACATATATGTTCCAACTATTACAGGTAGTTTTGTATTTTCATTTTCCATACCACACAAATCAAATATATGAATTATTCGTTAAGAAAATATCTGATATTAGCTCGTATGCATAGACAGATGAATAAGGGAGAATTTTTATATAAATTATATTAAGCTTCATCTCAAACACATCCTTTCTACAAGGTATTTACAAAAATATATTGCTTCTATTCAGGCTCTTTTCTTACGTTTTCACAAAATAGAATAACTAATTTTATAAGCGTATAGATTTCTTGCCTTTCTAAATATAACTTTAATCTTAACAAGCACTTGTACTTTGCAATCTGTTTCTTCAAAAATAATTAATGCTTGCATTGCTTTGTACTTTATGATAAATCACATTATGATGATTGCACACTTATTCTTATTAGAATTTTGAAAAAGTTCTAAATAATAGATTGCGAGTTAAAGTAAACTATGACAGAAAAAAATGTTTACAAATGTTTAAATGTTTTACAAAAGATTGATTACTATCCTTACATGTTACAAGACTAGCAAAATTACAAATTATTCAGTTTGCGATACTACTGCTTGCATAAATGATATTTCTTGTGGAAATACAGTTCTTCTGTTTGAGCATTTGGTTTTACTAGAGTTATTATTTCTAGTGGAACATTTTCTCTAATACTATTATCACTTATATATATGGGAATTCGTTGGATATCTGAATTGTTGTTTACAGCTACATATTTTATAGGCTGAGTGATATTTTGCACAGAGTGATGCTGATCGTCGATCATTTTCGGGTACGTATATGCAGAATTTTTTTTTGGCTCCACTAACAATAATGACACATCAGTGGATAAATTAATGCAATTATCCATCTTGTTATCGCGATCTTCGTGTAAAATTCTGGGCTGCACTATCGTCTGCACAGCTCCCTTATGAAAATGATGCTCTTGCGAGGCATTATGTTGACATCTGGTAGAATCCAAATAAATATACTGTTCATTACAATGATTTAAGTCAATTTGATTCTTAGCGCATTCTACGTCTGCTTTGTTAAATATTTCTTTACATGTAGATTCTCTAAATCTTTGGTCAGGTTGAATAATCTGAGAGAAATTTAATGTCGAGGACGGAATCGCTTTTGCGTTGAAGAGAATATTTTTGTTCCGATTATGCAGACTTTTTTCCAAAAGTTCTTGCTTGGCATCGTTGTTTTCACATATATGTAATTTGGCTTGTTGAGCTGGTAATTTCGTTGATTTTATATTGAAATTACAAGAATTTGCGTCTCGCAAGTTAATTGCATGATAATTATGTGAATGAAAAAGTTGGTTTTTTACCTTCGACAAAACTTGTTCTCGTCCTCGAGTTCGTTCGGTATATGCATTTGTATTATATAAAGTTTCGAAAGTCTGCAAAGAGTCATCGAATCGACATACTCTGTTTCTTCCAGTCAATTTATTGGAATGCATATTTAAATCAAATTTTTCTATTAGTGATTCTTGTGACTCTTTTATATTCATTAGTGATTCCTGTGAATCTTCCATGTTCATTGATTCAATCCGAGGTTTAAACATTTTCGTTCCATCATGAAAAAATTGTGAATTTATTATACTAGGTGTAGGAAAATTTTTAGCTCCATTTGGAAATTGTGCTTCATAAGATTCTTTTGTAATATCGTTGTAAGGAGTTATCCTTTTTTGCATCCAATGGAATTTATTTTCCTTCTGAGATGTGTCTTTTATTAAAGGAAATGCGATTGTGTGATTTTCTCTATATTTAGGAATTTCACTATCGATTTTAAAGAATGAAGTCGATGATACTTGTGAAACATCTGAACAAGCCTGATATTTCATAGACAAATCAGGTAATTTCACAGTTTCCAATTCTTGTTTATTCTTTTGTTGATGAAAAGAATCAACATAAGCATGTCTCTCATTATCTCTTTTATTATTTATATTGATTCCAAATTGCTTGTATAATTTTTCTGCATAGTTCATTTTATAAAATAAATCATCATTTTTCTGGGCAGAGTGATTATCCTTCATAGCAGTGACATGATTATATCTATGAATGACAGGTCGTTTAACATTCTTTGCATTGCACTTATTTATTACTCTGTTGGAGAAATTAATTGGCGATTTTTCACAAGTATCTCTTGATAAATATTTCTCGGCGAGTAACAAATCGTTTGAAAAAGTCAAAATTTCTGCGTGTTTCCTGTTATCAATACATTGTAAATTTTCATGATCAGAAAAATCGACATAAAGATTATTTTTGTTATGTCGTTTATTTTTCGAAGGATGATTAATATAATGCTTCTGGATAGAATCTTTTTCATTCACAGAATTTACTGTTCTCGGAGATTGATAAATATGTGCTGATTGTTTTGAATACTGATTATCATCATTCTTGCGATTTCTTATAATACAGTCATTTATATCATATGTTTCCAAAGTCTGCGATAAACAGGATATAGAATCATAAGGCTCTACATTATCACTTTGCATCGAATGGATTTTGTCATCTTGCTCAGGTATATCTTCCAGTAAAAAAGGTGAGATCGTGCGATTTTCGCTACATTTAGGAACTTCATATTCGATGGCTGGTGACATTTGCGAAGCATCTGAATACGTACAAGCTTGGTTTTCTACAGACAATGCAGATGATTTTACGGTTTCTAATTTATTTTTTTCACGTAAATATCGTTGACGTAAAGAATTAGAATAAGTACATTTCAGTTTTTTAATTGTTGTTGTAAGAGGATCTAAAATCATTTAATGATATAAATTTTGATGATGTATAATCGAGTTTTATAATAATTATATTCTTTCTATATATGTAACATACCTGATTGATAATTTTGTAAAAAGTCTCCTCCAAAATTTACATCAGAGATCATTTTACATAGGTCTTTATAATGATTCAATGCCTTAGATATATTTTTATCATCCCTATGTGTTTGTTGTATTTTGTCCTCATTTACTCCATTTTCTTCCACAAAATTATCAAACATTCTGTGAAATAAATATTTTATTTTATAAATACATTCTGTTCTTTTTTTATTGGATCTAATAATTAAATCAATAACAATATAATTTATGGCTTTACTCTGTCTGAGTGGTAGTAGATTTTGATTGTTCCTTATCATTTTGAAATAATTTTTGCTTATACATATTTTTTTTTTTATCAATATATTTTGATTCATTATTAACATTCTGTTTTTCCATTTTATCAGAATCTAAGTTTTTACAAAAATTTTCTTCATTTTTCTTTTTAGCAAGATGCAACTTCTGATTTTTACTGCAATATTGATATATGATATAATTTTTATAAAATATCTTTTCTACATCTATTTAGAATAATGACACATGTTAACATTAAAATAAATATTACTGAATCAATAAATGTACCTTTGTTTCCTTTTCAAAACGGGACTTTGCTCCAGGATACTGTTTGGTGTCCAGAATTTTAAACTATTTTTTACAAAGTCTTTATTCGATTCCAATTGTTCAGTAGTTTCATTATAGGTTGAAGGTCCTTCTGTATATCTGTAAAACAAAATATGTTTTTAATTTCTATTTACAATTCATTGCTTTAGATTTCAAATTTGGTAATGCGCTTACTTGACTTCTGGAGTGTCGCCATTAAATAATTTTAATGCATCTGCTTTTAGCCGAGCTCTATCAAATGTACTTTCCGATGTTTCTATTATAGAACATTAAAATTATTAAATTTTTATTCTTTTATTATTTAATTGTCGCAACATACAAATTTTAATATAAATACCTTTGTAGATGTTTTTGCCCTTTGTACCATTCCTATAGATCCCAAAAGCCTGAAAAAAAATCATAAAATCTTTATCTATCTACAATGAATGTAGATTAATATCAAAACTATTAAAGTTACATACAGATCTTGGCAGAAGCCTAGTACAAATCTTTGCTTGCCCTTGCTTTCTTTGTTTGTCTTTCTCACCATTTTTCCCATCGTTATCCTGTAAGAAATTCCTATATATGTATTATTATGCACAAAGATATTATTTTAAAAAATAATCTTTCAAGATGAATTATATTTCATTTCCTTTTATACATTAATTAATTATTATTAATTTATATAAGGCTTTAATTATTTATTATTAATTTATATAAAGTTTTGCTACATTTTATATGTTAAGTCTTTCTTATCTTTTGCAAAATTATGTAAATTTACTAGTTATTTTTCTTTTTGATTACATTTTTGTTTGATTTTGTTATTTATTTGATTTTATTTCTTTTTTCTTTTCCATTAGATTTTTCTATAAATACAGTTTTTTAGGTAAACCTCTCTAGTAATATATAACGTATATTCTTACACATAATTCATTCTTTATCAAATATATTATTTATAACAATTAATAGAAACAATATCAAACATTTTTTGCGCGTTTTGACATAAATTTTTCAATACCAATTGCCAATTGAAGCGATGCTCCGACAATCTTTCGACCCTAACCTAATATTGCTGCGAGGAGAGTAATCGCGTATTTATATCACGATGTCGATCCGGTGCTAAATTAATGACAATACGCTATTGTTGATTACGCGTATCTCTGCGAATCCAATTATCTCACGCGAGCCACGAAGAATCGCAACAATTACACGTACTACGGCCTCACGTGCCCGCATACGTGACACGTGCTAGCGCTTTTCGCGGATCTACTACGCACTACGCGTTACTACGCGAGGGAAGGGAGCGGGGCGGGAGGGGGGAGGGAGGGGGAGACTGACACAACGATCAATATGAATGAACGTGCACGTGTAATGAATATCTTTCAGTACCGCGAGTTTTCTCTATCGAGTATCGAGACACTCACACACACCGGATTTGTTTCCCCTCTTAAAACTTGTCACGCGGATCAATTATTTTCACGATGAACAAATTGTCGAATAATATAAAAATGATATAGAATAATATAAAAATCGATTTCGCGGATCCTGGAGCGGGATCGCGAGGGGACAATATCGCGAGGATACTCGAGAGGACGCGAAAAGACAAGGAAACGTACCAATTTCTTCTTGGCCTTTAAGATCTTGGAATGTATCCTGTCGACGTCCCTTTTGCATCGTTTCCGTTTCGGCATCTCCCGATCGGTGGCCCTCGGCATGATCCTACGCCTTATCTCGGTGCAGGCTCCGGAATTTACGTACGACTTACATCGCGTTGCGCGTCACGGATAGTTGGAGAATTTGCGGTAACAAACGCGAACGCTGCCTCGACGACGACTGACGACCGCCTTCGTAGATATTTTCGCTTCTAGAATAGTACAAAGAGCCCCAAGACGTACTAGTCGTGCTATGGAATTCCAAGTTTTTCTTCTGGTTTTTCTTCGTCCAATGACGTCACGGAAAAAGTCGCGCAGAGGGGGATGTTATTATTTCGTCGTAAACCTTCGAAAGTTTCGTCTTTGAAAGGTGAAGCAGTGGCCAGAGATGAAAAGCGCGACGACCGGATACCTGTTTTTTTGGGAGAAAATATTTTCATTCACGTGATGAACGTATAAAAAGGACAATTAATCGCACATACAGCGGATAATTCGTGATGAGCATTCTCTGATATTTGTATGTTAATATTTCGCGCGGAAAAAAAGATAAAAAATATATTATTTTATAATGAGTACGTCAATTATAACATACGTTCATTTCCTGTTTACGTCAAGTTATCTATATATATTTAAAATAAATTATTGTCTTATAATAATAATAATAATCTCTGTTGTAACTTCTTTCATGTAAGTTGAAACTGTTAAAAAAACTGTGAAAAAATTATATTTATATTTATTTATAATTATTTATAATTATTTTTACATCATTTGCATTTTATAAAATTATTTTAAGTTTAATTTCTTTTGTTATCTATTATGAGATATAAAATTATTTCATTGCAATTTATTAAAACGTGTGTATCGATTTATGATGGGAAAAAGCATAATTTACATTTGGATAATTATATACACGATTTTTTAATTATATGCGATAAATGTCGTTCTCATGTGCTCGATAATCTATATTTTTTAATTTGAAAATGGTAAGATATTTAATAGCATTTTATAATAAATTATAAAAAAGGAGAGAAGAAAGTACGTATTAATAAATAATGTTATAGCTATAATTTATAGCATAGACATGTGAGTTAAACTTGCACATAATCAAGCAACATCGTTTTTTTAAAGAATTTTATAGCACATATTAATTCTACACTACATGTATAATTAATTTAATTAGCGAATGAATTGAGGTTAAACTATTTGAACGCAAATAAGTCGCAATACTTAAGATAAAAATGTGTAAAAGCGCACAGCATAAATGAAAAGAATATATTAATTTAATAACGTATATTGATATTAATATTATTGACAATATCATCCTCTTCCATTACTTATATCAATAAAAAAACAGCAGGAGAATATTTATGTACTTCTAAAGAAAAAATTCAAAATTAACTTCATTTAATTATAATTAATTATATTTTACACACATAAAAGATATATTTTTTATATTTTATTAATGAAAATAAATTGTAAAAACTGCTGTCATGTTAAAATTGTGATATAAGAATACAAATGATAGATGTAATATAAATTTAAGTGAAAAATAAAAAAACATCCTCCATTTTTAAGTATTACTATTATTTTATGCATCTATGATTGTTTATTTTGAGAAATTGGCTTTTCAACAAAATCAATTAGTGAGAGAATTAATAAAGAATTAATAAATATAGATGTATGCGTAGATATTGTATACTATAATAATTATTCTGTTTTTCCGAAATTAAAATTTCAAGATAATCAATATAATATTCATAAAAATATTGTATTGATATTGAAAATTTTCAAAAATTTTAATTTTGTCTTAGTCTTGAGCGAATCTTTGTAGCAAAAATCTTGTTTTATATTGTATTATTTTGATTTTATTAATTTTTCTCTTATATTGAATGATTATTTAAAATAATTTAAAATATTTAATATAATTTTTATAATATAATTTAAATTAAGATGGGAAAAAGATTATTATATCTTGTTTATGTCATTCGCGTTTATTTTTTAAAACACAGTATAACATATATATGTTACATGTGTGTGTGTGTGTGTGTGTGTGTGTGTGTGTGTATGTTGCTTTACGAAAATATATATGTATAAGCAGTTGCATATAATGATGCTAAACCGTAGACGTGGCTCACATGCATATAAGAGTAGAGAATCGCATACATATGTTGTACGTAAAATTTTGTTTAGTTTAATAATTGTGTAGTATTTTATATTATTTATTATGCTTATTGTATTAATTACTTCTAAATTTATTAATTTAAATGTTTTTATTTATTAAACAAAGTTTTTTAAATTTGTATATAATATAGTGTGTGCGATTTTTTGTTCATTTAATTTACAAATACACATATTTTAGCTTTTCTTTAAAAATCAATGATCTTGACAAGATCAATAATCTTGACAATCTTACAATTGATTTTGATAACTAAAAATCTTGCCTTGATTTCATTTTTAATTTCGACATAAAATCAAAAGTTTTAAATGTTTAAAATCATATCTTTTCAATTAATGTACACAGCTTTCTGATAATATATTTATTAAAAATTAACTGAATTAAACAAGATTTTAAAAATTGTATATATAAAGTGAGGAAAAAATATAGAAACCTCTAAATTTTTCGGAAACTATGCATTTTAGAAACAAATGTTTCAAACAAAAGTTGTAGGGTTTCAAGTAAGTTGCATTACATAGCAACATCAGTATGATCTTGAAGAGTATTTCAAGTTGTTGTTAAGGTTACCTTCAATTTCTTAAATGGATATTTTTTCATTAGTACTTTTCGAATTAGGAGGCTTCAAATAATTTCTTCATTTTACATAAACCATAAAATATCTAGTAAAACATTCATTTTTCGATTATCTTTCCTTAATACTTTTATGTACAAAATAATGAGAGGAATCAATTGGTGTAAAGAAAACACATAGAAATTTTTAAGAAAAAGTATGTAATTGTTAATTGCAAATTACATATTTTATTTCGAAATAACCATCTATATACGTAAAATAATAACCATTTCTTTATGTGAACATACTATCTTATTTGCCTGGAGTGAATTTTTAAATTAAGGAAATCAGCACAAGTGTCATGCATTGGTAATTCGTTTGTCACGAGTACGGCGATTGCTGTAAAAATGCCACGCGAGCAGTCACTTTGTGCGGACGTAGATACATTCTATTATTAGATACATTTGATTTGATACGGACGATGCAGGCGCTCGCCTATCTTCGATGAGCGAGAATAACATTAATCAAGCCGATTAATCAGTCCGATGCAACGACAGCATGATTGTATCACGTATATGTGCGTGCTTTATTAATTCAACTTCCATATAATGAGAATCAGAAGAGAAGAGATGGTGGGGAAAAATGTCATTTCGCATCGACTGAATCATGTTTCTCAAATTTCGTTCCGTCATCGCAATTGTCATCAAAAATCTTAACATCTGATTCTTCTGTTTACATTATATGATTAAGTCGAAAGAAATTTTCTGTAAAGTTTTTAGAAGGTGAATGTCCTCTACGCATAATTCTTGTGTACGTGTCTTACATGCTTTATACGTTATAAAGCGTCGTAAATTAGACTTTGGATTTATTAAAAAAGAAAGAGAGAGAGAAAAATTATTTTTAGAAAATACATTTAATTTAGAATAGAGAATTTGTGAGACTTGTGTGTGTATCAGTCTAAATATTCAATTAACTATATATGTTAATTCTATTGCATTTTACTTTAGATGTTATAATTTCGCTTTATTTCCTTCTTATTTTAATTTATGTTAATGATAAACTAACTTTCAGTTGACAATAAAAGTTAAATATGTTTTTAGTATATCTATAGTATTATTATTAACTGATGTCAGCTTTCTACAGCAAAATGTAACAAACATATGTTAGCATTAATAATTATATAACGCAATTTTATTTAATGAAATAACTTTCTAGAGTAAATTAATTACTGACAACAATCATAATTACATATTTATATAAATATAATTAAATATAATTAAATATAATTATATAAATATAATTTACATAATTTATAAAATTATATCGAGACATAAGAATGATTTTTTTTATGAATTTATATGAATATATTGATTGAGACTTTTATTAATGTGTTACATAAATTAAATTCAAATGTTAAATACTTCTTCTAAATGTAAATATTTCTTTAACATAATATGTATATATGCATATAAGACTTTGTCGATTTCTAAATTTAACGAGATTGTAACTTTATATGACGATACGATGCAGAACAGAATATTTCTATATAAAAATATCGAAGGAAACATATATACATTGTGCACCAGAACATAAACGAATGAATATATTATTAGACTGACCGATTATACATTGATTTTATTATATCGACATTATATTTTTTTAAATGTGAGATTATTTTTCGATATAATTTTATAAAATTAAAAATAGCAAATGCCATATTTAACTGTATGTGAAAAACTATTAGTGTCTGCTCATATTACATTAATGTTACACTAATGCATTATAAAAAGACGATAAGATAATTATAATTTGAAATTTGCTCCTTTGTGTATACAAAGCGATGGATATTACTTAATTATCAATAATCAAAAGTGTATATAAACTCAATAGATATATAAATATCAATGTTAAATGTATTAATAAAATATAAATTAAATATTCAAATGTGAAACGGCAAATACGTTCGAAAGTTGCCGAGTCGTGTATCGTTAAGATAATATCTAGGTTAGTACTTACGTATGTATGCAAATCGCTATACAACATATGTATACAAATCGATATATTACGCAATCTGGCACTGTTGTATGAAACTTTATTTGACAAAATTTCTTGACTAAATTGGGAACGATGCTTCCTCTAAAATATCGAAACATTAATTTTTTTGAATTGCAATAAATCATCCACAAATTAAAGCATACAAAAATATAGAGAAAACAGATAAAATTTATTTTTCATGTCAAAAAATTTACTAAAATTGCAATATATTTTTTTTAAAGAATTCTTTAAAAATATGTAACTTTGCAAATTTAAAATTTAACAATGACTTTTTCCTTAAAAATCCTGTCGAAAAACATTTTATCTTTATCATAAAATTTGATATAATTATTGAATTAAATTATTTAATGCACACGATTTTTTAACCATAATCTAGTATATTTGGTATTTTCATATGAATTTTGCTTCCATACTTTGATTTGCCTTTTTATTACTCACATGTATTTTTCTCGTAAATTATTGCTACGGTATTGACGATTAAAACTCAATAACTATCAAGTAATTGTAAAGAAAATATTGATTGATCTAACATGGACAATGGGGATTATTACTTTGAAATTTCATTTTCTTATTGCCATTGCACGTGTGTAATCATACGTTTCAATGTCAATATATATGACAATAAGTCACAGATAATATTTATGATTGTGCATAAATTCTATTGTTCTTTCGTGACACGAGGTGGAAAAGCAACTTAAATTTATGCAAAAACATATTTTAAATTAAAACATATGATTTATGTACGTAAAATTGAGAAAATTTTTACTTCAGAATTATTTTAAAATTTTTATTTTAAGATTTTACTTCCGCTGTGCACGTAGAACAAAAAAATACGATAAAATAAAAATGGAATAAATTATATAAAAAAATTATATAATAAATTATAAAAATAAAAATGGAATAAATTAATAATGGAAGATAAAGCGAATCGAAAGTACTGAATGCTTTGTTCACGTCTAAATACTAGTTATCCAATTAATTATTAGATAACTTGTAAAAAGATTATTTCTGGACAAAAAGAGATTTTAAAAAAGTTAGAAACTCGAGTGAGAGAAACAAAAGGAGGCAAAAGGCTCTTCGACTGAGGTTGCGTTCCGTTTATTGCCAATATTATTATTGTCATTATGTCATCTTGTTATTTATCGAATGTTAGACATGCAATAAGATAACGACATGCTAGCGGTATTACTAATGAATTTTGTCATGAATGCAGCCTATCAGTCGTCAAAAAATAAAAATTAGTCGAAAAATAAGACATGCGACGAATAATTAATAAAAAATAAATGCTCGCAGGAAGTCGTTCATGAATCTTTTCCTTTAGTGTGAATTCGTAAAAAATGAAAAATTTTATTAACGAATATTGAATTCGTCGTCGCAAACTTTTCATTTTTCACGAATTCACACTAGAGGAAAAGATTTATGATCGACTACTTGGACAATGGACTCATCAGACGATTGGAAGACGAAAACATGGAAGACAAATAAGTAATAACTTACTCGGATTAGTAAATAAAATATAAATAATAAAATACAATATTACATAAAAATTCGATAAATATATCTCTATTTTGCTCAGTTGTTATTGATTCTATTTTGTTTTAATTTTATCATGATAAATGATGTTTTTCTTATATATCCACTGCTTTATTCACACCAATCCCCATTTTGGAGAATTTGCGATTAATTTTCGTCATGTAATCGCATTTTAATCACAATAATCGAGTAATTTATTAATATGATATTAATCGACAATTAAATTTTAGCTGGTAAGATTACTGCTACTTAATTATATTATTTTAAAGAAAGGAAATAGAATAAGGTAGCTTAATTATGAAAGTATGTAACGTGAAAAAAAGTCTTTTTAATGTTTAATGTTCATGAATCATCATTATACACTTATATTTCTCTCGTGTGGCCTTTTTTAATTTCATCTCCTTTTTATGTATGTTTATAAACGTGCGCCGTAATATTTTTGCAGCCGCGGCGACATTTTCGCAAACGTGCAATACGAGACGAGTCCCTCAGTAAAAGAGTCTTGTTGTTCGTCACTGGTAATCGACGCACAGTTTTCAGATACGTAGTCGATCGCTTTTATCGTCAATATCACACTCGCGATTTTGCACTGTTATTCAAACAAAAATCTGTAAATATTAGAAAATAAATTTTCACGTGTGTGTATATGGATATGTATAGCTATGATAAAACTCACAAACGTTACTATTTCGTGTCGTCGACGGTGTTACATATGTATAAGTGACTAATTCGTTGTATACAAATTTCGATTATTCAAAACAGTTTTGCACAAAAGGGGATTTAAATGTATAATACAAAGACATAGATGCGAATATGCCAAAAATGACACAGATGAAAAATCACGCTTATAAATAATGATTCGATTTCGGCATACAATCGGAATTTGCTGGCGATAGCGACCTAATTTTAAATAACGTACTCCAAAAATATGCCGCTATAAAAAATAATATTATATATATAATATAATAAATAATATTACATATAAAGTTAATGAATATAATAATTAATGAAAAGTTATAATTTTTTTGGAATAATAATTTTTACAATCTTAAATAAATTAAGAATTGTTTACTATTAATAATGCAACGATACGATTTGCATTTGTTTGATTATTTTATCGCAATTTAGCGCAAAGAAATTTCTTATTCGCTTTAGTGTGTTAAGTCTTAAAAAATATTATATTTATGTATAATAGTGGTTATTAGTAGTCATTTTTGTAACGTCACTGATAGATGTGTGATAAGTGAAAAGTGTATGTGTATGCACCTTATATCTATTTCCTATATTTGCGTAGGTAAATATATTGAATTTTGTGTGCTTCTGTGCCATTGTTATATTTCAAAATTCAAATAAAATATATTTATATACATTTTGCATACATATTTTTTGTATAATATAAATAATATGTAATACATAATATAAGTAAAATATGTATATATATATATATATATATATATAGAAAAAAATTCTATATATGTATATAAATTCGCTTCTTCAATCTTTTGTTTACATAATCAAAGATTTTTTCTCATAAAACAATAAATAATTAGAAATATTTTATATAAATTTATTTTTATGTTTGGCTGAATTTCTCTTGCATAGTTTAATTTATAATTTTCTTTTTCCAGTTTAATTTACCTTGATATTAACAGATTAGATATATAGATATCTATTTATTGATTTTTTGCTTACATGATAATATCGTAATAAAGACAGTAATTTGAGAAAAAAAATGATTTTTTATAGAACGAGTAAAAATAAAAAGATATTTGCGATTAATTAATATCGCTAAAAATTGTCTCTCTTATCATTTTTATAAAATCTGTACAAATCTTTCTGACATATTAAATTCTCAACTTGACTTTATTACAGAAAGCGCCGTTATCGAATGTATATTGTGATAAAATAACATTATCTAAATAGGATTACATATATATATATATATATATACGGATCATGCATACCATTAACACGTAAATGTACCGTTCATTTTAGCTTCAATATACTTTTATCGTTTTATATAAATTAATTCACTTCGATTCAACATAGAATGTGGAAATTTACATTAATTTTACATGTGCATACAGCATACATCATCTGATCGTTAAAATAACGACGTTGAAAGATATGAAGATAGACGTTCGGGAATTAAATTGCGACAAGCTCATGTAAATTGGTCGTAGATTATACTTGCTGATGGATTTTGATTTTTTTTAATTCGCTATTAGATGATATCTTTGCGTAATAGTGACAATATTATGTTCGTGCGACGTAGAAAAGTGACGTGAGCCGGAATCGACTGGTTGAAACCAATTGCGATATTACGATATTTCTTCAGATTTTTCGAATGCGCGAAAATATTAATATTCATATACGCACAATTTTAATATCGATACGCGTTTCTATTCTCTCTCTAAGTTAATGTCAAATTATGCGCGGGAGTTGGACACGATTATGGAATCAAAGAGCGTGTCTATCAAAGCTTCTCTATCCAAATTGACTGCGGCACGAATTATGTATCAAATGCGAGAATATATTTCACATACACGTGAACATTTGTATTTCATGTAAAATTACGCATATATTGAACTGTCTATCAACGCGATATATGTTGATATATGGGCAAGCAAATTGCCGATCAAACGTGGGATAAAATCATAGTCATAATAAACGATCATAGTATTTGAAATGCATATTGATAATGAACTGTTAATTTACATCGCACTTAAACGTGAAAATATACTCTCCACAAGAGAAAGATATTATTACGGCAAATCAAATTGGTGCATAAAATGATGAATTTTTATTAAAGAAAAATTAATTAAATTAAAGTGGTTTGAAAGTATGTAAGAAAAAATTACAAAAACAAGGCAGATAACCACAGGCATTGATGTGCGATGCAAATCTTGACAATATGAAAACAAAATTATTTAACATTATTATTATATTTTTGATATTTTAATATACTAGTTAATTTTGTTAATGATTTTTATTATTATGTACATCTGTCAATATGGAATATTTCTCGCCTTAAACATCATAATTAAAAATGTCTTGTAAAAATTTGCTATTTAGAAAGTCTCTTCATATTTTTCGAATGAATATCTTGATATTTAATCGATACACGATACAATCTGCTTCGATGTGATTCTACTTGCTGCAAGATTGCTGTATACTCGCGCATTTCAAAAATATAATGTATATTTTCCGGCTGTCAATCAAAAATACATTCATAACGAGGCTAAATTTTAACGTTCGTTTTTTTAAAATGATGAATCATTAGCCTCCCTACCTTTCTTCCGTTTTGCCTCCCTCCACTCATTCAAATAGTAACCACTACCATGAATACGTTTACTTTTAAAGACAGTACTTGCTGTCTTTCCGAGACAGAAGCAAGCAGGTGTGCGTAATGTTTGATGGAGGCAATTTATTAATTCGCTTATCGACGATCGTCTACTTAAAAAAACGTCTGTATACTCTTCCGATAGGCATCTCGAATACGTGTTAAGGTAATAGAATATGTAGATTTGTGCGCGACGAAAGAAGATAACGCGCCCACGCGGAAAACGTTTTCGTTCAAATACGACAAAAGTGAGACCATCGTAAATGTCACCTCTATAAACGCGCTGTATTTTCTGAAACGCGAGTGCACACGATTCGCGGGAAAAGACGTTTTACCCTATAATCGCCGCAAAATATCAAGGTACGTATTTCTCATATGTAAACATACGTCGGGGGATGCTGGGGATGTTACGACAGATGCGTAGTGTCTCGAAACTTGCATACAGATAGCAAAATGACGGAGCATAATAAGTTTATAATTAAATAATTATCAACGAATTAATTTCTTATGAAAGTTATCAGTGATCATGATAAGCAAGTAATTTCTCAGATAAAATAATCTTAATCATTTAAGTTTAATCTGAAACATTAAATTAATAAATAGAGACGCAATCGACTGATAGTCTATGTGTTTCTTTTACTGATGAAGTATTGTTTAAAGACTTACAATCAGTTATAAATCATTAGTGATTGATGTCTGAAAAATCGATGGCTATCGGAGAATTTTCAGTAACGTTATTTAATTATCGGAATGACTGAAAAAGATGTAATATTTCTGTTTAAATCTGCAGAGAGAACTCTGTCTTCTCTCTATTATTCGAGTTATCAAGAATATCCGCTTTTTTCATATTTATAATTCACTTCGTGCAAGCGCTCGAATTCCGCGAGAAATCTTTTTAATTAAAAAAAAAGAAAATCAAGAGAAAAAACCGCGTAAAATTAATAATCCGTTCTGTTATCTCATCTATGCCTTTCTAAAGTTAAAGAAATCTTTGTAAACCTCGAATATCCTTTAGATCAACGTGAATCATTTGGAAATTTTCTCGAGAATCGTCTTATCTTAAGTCAAAATAATTTTAAATCAAATAAATATATCAAGATACGCTCGATTATTATTAACATTGCCTGGTTGATAAAACGCGAAAACGGATAAACTTGACGACTTTGCGAAACGTTCAGAGTTCGCATACATTAATAATCGATATCAAAATAGAATCGTAAATTGAATAGAAGCGAAAATACTTATTCTATTTGCGATGCTTGTCCTATTTACAGTTTACTATCCGACACGGCCAAAATAATATCTTGTGACACAACGGGATAAATTGCGCAATTGACCAGCGATTTGGCACAATTGGAAGATTACTTCATTTGGTTCAGGGTCCCGAGATTCTTTCTGGTCTCTCTTTCGTAGGGACGTGGCTTTTTCCCGCATCCCGTTGGGAAATCAATAACATGTAGCATGTAGAAGTTGACCCTGTGCTTGAGAGAGGTCAGCACGCAGCCATCGGGAGATGCAGAATTTTTCTCTCGCCATATATATATTCTACAAACATTTCATAATTGCCTGTTTATTTATTTCAACAATAGAGGGATTCCGTCTCTCGTGAAGAAAAGTGCGGTTTTGTGCAAAGGGGAAAAGGGAAAAAGGAAAAGCTAAAAAGAAACAAGGAAATCGCTTTAGAAAAATTCTCATTCCCTCATTAAAATATGTATTCAAATTACCTGACAGTAGAGAAGATGTTTTGCGAAAGGGATCCTTTGCATATTCAACATTCGTGCAGAAGCGATCCACGCAAATTCACAGCGTAACTTTTACACGCATATATTCTTTTTTTTTTCAAAAGGAAGTCAAGGATAAATTGCTAAATTCTAACTGATTGCAAGCCGTTTATGTCATCCGTGTATCTCGATTAATCGCTTGCGCGCGCGTTAAACTCTTTTGGAATCCTGCGCGCGATCTTACATCGTATTCTTTATTTTTCGAGTCTTTCCGAATAATTATTCACGCTCTCTGATCGCTCTATTTCTCTGGAGCACTATACTTTTCCACCTATTATTCGCTATCCAAACACGCCCGGCATCTCGTTACATGCATACGTTGTTTATGCACCGCCGGGATAGCCGGCTGCTCTCGGTGAAGCCGTTTCCGAGGATAGTTCCTCTCTCCTCTGCGGCACTTTTTATGGGAAAAAGCTTTCTGTAGCCGCCTTGCCAGGGAACTGATCCCGTTTCTTTATGTAACACCCGCGCCCAAGTCCGACGCGCGACTGGCATCATTTTTCATTCGCGATGTTCCTTAAGAAACTTGAAACATAAAGCGCCAGGTTGAACTTTCGATCGGCCAGGTCGGCGCGGCGGCGATTCACGACGAGCGCTATAAACTTCGCATATGATTGCAGTTTACGGGATATAAAGGACGACAGAGCATGGGGCTGTGCTGCTCGGAGAGAGACGAGGCTCGCTCGTTGCAACCGGGACACGAAAATGGTACGGATGATATTCGCATCGATGTAAATTGTAAACTGGAAGTGCATGAAAAATAACTCTTCCGCGCCGAAAAAATATGTATATATTCGGATAAGCGGAGAGAAAAATTCTATACAGTAGGGAAATACAACGAAGAAATACGGGATTGTGATAAATTGTATATGTATATTAATAAATTATGGAAAATATAAAGAGCGAAAGGTCTACTTTGCATTTCCAATTTATAATTGTCGAGGAAATATTAAGAATGTTTTGTACCTATTTTCAAAATATTGAGAAAAATTATTTAATTTTGATTTAAAAATTGCACTGAATTATTTAATTTTGATTTAAAAATTGCACTGAAGATTCTAAACATATGTAAGGACATTCTGCACAATTTTCATTAAATTCTCAATATTTTGTAAATATTTCCAAAATATTGAGAATTTAATGAAAATTGTACAGAATGTCCTTACATATGTTTAGAATCTTCAGTACAATTTTTAAATCGATTCACTAAAGCGTTCACAAGTTATAAGGATTTTAATTTGCACCGAATTAACATGTGTTCTTATGGGAAACGTATAATCACATCGATTCAAATGACAAAAACACATGGAAATAATATTCAGAATTTGTTTAAAATTTGCAAAAGTTTAGATACAGAGGAAATATTTGGTCAAATAATATTATACGAGTACTAACTAGTTAAAAAGATATTAAATATAATTCAATGAAGTTAGCCATGTCTGTCACAAGGCGAAATTCTCTACCAAAGTTAATCATTTCGATTAACAAAATTCGGAATAAATTGAAAGGAATTAGGCTCTATATGTATTTAAACAACACGACAAGAAACTAGCGAATAAGAGCCACCGCGGATGATAATGCGTAAGTTTTAATTGTTTGCGATAATTTAAACGAGCACGGGACATATGCATATGTTTCACTTGTAATATTCCATACAATTTCTTACTCAAGATACACCAAAAGTGGATATATTCGTCAATATTAATTTTCAGCTACTTTTTGCTGGGATTGTACATACAAAACATTCTTAATGTAATTTAATTCATTTTGTGTGCGTTTTTTTTAGTTGTATTTTTTCCAAAACTATACTAGATTTAAAGTTGTAAGAAAACATTTTGCTTAGATTTGTTCTGTAGATTTTGTTTAGATTTTTTATTATATTGTATAACACAGAACCTTATTTCTAAGACTTCCAAATTTGCGCTGTTTTTGAAGCAGAATTTTAAAATTGCTTCTTTTCACATGATATTCCGTCGAATCATCTTAATGCGAAAAAAAATACGTTAATTCTTATTATTCATATTCGGAAGAGTATTTGCACAAACTTGTGATAAATGTTGCCTAGTTGTACGTTGTATAACAGAGGCAAATTGTACAAAGTCTTATGTGCATAGTCAACCGTTTGAAGAGGAGGATCAAGGTGGGCTTATACTTCCAGCCGGATTATTCTTCCAGTTAGAGAGCGTTGTTTAAGTATCACTGCTTAACGTGGTATTAAATCACTAAGTATACATGTACGATGAACACGAGCTTGTTAAGTAGATCCTAGACATCGTGCTGTGCAATTGCGCGTGGACTGTATTTGATTATTCAATATTACATAACTCGCGCAGCTATTTTTCAACTTGAATACGTGCATCGTATAATATATGATTTATTGTTTATAAACATATAAATATGTACGCAATAAGAAATATTATAAATTGATAGTAATATTATCTTTCCATTATGAATTTAATGTAAACTATATATGTAAGATAATATAAATTTATTTTATCTGATTTAATGCTTTTAAATAATAATTTAATATATACCGTGAGATAAGTATATTTTTTTTCTTTTTATTATAATTTTTTAAATTAAAAAATAAAAGATTATATAATATCGAATTGGTGTTGTATCTTCTCTCTTTCCGAATAAAATTATGCATTGTAATTATTAAAAATTTATGTGTAAAACGTTTTTATAATTCTAGTTAATTTTACAAATCTTTTTAATACAAGTCGATACAGCAATAGATTTTTTTACTAGAATGTTTTCTGAGAGTCTTTTTATTTGTGTGTCATTTTATTTATTGTCTTTTCTAGGAATTATGAAAGATTCTATTCGAAGTGATATAGAAAAATTCGGACTTTATCAGACGGTCATGTTGGTATTTATATGCATACCATTAATTTTACCGGGAATGTTCACGCTTTCTTACGTATTTACTGCAAGCGAAATTAAATACAGGTACGAATATGAAAATGTATCAATTATTTAGATTTGTATTCGCACATGTTGTCTAAATATCACAAGATTTAATCTTTCAAAGATTAGAAGATAATCAATCGTCCAAAATACACAGATGTTTAGTGCCGGAATGCGAGAATCCGGAAAACACGACGTTCGAGCCACCGTGGATCAACATTTCCGCGCCGAAAATCAACGGAAAGATCTCCGAATGTACACGTTACGCGGTGCGGGACAATCACTTTGGCACATGCTCGAAGACATCGTTCACCAACGTGACTCGCGAATGCGGTTCTTGGGTTTACGATCCGTACGAGCATACGATACTCGATGAGGTAATTTGTTGGATTGTTGAGAATCGACGCGCATTTTCTATAACTCGTTCTTTCCCTTATCCTCAGTGGGATTTGACCTGCGATGATAATCGATGGAAACTCACGCTAGTAGGCACGATACAGAGCGTCGGGCAGTTCATCGGTTTGATATTCGCTGGATATATATCTGACAGGTGAGATGCAATATTTCTCTCGTATAGACGTTAATTAATTAATTCCGAATAAAATATTCACACGTCATCGCGTTTTCATCTCACGTTTTATTCTACATTATGACGAAAAAGAGAAGATGTAATTCGAAATTTCAGAATACACGCGATAATTGAATCATAATTATTTTTATGGATGTTTTGTAGTTATTTTCGAAATATTGAGAATTTAATGAAAATTGTACAGAATGTCCTTACATATGTTTAGAATCTTCAGTACAATTTTTAAATTGATTCACTAAGTTATAAGGATTCACAAGTTATAAGGATTTTAATTTAAGGCACCGAATTAACATGTGTTCTCATGGGAAACGTATAACCACGTCGATTCAAATGACAAAAACACATGGAAGTAATATTCAGAATTTGTTTAAAATTTGCAAAAGTTTAGATACAGAGGAAATATTTGGTCAAATAATATTATACAAGTACTAACTGGATTAAAAAAATATTAAATATAATTCAATGAAGTTAGCCATGTATCTGTCACAAGGCGAAATTCTCTGCCAAAAGTTAATTATTTCGATTAACAAAATTCGAAATATTTCAGTATTCCACACAATTCCTCATATTTAAAATTCAAAAGTGGATATTCGTCAATATTTTCAGCTACTTTTTGCTGATTGTACATACAAAACATTCTTAAATTTTCGAAATTAAAGAATATTTATAGAAAAATTAGAATTATTATTAAAATAATTAGAATATAATTAGAATGATTATAGAATTATTTATAGCATAATTAATATAGAGAATTATATCATATATAAGGATTATTAATTTTTCATAATAATTATAAAATTATTAATTATTAACTATTCTTTGATTTTATTATTATATTATTATATTATTATCTTATATATTTATTATATTATTTTATAGTAGAAACGTATTATTTTCATTATATTATTATATAATAGAAACATATTATTTTTTGAGTACATTATTTTATATTATTTTATATTATTTTTTCGTAGAGTATTCGTGGAGTATTCGTCAATATTTTCAATTACTTTTTGCCGGGATCGTACACACAAAACATCCTTAATATAATAATATCTTTAATAATAATTAATTTAATAATTGATTTAATAAATATAATTATTTTTTTATTTAATTAATAAATCGATTTAATAATTTTCGATTTATTAATTTGCGTTTCCTTTTCATCATTGGATATTTTTCTGTAAATCAATGTGACTTGTAGAGAAGACGTCTTGCATTTATGTATTCAAGTTAATTCTTATTGACTCTATTCAGAAGGTCAGAAAATTCATTACTTTACTCTTTTCATGCATCGTTGGATATGCTTGGCTAGGCAGCTGTATCGCGGAATATTTTTCCGTTAGGTTTTTTTAAATCTAATCAGCGATAAATCGTACAGTTACGAGATTCCTATATATTTTTACGTAATACGCAGCACGGGACACCGGAACAAAGTTTCTGTAGCTCCGTCGATTTCACGCATTCTCGATAAGAAGGCCAGGTAGCGTCGCCAGGAATTTCACATTTGCGGAGCTTTACACCGAGAGAAGAGGACACACAACACGTAAAGGAAACGCATCGTTTATACGCTTTCCCGTCGTCTATTTCCAGGTATGGGAGGCGAACCTTTTTGACGCTGACAACGTCTCTGGCCGGAGTCAGCGGCCTGATACATTCCTTCTCCGTGAATTATTGGATGTTTCTCGCATTCGAGTTCCTCGACGCCATCATGGCGTCCGGAATTTACAGCGCGGGATTTATTTTAGGTACGCTAATAACTCGGAGACAATAGCTTGAGGGTTGAGAGGGGGGGGGAGGGAAAATATGCGACACCTGTGAAGCGTTATGTTTGCTCCACATCCCATTTACGTGTGCACGGAGTATATTCTAAATACGATGCATACGATGCTCTTTACTCATCTTTAAAAAACAAATACGCGACACACGTATAACATTATTTTCTTGACGGAGCTTCATATCACCGGCTTATTTCATTATTTACTAAAATTGTAGCTTGACGAATTAGAAGATATATATTAAGATATCCAACAAAATCTTTTCGTAACGATGCAGAAATTTTCTCGGGAAATGTAAAAATTGTGTCAAGATAATACATTTTTGTTAGAGATTTTGAGATTACTTTTGGAAAAAGCGCAAAAGAAAACAGATTTTGTGTAATATCAAAAAAATGTTTAATGTGGAATAATTTAAAAATTTCGAGAAACATACCTATTTTAAATCAATAATTGATTCTTATCATTGACACGTACTTTTCTTATTAAATATCTCGATATCTCATATTAGATTTATCGATTGTAAATAATCTCAAGAGATTCGCTATATTTTATAATATCAAGCAATGTTATCGCAAAAAAATCTTCGAAATCACAAATGCACTTTGTATCGATCATCCTTTACATTCGTCTTTTCATTAACGTAATCATTATCAATTTACGTAAGATCAGGCAAAGTTAAATTATATTAAAATTATAAAGTGTATCTATTAATTATATGTTTCGCTCGGCTTAGACACAGCAATATTTATGCGTGTAACTTCATTCGCAGGAGTAGAGATGATAGAAGTAAAGAACAGAGTTTTCGCGAGCAGCGTCATATGCTGCATGTTCACTACAGGCGAGATATTGTTGGGATTGATCGCGAGCTGGCTAAGATCCTGGCGGATGCTTCTTAGGGTGGTGTACGCGCCGGGACTATTGACCATTTTCTTGCCCCTGCTCATTCCAGAATCGGTCAGGTAATCCCTCTTAATCTTAACGAACACGCGAGAATGTATCGTCATCTTCGATCGCAAGATTTCGACAAGAGATTCTATTTTAATCGGCAAGAGATTCCATTTTGCAGTTTGTATACTAGATCGATTTTTCCTTTGGATGTTTTTCCAAAATTGAAAGCTACGATCAATCGCGTTAAAAGATTAGAAATTAATTAGGAACGTTTATATACGATTTAAAGCAACTTTTAAAACTCACTCAAATGAATTTACATTTACGAATAATGTAGATAAAATATTTTATATCTTTTTAATAAAGTGAAATTTTATGAAACAATTTGACGCACGCGATGTTATGTTCAAGATGGCTGTTGTCGAAGGGTAAAACTGACAAAGTGGAGAAAATATATCGCAAAATGGCGCGAATGAATAACCTGCCAGAAACGGAAGAGGCTATCAATATATTCAAGGAATTAAATGTTGCTACAAACGAAACGGTATGTTTATTTCTTATTTTCTCTCGCTCTTTCACTATTACTAAAGATAACAATAAAATAAAACACTATACAAGATAAATCATACTTGCCAATTTTCGTCTTTCCAGTTTATAAACGCTAACGTAAGATGATAATTTGCGATTCGCGACTACGAAATCGATGATATAATCTTTCAGAAAAGCGAGCTATCGACGCTGGACAAAAAGAAACCGATCGTGCAGGTTTTCCATAGCCCGGTGATACTCATTCGTTTGTTCATCTGGTCGTTCTGCTGGATTACAAACACCTTCGTTTTTTATGGATTGTCGTTGAATTCCGTGGCATTCGCCGGAGATAAGTACATCAATTTCATACTCGTCGTCGTGGTCGAGATACCGGCTTTCGGTCTCGCCTGGCTGCTGACCGATCGCATTGGCCGTAAACCAACCCTCTCCAGCACGTTCCTGCTGAGCGGACTATTCTGCCTCGCTATCCAGTTCATTCCGAAAGGTAAAAAAAAATTAAGACAAAAACACCGTTTTTCACAGCCGGAGATGAATCTCTTTCTGCCCGTATCGTCGCGAGTCGCTTATGAATAGTAGCTGAATTTGCGATTAAGAAGAAGCTTATCTCGCCGAGAAATTTTTGAATCATTACTCTGTTTCTTTTCCTACGTTTTATATTCTTTTTAGATCATGAGCTCTTTGCTCTGTTAATTTTTTTATCTGATCTTTCTAAGAAAATTTAATTGCACACAATTAAAGAAAATTAAAGATTGAAAATATTCTTATTCATTTATTTTTCTCTTCGATTTTATCAAGAAATTTTTGAATCATTACTCTGTTTCTTTTCCTACGTTTTATATTCTTTTTAGATCATGAACTCTTTGCTCTGTTAATTTTTTTATCTGATCTTTCTAAGAAAATTTAATTGCACACAATTAAAGAAAATTAAAGATTGAAAATATTCTTATTCATTTATTTTTCTCTTCGATTTTATCAAGAAATTTTTGAATCATTACTCTGTTTCTTTTCCTACGTTTTGTATTCTTTTTAGATCATGAGCTCTTTGCTCTGTTAATTTTTTTATCTGATCTTTCTAAGAAAATTTAATTGCACACAATTAAAGGAAATTAAAGATTGAAAATATTCTTATTCATTTATTTTTCTCTTCGATTTTATCAAGAAATTTTTGCATCATTACTCTCTGTTTCTTTTCCTACGTTTTACATTTTTTTCAGATCATGAGCTCTTTATTCTGTTAATTTTTTTGTCTGATCTTTCTAAGAAAATTTAATTGCACATAATTAAAGGAACTAAAGATTGAAAATATTCTTATTTATTTCTTTTTCTCTTCAATTTTATCAAGAAATTTTTGAATCATTACTCTGTTTCTTTTTCTACGTTTTATATTTTTTTTAGATCATGAGCTCTTTGCTCTGTTAATTTTTTTTTATCTTTCTAAGAAAATTTAATTGCACACAATTAAAGGAACTAAAGATTGAAAATATTCTTATTCATTTCTTTTTCTCTTCAATTTTACCAAGAAATTTTTGCATCATTACTCTCTGTTTCTTTTCCTACGTTTTACACTTTTTTCAGATCATGAGCTCTTTATTCTGTTAATTTTTTTGTCTGATCTTTTTAAGAAAATTTAATTGCACATAATTAAAGGAACTAAAGATTGAAAATATTCTTATTTATTTCTTTTTCTCTTCAATTTTATCAAGAAATTTTTGAATCATTACTCTGTTTCTTTTTCTACGTTTTATATTTTTTTTAGATCATGAGCTCTTTGCTCTGTTAATTTTTTTTTATCTTTCTAAGAAAATTTAATTGCACACAATTAAAGGAACTAAAGATTGAAAATATTCTTATTCATTTCTTTTTCTCTTCAATTTTACCAAGAAATTTTTGCATCATTACTCTCTGTTTCTTTTCCTACGTTTTACACTTTTTTCAGATCATGAGCTCTTTATTCTGTTAATTTTTTTGTCTGATCTTTTTAAGAAAATTTAATTGCACATAATTAAAGGAAATTAAAGATTAAAAATATTCTTATTCATTTCTTTTTCTCTTCAATTTTACCAAGAAATTTTTGCATCATTACTGTCTGTTTCTTTTCCTACGTTTTATATTTTTTTCAGATCATGAGCTCTTTGCTCTGTTAATTTTTTTATCTGATCTTTCTAAGAAAATTTAATTGCACAATTAAAAGAACTAAAGATTGAAAATATTCTTATTTATTTCCTTTTCTCTTCGATTTTACCAAGAAATTTTTGCATCATTACTCTCTATTTTTTGTCTTATATTTTTTTATATATATTTTTGAACCATATATTTTTTTTCGCTGTTCATTCTTAATTTTTTTATAATATTTATCGTTTCTAAGAAAATCGAAGAAATGGTACATAATTAGAAGAAACAAGAAAAATACTTTTCAAGATAATACTTTGATCCTTTTACTTTTTATCATTATGAAAATATTATTATAAATGCTGTTTTCATTTTACAAAGCTTTGGTTGTAGATACTTCTACTTATTTCTTTTTCTTTTTGATTCTAAAAAATCTAAGCATCATGTACGATAATGGTGGCTATTAAGTTATTAAGAAACGTAATGATACCTGTTATTAAGGAATTATAAAAATTTCCTGTTTTTTCCCTCGTTATTATCCTCGTACTTTTATTAGAATCGCGAAATTTAATCGAGTGTGGGAGTAAACGAGGCATAATCGCGCGGAGATACGATAAGCTGTGACATGTATAACGCTGTCGCGTAATATTGTACAATATATTACTGCATAATCCGAGTCCGAATGCAAAGAACGTGTTGAAATAACGTACCGGCATCTCGTTCGGATTAGCGTTCGCAACCGCGCGTGTAATTATGTCCCGGTGAGCTGCATGAGGGGGATCGCGATCCTGGATGATTTATCGCCAAGCTGTGTTTCAGGTACCTGGAGTTACGCGCCTTTACTTTTGTACATGGCCGGGAAATTGTGCATCACCATAGCGTTCGCCACCACCTACATCTACACCGCCGAGTTGTTCCCGACGACGCTCAGGCATTCCTTGCTAGGGTTTTGCAGCATGGTGGGTCGCATTGGCTCAATCCTGGCACCGCAGACGCCTCTTCTGGTGAGTCAACAAACGCGGGTTAAACCAACATCTCTTGCGATACGTATGAGAAAAGAAAAAACATTCTTAAGTGGACGTCTTTAATTTATATTGATTAGATTGAGATTAGATTGATGAAATTGATTAGATTGAGTAGAAATAAATAGAAGTAGAACTAATAGTTTCGAGTATTACTCTTGAAGGATTAGTATAAGAGTCTCTTAAGGATGTTTTGTAGCTATTTTCAAAATATTGAGAATTTAATGAAAATTGTACAGAATGTCCTTACATATGTTTGGAATCTTCAGTACAATTTTTAAATCGATTCACTAAAGCGTTCACAAATTATAAGGATTTTAATTTGCATCAAATTAACATGTATTCTTATGAAACGTATAACCACGTCGATTCAAATGCCAAAAACACATGGAAATAATATTCAGAATTTGTTGAAAATTTGCAAAAGTTTAGATACAGAGGAAATATTTGATCAAATAATATTATACAAGTACTAACTGGTTAAAAAGATATTAAATATAATTCAATCAAGTTAGCCATGTATCTGTCACAAGGCAAAATTCTCTGCCAAAAGTTAATCATTTCGATTAACAAAATTCGGAATATTTCAGTAAAAACGCAATAAATATTAAAAATACATCTCTGCACTGTAGCTAATTGTAAGATCAAATTGTAATATTCCACACAATTTCTTAAGTGGACGTCTTTAATTTATATTGATTAGATTGAGATTAGATTGATGAGATTGATTAAGTAGAAATAAATAGAAGTAAAATTAACAGTTTCGATGAATATTACTCTTGAAGGATTAGTATAAGAGTCTGTTAAGGATGTTTTGTATATGTATTTTCAAAATATTGAGAATTTAATGAAAATTGTACAGAATGTCCTCACATATGTTTAGAATCTTGAGTACAATTTTTAAATCGATTCACTAAAGCGTTCACAAGTTATAAGGATTTTAATTTGCACCGAATTAACATGTCTTATGGGAAACGTATAACGTCGATTCAAATGACAAAAACACATGGAAATAATATTCAGAATTTGTTTAAAATTTGCAAAAGTTTAGATATAAAAGTTTAGAATTTGCAAAAGTTTAGAGGAAATATTTGATCAAATAATATTATACAAGTACTAACTGGTTAATAAGATATTAAATATAATTCAATCGAGTTAGCCATGTATCTGTCACAAGGCAAAATTCTCTGCCAAAAGTTAATCATTTCGATTAACAAAATTCGGAATATTTCAGTAAAAACGCAATAAATATTAAAAATACATCTCTGCACTGTAGCTAATTGTAAGATCAAATTGTAATATTCCACACAATTTCTTAAGTGGACGTCTTTAATTTATATTGATTAGATTGAGATTAGATTGATGAGATTGATTAAGTAGAAATAAATAGAAGTAAAATTAACAGTTTCGATGAGTATTACTCTTGAAGGATTAGTATAAGAGTCTGTTAAGGATGTTTTGTATATGTATTTTCAAAATATTGAGAATTTAATGAAAATTGTACAGAATGTCCTCACATATGTTTAGAATCTTGAGTACAATTTTTAAATCGATTCACTAAAGCGTTCACAAGTTATAAGGATTTTAATTTGCACCGAATTAACATGTGTTCTTATGGGAAACGTATAACCATGTTGATTCAAATAAAAACATATAAAACACATAAAAACACATGGAAATCATATTCAGAATTTGTTTAAAATTTGCAAAAATTTATATATAAAAGTTTAGAATTTGCAAAAGTTTAGAAGAAATATTTGATCAAATAATATTATACAAGTACTAACTGGTTAATAAGATATTAAATATAATTCGATGAAGTTAGCCATGTATCTGTCACAAGGCGAAATTCTCTGCCAAAAGTGAATCATTTCGATTAACAAAATTCGGAATATTTCAGTAAAAACGCAATAAATATTAAAAATACATCTCTGCACTGTAGCTAAGCTCAAATTGTAATATTCCACACAATTTCTTAAAATTTCTTAAAATTTCTCAAAATACACTAAAAATGGATTCGTGGAGTATTCGTCAATATTTTTAATTACTTTTTGCCGGGATCGTACACCCAAAACATCCTTAAAAAATGGGGTTCTTTCTAAAATTATCTAACATGTTTATTTTATGAGATGTTCGAAAATTCTCTCTGATTGCGTCATGTCTCGTTTACATTCAGGCGCAAATAATGCCCTCGCTGCCGGTCATCCTATTTGGGTCCATGGGCATGATCGCGGGCATGCTGTCTCTAATCTTCCCGGAAACTTTGGGGACGAAACTTCCGGACACCATATGGGAAGCGGAAAACATCGGTAGACTCAAGTCAAACGAGACGCGCAAAATTCCGGATCTTAAGAAGGACACAAAGACTCGTCAAGTCTGAGAGACAGAAAGAGAGAGAGAGAGAGAGAGAGATAGCAATCATTTTTAAAACTTTATCGGCAACACGTTCCTTTCGGACACCCCAGATATCGATAAGGGATCTTTACAAGATCTACGATGTCTAAAAAAATATATAAAGGATATAATTTTTATTACAGGCACCGAGATTTGGCACCGAGAGAGTCTGCCACGCTGCAGATTTTATCTGTCGGCGATTTGAATAAGCGCGATGTATTTTTCGGATCTTAAGAAGGACACAAAGACTCGTCAAGTCTGAGAGAGAGAAAGAGAGAGAGAGAGAGAGATAGCAATCATTTTTAAAACTTTATCGGCAACACGTTCCTTTCGGACACCCCAGATATCGATAAGGGATCTTTACAAGATCTACGATGTCTAAAAAAATATGTAAAAAAAGGATATAATTTTTATTACAGGCACCGAGATTTGGCACCGAGAGAGTCTGCCACGCTGCAGATTTTATCTGTCGGCGATTTGAATAAGCGCGATGTATTTTTCTAGGCCACGTGACTGTTTACCTTCCGCGAAACCATCCACCGTCCCGTCATTCGTCTTAGTTCCCGCGCACGGAGGAAGGATTATAATATCTTCCGACGTAAAATCTTCACGTGCGTGCAATTCACAAGGCGTGTGCTGGTGGAAATAAATCGCGCGGATCTCGTATTTGTACAATATTCGTACATCACGTTTTCTCGTCTCTTCGTTACGCGCATTCTTGGAGCATTTGCATACTACTCTTCATTAATTTGTTCCTAGGCTTCTTCACGTTGTAAGAGAAACGATAGAATTGTAGCCAATATCAGCGGCAATTGATGTTGATTTATTGACCTAATTATCGATTGTCCTATATTGAAAAAAAAAAATTGATTGCATTAATTAGAAATCTGGTAGATTTAATCAGTGTCTATTGGAAAATGGACGAATCAGAATTTCTTTAGGAATTAACAGATGAGTATGATTAATTTTTTCCTGTTAAATTTATCAGATTTTCTTGGTAATAATACTAAACTTACAACAAAAATGGCATCTGTGTCCATGTTTAGTTAATACAATAAGAGTTTTATAGATTCAACCAGGAAATACTAACTAAATCTTTGTGATAAAGTCTATTAAACGTTAGAAGAAATCGAGTCTTATCGTGATAACTAGAAATTCTGCTGGTTTAATCAAAATGCCTTCTATCAGATATGTCTTGTTCATACAATTAAACGATTTTTCTCAGAGTATCGTTCTTGAGAAAGTAAAAAAATGCACTGAGAAAAAAATCTGGTTGCATTAATTAGAAATCTGATAGATTCAACCAGTGTCTGTTGGAAAATGGTCGAATCAGAATTTCTTTACGAATTACCAGATGAGTATGATTAATTTTTTCCTGTTAAATTTATCAGAATTTCTTGGTAATAATATTAAACTTACAACAAAAATGGCATCTGTGTTCATGTTTAGTTAATACAACAAGAAGTTTTATAGATTTAATCAGAAAATACTAATCAAATCCTTGTAGTAAAGTCTATTAAACGTTCTAGTTAGAAGAAATCGAGTCTTATCGTGATAACTAGAAATTCTGCTGATTTAATCAAAATGCCTTCTATCAGATATGTCTTGTTGATATCAATTAAACAATTTTTCTCAGTGTAAGAAGGCCTAGGAACGAATTAATGAAGAGTGTACATCCGTATTAATACACTATTTTTAAAAGTAAATACGCATTGCGTTTTGCTCTAGCCTATTATTTCGCAGAGACGTGACACCTAAGATGAATGCAGTGAAAATGTGAAGAAAGAGATGTTGCATATTTGTTTCCTCAAATTTGTCTACGCAGCAATAATTTGCTCGTCCATGAATTGTCAAGTAGTCATGCACCTGTCAAGAAAGAGAATATTTGCGTTGTACCGGTATTATGTAATGTTGTCACGCGATTGTTCAGTATACGACACAAGCGTTTATTTATTACCTTCAATTCTCTATTTATCTTATAATTTAACAGCGTAATTTATTTTTATTATTGTAACTTAATTATTCTGAAAGACATTAATATATATATATTATGTACGTATTTCGATTGTGCATATATTCGCGATGCATTCAAGAAACTAAAGTATTTCAAGTATTATTAATTAGAGGTAGCACGATAATTGGAGTTTTCAATTTCTTTTCTCGATACAGTATTTTTTATTTAACGCAAACATGTACGAAATGATAGATCGTTATTGTATGATATTGAAAATAGTGTTGGAGAACAATAAATTGTACGAAATAAATTATTCAAACAAATAATGTACTCAAGCATCACATAAAGAAATACAGAAATATTCCTCTTTTTACACGAAAAAACATGTTTTTTTTTTATTTTCATACTTTAATTGTCAAATAAAGATGCGCATCTCGGCTGTATTGCTCTAAAAGGATGCGCAGCTTCAGATTATCGCGCCCGGGCGAGCCTCCCTGGTGCAAAAGCAAGTAAATGAAAATACAATTTGCATGTTTTTCGTTTGTCTGCGTTATACCGTTGCCCGTAAAATGGCAACTTTTGTAGCTCACGTCGCAAACCCGCGTGCGACGCGCGCATAACTTTCTTCCGGAGAGATATTATCGCTGAGCGAAGACTGTGCGCGCCGTTTCTCTTCAATTTTTAACGAAACGGAATACGAACGGGCGGAATATTTCGACGGAACGAATTTTCGTCGCGCGCAGTCGGACCGAAATTGAGGCTCGCGATGCAACAGGGCATCGCACGCGATGTACGCGCTGTTATTTTATGTATACGGATAACATCCGCGCGTACCGTAATAAATTTCGTCCTGAGGGCCACAAATCTTAGAGGAGTACACTCCTGTTTCGCCTTCCGGTCCGCCTAGAGTTCCCGTTGCCGGGCATTTTTACCATATCAACGAGAGAACACGAGCCAAGTAGCGCTCGCATCCTCTCCATTAAAGGCGTATATTAAGAGATGACTTTTCGCGATTGATCTGATCTATTAAAGCAACGGGATATTAGCGGATTTACCTTTGCTTGCCGTCGCGCTTACTCCGAGATCCGATCAGTTCGCTTTGCATTCCGCCGGCTTGAGAAATCGGCTGTTCGGTCTTCGATCCAGTACTTGATTCAACTCCCGGTGCTCTATAAATCCAGGGATACGTCTGTGTATCAGACGGATCTTTAGCGCGCCGCGTATCACGCATATGCGCTTATGTGCACAAGCTTTATCCTGGATTAACTACATCGTTGCATGGCTCGGTCACGATCCTCCGGGTATGTGCACCTTGTCGAGGCTACGGTATTTCCTATCCATGAAAGAGAGGTCCGTCATGCACCATCGTTAGAGGCTAAGTAGTAAAACCGATAATGCATTGAGAAAAAATATGGTTGCGTTAATTAGAAATCTGATAAATTGAACCAGTATATTTGTTGGAAAATGGACGAATCAAAATTCCTTTAGGAATTATCAGATGAGTATGATTAATTTCTTCCTGTTAAATTTTCCAAATTTTCTGGTTAATAATATTAAACTCGCCAGCACCAAGTCGTCTAAAATTTTGTCCATCTAATCTCAAAATATTTTATCAAAATTCTTATTAAATTTATATGAGCTAATGAAAGAGAGAAAAAGAGAGTTACAATTTAATTACTTATCATTATTTAATAACTTATCATAAGCCTCGAAGCTGATGAGCATCAATGATGCTAACTTTTTCGAATATTACACTGAGAAAAAATATGGTTGCATTAATTAGAAATCTGATAGATTGAACCAGTATATCTGTTGGAAAATGGACGAATCAAAATTCCTTTAGGAATTATCAGATGAGTATGATTAATTTCTTTCTGTTAAATTTACCAAATTTTCTTGGTAATGATACTAAACTTACAACAAAAATGGCATCATTGTGTTCATATTTAGTTAATACAACAAGAAGTTTTATAGATTCAACAAGAAAATACTAATCAAATCCTTGTGGTAAAGTCTATTAAACGTTCTAGTTAGAAGAAATCTTATCGTGATAACTAAAAATTCTGCTTGGTTTAACCTTCTATCAGATACAATCAAACGATTTTTTTCAGTGTGTCGTTTTTGAGAAAAAAAAAAATGCACTGAGAAAAAAATCTGGTTGCATTAATTAGAAATCTGATAGATTGAATCAGTATATCTGTTGGAAAATGGGCGAATCAAAATTCCTTTAGGAATTATCAGATGAGAATGATTAATTTTTTCCTGTTAAATTTACTAAATTTTCTGGTTAATAATATTAAACTCGCCAGCACCAAGTCGTCTAAAATTTTTTCCATCTAATCTCAAAATATTTTATCAAAATTTTTATTAAATCTATATGAGCTAATGAAAGAGAGAGAAAGAGAATTACAATTTAATTTCATTTAATAACTTATCATAAGCCTCGAAGATGATGAGCATCAATGATGCTAACTTTTTCGAATATTACACTGAGAAAAAATATGGTTGCATTAATTAGAAATCTGATAGATTGAATCAGTATATCTGTTGGAAAATGGACGAATCAAAATTCCTTTAGGAATTATCAGATGAGTATGATTAATTTCTTTCTGTTAAATTTACCAAATTTTCTTGGTAATGATACTAAACTTACAACAAAAATGGCATCATTGTGTTCATATTTAGTTAATACAACAAGAAGTTTTATAGATTCAACAAGAAAATACTAATCAAATCCTTGTGGTAAAGTCTATTAAACGTTCTAGTTAGAAGAAATCTTATCGTGATAACTAAAAATTCTGCTTGGTTTAACCTTCTATCAGATACAATCAAACGATTTTTTTCAGTGTGTCGTTCTTGAGAAAGGAAAAAAATGCACTGAGAAAAAAATCTGGTTGCATTAATTAGAAATCTGATAGATTGAATCAGTATATCTGTTGGAAAATGGGCGAATCAAAATTCCTTTAGGAATTATCAGATGAGTATGATTAATTTTTTCCTGTTAAATTTACTAAATTTTCTGGTTAATAATATTAAACTCGCCAGCACCAAGTCGTCTAAAATTTTTTCATCTAATCTCAAAAATTTTATCAAAATTTAATTAAATCTTGTATAAAGTCTATTAAACGTTAGAAGAAATCGAGTCTTATCGTGATAACTAGAAATTCTGCTGGTTTAATCAAAATGCCTTCTATCAGATATGTCTTGTTCATACAATTAAACGATTTTTCTCAGTGTATCGTTCTTGAGAAAGGAAAAAAATGCACTGAGAAAAAAATCTGGTTGCATTAATTAGAAATCTGATAGGTTCAACCAGTTTCTGTTGGAAAATGGACGAATCAAAATTCCTTTAAGAATTATCAGATGAGTATGATTAATTTCTTTCTGTTAAATTTACCAAATTTTCTTAGCAATGATACTAAACTTACAACAAAAATGGCATCACTGTGTCCATGTTTAATTAATACAATAAGAAATTTTATAGATTCAACCAGAAAATACTAACTAAATCTTTGTGATAAAGTCTATTAAACGTTCTACTTAGAAGAAATCGAGTCTCATCGTGACAACTAAAAATTCTGCTGGTTTAATCAAAATGCCTTCTATCAGATATGTCTTGTTCATACAATTAAACGATTTTTCTCAGAGTATCGTTCTTGAGAAAGTAAAAAAATGCACTGAGAAAAAAATCTGGTTGCATTAATTAGAAATCTGATAGATTCAACCAGTGTCTGTTGGAAAATGGTCGAATCAGAATTTCCTTACGAATTACCAGATGAGTATGATTAATTTTTTCCTGTTAAATTTATCAGAATTTCTTGGTAATAATATTAAACTTACAACAAAAATGGCATCTGTGTTCATGTTTAGTTAATACAACAAGAAGTTTTATAGATTTAATCAGAAAATACTAACCAAATCCTTGTGGTAAAGTCTATTAAACGTTCTAGTTAGAAGAAATCTTATCGTGATAACTAAAAATTCTGCTTGATTTAACCAAAATGCCTTCTATTAGATACGTCTTGTTGATAGAATCAAACGATTCTTCTCAATGTGTCGTTCTTGAGAAAGAAAAAAACAATGTCGATATCTAATTGAAATCCTCACGTCGCAGTCAGCGATTATATCTCACGCTTAAACATGGCAAATTCCCGTCAGTTGATGACGTTATTAGCAAACTCCGTCACTTTGCATCCTCATGCATTTTCATCGTTAGCATTTGCATTGCGACCGAGATAATCAGGTCGCTCTTAATTTATGAATGAAACGCGTGTAAGTGTAATCAATGCCTTTGTTTTAGGGGCGGCAAAAGGGTAATCTAACGGCCCTCGAAAACCTACGCGAGAGAGATTTTGCGACACCGCTGCGGTAAATCGGTTCTCGTTATCTCTCGCACTTCTCTCGCTCGGTTAGATTACGTGGATAATTCGCGCGTAACTCGTAAAGAGCAAAAGCGTAAGCGAGCGCGTTAACACGCGCAACACGAAATGAAAACAATTTTGCAGCTCGCATCGCTTGCGCTACCAGTCCGGTTTTTTTTTTTTTTTTTTTTTTTTTTTTTTTCCGAGAAACGAGCGAGAAGGGGAAAGGGGATTCACGAGAGCGCATTGTTACGTTGTTAATATCAGGCGACCAGCTGGCGGAAAAGCGCAATTTTTGTTCGGCGGGTAGCCGCCGTTTAATGAAAACGGCGCCGAATTTTTTTCCGCCGAACCTTTAACGACAAACAATTGCACCGTCACCTGTCAAACACACGCCACGCACTGCGAGTGCGAACAATTGAATCGATATTACGTAAAAGACGATATATGACGGTATTAACGAAAAGAAATTACCGCAATTGCCCCATTAAAGTTTCGGACTACGTGGAATACAAAGCACGAATGCGTTAAAAATTCGTCCGCTTCCTCTGTCATTTTTATTTAAATTTGTGAATTAGAATATGGCATAATTAATTTTGATAACTATTAATACTAATAATAATTAATAACTATTCAATTCGATATGTACGCATAATTAAATTAGCATTCAATTTATTAAGCATGACAATTTGACTCTAATTAAAGGTCGATATACAATTGTGCAAAATTATAATTTTCGATTCTTATTTGAAAATATTTGCGGAACTTTCTCGAAAAGTTTACAGAAAGTGACTAATAAGTGATAAATAAAAGTAACGAATAAAGAAAAGAATATTTAATCACGAGCGATAGTCGCCTATCGCGAAAGAAGTGCTGCGCAAACAATACTGCAATTTGTCTTTTGCACTTGACTAACAATGTAGATGACAGCGCACATTGTCCGAAGGATACCTGATAAAAATGAGCCGATGCCTCATTTAGAATAGATTGCGAAATGCAAATTGGGCCGTAGAAGAATTTCGAGCGAATGCATTTACCTCTATTTATCGCTCGAATCACGGGAGTGAATTAAAACTGTCGAGTCGAAATTGAAGCTGTCATTGCACGCGTATCGTATAAAGCTATCGATGCATTTTTATTGAAAATCGACGATAATTCGCATTAATGTCCGCATGATTATCGTTCCTCGGAAATGGCGCAATCAAAGATATAGAAAAAAAGTCTAATACATCAGTAATCTCGCATTTGCCGTTATATAACATCGTTAACACGCTCGACTGGAGCTACAAGTCGTGAATAAATATTTCCAAATGAAAAAGAAAGAGAGATTAATCGGTTTTCCGGACTAAGATGCGGACTTGCAGGAGGTACCGAAAAGGAGATCAATCGAAATGCTTCCTCAGATCGAGGATTTCAACAAAATCTGTGCCACTGTAAATAATGAAAGGTACACGGTAAAAAACATTTTGTGTTTCTGTTAAAATTTTCTCGTGTAAAAACTTTTGTGTTAAATTTTTAACATACTCTTATGTTAATGTAACATATCGTTGCGTTATTTTGACATTTCTGCGTTGAGTTAATATTCACCGTTTCTAAGAGTTAAAACAACACAATTAATATGTAAATGCACGAATTTTTGATGAAATATGTTATATGTTAAAATGAACAGATAAGTTGTGTTATTTTTCTCTCTATAACAGTTTCCATATGTTAAATCGACATATCTCTTCCGTTATTTATCATAAAAATGTAAGAATAACATTTTCTTTTAATTAAACTTAACATTATAAATATGTTAATTTAACATAAACTTTATTTCCAAATAAAGTTTAAGTGTCAATTTTTAAACATATTACTTGTGTTATTTATTTACATACTTGCCTTCTGTTAAATTAACATTAAAATTAGAGCGGATAAATTGGGACATGTGAAATGTGTTAAATTTACACAAAATTTTTTACTGTGCATTGACGCTCTTCAGACAATTCGCCTTTGTAAAGTGGCATTACTCGACATAAGACACGCCACGAACAACTTCTCTAGCACGTGTCCAGATAATTATTCAGCTTCGCAGCGATAATGTTAGACCTCACGCCTACCTCTAGAGAGGAAGAATTCCGTTGGAGCGCGTGTACTAAGGGACAACGCGGTGTGCTCGACGTTGCTCTCTGGGGTATGCCCCGAGTAAATCAGGTACTGTCAGAACGGGATGTGGATGGATATGACGGCGCCGGGCGCACGGAGCGAAATGATTGGCGTACCGGGCCGCGGGGGACCAATCGTAACCGCGGTAATGGATCATCGATTTTTCCGTGACCTCCGGGGTAAACGGTCTCGACGGGGGTGGCTCGCCGCTGGTGCGAATCGTGTCTGAAATTACGGCTTTCCAGGCGGGAGAGAGCGCGAGAGCGACTTGGCGTCTTTGATCGAGCGAGCGCGAATCAACGAACGGGCCAACAAATAAATTAGGCAGAGCTGGGATTTAAGGCATCCTCGGTTTCCATTAGACAAGTCTCGCCCCGTCGTGTCGCTTCCCCTTGGAAGCGGAGAGCCCATATTAGGACGCCTGTCCGACTTTTGCGGCGCGGCCATTTGTCTGGGAGGGAAGCCAGCCGAAAGAAGCTAATTCCGAACTTTGTGAGTTTCGCGGAAAACATGGATCTTCCCGCGCTACTTGTCTTGTCAAATATCCATCACGTTGGGCAATATTTTTATTTGTAAATGTTATCTTTCAGTCAGTGGCAGAATATTTCAAAAATTTTTTACGTTCTAAAAATTATGAAAAATTTTATTCAAATAATATTGTTTAAATAATTTCGTTTAAATATTATTTAAACAATTATTTTCTCCACGAGAATGCAATAAGTACAAATATGTAGAAAATATTTATTTATAGCGTTGGCGCTAATAATAACGTGCAGAAAAATATGTATTGATCAATCAAATCAGTTGAAGGAATCGAAATATTTTTATATAAATGTTATATTTACGTTTGTCAAACAATTGATAATTTTAAATAATGATAAAACTATAAATCTATGCAAGAGTGCAGTTGATCTGGAAATAATAGCATACTATATCTAACATAAAATGAGCTCGATAGTCAACGTATGATTATAAATGTAACGTGCAAACGTGTTAATAATTCATAAATGAACCATCTTTTTATTTCTCGCGTATTAGAGTACATTGTTATCCCCTTTGTTAATCGATATTTTGCCTTCGGGCGAATCTGGCGTAATATTCGCTAGAAAAATGCATGGAAAGAAAAAGGAAAAGGACATATCTATTATATATCTGCGTAAAATCATGATTATCTTATTCAATACATATGTGTATATATATTACTTCATTAACACATTATAATTATATTATGGTTTTATTCTCTATTATTTTAGCCGATGGAATATATCAAAATTTTTCTACAGTAAGGTAATTTATAGCATAATTATAGGTGATAAAAATTTATATAATTACACATAATAAAGCTATAATTAACGAATATTATCTCGATAAGAAGCAAGAAAATTGCGTCAATTTTCTAGTATCGGCTCGTAAATAATAATAATAAGAATATTAGAAAAAAAACTGCATATTATATAAGTGAATGTCTGCCATTATATTTAATAAATTATTTTTTCAATTTATATTTAATAAATTATTTTTCCATTATATTCAATAAATTATTTTTTCATTCGATTTGTAAATAGTTAATCGTACTAGTAGTCGACAAGGTCGTGTGCGATTGCGTTGGACTTTTCGCGTGCAATCAGTATCTATTTCCGTTTCATGTACTCTCTTTTCTCGGACGCTATTAGATGCACACGCGCGCGCGCGCCCAGTGTTCTCTCCGTTGCAGCACGTGCGAGCTAAATAATTTAGTGGCCTGTTCTGCTGCAATTAGTAGACATTGGCACGGGCTATACTCAACGGATCGATAAATTGGATAAGGCAACGGTGCGGCGACGCTTAATTACGTAACTTCCGCTGCCGCGGCGATAGAAAAACACGTTGTAATTTTTCATTACGCGATGTGCATTGCTTTTAGCAGCTTATCGTACTCTATTTCATTTGTAATAAATGATAAAGCATCGGAATTGTGACGAAAATGAATTTCGGGATTTCGATTTTGTGCGCTTTGACGTCTTTCAAATTCGCTTTAATTGAATTAACAATTAAATATGCGCCGCGATGGAAATTTTAGCGAAATCACGATTCAAAAACTAATCAGGACTTTAACGCGAAATATCATGTTAAATTATTTTAAGCAAATTTACATTCCGATTAAATATTAAGAGTGATCTTTTTCAGACTTCTCTTTATTTTCAAGCAAGGAATTTTGTTCTCTCATCGCGAATTATGTCAATAGTATATTCAATTATTTATGCACATATATCACATCTGGCTGAAAGTTTAATCTTGATTGAAATATAACTAAAGCCTTATAAAGATTTATTACATTCCATCGACACTGCAGGTCTTTTTGTTTGCACAGTCTCTAAAGTTTTGTTACTCAAGAGTGGGTGTTTTATTTAAGGATGTTTTGTATGTACAATCCCAGCAAAAAGTAGCTGAAAATCAATATTGACGAATATATCCACTTTTGGTGTATCTTGAGTAAGAAATTGTGTGGAATACAATTTGATCTTAGCTACAGTGCAGAAATGTATTTCTTAATATTTATTGCGTTTTTACTGAAATATTCCGAATTTTGTTAATCGAAATGATTCACTTTTGGCAGAGAATTTCGCCTTGTGACAGATACATGGCTAACTTCATTGAATTATATTAAATATCTTTTTAATCAGTTAGTACTTGTATAATATTATTTGACCAAATATTTCCTCTGTATCTAAACTTTTGCAAATTTTAAACAAATTCTGAATATTATTTCCATGTGTTTTTGTCATTTGAATCGATGTGATTATACGTTTCCCATAAGAAGACATGTTAATTCGGGGCAAATTAAAATCCTTAACTTGTGAACGATTTAACACGTTAAATGCCATGTGCATGATAAAGTATACACGCTAGTTTTGTCTTTTAGAAAGACAAGATTAAGAAATGGGAATAACTTAAAAATAAATAATTTACAAAAAATGTAATTTTACTGTATAATAGTCCTAAATGCATCATTCTTAGGAAAATTAATAAAAAAGTGGTGTGGCCTGAGGGACATTTTTTCCAAAAATACCCTCAATAACGTGTTAAAAATTGTACTTAAGATATGTAAGGACATTCTGTACAATTTTCATTAAATTCTCAATATTTTGAAAATAGGTACAAAACATCCTTAAGTCTCTAAAGATTTGTTACTTAAAAATTCTAATTCTTTTCTTTTTTTCAAATAAAAATAATAATCGTACGAAATGATAGATAAAAAAGATTTATGAAACAAATCTAGGAATCGATATATTTAGTAACTTCAGTCTTTCTTAAACTAAAACTCGATGATGTAACCGAATTCTCCATAATTATGCAAAAGATATATAGTGCGACAGCAAAATTGGATGATTCTGTTAATAACATGATTATCCGTCTATTACGTTATAATAAGTGTTCGTTTACATGCTCCGTATTATATTTCAGAATCATGTCTAAGGTCGTCTAATTCAGGCGTCGCTTCATTTTTCCTCTCTTCCACTTTTCCGTGAGATTCTCGCACGAATATTACGCCGTATTATGTATTCATGGGCAAACAAGGCAGGATCCCAACACGATAATCGAGTTAACAAGATATATGACATGTTTCAGAATCTAGACGGTTAATAGTACACTTTTTAAGAGAAAAAAATATTTATACACACACACATATTAGTGAAAAAAATCGTTCAACTGAATTTTTTTTTCGCGACTGCTTATTCTGCCAAAACGCGCGGAAAATTGATTTCGATGGAAAATCCTCTTTTTTTACACGGTTACGCTATTAACTTTATTAAGTGAGGTAGAGAAGCAATATTTGCTATCATAACATGAGGGAGAAACGTTTTCATGTAATATCTCATGCTCTCCGTGACGTAATGCGTATTTAAGTGATGAAATCATTATGCGGAGGCTACCTCAAATATTGAAAAAGTTATAATACCTAAAAATAAAGAAATAAACGCTGAGATAGCGCGGCACGTCGCATAACGCGACGTTATATTTCCCTTACCGCAGTAATTTGTTTTAATTGCGGAACGATAACACAGTACGATGCTGATAGTTTGCAGTAGTACCGCTGAAACTATGTTAATATTAAGAAAACTACCCGACGGCGGTGCACGAAACCTAATAACGCGGGTAGTCTCGGGGTGTCGTTTATCAAGCTTAGCGGTTAGCTGAGCGTTCAAGGGGCGTTCGAACCAAGGCAATAAAAAAAAAGCCCGGGTGCGTAAGCCTGTTTACAAAGCAAGTCCGGCTGCGGTGGTGCAGTTGGTGCGTCCGGAGAACATTTATCGTCACCGCCGACCGCCCACATTAGACGTAACACATAAATTCTCCCGAAAGTAATCCAGGCCGATGCTCGCGTGGAGGCTCGCTTTCGTATCGCGGGGCGATACGTCGATTCGAATTTGATTATAGAAGCCACAAAGAGGGAGGGAGAAAGAGAGAGTCAAAAAGGGTGAGATCGGTCGGTGGATAGCGAGCACGCACACGCACGCATAAAGGGGGGTGTTTTATTTAAAACCGACATCGGTCGCGGCAACTCCACTAAAGTCGTACATATATATATATATAGAGCGGTATAGCGAACGTGCGTCGCCATTATGGCGGGGGAAATATCACCTCATGCATTATTCAACGTGATATCGATATTACTAATTCAATTGCAATTCCACCTTCGCGGACGCGCGGAATTCCCGGCGATACTTGCTGCCTAATTAATATGGCGACGTTGAAAATGATGCCGGCTGAAACGCCCGAGTTAGTGTGTCAGTATCGAGATGTCGTTATTTAAAATGCACGACCGCCGAACGATATAATGATGTGAACTATTCGCGAGATTTTGTTAGAGAATTTTGATTTTTTCTTAAATGTTAATTATGTGCGATAAAAAAGTATGGATTTAATAATGCAGATAATCGAGTTATATACAAGACTAGTTAGCTAAAAAATAATCAACTTCTTATGTAGGAGCCGTATTATAAATAATAAAATTCAGAACATGCTCCAATACTTCGATGTGCTCGAACATAAAATTAATAATTATGGATTAATTAGTTTTTTTAATGTTTCATAAATTTGAAAAAAATAATTTTAATCCTTATTTTATGAACGGTGCAATGATCTGAATTGCTCGCGATATTTTGTTATTGTAGAATTTTGATTTTTTTAATATTAATTATATACGGTAGAAAAAAATATGGATTTAATAATGCAGATAATCGCGTTATATACAAGACTAGTTAGCTAAAAAATAATCAACTTCTTATATAAGAGCCGTATTATAAATAATAAAATTCAGAACATGCTCCAATACTTCGATGTGTTCGAACATAAAATTAATAATTATAGATTAATTAGTTTTTTTATTATTGCATAAACTTGAAAATAATAATTTTAATCCTTATTTTATATAAATAAAAGAGAGTAAAGAAAGAAAATATTTTAAAGTAAATTTGATATTCATAAAAAAGTACTATTTTTTCATTTCATTTAAAGATCTCTGGATGTTTATAAAATAATTTTCTGATCTTTTAAATAATATATAATTATACAATAAGCTGAAGATAATATTTGTATATAAAGTTTATTGTTTTTTGTTCTGCATATAAAAATCTTTAGAGATTCTTTGCAAAAAATTGCACCCAGTTTTATCGATTCGTCGTAATAAAAACTTTACAATAGTTATTTTTAGAGATTTCAATGTGTTTCTTTAAACTGCCATAAAGACTCTCGAATATTTCTTCTTTTACGCCTAAATAGGCGATCCTGATAGATGCATTTACCGTGGTATCACGGTACTTTGGTACTTTGATAACGATAGAAATTGTGTCATCGACGGCCTGACTAATAATTAGCGAAGAACACGTCGCCTTCCCTCGTCGAGTATGTACTGTCGGAAGTCGAGCGCTCTCGTTACGTCCTCCGCCTCGACATACACTACAACGACATACACTATGTGTACCTGTTTTAATTTGATTATTTCGTTAATAGATATTTCAGGTATCAAAGCATTAGAAGAGCTCAAGTAATTATCCTATACCGGAGTAGAGAGACTGGCTCGCTCTCTCTCTCTCTCTATCTCTTTCTATCGCGCATGTCCTCCTTAACACGTTGAAAGACGACGGGAACAAAGTTTTCGAGTTTCCGCTCGGAGCTTTCACGTGGTTCACGTCCTTCACTGTTACACTTTACGGTAATTGGGTCATCGTCGACGGGACGATATCGTCGGATCATCCTTGCATTTTATGTTAAAATCGCAAGTCTCCTATTAAGTAGACATTGATCCGGATTTCCCTCGCGTACCGATGTGTTTTGTAGTTTTTCTAGTCTGAATGTGATTCTAATCAATCCGTAATAAAATTAGAATTTTAAGAGTATACAAAATACAAAAATATTTTTATCTGACATCTCGTATAAATATAAACAATCTGATAAATTTATGATTTTTTTTAATATAAGCGCGGAATAAAATTATAGTAATTTTTCTTTCATATCTCCTGTGCTCTTAGATATATATTTAATCATAGCAATCTTTCAAAATTGGCCCGAACGATTAATCGAAATATTTTATAATACCTAATATTATATTTTATAAATATACTTGATTTGAACTTTTGTAAAGAAGAATAAATAGCGAGATGTGACTCTATGAAAAGAGAAAGAGGGGAGGAATTTTTTCATCCACTTCTCATACATATTTGGTGGTATATTAAATAAATATTGATATAAATTGTCGTCTACGCATGTGTTATTGCGTTTTTCCCCCTATTGTATCATTATCTGTCGCATCGGCTATATGATAATTTCACTAATCGAGTAATGAGCAGTTTGCATAAATGAACAGCGGTATCTCTGATTTTCTACCGTCAAATAATCTGCATGGCGGAGCTCATTTGATCGTGCGAGATCCGATACAAATACAAATTTGCGTGTATATTCATCGCGAGAGCGAAACATATTTTGTAAAGTGCTGTAAATTGAAAACATTAATACATGATTGCGTTTACGTTTAAAAGTTACGGGTATAATTCCCGGAGAAAATTTGCACTTAATTATTGTGATATCGATTTAAAGCATTTTAAAACATTTTTCGTTTATACAACGTTATAAATAAAGAAAAATAAATTGTTATGAATAAAATGTGTACATAGCGGATCAGGTAATTGAATTTTTTTTTCTTCTTCAATAAAGTAGATTTTGTTCCAATTTATTTATTAATTATTTATTAACCATTTATTATTTGTGATTAATTAACCACTAAATTTTATGTTTATTGTATAAGATTACAATTTAAAAAGAAGGATATAAAATTAAAATTTGAGTGAAATTTTGATGAAAAAAATTTGTTTATTTTAATCTTTCAACACACACACACGATGGATCATTTCAGAATCCTTTCTCGAGCGTCTTGCGTTGCTATAACGAAATTATATTTCGCCAAAGGTTACGTAAAGAGACTGAAAAAAAGGATCGATTTGTATTTAAAAGAGCTTTGGCGATTTATTCGCCTGGTCGAATCGTACGTCGAGGGTCGCAGGGGTAAAGCGCTCCTGAATCAGTCGTAAATTCCTCGTCGCGTCGGGTTTTGCAAACCTAACCGTGAAAAGGAATCCTCGCGAGGAAGCCGTCGATCGTGCGAGTCGAGGGGGAGGGCAGAGGGAGAGAGGATATCCCGCTGGTTTTCAAAGGAGCGATTCGACGATTTCGAAGGTCGAGGCGCATCAAATCGGCAGAATCGTCCGGCGGGATGGAACGACGAGCTTCCTTCCCTCCCTCAACCCCCGACGTGGGGAGGGGGGGATGGGGGTCGCGATCCCCTCGCGACACAAGAGCGTATTACACGTGGCGGGAAAGAACCCCCTTTCTTTCCCTCTCCCCCTCGCACGGGAAAGGAAAACGGCTCGAGTGTGTGTTTGAGGCACACGAATATACGCTCGGGGAGCTCGCGGGATGTGTAATTTGTCCGCGTTACGTTGCGTGGAAGATGGAGATGGAGCTGTCTCCTTCTCACTCTCTCTCTCCTCCGGGTCCTTAGCCATCCCTCGTGACCCCTCCGACTAATAAAAAAAATGCAATCTTTCTGTTCCCCGGACATTACGTCACGCCCGGCGCGCTCGTCCCGCTTCCTCGCTCTCTCGTGACGCCGCTATGAGAGATTCGTATTCCTAATGCGACACGGTGGATTATGGGATTTATCGCGGCTTCCTGTGTATCATCCCGCTCTCGGTAACGGACCTTCAAATGGAATGAATCTCCGTCGGCGCAAGCCTCCGCAGGGCTCCTCTCCTGGCGAATAGAGCGTAAATATGCAGTGCGTATAGCGGCTTTTTACTATACGAGTCTCCGTTTCGTTTGCGGATGCTGACGCGTGTACCCGCTCGCTGTCAGGGATAATTAAATGGTAGTCTTAACGTCGCGCTTTTTACGTTTTTACGCTTTGCTCGGCTGTTATTAATTTTGTCGTCGGAATATCCGACGCGGTGAAAAAAACAAGGATCGTTGCTGCATCGTGAATTTCCGCGCTTGCGTTTTTTATTTCGAGAGGGAAAATATCTAGCCTTGTCGCTTACTCATTCTGACTCTGCTCGTTAAACGGGAATGATCCACTTTTAGCTTCTAGCGTCACTTTTTGATGCGTCGCAGGTTTATAGTATAATCTTACTTATTATTGAATCGTGTTGCGTAAATAATGTTGCATAATCATCTTATATTCAAATAATCATAATCATTGCATGGTTATATATTAATTATAATTTATATACTAATTGGATTTGTATAATTGATGAAAGATCTATTATATATGCGATATGTGTGAATATAGATTAACGCAATTAAATTATTGGATTATGAATAACATAATAGAAGATGAGGAAAAAAGTAAGAAAGAACTATTTATTTTGCGGAGTCAAAGAGAGAAAGAGAGAGAGAGAGAGAGGAGAGAGAGAGAGAAAGAAAGAGAGAAAGAGATAATTTTTAAAAGCTCCAGTCAAAAAAAGAAAAGCTTTATTTATAATAAGATAAGAAACATTTCAAAAAAATTGTTTCTTTTCTTTTTAAATAATTTCGAAAAATTAATATATATATTTCTGAACAAAATTTTATCTAAAATTCCTTTCAATTGTGTCGTGAAATCTTATTTCTTTCGATAAAAAAATCCATCACAAATAATTTTAATTTTGAGATAACAGATTATTTTTCTCAAAGTAATATAAAGAATTTTAAAAAATCAAAAATACGTATCAAGTATATAAAAATATATCAAAACTTGTATGCAACAAATAAAAAATTTAAAAAATAAAAAGAAAAAAATATACATTATTTATATGTACTTGACGTCTTCTACTATAAAATAAAAGTTTGTCACTCACCAGAATAATAGGCAATAGCGAAGTAGGCTATGTCGGAGCTGTTGATCTATAACAAAAATATAAAATATAAATTAATTATTCTCATGATTAATATTATATTTCAAAAAATGATTTTTGAATATAAAATTTGATGTGTACAATTATAAGCAAATAATTATATATAATTTTCAAAAAAAGATTATTTCTTTTCTTGTTAAATATACATTTTTATAAAATGTAAGAAAGTCTTTTTTCCTAATTCGAGAATTAGATCAGATGTTTTTTATATAAATCAGATGTAGTTTATATTAGTCACGATCGATGAATTATTACAACTTATATATATAACAGTGTCATGTATTTATTAAATAAGATACCGCTTTTAATGATTTGATAACTGTTATTAATCTTGTCACACTTCACATATGAAAATATTCCTGTGACACTTTTCCCCTCCAGTCACAATTACCCTGATTGACCCTAGACCCGCCTCTGGTTTAGGTCATTGGCCCCCAAACTGTAGGGCGCACTTCCCTGGGGGGTACAAGAGAACGTACAAGAAAAGTAGATTATCAACGTAAAAGTTAATTCACGAGCTTTTCACAATAAGTTCAGAATTTTTCAATTTCGAGCTTAATTCTTATGTTGGTAGAACGCAAAAAAAAAATACAATGAAATGTCGGAAAAATTAAAATTACGTAATTTAAGTGTGCTAAATAAACGCAATTTTTTTTCGATACGTGTAACAATACATGTACGTAGAACAAAGTAGCATTTCAGTTCGAAAATTGCGGACGGTCGAAGCGTGAAGTTTAATGAAATTCAATCGCAGACTATCAAGATACGAATTTCGTAATGATTCATGCATGACTTTGTTATATGCGTCTAATTTGTCCAATCGCAACGCGTTAGCCATTTATGCGCGTCGCTTAATTATGCACAGCACTTTACGTGAACTAATTTATGAGGACCACCAGGGGAGCCTATTGTAGACCGGCCGGTCGTGATTGTTACTATCGTTACTGCACAATACAACGAACGTGTGTTAATTTCCTCGACAATAGGTATCGATTCGTTCGCTTCCAGTATATGTAATATTCTGTCCATTTCTAGCGAGCAAATTTTACGCCGGATTTTCGGCATTTCTGCTTCGACGTTTTTCGCATCGAAGGAGCTTCGTCTCTTCCACAAACTTTTCAGGGACTTTAACTCCGAACTTTTCTATTCTGTCGCGATTTTCGCGTAGTAGCTTGTCACGCGAATGTCACATACGTGTTGCATCGAAATTACAAAAATTATACTCTTCGCACGCGCGGGTGCACTTGGTAAAATTTACGTTGCACACCGCAAAATTCGGCACGATTCGAATAACTTTGAAACGTCGTAATTTAATGGTTGTTTTCAACTATCTTTTGAAATGAAAAGATAATGGACGGACAAATCGAAATTTTAAAATTTCTGGCTTTCGAATCATGAATGTTACAATTAAAATAATGAAAGACTTTGTGCATTTCGGGAGAGCGACAAAATTGGAAAACGATAGAAAATACGAACTTTCAACATAGAAATAATTGAGGTAGTTACAGAAATAATTTTATGACTAAAGTTGGATGAAATTTAAATTGTATACCTTGAGGTGTGTCTTTTCAAAATTTCGGTCAACTTGAATTTAATTATGATAATAGTTTGTCTCGAGCAAATGTTTGAGTTAAGTTTCAAGTTTCAAATTTATCACAAACAGCTTTATCAAAATTGTTATTAAATCTATATGAGCTAATGAAAGTAAGAGAGAGAGAAAGAGAGTTACAATTTAATTTCATTTAATAACTTATCATAAGCGTCAAAGATGATGAGCATCAATGATGCTAACTTTTTTGAATATTACACTGAGAAAAAAATCTGGTTGCATTAATTAAAATTCTGATAGATTCAACCAGTATGTCTGTTGGAAAATGGACGAACCAGAATTCTTGTAGGAATTACCAGAGAATCTGATTAATTTCTTTCTGTTAAATTTACCAAATTTTCTGGTTAATAATACTAAACTCGCCAGCGCCAAGTCGTCTAAAATTTTTCCACCTAATCTCAAAAGTCTGTTTAATATTTTGAATTCCAACAAGATTATTGGATAAATTCAATCCAGATTATTGAATAAATTATTTTAAATTTACTTTGTTAGAAATTAAATTGCTAAACAGTGATGCAAAAAGAGGATGCAGCTCAAACACACACAATCAGAGAGCTAGCATCCTCTTTCTGGCACTACTGCTCGTAAGGGAAAAAAATATACTTTAGATTTAATGTTAATACTAGTTTTTTATATACATTTCATGACAAATATTGAATACGAGTTAAGTTAAGAGTGGCTCACCTAACGGCAAGCAAAGAAATTAATGTAACAAGAAATTGTATAGATCCAGAAAACCAGAAAATACTAACCAAATCCTTATAGTAAAATCTATTAAACGTTCTAATTATAAAAAATCGAGTCTTATTATGATAACTAGAAATTCTTGTTTAATTTAACCAAAATGCCTTCAATTATATATCTTATATATCGTCTTGTTGATGCAATAAAATAATTTTTTTCAGTGTATAAATAATATGCACATACACAGAAAAAAAGTTTTAACATGGAAATCTTGAAATGAGATTATATTGCATTAATTAAAGAAAAATATAATTGCTTGAATAATTGCTTACTTGAATGAAGCCATTTTAATCAAGAAAAATATATTCTTACGATATAAGATATAATTTTCTTGAATAGAAAAGAAACAATGTTAAATAGAAAATAACATTTTTAAATCAAAGATAATTTATTATTATAATTTATTATTATAATTTATTATAATTTATTATTATAATTTATTATTATAATTTTCTTGAAGTAGAATTAAATAATTATATATTTTATTATATATATTTATTATATATTTTTGAGATGACAATTATAATATTGAAATAAGACTATAATATTGTTGAAATTTAAAATTATTAAATTCTTCTAAGAAGATTATAAATTGTTGCGTATATATGAAACAACGAACGCGTTAATTTAAGTATATAAGTTTTGATTAGATACTTATTTTTTTTCCGTGTATATAAATGATTTGATTAATTATATGTATAATAACAAATGAAAATTAATAAAATAAAATAATATCGCGTAATTGTATAAAACGAATTTATTTTATTTATGCTCGTTGAATTCTCGATAATGCGGCCTATTAACCGCAACGATTTTACTATTGCGTTTAATTCAGAAGTGCCTTTTCGAAAAGCATCCACGCGTCAGTTGAAATTATTGGAACCGCCCCCAGATACTCGAATCGCAACACCAGAATTCTCGTATGAATGCGAAACGCATTCGTTGGGGCGCGTCGATAATTTCGGGCAGCCTCCCCGCAACCTTTCCAATGATTGACGTGGCCAGTCAAGCTCGCTACCCGTTATATAGCTCGCGCAAAAATTGGAAAACAGGGAGGGAAGGAGGGCTTCGATTCTCTCGTCCAGCTGCGCGGCAGTTGCGTTAAGTGAGAACGCAATTACCGCCGCGTTCTCTCCCTCGTGTCGATCCGGAGGCGTATAAATGCGGGGAAACTCACCCGCCGTGTAACACACCGCCCCCCCTCCCTTCCCCCTTCCCCCTCCGGAAGGGGAGCGGCGAGATTTCGTTAAGTTTTAACGATCGCCAAGTGTAACATCGCGTTCTCCATTCCTCGTGTTAACGATCGTTAAAATGAATCGTCGCGCTCTCGTGCAATTCCGCAATTCCGGGCCCGTTCTCGAGTTCGCATTGTCAGTATCGTTGTCTCGACGTCGACGCGTTCGGCCGGCAGTTGCTCCAGCGCGATAAATGGGACCCCTCTCTCTCTCTCTCTCTCTTTTCCAGCCATCTTTTTCACCCTCAGCAACGGGAACGTCCGTGCCTTCGGCCGTTATCACTCCGCACGTTTGTCGCCGTTCGTGATGTCGTTTAGACTGAATTATTACAGCCTCTTCAATGCGTAATTAATCCCCCCTTTTTTTCGCGACGCGAGGAATCGCTTTTTTTAAGTAATGAGCATGTACCCAGGTAGCAAGCACATTTGTCACGTTGACGTTTCAAATTGGTCATTCACCGATTATTCTTGTTGACGTTGCGAGTTGTCGTTTTTGTGACGTAAAAGTGACGGTCTAATGCCACAGATTCTTGACCTCCTGACATGTACCGCATTTTGATATCATAAAATGTACCATATTTTTATAGCATATATTAGCCTAATAATTTTAGCATAATAATGTATTTAATAGCGTCATCGAATAAAGCGGATTAACCGATTCAAGAGCATCGAATAAATACAGCCATTTTATTCTTCAGAGGAATCTCGGATCGATTAAACTGCTTTATTCGGAAACGCTGGAAAACGTAAATATGATAAGAAAATAGGTCACAAGTTTTATATTTGTTATTATTATTTTTATTTAAACATAAAAAAAATACTTACTTCTAATATAAAATTTCAATGCCTTCCGTTGCCTGCGTTTTGTAAAAATATATTTTGCCGATCAACTGTATTATAAAAAAATGCGTATACTTCTTGGCACTTTGATTACACTCGATTGATATAGCTAATATTTTCACTGTACACTAATTTAATGAACACTTGAGTGATTAAACAACATGAATCGTGCACAGATAAACGCATGCGTCGAAAGAAAAATTGTTAAAGTCTGATCGCGAAAGTCGAAAGAATGTTGTAAAAAAATTTTAAAAGACTTTTTTATGGAATCGATGTACTAATGACATTAATAATAAAATAATCATCAGTTCATGACTGAAACATGACGTCAAAATAATGTTATATCAAGACGTCAATATAAAGTCATGTAACAAATCAGTCATTTTGACGACATATGACGGAAAATGACCAGTTTAGAACGTCAAAGTAACGTGTGCTTGTTACCTGGGCAGTAATGGGTCAAACGAAGCTTTAGAAGAAAACACAATGATATTACTAGCGAGATGCTTACCTTTGTGAGGCTTATTCTCTCCCCCTTTGGCGAATTTAAGGATGCGTTTTAACGAAAATTACACGAGAAATTCTGCAACATAGGTAATTGTAGGACGCAAATTTGGATAATCGTCTATTTATTCGCATTATGCTCGTAGCTCGTAGAGAATGCCTTCTAGAGGCGGTGAAATAATGGCGCTGCCACTCACAAGCGCCCACGTTACTTCGCCATGTATTTTTTAAGCGGTTATTTCTACGTTAATATTAATTGCACGCAGTCCCGCAGGCGATTGTTTTACGCTCAACTTATGCGAATTAATTTTCTATTCTGTATAAATATATTGAAAAGATGTGTAGCGAGATAGTAGCGGGGTTGAAATTTATTGATATTAATCATTTGTTTAATTGCGCCTATTAAATCTTTTATTAAATTATTGTTTAGCTAAAAATTACGCGTACATAGATTTTTAAGATAATCTGTGTAAAATTTTAATTTCAGTTTGCAATCTGTCCTATGCACACATTTTTGAAAAACAGTTGTTTCCATAAAGACTTGTAATATATTATAATAGTAGAATATTTTAAATTAAAATTTTTAAGATAATACAAATACAAATTTAAATGAACAACAGAAGCGTAGTCAGGTTGAAATGTTAAAACAGACAAGAAAACTGACAGAGCAGGAAAAAAATGGGCAGGATGGACTATAAATTTATTAAAATTTTCAACTTGTTATTTGAGTTAAAACTATTTTTTGGATTAAATAACTAGAAAGTATACGAAAATAATACACAATACCAATCCTTGTTTATTGAATAAACTAAAATAGTATCTATTTTTAAGATCTTAAATAATAAATTTCGAGAAAGTTATTATTAATAACGAATTTTGAAACATATTTTTCTTGTTTCAAATACCCTTTTAAGGTTGTTTAAGTAATTATACAAGATTGCAGTGAATTATAGTGATTTTCTCTCCCCTCCCCTGGCCCCTGATGGACAATATAAATATTTGTTATTTAATTTTAGAGGCCAAATTCGCGAAAAGTTAGTCATTTTTAATGGCTTGTAATCCAAAATTTCAAACTGGTCAAAGAGAAGGTTACCCAAATTATCATTAAAACACCCACATTTATACAGAATGTTTCCACGTGAAATTATATGAAATTTGATGGACGCGAAAAAGTACAACCACAAAAACCGCAAATATTTGTCGCGATAAAAATTTGCGGAAATTTCAATAATGCCGAGCGTCCGAAAAATAATTTTATATACAAGCCCGTCATACGATTATCGGGCCGCGTATATACATTACGTGCGTTTATACCTCACGCATACTGATTAGCATGCGTTTTACCAGCGTGTCCTTGATAATATGTACGCAATTATTTATGCAAACCAATCCGGTTATCGTCGGATCCGTTTTGTATCGCGTTGCGGGGCAGCGAGGCCGGATGGGGAAAGGGGGGACATTAGTTAGCATCAAATGAAGGGGTGTTTCGAAATCGATTGGATCGTCGGGAGATGATGAGCCGACGCCGAGGGGGAAACAACCGTCGGCTGTTGCTGCCGCTGGCTTGCTGGAAAGTAGGGTTAGATCAAAGCGGTGCAAATGAGGAGGTTAACGGCCTAAGCTGCTTCTATTTGTCTCTATTATCGATGTGTGTAGCCGTATGCGTCTGGGATCTACGTTAGCATTAAGCCTCGAATTAACAAAGGTCATGACAATAAGCGGAATAATTCGAAATCCGAATTCTACGTCGGAGGCGAACAAAATAGTATTTGAAGTAGAAAGTGTAAATATTTTTACGTGTGCAAGTGCTACTCCTACTAGATTATATAAAACGATGTTAATGTAAAATATCAAGCTATTTATCTCAATTTTAAACAATCCAGTTTAAAATATATTACTGATTTCATGTGACCCAAAAATAAATATTTTTAATATGTATTTAATATGTATTTCTCTGTTAGATTTCAATTAATCGGTTTAAATAATTATTTTCCTCATTGGATATATATGATAAAATGTGAATAATTGCACGAATTTATATTCATTTATTTATGCGTTCTTGCGGCTCTCTTAGATTTGCTTCCTTTGTTTTATTCGATAGTTCTTCTAGTTGCTTTTGTAAATTAATATTATTAATTTTGTAAACAAACATTATTTTTTAAATATAAACATATTTGTTTTATAATAAATAATACCAGGAAAATTTACATTAATCAATTCAAGTGAAAATTATTTAAATATTACAAAAAAGAGAACTCTATATTTTAATGATTATTTAGAATTTATTATTTCAATTAAAAATATCAACTATTGCGTTCCAAATAAATATTTTTTATGTAAATTTATCTTCTCTACAAATATAAATTTGCAAATATTTTATATAAACACAATATTATTTCCAATAATCTGCATTTTAAATGCACCGACCACTGTTCAATATAATTCGAAGAATAATGATTCGAAAGATTAAACAGTCTTGAGCGAGTTAACATAATTTTTCTGCTTGCTTTATATGCATCGTTCCATAAGAGCGCGCAGAATAAACGAGCGTATTGTACTTAAAGACACTGTGTGTGGTCGTGCTTCCTCTTTTGTCATTTTTCTTTTCTCTCTCGTTTCTTACTTCATTTCTTTCGCCTTACTTCTTTTCGAGCACTTCATTTCCAACAGCGATTACGCGGAAGATCGTTAGCCAATGTTATTTCATTTTCTTCAATAAAGATTCGTTTTCCGTGATTTAACATTCATTATTTTACGGGATTTTAACTTGATATCATGATAAATTACTATGAAAGAAAGACCGCAATTGCTCGAGTCTCTTTTTCATTCTGTACATTATTGACCATTGCATTCTCCGATTTTTCTTAATTTCCTTCTCGTAGTAAAAATAAATAAACTTATAATTACAGAGGCGGAGTAATCAAAAGTTACTTGTCAATACAAATCGTTGCAGGGGAAGGCGCATGAGAATTTTCGAAGCGACTTTATTTTTAGATCTCGAAAGCGGCACTCGTGGGGGAAGAGTCGCTCCGCAGAAATAAATTGGCGTCCGAAAATGCGGTCGTCCTAATGAAGGCTCCGAATATGGATTCGCGGCTCTCTCGCGCGTTGCAAGACTGATGTCCTGGTGGCATTAAGAAAATAAACTTGCTCAAAGTGCTCGGTCCTCGAAATGCTCCTCTCGTTAGTTTGATGCCAAAGTCGCGGGATATTAATTCCAGGTCCGTGCAAATGACACCCATCCTCCGATGAAACTCTGGACGGCTCAACTCCCGTCTTTTTTTCGGCCCCGCAAAAAGGGGGCAGTTTACTGTTTACGCAGGAGGACGATTGTACCGGAATATTGCCGGATCTTCGCTTCGAATAAAGCCACGGGACAAAGAACGTGAAATCGTCTCGGAAAATATTACTTGCGCCCTGGCACCCCCCCCCCTCACGGCCGGTTTCTTAATTCGATTTCTTAATTCCTCCCGATGGATTTTTAATGAATCTCGCCGGCCATATTGGTTCCTTTATTAACAGTGTGCCGAGAATATTTAACTTAATGATTACGGTACTCCGTAACAGCGTGGAATCTTACGATATAAAGGACCCCGCTCCTTTTATCTCCTTTTTAATCTTGAGCGTAAGGAGGAATGAAATTTTCTCTCAAGTGGACAAAATCGCCGAATATTAAACGTAAACGCACTCGGGTCAATCTCTTGTTCCTCTCGTTTAAGAATAAAGCTTTTATATTTCATGCGAGACAAAGCAATGCAATTTTCCCGGCGTTATTATGTAAAAATTCGAAAATAAAGGAAAATGTACGTTATTTTTCTTTCAAATAATAATTACATATTAATATTAATTCTTTTAAATTGAGAATAATAATTATATATTAAGAGAATAATGATTATTAAAATAATCGAATAATAATAATTAAATTAAACTCCTCTTTTTTATCATTTTTGCGAGACTAATATCGTTTGCATTTTACCCATGACTGATTGTTTTGCGAGTAAATTAATGTTGTTTCAATTCTAGCATTTACAAACACGTCTGATTTATCGCCATACGGTCATTTTTATTCAAGGGTCATCGAAAAGGATCTTGGCAGGTTGGGCACGGAAGAATAAAACGACATGGAAATCCGTAAGAAAACGTTGGTTGTTTGTCGAGCGAAGGTTAAACATCATAGAGAAGATGACAAGAGGGAAATTAATAGTCCGCCCGCCTGCTTCGAGATGTAAAGACGTCTACCCGCTAATTAAAATTACTCTTCTCGCTAGGAGCCGTCAAATAACAAGGGCAGATAAGGAAAAGAGAGAAGGAGGGAGAGGAAGAAGAAGAGAAATAGAGAATGGAACCGCCCCAAAGTGATTACTCTACAAGCAAGAAAAATTTTAGATGCTAGAGACGGCTTCTCATCATGATCACCGTGCATTTATAAAATCACAAAAGCTCCGAAAACGTATCCAAATCGACGAACGTCATGCAAAGGTTTGAAAAAATATGCTTTATTTTCAAAATCAACAGCAAATTCAATCGATTACACAGGCCTGCGAGGTTTTTTTAAGATGCAATAGTGATTTCTGACGTAATTTTGTGCGCTGAATCTAAATCTGGCCGCCAAATTTGCGTAGCACGTCACGTTTTTGAGTAATTTGTAATTAAATAGCTCAAAAATCGCTATTTTGGCCATTTTCATAAATTTATTGTGGGGAAACCAAATTTTTTGAAATATTTCTGCCAATAGCATCGTATAATGCTCACTTTCGCCTTTCAAATCCACTTTCGATTACCGCTGCACGATTTTTTTTCGCTGAGATATATAAGTATGACGTTGTAAGAAAATTTACGTTAAAGAAAATTTATATAGACATCAATATAGTAGATCCATGATCTTGAAATTTGAAAAGACTGAAATATGTCGGGTTCGGTTGGCCAAAAAAATATTATAAAGAAATGTCTAATACAGTTGTTACACATTTTGATAAATTTTTCTAAATTTTATGCTTTTTTATTGTGATTCTATTCGCCATATTGGATGCGCCATTTTTAATTTCAAAAGATGACAGAAGGTATTTAAAAATGTATATTTTTACCCTAATTTTGATTCGTAGTGAGATAGAGAGATGGCACGGTTGATTTAGAATGGCTTATTAAATCCCTATGCATGACCAGTCTTAGAACTTGTATATCTGAGCGAAAAAAAATCGTGCAACGGGGTAATCGAAAGTGGATTCGAAAGATGAAAGTGAGTACTATATGATGCCATTGACAGAAATATTTCAAAAAATTTGATTCACTCACAATAAATTCATGAAAATGGCCAAAATAGCGATTTTTGGGCTATTCAACTACAAATAACTCAAAAACCTGACGTGCTACGCAAATTCGGCGGCCAGATTCGGATTCAGCGCACAAAATTACGAAAAATCACTATTGCATCTTAAAAGGAAATTTTCACCCCCTTTTTTGCAGGCCTATGTTATACGAGATTGAGATACCATATCATTCTTTTCGCAGGCTTGAAACGCAACTTGGCTTAAATTGATCGAGTAAGAGCAAAACCGGCCCAGCTGACCCTCGTCTTATTTGAATTTTATTTGACGGCTAGAAGAGCGTTGACAAATTCCATTCCGTTAAGTGGAGGCGCGGCTGACGTGTCGGGTTTCGTTCGCTCGGGATTCGCGAGACGACGTTCCATTCGGCAGGGAGAAACCGACGACGTGGTGAAGGTACACCAAAGTTCTTCGTCGCCGGCACTACGATCCGGCTACGACGTTTCTCCCGTCTTTCGCCCTTTCTGTCTCTCTCTTCCTTCCTCGTGCGATCCCTTTCCACCCTCTCCTCCCTCGAGCATCGCCTCGTCTTACGGGAGAAGCTGCTGAGAGGAGCATCCCTTTTCTGGCTCCCATACTTCACCGATTCCGAACCATCCGCCCTGCCTCTATTCCGCCATTCTATCCCTTTTCGCCCCTTTCACCCCACCTACCCCCTCTGCCATCTCGTGTCTTTACTCTCGTTACACTTCGCCCCCTTCGTGCTCGCCCCAACGTGTTACGCTTAGTTTGATTCAGCACGCGGTACCAGCCAGCCAGCGGAACGTCGTCCCCCATCTATCAATTCCCCCCTCCTCCCTCCGCATCCATCCCCCGACGAATACTTTTCACGTTCGCTTGTGCGAATTTGCGCTAATTTCGACCTGCGCGTTGTGTGTGTGAATGGCCTACTTTCATCGATCGACTGATTTCAGCGAGATGTCGAAAGTACGTCTTCGCGCGACGCATCTTTAGAATCTCGAAATATCAACCGACTTTGTATTCATTATAAGAGGTGATTTTAAAGAGTGTATTTAATATCTGTATAAAGGGATTTAGAATAAAATATTATATTGTATTAGACATGTATATTATTATTATATTATATTAGAAATTTAATATAATATTCTAATATTATATTATATTAGAAATATATATTATATATTAATATATAATATTAGAAATCTAATATAATATTCTAATATAATATATTAATGTATATATTATATTAGAATATTATATTAGATTATTAAAATATTATTATAGAAGACAAGAAGTAATTAAAAAACGACCACACTGGCAAATTTTATTAAAGTGAATCACGACGTTTCGACCATGGTTTTGGTCCTTTTCGAGTGAACTACAAAAAATTATTTCCAGTATTACACAAAAAATAAATTACATTGATTAAAAAATGAGCGGCAAGTTAAATACATACAATAATTTAGTTAACTATTCTATCGTGAGAAATAAGGAATTTATTTTTTTGTGTAATACTGGAAATAATTTTTTGTAGTTCATTCGAAAAGGACCAAAACCATGGTCGAAATGTCGTGATTCACTTTAATAAAATTTTCCAGTGTGGTTTTTAATTACTTCTTGTATTTTATTTACTGGCGACCTTTAAGAGTTTAATTTATAGAGTTATTATTATAGAAGAATTAACAATATTTTGTTAATGAATTTAAAACTGTTTTAAATCTGAATTATTACTTATAGAATACACACACACAATTTTCATTTTTTACAAAAAATTGTTCTATATAAATCCAGAAATACCAATAAATTTTGGACTTATATTGTTTCTCGTATATTAATTTATTTGTTTTTCCGCATTTATATTTATTTGTCAAATAAAATAAATTTGCGGATCCTCATCTCTTTTTGTGAATATGTAATAAAATGTTATCTAGAATAAATTGATGAAAAATCATTAAATCTCAAAAGCAATTCACTAACGTACAAATTGTATCTCAATTTACGACTCACTTAAAAAACTTTACAAATATTATATCATTTAGCTAGATGGGAGAATTTTTATCAAGAATTTTTATTCGAATCAATAGTAAACACTTTTACATCCAGATGATCACATTTAGAAGGAAAATGCTCATCATGATGGAGACTGAGCGTGTAAAAGGATTAACGTCCAATTTCCACTTCGTAACTTTTCGTCACGGAAGTATATTTATTATTCTTCAGAGCGGATGTATATAAGTACATGGTACGTAAGAGTTTTGTCAGAACGCGCGATGGGAGATCTCGGGGAAGTTCGGAGTATATAAGTAAGATGTAAACGCGCGTGGATCTCGAAAAGACAGAGAATTTCTGGGATTTATGTGACTCTGCGCACGGCTGCTTTACATATTAACTAATTCCACCATACCGCCGCCATAGCAAGTTTGAATTAGACCATTCCCCAGTTAGTAATACCGCATAATGCGATGCGTGGTTCGAGACTGATTGTAAAGGGTGTCGGAATGTATCGGTAAAGTCTGCGTTACGTTAATTGACAGAGAGGAGCCATTCTGCGGCTGAAACGAAAATATCTAGCAAAACATATCTCCTTCTCTGCATTATTCATTCTCGTTCATGTTCTTCTTTAATGTACAGTTTTCTAATTAGCAGATACTCGATAACGAGAGAGATGTTGTAACATAAAGTAATGAACATTATCGGATTATTTTTTATATAATGAGAAAAACATTTCTATATTTTTCAAAACGTATGTTTCTACTTTATCTCTACTCTGAGGTATTAATTTTATAAATAAAATGGAAACTTTATAAATATAGATTTGTGTTTAAAATATATCTTATATGTCATATATATTGGAAAAATGACAATTTTAATATTTGTACATTTTTATACTTAAGAAAAGAAAAATCACATCAAATCATGAGATCAATTTTTATGCGAGACTTTAGTCTTATGTAAACAACTTGTTTTTCTATAAAATAATTACGCGATTAATTTGTGTTTTATTTTATTAGGTCGCGTTGCTAAATGATAAAATGTAATTATCTATATTAAATATAATATATAATATATTCAATATATATATTTTTTAATATTAAAAATTAATTAAAAATTATAAAAATTAATTAAGGATGTTTTGTATGTATAATCCCAGCAAAAAGTAGCTGAAAATCAATATTGACGAATATATCCACTTTTGATGTATTTCGAGTAAGAAATTGTGTGGAATACAATTTGATCTTAGCTACAGTGCAGAGATGTATTTTTTAATATTTATTACGTTTTTACTGAAATATTCCGAATTTTGTTAATCAAAATGACTAACTTTTGGCAGAGAATTTCGCCTTGTGACAGATACATGGCTAATTTAATTGAATTATATTTAATATCTTTTTAACCAGTTAGTACTCGTATAATATTATTTGACCAAATATTTCCTCTATATCTAAACTTTTGCAAATTTTCAACAAATTCTGAATATTATTTCCATATGTTTTTGTCATTTTAATCGATGTGATTGTACGTTTCTTATAAGAACACATGTTAATTCGATGCAAATTAAAATCCTTATAACTTGTAAACGCTTTAGTGAATCGATTTAAAAATTGTACTGAAGATTCTAATATATGGACTAAACATATGGACAGATTCTAAACGTAAGGACATTCTGTACAATTTTCATTAAATTCTCAATATTTTGAAAATAATTACAAAACATCCTTAAATAAAATGAATAAATTAATAATTATAGAAATTAACTAAAATATGATTATAAATGATAAAATATATTTAAAAATATGATTATTCATTAATAGATCATACATTATGGGAGGAACAATTTTCTAGAAATGAGGATATATTTAGTCTTTTATGAGCGATGTGCTGACGCGCTTTCTCCCCGAGATATTCTTCCTGTATCGCGACCAACAATCTCGATGTTTCGACAGTTATCCCGGACGTGTGCATTGCGCAGTCACGTTGCGGGAGAAACTGCAAAGGAGCCGTCGGTTGACGCGGGGGAGCAAGATATAAGGGTAGCTGGAAGAGAGAATAGGCGGGCGGGAGGGAGAATGAGCAGCGCGGGACGCAGGTAAGCGGTAAGTTTCTAACGAGAAGCATTAGTGGAGTGGACGAGGCGACATCAAATATGTAGATAGCGCTTCGGGGAATTTCTCGGGAGAACAAAGTTGCCACAACGTGAAGGCCATGGAAGCGGAAGGGTGGAAGAGACGCGAGGTCCGCGGTATGGAGACGGCAGGGCGATGGCAGGGGGAGGAAAGGGGAGGAAGGAGACGGAGGCCACCGTCTCATCCTTGGAAGATTCCTCGCGGCGCCAGACTCCCCTGTGGTACGCGTCTACCCTCCCGTATGCCGGATAATAATGGGAAAGTCAGCCCGGGGAGAGAGAAAGAGAGAGAGAGAGAGAGAGAGAGGGAGGGGTAGGCATCCGGGGCACAAATTAAGTCTGCGGAAACAGCGTCGCGACTGGAATTGATTAACCTTCGCGCGCGATGCCTGAAACCGTCCATTCGCCATGTTTCCGGCAACACGATCACGAAGAGGAAGCTGGGCACGAGACTCGCTTTGATCTTGTATCTTAACTTGTCCAATGGACTTACGCGCGCTATGAAGATCCTACTTAAGAAGGAGAGATAGAGAGGAGAGAGAATGACGTTTGAAACGAACCCTCAAACCCTGTACAAAATTAGCTCGTGTGCTTTGCTTCCAAATGATGTGTAAAAGAGAGGGGAAATCGCTATCGAAGATATCCCAGATCCAACACAAACTCCAAATGTTGGTGAACCGCGTTAAATTTGATCAGCAGATCGAAGTAACTTGGACGACTCGATATAGATCGTGCTGATTGACAGTTTTATTCGCGAAGGAGCACGAATAGATACGAGATAGACTCGATATAGCTCGTGCCAGCAAAGGTTGAATTAGTCGACATTTCTAAAGCTTATCTAAGGGGCGCCGTCTTAATTCTTGCGCCGTCAAAGTTGACTACGCTTGCTTGATGGATCGCTTCTTTTGCGTGCTCACAACCGATGCTTTAATGTCCGACTCACGCAATTCTTCAATGTGTCAAACGTTACAATTAATCTTATAGTTTTGTAAGGATCCGAGTGAGATTACCCGAGTATTTCGGTATTCAACCGAAATGTAATTTTCTGTCACGGCATTTCATCATCAGTTATTGTGGAAAAGTGATTTAGCAGGTTACAATGAAGCGCGGTCTGATCGATTAAGAAAAATGGAACGGAATTCTTCGACATTACGCTCACGATATAAGGTTTATACGCGGTCCGGATATAAAAGTTTACATTATGAACACGACTATAAAAACAAACGCCAAGAGTAAAAACACGCCGTTATAGAGAGCGTCGTCAAATGCCGCGCTGTAGTCTGGCGTGTTCGCGGACTTTAGATAAGCGAACCCCACTCAAACATAGACGTCGTAAACCACGAGAGAGAACCAGAGATACCGCGGAATAATATTTTGGCAGCTTAACCGACTTTCTTCTCTGTTTGCTGCATTTGTCGTCGCACAGTTGGCGTAATAAATCTCCACGCAAGAAACGCGGATCTCAAATCGTCTTTAACGGCGAGCCGTGTTTCCCGAGTGATGACCCAGTTGCAATTTTCAAGCAAATTAATTCCATGCGTCAGTGTTACTTAAAATTGCATCGATATTCTCGCTTCGAGACTATTAAGGATGTTTTGTATTTACAATCCCAGCAAAAAGTAGCTGAACATCAATATTGAGAAATATATCCACTTTTGGTGTATTTTGAGTAAGAAATTGTGTGGAATATTACAATTTGATTTTGGCTACAGTGCAGAGATGTATTCTTTAATATTTATTGCGTTTTTATTAAAATATTTCAAATTTTGTTAATCGAAATGATTAACTTTTGGCAGAGAATTTTGCCTTGTGTCAGATACATGGCTAACTTCATTGAATTTAACTTTATTTAATATCTTTAAATTCTCAATATTTTGAAAATATATATACAAAACATCCTTAAGAGACTCTTATACTAATCCTTCAAGAATAATACTCATCGAAACTGTTAATTCTACTTCTATTTATTTCCACTTAATCTAATCAATCTCATCAATCTAATCTCAATCTAATCAATATAAATTAAAGACGTCCACTTAAGAAAAAAAATTGCGTTTTTACTGAAATATTCCGAATTTTGTTAATTGAAATGATTAATTGACCTGAATATTTCATCTTTATTAATAATCATAAATTATTAAATTTTTATTATTATTTTATTTATTTTATTTATTTTATTTATTATTATTTTATTTTATTACTATTTTATTTATTTAATTTATTATTATTTTAACCAGTTACTACTTGTGTAATATTATTTGACGAAATATTTTCTCTGTATCTAAACTTTTGCAAATTTTAAACAAATTTTGAATATTATTTCCATGTGTTTTTGTCATTTGAATCGATGTGATACGTGATTATACGTTTCGCATAAGAACACATGTTAATTCGGTGCAAATTAAAATCCTTATAACTTGTGAAGGCTTTAATGAATCGATTTCAAAATTGTACTGCAGATTCTAAACATATGTAAGGGCATTCTGTACAATTTTCATTAAATTCTCAATATTTTGAAAATGGTTACAAAACATCCTTAAACTCTTATCGTAAATGTTGGAATGTTTACAAGTAGCAATTTAATATGAATTTAAAATGAATGTATATGATTAATAAGTTACTAATTGTTATTAATTGTAAAAATTATATAAGCTAAAAGAAACACTATGAATTTTTTATAAAACGTAAATGAAATTTTTTATAAAATGTAATTAATTTTAACGTTTTATCAAAGTTTTTAAATTAAAGCAAAAAAAGGAAAGGAGAAAAATGTAAAGAGAAAGAGAAACTATGTAGACCTCTACATTCACATATTGATATTTTAAATCAAGCTTAAATGGAGCTTAATCATTTCTCATTTTATAGTACTGTAACAGATATCTTGTTTGCAAAATTTACATCAGATTGATACATGGCACCAAGGATTCTATATCTCGCGCGAAAATGTCACGAGCAGTCGGATGAATTGCAGATGAATATACCTGTTTGACTCGCTAATGATAGCAGTGTCCAATAAATTCAATTAATCTGGTTACGAATAAAATATCTGAAGTAATTTATGAGTGTATTATGGTCCAAATTTCAAGATAATATTTATAATTATATCTAAACGAATTAACATTCGACTTTTCCATAATGGACGCAACCCTAAGATCGGTACAGTCGTTGATACGATGTTATAATCAATCATTTAAATACGATTTCTTTCTTGTATTGTAAACTATCAGACTGTCTCATCAATCTCGTTCAACATTATTTCAGACAATACCGATTTAGATGCAGAAATGATACAAAACTTAACTTCCAAATTAATTTATAAGTATTACAATCGCTCAAGCGCCGACCTCCAAACACGTAGCTGGAAAATAAATTATTTCTTGTGATATGTCACAAATATCTCTCTTCATGAAGGCTTTACTTAATATTTACTTTTAGATAATTAAGAGGACAGTTAAAATTGTTCGTGATTTTATTTTTATACATCCTAGAATTACTTGGTGTGTGCATTACTATTAGATTATAAGATTTCTTGCTACATTACCAAAAATTACTCCAAAAAAGTATATTATCAATCTCAAACATCTGATCGAAAATATCGTCCCAGATATCGAGAGAGAATCCGTGCGGGGGATGCAGTGGAATGATTTTTCGGGTCGCTTGGCGAGATTTAAGTTGGCGAATACGTCGTTGCAAGCGAAATTGATTAAAGTGCAAGCGTCCGCGGCAGCCGGTGTCTCATTCGTCAGGCGTTATACACGGTGCGTGGGTGTATACGCGGTGGAATAGGCGGACAATGTGATAACGTTGCCTATGGAATGCGCGTCTGAAAAATGTTTCCGGCTCGCCGGGTGTCGGTGGATGCGCCACGCGTGGATGATGCATTTTCCGCGGCACCCTTAAAGGGGCGCGATCGTTGAACCGCGCGAACACATCCCTTCTCTTCTGGCGCGAATCCGTCTCCCATTTTTTAACCGGCGCAAACGCGCCGATACGGAATGTTATTTCTGAATTTCCATATCTGCCCGAGGCTGAGCGACTCGGGGAAACGTTGCACAAATATAAGAAAGGGCAAATTAAAATTGTTACAAGAAGGGGGGAAGTATAAATGAAAAATTATTCCTCACGAATTCTAGCAATTATTAAATTCATAAAAGCTTTTTGTAAAAATATGACAGATTTTAATAATCTAATTTATTGGAGAAATTAATAGCGACCTATAAAATGTTGAGAAATATTACCCCTTCGGAGTCAAATTGCTTTATTATGCGAGAAATATCCCATATTCGTGTTACAATTAATCTACGGATTTTATGATCATTTCTGCGAAAGAGAATTTTTCTTAATGAAAATTAATCAGACACATTGAATATTTAGTGTGATTTAAGCTTAAATAATAAAATAATAATAATAATAATAATATAATAAATAATAATATAATAAATAATAAATAATAAAATATACGGCATAAAAACTTTTATTAACTTTGTGCGACATCTTAAATACGCATAACCATTTTCACGGTTTTGCCATCGTAAGTTACGACGAATCTCCATAGAGCCCTAAATATCTTAACAACTTCAATACTTTGGTTGGCGCGGTAATTTTAGCAAAGATGACCCGCGGGACATGAATTATTTTCAGCTGCGCTGATTACTTCAAAGTAAGTACATTCTATGTGCATCATACACTTTTTATTAGATGCATATTGATGTAAAATAACTGGGTTAAATAATTTTAACTTTTTGATAAGTTATATTCTCTTGTAGCGACAATTTATAATATGAAAATTTTAATAATTAATTTTTGTATTTAACATATTAAACAAAGAAAAAAAATTATGTAGAAGAAAATAAAAGAAGAAAAAACAAAATTGAACATGATTAAAAAAAAAACAAAATAATAAATCTCACATTTAATATTTTAATATTTTTATTATTTCTATATTAAAAATAAAGTAAATTATTAAATTTACAAAGTCTAAAACAAAGCGTAATATGCAAAATTATTCTTTAAAATTAATCTATAATTATTTTTTGTAAGTACATCTATAATTTATACAGTTTTATATAGTTTATTAATTTTGTGCCACTTTTTACATTAAGACTTTTTTAAATCGTGACGTCAAAAGAATTCTTTAAATATTTGTAACTCGAATGATACGCGATATCATGATTAAATAAAAATATTGTTGTTTCCAAATTTAGATTAAGATTATTTATTTTATTGTTGTTTCTAAATTTAGATTAAGATTATTTATTTTATTGTTGTTTCTAAATTTAGATTAAGATTATTTATTTTATTGTTGTTTCTAAACTTAGATTAAAATTATTTCGCACGGAACCGGTGATGCAGATAAGCGCAATTGCAGATTTCTCAATCCGGTTGACTCGATGTACTTTTGCACCATTAATTTTTGTACGCATTAAACCCGCGCCGTGATGCATTGCTTTTAACGGATTAGGAGACTATCGATCACGATATTAAGTAGCTTTCACGGTAGAACGGCCATTAGATTTGGACACATGTGCGTAGCGAATCACCACAGTTTAGTGATGCGAATCAGTGACACCAGAATGGGAAGGGCACTTGTAGGGATATCGATGAAAGTTAGCCAGAGTTGGACGAGGGGTGCATCCTTCTTTGCGTTAACAGGACACACGAGTCTTCCTGATTTATTCCGGCCATCCGACACAATAATATATACGACAACGTATATACGAGATGTCAGAAAATTGTCAACGCGTATGGAATCATAGTGAAACTTTTAAAATTTTTTCATACGACAATATTAGGAATAAATTGATGCGATAAATGCATGGATTTCGCGAGGATCACTCGCATGTAATGGCGCGCATATATGACGTAACGATACCGTATACAAGCTCATTGCGCTATTAGCGGGCGGTATTCATTAGTTAGTTTGCGTTTGATATCGCAGATGCTCATGCAGCGCTTGAGGTTGGGCGCAATCCACATCGCGGCGTGCCGTTAACAAAGGATTTATGGTATTATGCTTATGCTCGGCTAAGGGCGCTGCACTTGGCATAATACCATGACCTGTCTAGATTTACTCTGCGACTAGAGTAAATACGCGCGGATTCGTGGACTCGCGAAATGAAATCGGCAGCGAGAATGATTTCCCAGTAATGCTCGTGGCATAATTCATTACGGGAGTGCAATTAAATGTCCTTTCTCTCTCTCTCTCTCTCTCTCTCTCTCTCTCTCTCTCTCTTTTCTTCCTTCCTTTTCTCTCCAGTCCTCTTAAAGATGTTTCGCACCAATTTTCAAAATATTGAGAATTTAAAGAAAATTGTAGAATGTCCTTACATATCTTCAGTACAATTTTTAAATCGATTCACTAAAGTGTTCACAAGTTATAAGGATTTTAATTTGCACCGAATTAACATGTTTTCATCATTCTTATGGGAAACGTATAACCACGTCGATTCAAATGACAAAAACAATAAATGGAAATAATATTCAGAATTTGTTTAAAATTTGCAAAAGTTTAGATACAGAGGAAATATTTGGTCAAATAATACAAGTACTATTATACAAGTTATACAATTATACAAGTACTAACTGGTTAAAAAGATATTAAATATAATTCAATGAAGTTAGCCATGTATCAGATATTAAATATAATTCAATGAAGTTAGCCATGTATCTGTCAGAAGACGAAATTCTCTGCCAAAAGTTAATCATTTCGATTAACAAAATTCGGAATATTTCAGTAAAAACGCAATAAATATTAAAAAATACATCTCTGCACTGTAGCCAAAATCAAATTGTAATATTCCATACAATTTCTTACTCAAAATACACCAAAAGTGGATATATTTCTCAATATTGATGTTCAGCTACTTTTTGCTGGGATTGTATATACAAAACATTCTTAATATTTCTCGATTCTAATAATAATTCGAAAAATAATATGAACGAATCAAGATGAAAAAAAACATACTTACGAATACACAAACATATATATAATGATAATTCGTTAGAGTACCAGCGAATTTACGCTTTTTAACGAAAAAGGCGGTTAATGAAGACTAATTAAGCGTATGCAGGAAAAATGTTGGAGAACGAAATGTCCCTTTCGTTTCGTACATTTGCAGGAATTATATCCCACACATATATTTGACGTTGCTTTAATGGGTTTCTGAATTATTAACGAGACGAGCTTCCGAGGCCCGTAAAAATGGAAGAAGCGCGCAGGATGAGAGTTAAAGAGTCGACAATTGAATGTGTTAATTTCTAGGAAATGACTCACCGCGAGTTCTACATAATTTTGCTGGCTTTCATAATTTTAATAAAAATAACTCTTACATTAACATGTAACATATTTTCAATATTTAAATATTCTCGAATTAAAGGTATTATTTCGAAATTTATTTACTTGCGAGTAAGCTTTTTATTATCTATATCTGTCTAAAGATTAAGATTTGAATTACTTTCATTGTTAATCATTTATAAATTGAAAATTAAACATGCATTTCTTTCTTAATGTGAGTTAATTGTCAAAGAAAAATCAACTGCATGTTGATCAGTATTTTTCCAGCTAAACAAATCGGCCATAATTCGATATATTGTACATTAAGATAAAAATAATGTCTCAATAATCTGTTCTCTCATTCCGATAATACTTTTTAAAAGCGTGGGGTCAGTTTTATGTTACGGGATACATTTAATTTTATTCCGCGAACACGTATCAACATTAGTATCAGCCAAAGAAGTGTAGAGTTGGATATAAACGCGGTGAAAACGAGATCACGGCATCGATTGTGCGAATTAAAGTGTACCAGGAGGGGACAGTAACAATAACAATAGAGTCAAGCGAAAATAACGGAAAATGGGAAAACATGAAACGTAGATAAGCAGAAATAAGGGATTACATATCCATGTATGCACCTTTATGATTATGATTATCACTGCCAATATTAAATCGCGTTTATTTGAAGATACGCGCGATAAAGTGTTTGACGTGCTAATATTTATACCACATAATTAAGTTTGCTGTTGCTATTTAAAGTAAATTTCTCGTACCACATATATATACATTTGAATATATTTTCCGCGAAAAGATGCGAAAACGAGTCTCCAAGAAATTCGATTTATCAAAAAGCTTGAATAATCGATAGACAAATGTAATTATACATAAGGATATTAAAATATTAAAACATATTATACGTAATAAGCGAACTTATTATTCGTATTTATTATTCACGTTTATGTCTACCCTGCAATCGAATCAATGGTTTATCATCGAATCGCGATATAATGCGCGCGTGTATTTCTCGTTATTAAATCTGCATTACGAGAAACGACCTTACCGCAGTATGCGCGATTACGATTTAAATATTCAAACACTGGTCAGTGCTTTAATTGATCGATACTCATTTGCTGAGACGTCATACTATAATTTATGTACGTGTAATTACATATAAACACGAAAGAGAAACATTAGTTTGATTTATGCAAAAATGGACGAAATATAAGCTTTAATATGTAAGAGGATTACAATTCAAATGGAACATTTAATAATCCGAGACACGCTAATGATATAAAACGCGTGATGAAAAGATTTTTCAATCGATATTCATTTCATCAATAAGATAATTTAGACAGATACGCGAGACATCTTAATATTTTTTTAAATCTAGCAACAATGTGAAACGTGAAATCTCAAAAAGTGCTGATAACTATTGCAGAGAAATTTTTCACGATTGAAATGGATAAAATTGCGCTATTGTGGAAAATATCAAAAGTGCTTCTACGAGAAAATTGCGCGACAATTTTCTTTTATGCAGGAAAACTGGTCTTTATGTAAAAATTGTGTTTAGGTAGCTTTATTTATTCATAATAGTATTTCTTTTATTAATAAGCATCCAAATTTCTCTTCATATAATTAAAAATTAATATTCTTTAACTTTCAAAGAAATTTATAATTATTATATTTGTTTTATATTTTAAGATTAATATTCTTTAACTTTCAAGGAAAATTATAATTATTATATTTGTTTTATATAATCTCTATTGTATATATAAAATCTTCTTATTGTATATATATAAAATGTTATATAAAAAATAAATATTATATATATAAATTTTAAAATTAAAAAATTATATAAATTATAAAATAAAAAAATATATAAAATTTATCATGCAAAAAATTTATTATGTAAAAAATTTAAAATATATGTATATCTATAAAAATTCATTTTACATATATATATCTATAATATAAAATATATATAAAATAAAGATTAGCAAATACGTATTATCAAATATTTTTAAAAAATTAATTTAATTTGGAATTATTTTATATATATATTAGAGGTCTATATTTCTAAATTATATATTATATATATTAGAGGTTTAAATTATATAATATATAATAAATTATATATATATTAGAGGTCTAAATTATATATATTAGAGGTCTATATTTCTAAATTATATCCATTATTAGAATTATTATTAAATATATATATATATATATATATATATATATATGATGATATATATGATGATATATATATATATATATATATATATATATAATTTTTTTGCATATATATAATTAAATTTTAATTTAATACTTTAAGTTAATTAAATACTTGAAATGATCTCTTATAATATTTATAATTATATTCAAACATATACATCATTTTTATTGTTAATTTGAGACATTTTTTATGAATAGGCATATCTTTCTCGGAGAAAGAAGCAGTGACGAGTAATCGGCCTACGTTTTAATCGTCGCACATAACGGACGCGACTGTCACGGTGGTCACGTGTCGGTCCCAACGGTACCGTGCGCAACTGGTTCCGCCTAATTAAGTTCGCCTATCCTTCGAAAGCGTGAATCATTCGGCCTGTAAACGCGGCAATGTATCGAACGTAACGTTTAACCATCTGTGGCCACTTAACCGACCGGCCTGCGCGTCCCAGGGGGAGGAAGAGGTAAAAGGAGATGAAGGAAGAGGATGTTAACCAACCGATTCGGATTATTATACCTGTACCGCCGCGTCGTTTTGCTGACGGGGGTGAAAATCGGCCGCGCTTATGATCCATTGTGCGCGTTTACGGGACCCCCCGTCCTCGACAGGTTGGCTTCCGCTTCATCCCCCGGCCGGTGACACCGCCGTGCTTTATGGCTTTTTATTATATGTACGTCCCTTCCATCTCACGCGCGATGCTTAATAATCCAGAACCAGTTACACGCGACGGATGCGCGCTGCTCAACGTTCTGTGTTCTTTCCGTTACGCGTTCTCCCTTATTTCCGTCCCGTATATTTTTCTCCGATGTTTCCACTCCCCATTTACATTGCCGTCTTCACGCCCTTTTCGTGCATGCAGCGAATGTACTCGCATTCTGCTATTGATGACTGTATCTCTCTCCGGTGTTGGAGAGCGATGTATTATCATAAAGATTCGAATGGTTTTTAACTGCGTATTGTTTTAAAATCGTACGTCGCTAGCATTTATATATTATAATTTGTTTTGTATGTAATTTAATATTATTATTGCATTTATAATATAATTATTTTCAACTTGTTCATCGAGTGTGAATGATTTGCAAAAATATCAAGCAATTTTCTCGTACGTTAATATTATACGAATATTAGCATTGGGCGTGTAAATCACGAGGTATTTACTTACAATATTTATTTTTGCTTACAATATTTATTTTTGCTTACAATATTTATCCGTGCTTAAATTGATAAATATAATTATTACGTAATTATTATTAAAAAGGGAAACATAAGTATATTAAATAAATCTTTTTACTCGTCGTAGAATTAAACGTATTAGAGAAATATTTGCGTAAGATTTTTCGAGAAAACGTAACAAGATGATATGATAACATAAAAAAAATATTTGGCGTACGTGCTTGAATGAAGAAGTCAGACGAGGGAGGGTGGGAGAAATCGCGGCGAGGGAGTGTACGACGCCGGAGGGAGATACGTACATGCTGACATAGATATTTAAATAAAATTTTGGGACCCTCTCAACCGTGCGCGCGCTGAATGCGTCACTAGTTTTTTCGCAAGTACTTTTTAAATTCATTCTACGACTGCCGTTCCTTCTTCTCTCTATGATCGCACCATCTGGCATGTGTGTGCGCGCGACAGAAATTACTTCGACATCTCCAGGCAGTCCGATTCCGGTATTTTCCATGCTTTTATCGCAGAAATTTATCGCGTTCGAGTGAAAAGAGAGAAAAGAGAGAGAGAGGGGGAGAGAGAGAGAGAGAGAGAGAGAGAGAGAGAGAGAGAGAGAGAGAGAGAGAGAGAGAGAGAGAGTCCGTAAGAATGAAACGAGGGGATATCTTACTACGTATTCCGTATAATTATGTCATCTCGTGCGAATGTCGCGACAGCAAAAATATTGAAAATGCAACTACGTACTTCCGTTTGTGCATTTTATTCGTTTACGCGATTTATTTTTACGCTATACCGCCTACATTATTCGTATGCAGCATCCATCGTCGACAACTGTGCGGGGGAACAAGCATAAATCTCTCTTGTACTTCGGATATTTAAGCTTTAAAATAATCACTGTGCAAAAAAATTGTCTAAAACTTAAAATTTATTACGGAAAATTTAATTCAGAAAATATATATATACAGGGTGAGGCATCTAAAACAGGCCACCTGAATAACTCCGTTGGTAAGCCGAATACAAAAAAATTGTTCAGACAAAAGTTGTATGGTTTCAAGGGGGACATATGATGGTGTCATTAGTTTAATCTTGAATAGCCACCCGAAGGTCACGTGAAGGTCAGCTCCAACTTTTTAAATGGGACACCTTATATGCTTTTGCATATTCTTGTAGCTCATCTCAAGAGCTTTCCAAAACACTACAATTATGTTAGTTTTCATTAAATACTTTCCAAGTTATGAGGCTTGAAATCATTTTTTAATTTTACATAAACCGTAAAATATTTTGTAAAATATTCATTTTTCGATTATTTTACCTTAATACTTTTATGTACAAAATAATGAGAAGAATCAATTGGTGTAAAGAAAACACATAATTGCTTCGAACAAAAAAATGTAATTGTTAATTGCAAATTACATTACACCCATGTGTTTTCTTTACACCAATTGATTCTTCTCATTATTTTGTACATAAAAGTATTAAGGTAAAATAATCGAAAAATGAATATTTTACAAGATATTTTACGGTTTATGTAAAATTAAAAAATGATTTCAAGCCTCATAACTTGGAAAGTATTTAATGAAAACTAACATAATTGTAGTGTTTTGGAAAGTTCTTGAGATGAGCTACAAGAATATGCAAAAGCATATAAGGTGTCCCATTTAAAAAGTTGGAGCTGACCTTCACGTGACCTTCGGGTGGCTATTCAAGATTAAACTAATGACACCATCATATGTCCCCCCTTGAAACCATACAACTTTTGTCTGAACAATTTTTTTGTATTCGGCTTACCAACGGAGTTATTCGGGTGGCCTGTTTTAGATGCCTCACCCTGTATATGCGCTACTGTTGCAATTCAATTTAATCTTGATTAACTTCGACAACAGTGGATATTTTATTACTGCAGATATATTTAAGATTAACTTTTAATTATAATAATTAATTATAATAATTATATAATAATTTTTAATAATATATTAATAATTATGTAATTTTATACATTTATCATTTTTCGCATTGTTTAACGAATTTTTAATGAATATTAGATATGTATTGATACAGATATTTTGAAACTACCTGAGAAGTGTTGCGTCAAAAATTTTATTGGACGGCAATAGAAAATGTTTGTAAAGTTTACAAAATGCATTGCGTATATTTTTAATTATAAAAGGAATATTTAATAATAAGGAAATATTTAATAAAGGAATATTTAAAAGGAATATTTAATAATAAAAGGAATATATATATAAAATTTTAATTTCAATTTGCATATATGCTTTTTTAACGTCCATGATAATCTCTATAAGAATATGAAACTTTCTTGCAGCTAAAAATTCTTGCAAACATCTCGTACGTGTTCCCTATATTTCCTATTTACATTTTCGATCGTACAGCCATTATGTTGGAAAATGCAGTTTCTTTTATGATTATCACGGTTATCCGGAGATAATTCCGGTTATGAACGTTACTTTAGCACACCATGCAACGTCTATTTTTACTCTCTCTCTCTCTCTCTCTTTCTCGTTCTCTTTTTCCCGCTATTCACCTGACGCGAAAAGAAAATCTTAAGATGCCACGAGAACAGGAGAACGGTAATGTCGCGCGTTCTTCTCACCTCGCGTGCTCAATCTCATGGCAAATATGGTTAGCCACATCAAACGAGTGGCCTCGTCCTAACAAACCCTTCCGGATAGCATCAAAGTACTCGGACTCGGGGTAAGCCCACTCTTGCCATCGTATGGGACGCGCTTCTCTCTCATCTTCCCTCCCCCTGCCCCTCCACTCTCGCCCCTTTTCTTCATCGTACACTACGGGGACTACGAACGACGTGTGTGGAGTCCCATTGAGGCGACCACATCAAAAGCGCCTCGCGTACTCGAGCTTTAGCGGCGACGTCGACCATTACCGAAGCTCGTTTTACGCAACTTTCTCTACTGGGGGGGTAATCTCCGTGTCTCTGTGGCTACCACCTTTTCCCGCCGTTACCGCCGAACGACGTGAAAATTGTCATCGTACATCGTCGCTCGCTGCACGTGGAAAAGTCACGTGCCTGCCTGCCTGGTTGCCCGTTCACAGAGTTCTCCAGATACGACGTCGACGATGGCAACGACGACTCGACGACGTTTTTTCGTTCAGCCTGTTGAGAAAATACCGCTCGTTTCTCGACTAGATCGTAAGGATTTTTCTACCTTCGCAATTGAGAGCTTGAAAAATATTATTTTTCTTTCTATTTATTTGAATCTCTCTCTCTCTCTCTCTATTATTTCTGCGCTGCAGCATTGATATATGAGACGGAAAATGAAGCTTTAAAAAGCTTCTCTCTCGTTCCCTCCATCTTTTGTTTCAAAATTGATATTAAAATTGTAAAGTATTATTAAATGAGCGAATGTAAAGGAAAGAGAGAGAGAAAAAGACCTAATTATAATAACATGTTGAATGTGTAATAAATGAGACAACAATTTTCTGTAGCTTAATAATATTGATTAATATAAAGACGTCTCATAAAAAATTCTCTTTTTATATATTTTTTCAGGAACACGAATTTATTTATATAAATGTGCGTATGTGCTAATGATTCAGAGGATCCTCCGGCGAGGCCATACCGAAAAGTCCCTCGATAATTGCGCCCCACGTTACGCAATGTTGCGTACTCGGGAGCAGAAATATTGAAACAGAATTAATTGGATGGCGGCGGACCAATTAAAATTCTACGTGTGCACGCCTGCCGTCGAGTCTTGGAGCGATAGCATATAAATAAAGCATTTAACGTGAAATTCAAAACGCTACTTTTGAATTATAAAATAATTGTTATGTAAAGTATTGTAAAATACGCCGACAACTTTTTATGGATGCACTTTGCTCCTGTGTGCGCCACGGATTTTAAATGCACAGCCGCCGCCGACGGCCACGCTCCGTCAGTCTTTCTATTTTTTTTCATGTATTTCGCAATAAAATATTCAAAAACTTCAAAAATACATTCGAAATATTCAAATATTCAAATATTTTATTGAAATACCGTCGCCACCGCGCCCAATTAAATCCTTAAACGAAACTGGATCTATTTCTGAATCGCATTACGACCTCTGTTTCTCGAGAGAATTAGGATAATTTTTATTACAAAAGTAAGCTTCAACATCAGAAGTATATTTGAAAAATTACGCGATATATGAATTTACATACTTAAATGTTTACAACGGGCGTTTTCGACGGGACTAAACCGTAAGAAGGGCAAAAAAAAAAAAAAAAATCTCGAGACCCGTCGAGACCGATTAATCAAATCTTATCGGCGGTGGAGCGATTCTTCTTAACTATCCCATAAATCATTAAACAATTATCGATTTGTTAGCCGGCGCCCGACCCGGAGTGATTTGTGGACGAGCGTGTACGCGCAATGCGAATTCGGCAAACATCAGAGCGTGCGAATGATTAACTAAGCTCGGCGGCGGCGCGCGGGGGTGTCATGCAAATAAGCATTATGTATTCCTAGTTCATTGGGGACCGATCATTAATATTTGCATCCTCGTGTCCCCCACTCGCAGTGCGCGTATGTTAGCGCGTATATTGTACATGTGGGTGTGCATAGACGGCCGAATGTATGGGCGCGTACGTATGCTAGACAAACACGTATTCGCGAGAGGTCCGACGTGGATAATGGCCGGGCTCGAATTCGGCCAACTTTCGTCCCCGCGAAACCGTACGCGCGTACCCCATACGTGCCACATGCACGTAAGTTCATTCGCGATTATTTCTCCCCCCCCCCCCCCCCGCCACCGAAATCCACTTCGACGAAGGGGTCACGAACGCTCGTTTGGAACTGCACCTCACGATATTCGGCATTTTCCGCCCTCTCATCTCACGGAGCAAAGATCCCAGTTGGAGCCTCCGTTAGGCGAACGTGGAGGGAAAGTCGTGCATCGCGATCCCAATCGGGGAATCGCTGCAGAATTTACCTCGACCGACGACAAATTTCACCTTTCGTCCTACGACGAGGGAATTTTTTACCTCCCCGGCAAGTTTCGCTCGATCCAATAGCGCGATCTTTTCGGGAAATAACCGTGGATGGAAAGCCGAGGGGTGGAAACATTGTTTTAAAACAGACGCGCTCGCCCGTTTGTTTTGCTTTGGTTGTTAGTTTTTGCAATTGTTATTTTTCGAATATAAAATTCGACTCGCCCCGGTTGCGCCCCGGTCTCTTTCGGCGCCGTTTAAACTGTTAGTTTTTCCAGCCGCAAGTTACAGATCGTCGGGTGTTCACTGGACCGGGCGCACTAACTCTCCATTCGACTGTATCGACGATATTGGCTTTATCTTTCTTCCCTTCCGCTCCAAGTCAATAATTGTCAGCGAAGCACCTTGATAGGTATCCTCCCACGGTACAAACATTTTTATTTACGCTTGTTTCCCTTCCCTCTCCAACAAACGCGGACGCTTTTTATTATAGTTGTTTGACATCCACGTAGTGAATGTTGCACGCTTGATGTAATGGATTGTGATCGTAAATTGAAAACTCAACGATACGAGAGATCATCACGTTTTACAACCGTAGACACATACGATATTGTTCGTTACGAAAAATGGCAATCAAGTTGTATTTTTATTTTCATTCGACAGATACGTTGCGCATATTCATTAAAAATATAAACGCAAGAAAGAGAGAGAGAGAGAGAGACAAAGATGGAGAAAAATTGTTCTAAATCAACGTTATGGGCGTAGCAACGGAATATCGTGTAATTTGCGGCACTCACGACAGCGTGGGAGTTACGTGGGAGTGCAGCTGCAAATGTTTGGACTAATCCGCATATTATACAAAGTATTGTAAATCCGATTACGCGCGACGTAATGTTGCTGGTGGACGTCACACATAACGAGAATGTCAGTTGCATTGGCAGCGACCTCATTTCCAGATCTAATTCGGCATTTGTGACCACATGCATCATTCGCAAATCGGCGTGCCTTTCAACGTGATCGAAAGCAAACGACAAACACCGGCTGTCATTAAATCACCGATGATAGCTCGGATACATCTAATTATATATGCATGCATAACACGACCCCTGACATTTTTATGGCTGACCCGAATAAAGAATGAGATGAAGAATATCAAGCTAGGAATAAAAATGGTCAAGCACTTTTTTTTGCCGTGATATTTTAGCCAAATATATTTATAATATTGATTTTTATGTCACTTTATTAGGTTTCGAATCATGTAAAGTTAAATTATTAAAGAATTATTGAAAATAGACTATGAAAAATTAGAAAACTCTGTGAAATATAAAAAAATATTTTTAAAAACGCACACATCTTGTGGATTAATTTGATATAATATTCACAAATCCATATTATCTGAGGTGAAAATATATAATATAATTTAACACTCACCGCAACAGCAAACTTGTTGTAGCCAGATTATTGTAGTCAACAAGCATTGGTATCTGAAATATAAATATTTAGATTATAAAATAATGTTCCAAATAATTATCATATTAAAAAAAATGATTCTTACGCGCAAATTAAATTGATTGATTCTTTAAATAAATATTTAATACACAAAAGTTATGTAAATTCCAAAGAAAGATTTCTTTAAATATATTTATTTTCCTAGTATATTTTCCTAATATATGTATTTTCCTAGTTAAAGAAAGTTGATGAATTTCTTACAATATATTTAACGGTGTCATAATTTATGTATAACATGCTAATCATGTGGAAAGAAACAAACTCTATTTTGATAATATTGTTGATACATTTGCAAGAACCTGATTTACAAATTTTTTATGAAAGGGATTTAAAAATTAAGAAATCAGATCTTTACAAATTCTTTAAATATGACTTTCAATTAGAAAATAAAAGACTTAATGATCCGAAATTTTTTAACATATGAAAGAGATTTAAAAATTAAGAAATCAAATTTTTACAAATTCTTTAAATATGACTTTCAATTAGAAAATAAAAGACTTAATGATCCGAAATTTTTTAACATATGAAAGAGATTTAAAAATTAAGAAATCAGATCTTTACAAATTCTTTAAATATGACTTTCAATTAGAAAATAAAAGACTTAATAATCCGAAATTTTTTAACATATGAAAGAGATTTAAAAATTAAGAAATCAAATTTTTACAAATTCTTTAAATATGACTTTCAATTAGAAAATAAAAGACTTAATAATCCGAAGTAAGCTTAAATCGCAAAATATTAATACATCTCGTAAATCTTTAAATTATGTCAACAGATACGGACCAACTTACGGAAAGTATTCAAGTTCTCAAACTTGTTCATCGATCGTAGATATTTATAATATATATCGCCTCGTCATCGAGCAATTAACGCGGCTTGCGCTTTCATTCGCGTTTATAACAAAAGCGACGGGGGTCGCGCATTTTTCAGACAGCCACCATTGAAATCGTTAGCTGATCATTATCCGGCGTCGGTATCGATTTCATTAATACTTGAACCCGGGAAGTATCGTATCCGCGTATATAGCCGCGCTTCGAAACAACCGGCTGTCTCATTAAGCCCGCCGCCCCTTTTAATCTTTCCACTTTCATCCTATTTCCGCTCTCGGCGCTCTCGGTGATGGGGAAGAGGGGGGGGGGAGGAAAGGTGAAGAGGGAGAAAGGACGAAAGGTTGGTACGTGAATGCTATTGGCACAAGGACGACGCGTCTATCCGAGTTACATACAACGGTACACGATGGCTTTAATCTCATTCAGGGTGAGCTCATTGCGGGGTTGCGATCGCGAAACAGCGCCGGTGCTTCGTATAGACTCGCTTTTTTAAATCAACCTTTTTATGGGATGCTTGAATGACACGTTATGACACTGTTGCGCTTTTTGCAATCGAGCGAATGTGTTCGCTTTTGAAAAGGAAACCCGCAATACGTAGTGTATCGCGTATCATGCAATGTGCATACATTTTGAATTACGTGTAACGACGTTAAATCAATTTCAGCTCCTATGTATCTTGCTTACGCAAAGTGTTCTTTGATAAGCGCTCTCGATATCGTTATTAATGATATTAATTAATACGAAGAATAAGGCGATAATCATAATACAATCGAGAAGAATAGATACAAAATATTGCGTAGTGTGATTGAAATACTCCGAATTTTTCATGCTTGTTTTTATGCATATCTTATATAATTACAACTAAAAAACTTATCTTAAAGTTTTAAGATTTTTCTATGCAAATGATATGCTTTTATACAGGATATCAGGGCAATCTCTTTCCTAAAAAAAAGGTCTTGTAGCTTACCTTGAGAGCTTTTCAAAACACTATAATAAAATATTTTTTCATCGAGTACTTTTCGAGTTATAAGGCTTAAAATATATAATTTGCAATTAATAATTACATTTTTTTAAACAATTATGTGTCTTATTTACACCAATTGTTTCCTCTCATTATTTTGTACAGAAAAGTATTAAGGTAAGATAATCGAAAAATAAATATTTTACTAGATATTTTATGGTTTATGTAAAAATTAAAAAATTTCATACTCGATGAAAATTTTTAAGATTTTTGTATACAAATGATATTCTTTTATACAGGATGTCAGGGCAATCTCTTTCCCAAAAAAAGTTCTTGTAGCTTACCTCGAGAGCTTTTCAAAACACTATAATAAAGTATTTTTTCATCGAGTACTTTTCGAGTTATAAGGCTTAAAATATATAATTTGCAATTAATAATTACATTTTTTTAAAACAATTATGTGTCTTATTTACACCAATTGTTTCCTCTCATTATTTTGTACATAAAAGTATTAAGGTAAGATAATCGAAAAATAAATATTTTATGGTTTATGTAAAAATTAAAAAATTTCATACTCGATGAAAATTTTTAAGATTTTTGTGTACAAATGATATTCTTTTATACAGGATGTCAGAGTAATCTCTTCCCCAAAAAAAGCTCTTGTAGCTTACCTTGAGAGCTTTTCAAAACACTATAATGAAGTATTTTTTCATCGAGTACTTTTCGAGTTATAAGACTTAAAATATATAATTTGCAATTAATAATTACATTTTTTTTAAACAATTATGTGTTTTATTTACATCAATTGTTTCCTCTCATTATTTTGTACATAAAAGTATTAAGGTAAGATAATCGAAAAATAAATATTTTATGGTTTATGTAAAAATTAAAAAATTTCATACTCGATGAAAATTTTTAAGATTTTTGTGTACAAATGATATTCTTTTATACAGGATGTCAGGGCAATCTCTTCCCCAAAAAAAGCTCTTGTAGCTTACCTTGAGAGCTTTTCAAAACACTATAATGAAGTATTTTTTCATCGAGTACTTTTCGAGTTATAAGACTTAAAATATATAATTTGCAATTAATAATTACATATTTTTTAAACAATTCTGTGTCTTATTTACATCAATTGTTTCCTCTCATTATTTTGTACATAAAAGTATTAAGGTAAGATAATCGAAAAATAAATATTTTACCAGATATTTTGGTTTATGTAAAAATTAAAAAATTATTTCATACTCGATGAAAAAATACTTTATTATAGTATTTTGAAAAGCTCTCGAGGTAAGCTACAAGAGCTTTAATTTTGAGAAGAGATTGCCCTGTATATATGCAACTTTATCAATTTATTACTGAAAAAAATGCGTCAAAAGATAAATTTAAATATCCGATGAAATAGGGGAGATCTTTGAAAAATTCGCAATTCTTCGCTTTAATGCGATTTCCAGAAGTGGTTTTCGCGCTTGTTAACGACGTTAATCGGCGTCTTTTGACGTTCGCTTTTCGTGGCGACTGATTTACATTTCGCTGGTAGATAGGTAGGTAAGTAAAACCAAGTGATTTCCTACCATGTGTACAAGTCGTTCCGGCGTTACTAATGTATCCGCTGAGTACACTGTTAATATTTAAGTGCGCGTCGGGCTCCGTAACCAGCATCCACCCCAACCGCTCCCTCTCTTCCTCCCGACTTGCCAAAACCCTTGAAGTTCCCTACTGTTGACAGACGCTGTCTCGTCACGGCAGGTGGTTCAAGACGCGCAAACTACATCCGACGGTCCTGGATATTTCGATACGTTCGCGATTAATTAATGACGCGCCACCAGGTACCCGTATATATCGCCTCAAGTCGAACATCGAAACGAGCGCGGTTGTGTTAATCGTAAATTAGCCCTACGGTGCACTAGCTTGCATGCCAAAAGAAAAAATAGTAACGAGATATGTAAATATGTATATATTTTCATATAAATAAGAGCGCGTAATATTATAATTATTTGTCTAGAGAATAAGTCTTTGCTTTATGATTTTTTAAATTCTTAGACAAGTATGTCAATAAAGATACTACTTGGAAATTACAAAAAGAATTACAATACAGATTAACATATATAAAATTTATTCGGGACCACTTTACATCAGCGTTTTTTTAAATCCGTCGTTTTCTTGATATCACGGGTTCTGCTGCGCGCGATCTGTCGTACAATTATTGCTATGAAGCAATTTGAACATGTGATAAATTAAAAAATTTTTTTTATTAATATACTTGATCTAACTCTTCTAATTTCTCATTAGATTATTGTAAAGACATACTCATAAAAATAATTAATAAACAAAGATATAGTATAAGTGTTTTTCATGTCATAAATCAATAAGAAATCATCCTAAAAGGATTTTACCTTCCGTAAAGTGCCTCTCGAGCTATACGGTTGGGATTCTTGCAGTACGTTTTAAGAGCAATGTTTCGTAATTATTCAATTATAGTAGTTGATTGATTTTTGGGATTAATGTATGCTGTAAAAATACAGCATTTCTGTATACATAAGATTTGATATTTATTTCGACATATTCAAAATGTGCATTATTCTTTAAAGTTTAAATTAAGTATTAATGTAAGCAAATAAACATATACTTAAACAGTACATTTCTACAATATATATATATATATATATAATTACATATAATAAAATATATAATATGCTACATGTAAAAATTATTTTTTACATCACATATTAATTTATTATTATAAATTATTATTAATTATTAAATTATTAATACACACACACACACACACACACACACACACACACACACACATATATATATAATAATATATACTAATGATTGTCTTCGGAAGAATTTTCGCAGGACTTTTCTGCGTTTGATTTAGTCTGGAAAAGATAAACTAGTGGATTATATGTAATGTACAAAAAAATATAAAAAGGATATAAAAATATATAATATAAAAAACAGAAAATAAATGTTGTGCTCATTATTATAAATTATATCCCAATAATTTATATAAGTATTACTAGTTTTTCATTATCCTTACTGGATTATAATAATGTTACAGTGACAGTAGTGAGACAGTTTTCACTGCGGTTGAAAAATCTTAAATATTACAGAATTAAAAGTAAAAAAGTAATAGAGAGACGGCATTCAAAAGCACCTATTTTATATATATATATATATATATATATATATATATATCGGTAATATAATATGACCCTACCGATCTAATCTATGAAATTACAAACTTTTATTTCTCCAACAAGAAAAGATTGATGTCGGAAACAGCAACGTAGATCGAAGAAACTTTTTTTATAGCAATATATCGCAAGGAATGATAAAAGATATTCTTATCTTTTATCATTCCTATACTGCATCACATTGCTTTTCTTTTGTAACTTTACCAACATATTTTTTCATAATGAAATACAACACTAATTTAGAAAAAACATGACAGAATATATGAAAAATAAAATATAAATAAGAATATTACCTACTTTTTCTATAAACAATGAAAATTTTGTTCTCAAATATTTAATATGCAAATACAAAGATAAAAATACGTGTCACACGATATCTTTAAAATTTCAAAGCTTGCAATATTTACACTAATTATGTTTTTAACTCTTGCACAACAATAACTAACATAACGCGACATTTAAAACTTCAGAACTTGAGATATCTATACTAATTATGCTTTTAATTCTTGCACAATAATTTCACTAACATAAGACTCGAAAGGTGTAAAAGGCTCGAATAAATTGCAATTTATTCTGCTGATTCATACAATAGTATATCGTAATGTAATTTTATTAAAGTAATTCCCATTAAATTTTTGTATGTATTGTAGTAATTAATTTATGTTTGTAGCAATTATTTTATATTTAAGAAATAACAATGTTATAATATCAATTTTATATAGCAATGTTATAATATCAAATTTTATATAATACTTTTTATATAACACTTCTGAATAATTTTACAAAATTCAGATTTATTAAGCAAAAATAAATACTATTAAAAGTATAAATATTATTAAAGTTAAAATATTTATTATTCGAATAACTTACTTAGTAATATAGCTAATGCCATAAGTGAAAAAACCAATTTCACATAGATCTTTATTTTGCGATAGAATCTACGGTTAGATGATTTGAATTTAACTAGTCAATATTTTTTCTTAACATAAAATCGAACAATCTAGGAAAACTTGAATAATTTAATATTTTATCATAAAATATATAACACAAGCATCTTGTATCACAAATATAAACAAATAACATTTTGTAAAATCCTTCATTTTCTGTAGTAAATTTCAAACTTTTCTATGAATTTTTTAAATTTACTCTCTTGTATTACCGAATAGTTTGATAATCAAAAAAATTGTTAACTGATTTAAAATAATATTACTGCATTTGGTGGCCCTAACAAATACCTGTCTTGTGACTTAATTACCGAATTATTTTAGATTGAAATTGAGAATTTTTTTCATATATGCAAATTTAGATTTAAAAATCCTATTTTTTTCAAGTAGACTTTAACAAATTTATCTTGCAATAAATAGTTACTAAATACTAAACTTTGCGAAAAATGGTAGCAAAAAAATATAATTTTGAGCACTATTTTCATTAAAGTAAGTCTAAATTCAGATATAAAAAAAGTGAATTGAATTACGTAGTTTCTCTGATATATAATTTTATATATTATTAGATATCTAAAAATTAATTTATAAAATTAGACTGTAAAATTGTTTAATTGATTTAGTTAAACAAAACGAAAAGAGTTTTTATAAAATTGATAGGAAAATACAAATAACAAGTAACATAATATATAATTTTTATAATACATACTATATAATTTTTATAACGGCGTATATTATTTTTTTTTTTAGTAAATCTTATATTTTAAATTAAAAGCACACTTGAATAATAGTTAAGATCAAAAATTTTCACAAAAAGGCAACAACACAATAATTTTTTCCTGTTAACCTAAGTATGTTAGTACTCGAATAACGCAAAAAACTTAATGAAACTTTAGAAGCGTAGAAGAAAATGGCTGGTTATATATGTAGGTAAATTGAGATAAGTTTGACGATTAGTTTAATCAACGGCATAAACGATGTTTAAGTAGATATTTTTTTTAATTTCTTGAAACTACCGTACGTGACATTGAAAAATAAAAAACGGAAAAATACGCTATATTATATAACTTATATATTATATTAACTTATATTAACTTTGTCATATTATATTACTACTTATTAAGAATTTATAAAAGAGGCGATTTTATATACCATACTTACGTTCCGTCCTTGGATATTTGTTATGGTACAAGATAGGCTATAGATTATATCCCTACTTATACATATATATAAAATAGTTTGAATTTTATAGATGGCGAAAGGACATGAAATGAAATAATAAAAACACTTTTGATCAATAGTTATTTTCTTTTAATTCGTAACACTTAATTAGTATAATTAATATTTTGTTAAAAAATATAAATTACACATATGTATTAAATGTATACCCATTATTTTTGTCATTTTCTAATTGTATATGCGTAATCTAAAGCAGCACATATATGTATGTGTGTGTATGAAGCTGACGTTATTAAATTATCAAGATTTTTGAGAATTATTGAATTATTGAAAACGAAGCTAGAACTGTTAATTATTTTTGAATTTCTACGAAAAGATGCGCCATCTTTATATACACATAGTAAATATAAATTATTTATTTGTATGCAACAATAAATCGAAACGTAATAATGCATAATAATGTGTAATAGTACATCTTTATATGTTACTCTTAATTCAATATATTTATACTTTAACGACTTTTTCAATTTATGCGATTTGTTTCATCTATCATAACTGAGACGGAATCCATTATTTATCACATCCAAACTTGAAATTAAACTATCGTATTATAATAACAATACATCAAGATACCAATGCAAATTGCAGAGAAAGAATTTTTTAAATAAAAATTCCGTTCATTTTTCATCGCGTTGCTCATGTACGTCAATCAAACATTAAAATGTGGTGTAATGTTCGATGCATGCAATGTTCATTACATTTGTAACTTTATATTTACTTTATTTACTGTCATATTATTTTAATTGTTTTTACTCGGTCAGCATTAATATATAAGTGATTAGGTTACTAAATCGATGATACTAAATCGATGATTCTCTCTCTCTCTCTCTCTCTCTCTCTCTCTCTCTCTCTCTCTCTCTCTCTCTCTCTCTCTCTCTCTCTCTCTCTCTCTCTCTCTCTTTTTCTAGCGTTATATTATTTAAAAAGAAAAAAGAACGTATGTACATAAATTTGCACACATGTGTATGCATGTATATCGTGCCAATTTGTACAGTTGATTTTCCAAGTCACTGGACAATCACAAGGCTAAGCCGCGCAGTTCCCAGGGCGAAGATTGGTTTTTCATTTTATTTCACGGCGAGTTATCCCTTTTTTTTCTCGTCGATTAACGAGCTCGCGATGTAAATTAATCCAATATTGCATATAAAATGTGGACATGTATGGCCGCGATTAAATTGAATCTCGCATGCAAGAGCATGACGATGACGACAATGATACGTATCGAAAAACAGCTCGCATTTGCAAATGTGAATCGCATTGCACCTAAAAATCTACGCCAATCGTACGTTCGTGTTAATTCCGTACACGATATGTATCGATTGTTCGTACGCATAAATCTATCGATTAGGGGAGAGATGCGTGGTTCGCCAAAACGCATTTTATGACCCGTATCTGTGCGAAATGTGTATGTAAAAAGTACAATTCGATTTATATAGAATATTCGGGTTGTCGAAAGGTAGCCCCGAACACGATGGATGTTGTTGTTTAAACATTTCGCAAAATTTCGTACCGTCCCGGCGAAATAACGATCATTAATTACAGTCTCTATTTCGTGCGAAATTGCTCGTAGATAATTGCGGATATCTGACACTAAACGTCGAAACTTTTGACAGCGGCGGAACAGCTATAAACTTTTCCGCGATTAATGCTATGTATCGATGCGATCCATGGTGTACTATCGCGGTGTGAAACGCTACATTTATTCACTGACAGTAATCGAACCACTACCAATCAAATTAATTTTTTATTCGTTATTTCGAGCCAATTTTGCGTGTGATCAAAATTATTGGACTGTTATATATTGTTAGATATTTTATACAATTGTTGTATATCATGTTGGTAATTTGTAATTTGTGTGTATTGTATTTTTTCACAATACTATATTCTTGATATTATATCTGGAAAAAAATGATTAAATTTTATTACGTTAAATAATCATAATTTAATTTCTTTCGCAAAATTTTTGTAAATGTTTAAAATTTGTTTATATATTATTACTCACACATACGGAACATTGTGTGTATTGCATTTTTTCACAATATTATATTTTCGATATTATATATGGAAAAAAATGATTAAATTTTATTACGTAAATAATCATAATTTAATTTCTTTCGCAAAATTTTTGTAAATGTTTTTAACATTTTTTTATATATTATTACTCACACATACGGAAAATGTTTCTGAAGAAGCAATACAATGTCACTTGTAATGCAATATCTATCTGCCTCTTTCTATCGCAATATCAAAAATTAATTAAATTTGGAAAACGTACGTATATGGGCCTATTGTCTCTCATCAATGTTTATTTAGTAAAGGCTAATTAATTTGATTGCGATATTTCGCAATAAAATTAAATGAGCAAGTCTACAAAACGAGATTGAATGAACTGTGACAAACAGGATTTACGTACTTAATATTTTATAATACCAGGACCAATCAGTATAATTGCGTGCAAAATGCAAGAGTGCCTACTCGTGTTAGATCATTCACATTTCAGGTCAGGAGTTTACAAGCGAACCAGTAATTATGAGATGAAAGCATCCCCCAATCCGTCCTGGAATAACCTCTTCCTCGATAGAGACCCTAAAGGGCTCTACTTCTCATCGTCTTCTCCCGTCCAATTACTCATCACACGAAAATGTTGTGGGCTTACCTTCGATCAATTAATTTTGCCGGCCTTTCAGCGCTGGTAAACATTTTCCCCGATATTCCATGTTGCTACAACATTATGGCGGAATTAGTAGTATAACGTCTTGAACGCATATACGTTAAGTAGGACGACGGGTGAAGTGAGAGGTGACGTAATTTGATTACGTATTTCGCGTTGCAAGTATGCAGTAATTCTAGAGCGGCCTTGTGCAGCTAATGCTTATTTAAGGGAGAAATGATGTCAAAACGGTGCACAAAGGGATGGTATAAGCATGAGCGCGTAATCCTTTTTCATTTATCTTCTAAACGCGCGGAGATCTACACAGTTAATTAGAGCTGACAAGGAGAAAAAGCGTCTTGCTTTATCAAGCAGGGTATCCTTTTTTTTGTAAAATTCCCTCGGTTTGTCGGTCTTTCGAGCAGCAACAGTCAATGTTTACTCCCACAGAGCAATTTTATTCAATTTTTCTATAAAAAATCTTTTCTCCCTCTTTTTACCAGAGAACAATTTGGAGCACACATAAATAAAATTAAATTTATTAAATATTTTATAAGGATTAATAAATGTTAAGTTAATAAATGTTTTATCTTGCTTTATGTTTTCTCAATTTTCGATTATTTTCGGTTTATTATCAATAGCTTTGTCAATAAATATGTTTACCAATTATTTATTATATTATATTTACCAATAAATATGCTTACCAATTATTTATTATATTATATTATTATATTATATTTATTATATTATATAATACTAAAGTCTACTAATGCAAAAAGAATGATATATTGAAGGCATTAACGGCTCATGCTTTGCTGATATATTATATCAAAGATAATAAAAAAAATAATGATATTCTTGTTTATCTGTTAAAATCTTAAACACTAATAACATTAATAAAAATGTCTAAATAAGAACGAAAGAATTACAATAATGTTTATTTGCGCACACATAGTTATCTTTTTTTTTGGATTCTTTCTCTTTTTAGACAGAGAAGTCGCGCGTACAATCTTCACCTTTTCAAAACGAAAGAGTTTAAAGATCGAGTAGGTCATAAGTCGTTTTGTTCAAAGTGCGGACGTCAATATCGCTGCGCCGGGCCAAGTATTCAGAATGCCCTTTAAGAATTTTAATGCGACGGTGAAAGAATTTATCGCGACATAGAATGCGCAGTAATGGCGGAAATACATATAAAAGTCGGGGAAAAGGGTGCGCATTGTCGCCGTCTAATGGCCTGCCTCGGGCTTCGCATAGAGTGGCGACGCGTACATCTACGCAGGACCGTCTTTCCGGAGGGTTTGTTGCGAGGGGCAAAGAGGCTCTTGCACTGGTACAGAATTTTAAAACAACCTTAGGCAGATTTAAAGAATGCCGGGAGATAATCGGAATGAACTCTCGCGCAAAGTATGTGCCATGTTCATTAAAAGTTTGTTCGTCACTATCGCACACGTAGGATAGATTTTTTATCAACAAATAATACTTTGTGAAATATTATCATATAATTTTTGTTTTTACGCAACATGAAAATGTTATTTTTATCATGTAATAATTAAAATAATTATTAATTATTGCAAAAGATTTAAATTTTATTATTTTAATTTATATATGCATTTATTGAGTTTTCATACAGAAAATGTATTTCCTAAAAATTAAATAAAGAGGAAAAGCAATATGTAAATTTAATTAAAATTTTGCTTTAAAAAAGTGCATGATAATATATTATAATAATTAAAAGTTGGATTGTGTATTGAAAATTTCATATTTCTAAATAAAAAATATGATTTGCTTACTTTATAGTTCAGTAAAATAAATATCGATTCAAGAGTCTTTCACTGTGCAAAATGAAAATTTTTGATTCAATTAAATTATATAACATGTATTATATATATTAACATTTTTATTAATATTAGCTATATTTTTCAATAAAAAAATAATATTTTAAAATTATAATATATTTGAAAAACAAGAGTAATATATAAATACAATGTAATAAAATAATGATGGATTAAGTTAGTATATGTAATAATTACACAAATTGATATATAAAATTAATTATTTATTAATTTGAGTAATTAATTAACTAGATTATATAACATCTTATGTGAAAATTTCAAATGAGATCGATAATTATAAGTTGGCTTTCATTGCATATTGTTTTTAATTTTTTGTATTCATTATTTTTATTTATATTTTTTATGTACATTTTATTTTAATAATTATGCACATTATTTTTATTTTTAATTTATGTACATTATTTTTAATAATTATGCAAGTTTTTATTAATTCATCGTTGTATTTAGTTTTATTTAGTAATATGCTGTGTACATAATGCTTTCATTAATTCGATTATAAATCCTGAATTCCGAGAGATACTTTCCTCAATGAAACTCATTTCGCTTTTCACTATACCTCCGCTCATTACTGTACATCAATTTTATCTTTTTACAAGTATTTCTTCGCGGCAATCCCGACTATCTCGCCAAAGTATGTACATCATTAGAAGAGCTCAGCTTTCCGGCAAATTCAAGGCATCATAAAAATAATTGCAGGATTGATTCGAATTTTAGTTGTGACTTGCGCAGCGGAAAGATCATTTTATACATGAATTTTCTCTCCTACAGAGTTTATATTCAATTGATTCTCAAATTTGCAAAATTGCGCGTTTGCATTTTTTAAATGCAAATGTGAATGGAATCTCTTTTAATTAGACACCACCATTCTTGTACCTTTGTACCATTGGTGGAGCACTGGACTTGTTATGAAAAAGTAGAAAGAGCCCATCTCTTTCTTTCTGAATCAGTATGGTTAAACTTTTTAGAAACGTGGCCCCGCATAATTAGTAATGCAAAGAAGTTGAGCATGTACTTTTGTTCGCGATAAACTTTTCTTTAATTAAAGTGTATGGAAGTGGCGCATGTACGTTCTTCACTTTGGTTTCCCTCTCGGTTGTACTTTTAAATAATCACAATGGATGTTCACGTCTCATGATTCTTTTTACTTTGCCAATGTTTATGGAGGAAAATCTAAAAAGCGAGCAAATTACATACGGGGGGAAAACGCGCAACAAAAATGTTGGTTTTTTTTTTAATTAAGTTTTTTTAGAAAACAAATTTGCAGATATATTTTCTAAATCGTATTGCAAAGATCTTTATTAAAAAATTCGTGTACAAAGAAATGTTGTTTCAATATATATTTTATTGCTTAATCTTATTCTCTTTGCAAAAGTGATATTAATAAATTGCATCAAAAAATAAAAATAAATATTATATATTACAAACTATAGAGTATTATTTTTTAATTTAATTACTTTAATTCTTTTATTATCACATTTCAGTACTAAAAATGTTGTATTCAATGAAGTGTACAATATAGAATTCTGGATTTGTATGTATATTTGATTATAATTTATAGAAAAACCTAAAAAATACATATATTCAAATAAAAATTTCTAAAAGGATAATGAGAATGTATCAATGAGAATAATAATTTGTTAATTAAAAATAAAAAACAAAAAGAAAGTTATGACTGGTATAACTGTATACATATATATATATATATATATATATATATATAACTGTATACATACATATATATATATATATATATATATATATATATGTGTGTGTGTGTGTGTATACAGTTATACCAGTCATAACTTTCTTTTTGTTTTTTATTTTTAATTAACAAATCATTATTCTCATTAATACATATTATCCTTTTAGAAATTTTTATTTGAATATATATATATATATTTTTTTTTTTATGTTTTTCTAAAAATTATAATCAAATATACTCTCTCTCTCTCATTATATAGGATATAAAATATTCTACATACATTTTATTTTGTTACTCATATATATATATATATATATATATATATATTTATATATGAGAACAAAATAAAATGTATGTAGAATATTTTATATCCTATATAACAAGAGAGAGAAAGAGACAGAGGAGAAAGATTTTTAAATTAAATCACTATCGCAAAGATACGAATAAAGAATAATATAGGAATAATAAAATAATAAAATAATAATAAAAAAATAATAAAATAATAAAATAATAAAATAATAATAAAATAATAATAAAATAAAACTATATAAATTACCCGAGTTGCTCCGCTGTTGTCCGATGCCTCTCCGGGTCTTCTCTTACTCTCTCGTGTGTCCTTTACTGCTCCCTTTATGGCACTTCACTTACGCAAAAACGCGGTTCATTATGATTGCACGCAAATTGCAAGAATATGATGATCATATGGCACTTTTTTATCTATTACATTTATGTCATTAATCGCATTTTACTTTATATCGCGACAAGAAAATGCGAAAATCACTTGGAAAAATATGACGAGACGCATCGAGATACACTATTACGTACAAAACTTCGAGACGATACCACGTCACTACTTTACTACGTTCAAGTTTCGCTCCGACAAGATGACTGCTTGTAAATAATAAAACGCCGCGCGAACATCGAGAACAGTGATGCCAGATTCCGATCTTTCGATAGCTTGGAGGGGATAATAGAAGGAGACAAAACATGATTTTCTCTCGCTCTTTTTTGCGAAAAAATCATGTTTTGTCTCCTTCTATTACCCCTTCCATGCGCTATCGAAAGGCCGGAATCTAGCATCACTGATCGAGAATACCATAATAGTTTGTTTATCATCATAAGTAATTTAACGAGCCACAAGTATGTACAGAATATATTTTGTTCCTTCTTAAATTTAAATTTAATTAATTTTAATAATTAAATTTAATAACTTGAATTTAAATTCTTTCGTGCTTTATTTTGTATCGCGACGGGAGAACGCGAAGATCATTTATGAAAGACATTGCGATGTCACGCATCGAGTCACGTACTACGCACCCGACCGACCTACCCGAGATGACGACACATACTGACGTCACGCGTTACTTCTCGTTTCCGCGCAACCTTCACGAGGCGACTGGTTATAAACAATATCACGATGAGCGAATTTCATTCAATTTAGTTTAGTGTAATACTTAACGCGCTACGATACAGAACGTATTCTGTTCCTTTCTCAAAATTAAAATTATAAGTAAATTAAAATTAAATACATTAAATACATTATTCATATAAATGACGAATTTCACTTTTCATTACTTGATTTATTTTGTTTCTCGTATATCATTGTAACAAGGAAAAAATGAGAGATGGATTATACATCTAAAAATTAAAATAATTCAAGACAAAACAATTTACAGAAACAATTATCGTCCACAATGCACGTAATTTATAATTCCTATTTTTTATCGTTTTGATTCCCACTTGAATTGTTATACATGAAATATCTGCTTTGGTAAATTTCTCTTCGTTGTCTTGGCATGCTCACAAATTACAATTAGTCGATCAATTATTCGATTAATTAATTCTCGTAATTAATTCATCGTAAACATACCAAGGCAAATGGAGGGATTTATCAAGGAAATACATATTTCGTGCGATGTGTATATGTTTCATACGTTAAGAAACAATGTAAAATAGAAATTGTAAATTATCGTTTCATTGCGAATGATAATTGATTCTTTAATATTTAGATTCGAAACATATTTTCGTCGATTTAAATGTTTCAATTTATTCATCTTTCATTTTCGAATTGATAGTTTATAATAATATATAAATCATAGAATCGATTCAAGTAATGAAAAATCTTGACATCATTGTTTATGAATAGTTAAGTTGAAAATAATTGGAATATTCTGTATATACTTATTTGTTAATATAAAGATATTTTATTGCGTCAATAAATCGTCTACTGGTAATGGTATTTCGCCTCGTGGAAGCGTTTGAGAGGGGAAAGGTTTTCGTGCGCCATAGTCATGCGTATTGTTTACAAGCGGTTATCTTGCCACATCATTCACGCAGCGAATAAGAAAGTAATAGTACGCGACTTTTCAGTGTATGTACGTGGTATTTTTCAACGTACATGATTTTCGCGTTCTTTTCTCGTGATATAAAATATAAAATGTGATTGAAAAACATCGTAACTGTATAAAGTGCCATATGATCGTATTTTTATCGATTAATACGAGCGTGATCGTGATTAATCGTATTTTCGCGAGTGAATGTGAGTGCCATTAAAGCAGCCACAAAGAACAAACCGCGTGGAGAAAAGAGGGAAAGGTCCGAGAAGACATCAGATGGTGATAAAGCAACTATCAGGTGAGCAAGTTACAATTTTGTTAATTTATTATTCGATAAAAATCGATTTAAGTTATTTTCTCCAGAACATAAGAAAAAGAATCGAATTTATTATTATTTCTTTTCTAAAAAATTAATAGGTTTTATATTCACGGCAATGACTTTAATATCATTTTATATGAAATATTCTCTAAAGATATAATATTCTCTAAGATTTAGAGAATATTTCATATAAAATGATAATCGAATTTTTCTACAAAGGTAATGATATCAATAAATTGCGTCAAATAATAAAAGTAAATATATATATATGTATACATATACAGTTATGCCAGTCATAACTTTCTTTTTGTTTTTTTTTTTAATTAACAAATCATTATTCTTATTGATACATATTATGCTTTTAGAAATTTTTATTTGAATATATATATTTTTTAGGTTTTTTTTAAATAATAAAAGTAAATATATATATATAATATATATATATATATATATATATATATATATTTTATTATTTAAAAAAAACCCAAAAAACCTAAAAAATATATATATTCAATAAAAATTTCTAAAAGCATAATTTGTATCAATGAGAATAATGATTTGTTAATTAAAAATAAAAAACAAAAAGAAAGTTATGACTGGCATAACTGTATATGTATACATATACATACATATATATATATATATATATATATATATATATATATTTACTTTTATTATTTGACGCAATTTATTGATATCATTACCTTTGTAGAAAAATTAGATTTAAGCAATAAAATATAATATATATTAAAGCAACACTTCTTTGTAAAACTTTTTAAATAATCACGTAGATATAACGCCTATTTTATCTTTTTTTGAAAAAGTAATTTTTTAACGATTACATTATTCTTTTCTTTTTAATGATATCTATAATTTAGTGATAATATAAAGTTATAATATATATTATAATATATGTTATAATATATATTAAGTATTATTATATACATTTCATTTGTATTATAATTTTTTAAATTTATACTAAAATTAATTTTAATTCATAAGGGTTTCTCAATTCTTTGTTATTTATGTAGTTAAAAAAATAAATAAATGTATTAAAAATATAAGATATAAGATAAAAATTATACATATATTATAAGATAAACAAATATATTAGTTGAGTTTTTAGTTCAACACTTTTATACATTCCGTTTACGGATATGCAATTAAATTTTTTATAAAATTACGGTATATTATATATATATATATATATATATATATGTATATTTAAAGTAAATTACGATATATTATATATATATATAAATATATATATTTAAAGTAAATTACGATATATTATATATATATATATATATATATATGTATATTTAAAGTAAATTACAATATATTATATATATATATATATATATATATATATATGTGTGTGTGTGTGTGTATATGTATACAAAATATTTTTATGTACACATTGTACGAACATTTTTAAAAGCTAATGTTACCAACAATTAAAGTTGTCCTACCAATGGCTTTTAATAGAAGAAACAAATTTTGGATCGCAACAGAGTAATAAAATTAGGAGAAACTTTTTAATGGCATTCCGCAAAATAAAAAAATTACATTAATATATGGGAATGCGAATGCGTCGTATCGCGTTGTTTTAAAACCATTTTCGTTCCCGACTCGACACTGTCGAGTCAAGTTTTCTTGATGAAAATGGATTTCCTTAAGGGAAGGAGACTAACTCTACGTTCGTGTTAAAACACAAAGTAGCTATTTAGTTAACGCGACGGTCGATATGTTTTGACATTTTGTCCCGTTCGAGCGAACTAAGTAATGCTAGATTGACGTAGAAACTCATTATCGACGGCAATATCGACGACGGTAAAGATTTCCTCGGGACGGAACGAGCGTCCCGTAGAACAAACTTTAGTTTTGTAAGGGCAGACGAGCATCGTCAGCTTGAACTTCCTGACGTCGTAAACGTCGCGTTAATGCCGACATGCGCAAACGCAAGCGGAATAATTTCTATTGTCATCTCTCTCTTCGATAAAAATTTTTCATGTTTTATTATATCGTACAAAATAATTCTATAATTTAAAAAAATATTTATTTTACCGAGTACCTCGTATTTCTCTCTTATCGCAGAGGCAATATATATACATATATGTATTTTAAAATAATGTGCGTGCTGCAAGATAAAAAATAAATAATAATAATTTCTGCAGTTTAAGCAAAAGAGATTGATTTATCAATATTTCCCAATTTTTGAACAGAGAGAGTCATCCTTTTAATATACATATATGTATGTGTATAATTTTTTATATTAAATTTTCAAACATTTTAATACATATATTTATATCGCTTTATATCATAATTAGAGCAATTAATAAGATAACACATGCATATAACGAAGAGCTATTAGATAGAGTATTATCAGCTGTTTATAATTGGTGAGGATACGTGGAATATTAATATTTGAGCTTATTTTTATGGAGAGGTGTATAAAAGAAGTATAGTAATATAAAAGGAGTTCGACATTTATATAACCATGACAAATGGACTGCACAAAGGCAATGTGTAGATTTTACTTCTTCAACTTTCGCCTGCATTTTACTATACGGCTATATACGCGTTTTGCATGTACAATGCGGACTTCGATCTCCGCATAACGTCGAGTTAAAGACCCCTGAAGCAAAATTCTGTCTCGACTTTGATCTCGCGTGCACGTCAGTGTGTATATCCCATCCGCGTCCTTTGTACGAATAAACGCGTACGTTTGTGTGCGAGAAAAGCACGTTTCGACGTTGCCGGAAAATCGTAATGGTGCATCCACTTCGTCGAGAGATTCCGCGACATACGATGAGAAGCTCGTTTCTGTCCTGCGCATTTTATGCGTCACGCTGCGTATAATTGTCTCGTATTATTTGCAAGCTTACATACATGACGTGAGCTTATTTTGTTCATTAAAATTCATAGATTAAAAGAGAGAAAATTAGTACTTAATACTTTAAAAATAAATTTAATATTTAAAAATAAATTTAAATAAAAATAGAATTAAATTTTTAAATAAAATATTCGAACAATTTAAATGATAATTTCATATATGATGCGATTATTTCCAAAAAATAATAAAATATTTCGAGATCGCAGGTTTTTTGCCGATGGCATCATATATGAAATTATCGTTTAAATTGTTCGAATTTTTTATTTAAAAATTTCATTCTATTTTTATATAAATTTATTATATAAAATTATATAATAAATTTATATAAAAAATTTATATAAAAATTTATATAAAATATTATATAAAAAACCTGCGATCTCGAAATATTTTATTATTTCCAAGAAATAATAAAATATTTCGAGATCGCAGGTTTTTTGCAGATGACATCATATATGAAATTATCGTTTAAATTGTTCAAATATTTTATTTAAAAATTTAATTCTATATTTTATTTTTATTTAAAGTATTAAGTACTAATTTTCTCTCTTTTAATCTATGAATTTTAATGAACAAAATAAGCTGACGTCATGTAAGCTTGCAAATAATACGAGACAATTATAACATTCCAACATTTTCTCGATAAGGTACGTTTTCAAGATGCACATGTGAACGCACCATAAAACGAGATGTAATACGATGTGGTGCGCGGTGCGTAACGTAAAACGCGAAAGCTTTGAAGTTGGACGAGAGGGTCGGGGATATTGGAGTGATCGGTATGTGTTTCACGATGATATTCCCTTATTGGCGGACATAGAAAATTGTTGTGCCTTTTCGTGCTCTTGTCATTTCTGAAATTACCAGCAATGCGCCTTTTCTCGAGATTCTCGCTCGAGTTGGAGCTTTCGCGAATATCTCGCATCCGGCCACTGGGTGCTTACTTAAGATCCTCGAGGAGAGGGAGGATCCCAGCCCCGATCATTTAATTACGTTAGTTGGCGCGCTCGCCGAGCAAAGTGATTAACTTATTATAGCTCGCCGCTGTTTCTGAAGGATAGGACTTTAATTTATTTAGTGTATTCACATGAGTAACAATATCTGGGAGGTAACAAAGTACGGCCATGCTGGTTGCAGTCTCTCGCTAAACCCGAGCCTCGCATGAATTTTGGACGTAAATTTGCGTGAGTTTAACCACGTTGAGCTTAACATTAGAAGCGAGCCACTACGCCGGAATGCGACGCCATCCGGCCAGGATAAATGAAACCTCTCATATTTTCCTTGCAAACTCCCCTCGCGAAACTACCACCGTCGTGTTCGGGAGTGCCTCGTGCCAGCGCCAATAAGAGTGAATAAGCGAATCAGACCGTAAATAGAATTCCTCGCCGGGAGCGACTTTGTCCACGTGCGACTCGTCGAAGGGACAGTTCCGACAAATGCGATCGATTTCAGAAATACCGTATGACGGGGTTAGATTGCGTCACGAAGATAACTTTGCGCGGAAAGAATTTTGTAATCACCGACCAAATTTATCCAGGATGCAATATCTCGGATAATAATGGCGGATTTGAAACTTGCAGATATTTTTAGCGCCAGCGTTTAAGTTTTTATGGTGTGTAGTTGGAGCAAAATTTGAAGTAAATTTACCTTACGGTGTTATTTTGGAAAAAATAAAACGCGAGCAAACAAACACGCTTGGACAGTCTAAATAAAAAAAATGACGTAATAATGAAATTATTTAGTTTATAATTTCATAATTAATTTTATAATTTCAACGATCATTACAAGTGCAACAATAGTAGACATATTTCAAGTTTTCAAATTTTGATTTTTATTGACATTTTGAATATTCTATTCTTTATATCATTTCAGGTATATATTTCGATGTTGTGTAATAAGAAAAACATTTAAATGAGATTTAAAAAACATTTAAAATAAATATTATTTCAAAAATAATCATGTTAATATTTATGTTTAATATATATTATATAATTCACTAAAGCACCTATATAATATAATTCAATAGTGTTTGAAAATTAAAATTAGATCTACTGAATTAAAATTAGAAAACTTGAAATATACTATTACATCCACTGCATAACCAATTAAATATTTTCAGTAGAATTTTAATGAATGAATTATTTCACATTTATTATTTGTACACAGTAAAAAATTGTGCGTCCATATGTTAAAATTTTCTTGTATTACTACGTTTTGATTAGTACTTTAATGTAAAATTAACATATAACTTATATATTATTATTTTTATAACGTTTTCATGTGTTACATTGATATCAACTTAAAATCTTAACACTTTGTATATGTAACTTTGTATATGTGTCTTAAAAATGGTATATTATTTTGAATATTTTTAACATAATCATTTTAAACAATCAACATGTCTCAAAGTCAGTTCAACATTCTAAGAAAAGTTAAAGTGTATCTTTAAATAATCTTGAACTTTGACATACAAAATAATCAAATTTACTAAAATCAAATGTTTCTATTACAAATAATTTAAATTAAAATAATTACTATTATATGTTAATGTCCTACAACAATTCTTATGAATTATTGTAACTATTTTCATGCAATTTTTAATTAATTTGCATGTTATTTTTACATTACACTTAAATAATAACAATAATAATAAAATAAATAATAAAATAATAACAAAATAAATGTAAAGTATTGTGTCAATTATTTAACAGTTTTAATTTGTCAATAAATAACATACGACGAATGAGTTATTTTAACTTTTCAAAATTTAGAATGGACTTTCTGGGACATATGAAAAATGTTGAAATTAACATTATATTTTTTACTGTGTATAATTATTTAATAGACAAAATATAGCTCCTGTAAATATTTTCAAAACATATTTAATTACGTATCACAAAATATTATCAACGATTTACATTTCGCTTGTCTAAAAGATGAGGTACATCTTCGAAAGAGAGAGCTCAAGTTTCATGCTTGAGATTCTTGAGTGCGTTTCAATACGTACGAGAAAAAAGATTATGTTACTTTACAAGAGATGATTTTACGCACCAATTCTTACGCATCTGCCACGTGCATATCTGCTGGTCCATCGATGTCGGTGTTTGTTTGCTTGAAAATCCCATGAAGAAAATTTACTCGCACAAATAAATCGCGAAAACATACTCGATTACACAAAGTCACATATGATTTCATTCAATATTTTTATTCAATCACATTTACACTTTCGGACAATTGAGGAAAGCATGTGAAAATATTGCGTTCTTAATTAAGCTCGAGACAAGAATTCATAACGTAAGCATGCTTTCTCTCTCTCTACGCGAAAAGGTGCACAAAACACTCACGAAACCGATGGGGGGAGAGGACGGACACGTCGCGTAAACACAAGCGTGCTTGCCATCGTGTTGACTTGTTAGTACATCGTGTGCCGCTTATCTAGCAAGAGCTCTAATTGCGCGAGATATTAATTAACCAGATGTTAACAATCGTTTCTCGATCGAGAATTCCTGATATTAAAATGGCGAGTGCGCACAATGCTGCCAATAATATAAATAGTTTAGGGTCAGCTTCACAATTAAATGTCACAGAACAGTATCATTATGAATCACTGACTTTTTTTGCTATGGGGGGAATATTTGACAAGCAGTTGGCGATGTTGGCGCGACTAGCGCCCTCGTCGGGCGTCGCGTAAAGCTCAGTTTTTTTCTCACATTTTCGCGTTCTCCAATTGCGCAACATTCGTCGGTGAAATTACACGGAAAGTTGCGGCAAGTCGAGGTAAAATTTATTGCTAAAATAGAATATCGGAATTTACTACTTTTGCTCACGTAATTATAGAAATCTCCAGTTTGAGAGAATTAATATTCGATCGAACGATGAGAATAGAACGCGATTAGTCGGACGCTTCGTGAAATTGTGACGACGATCCTGGCGATTGACGTGTGAACCCCGTAGTTAATATATTATTAAGCGTCTATTTCACACTTTTAGATAGCTATTTCCGGACAGAATATTCGCGAAAAATCATACGAGTGGCGTGCCATGGTTTAGATTACAGTGTATTCGCTAAAATTATTCTTACGTATGGATAAATTGTGCGTATAAATCGCGAGCAGTAAGACACTTCGTCGAGACTCGACGATAGGACAGATGTTTTGACAAGTGGTGAGCTAGTCGCATAATATCGAATATTTAGAAATCGTGTGATAAATCGGGAGTGCCGAAGTATTAGCGATGGACGAATATTATTACGTCGTCTCTCGCTTCGCGCGTTGTGTTTATCGGGAAGTGCTATTTTCCAACAAAGGACTTGAAAAGGCATCGAATGAAGATCAAACGTACGTAAAAATATATATTATTCCAATATAACGATTTTATATGAGTATACATTTTTGAAAAAAGCATTTATTTTTACAAATATATATTATTTATATTTTATGAATTATTTTATACTTTTAGTATGAGCGTAAATTATTTTATCAATATTTTAGTGTGGTTTTTCAAATATAGTATATTTATTTTGCAGCGAGAGATTTTTTATATTATAATTTTATATATTTAATTGATATATTTAATGATATATTTAATAATGATATAATTAATTTTATTTATTTATACTTTATGATTACTGCCAAAGAGACTTCAATAATGTATATGACACAAAATTGTTAAAATTCGTTAAAATTTAGTAAACACAAAAGCGGTATTAATTTTTTAATTTTTTAAATAAAAATAATGAATTTCTACAAAATATTATCTTCGATTTTATTTTGAAAAATCATTCATTATTTGATTATTATAGCTTTTGCAATTTGTATATAATTTTTTAATTCTGATATATCTTATTAATTAAGACAAATTAGATTAAATATATAATTATTTTTGTACAGTTGATGGCAAAAGAACAAAAGAATATTAGAGGGAAAAAAATCATCTGAAACCTATTACAACGGAAATTGAGAGCCTAATGACAGAGGTTTCCCATCTTATACGAAGACGTCTTAAAGACATACAAGTGAGTTGATTGAATGAAGTTGAAGGCATATTATTTATTCAAATTTATGAATTATTATTTATGCGAACAAGCGAAGAAACAAATTTTCGCTTCTTCTTTCTTCAACGCGCTATTCTCTTTACCTGCCTTGTCGGTCTGGACGATGTTCTCGGGCTGTCAACGGTGACTTACGCGCTCCGCGAGTCTCGTTTCGCGGTGTCACGCTTTCGCACTTCGTCTCGAAGCCTCGACATTTTTGCATTTTCCTGTCCACCACGCGTACGTTCCCTCTCGCGCGAACTATTCTCTCTTTGACCCCTAAGAGCAGACACTTGAGATATACCTCGTCGTCTCTGTGACAACATACACGTCACATAATTCAATTCCCAATTGAGTTCAAGTACTATATGTGTGATCCAGGTTTATTTCAAGAGAAAATATTCAGAGTTATTTGCAGAATTTCATTAATGTAATTGCAGAAATAAATCACTTTACCGTGATTAATTAGTTCAAAAGTACAGTCTAATAAAAATAGGCGAAATATAAAAGTGTTTGAAATAGAAATTAAAAATATATTTACATAAGTTGTAATGGTTAATGTAAAGTAATAATTTATACACATTTGTGTGAACTAAAAATCTATTGAAAATATATCTAATTAATTTTAAAATCTCTTTCAAAAATAAATATTTTCTTGTCAAAGACTTCAAGTATAATATTAAATGAAATAATTTTTTCTTTAAATTATATAGACCAAATGTTTCAAAATATTATTTTTACAAACGTATATTCACGTTCCGTTTCTTTTAGATTTTTATTCATTTCATTAATATAATATTAGTTGTTTTTATATATAATTTTAATATTTAAGCAAACGATAGCTGCATATTTAAATATATATTTATCTTTGATCTTTTTTAAAATTATTTTTCTTACTGATATTTGAAACAATACAAGAAGTAATATTTGGTCAATGTAAAAGTTTAAAAATTTTAAATATTATTTCAATTAAAAAGGATTTTTTATCTTTTAAAATTATTTCAACAATTTCAAAATTACGTTTCATATAAATATTTTCTATATATCTTATATTTAAAATCTTCATGGGAAGTAAAAATTGTTAAATAATATTTATAAATAAAACTATTTTTAATAATATATATAATTATTTTTAACATACAATATGTATATATAACATATATAATATCAGCTCCAGAAGCTGTGTATCACAAAACAATTAAAAACACATTTTGCATACGCCTAGTTTGCTCAGTTATTTAAAATTTATCTTCAACTACTTGCATATCGTTTTTTATATAAACAACAAGCGTGTCTGTGCAATGCTCTTGTTTTCATCTCGGTGGCAAAATACGAGAGAGAGATTCTCTCTCTCTCTCTCTCTCTTTCTCTCTCACTATTCCGCCTCTCGTTTGCGCGCAAGTATAATCTAGTATTCGTTCACAACATGGAGACACACAAGGTGTTAAGATTAAAAAGAAACGTATGTAAAATAAAGAGAGAATTCTGTTTAGATTCGTGTCAGTGATCTTCAAAGCCGCGGGGAAACGAAGGATATTACGTCTCGAAATTGTGCGGAATGTAAAATGCATGAGATTTCCGGGGCCGAACGCAAGAAGCGGAGGTGTTCGCGATGAGAGGGGGAGGGGAGAAGAATGGGGGATAATTAAATTCGAGTGTAAACGCCTTAAGTATCGACGTTTACGTAATTGTTTCTCCGTGAATAACAAACGAACTTCTTGGCGCGAATCCTCGTGGTTCCGCGATGCCGAGTTTCCAATGATTGCTCGTCCCGCGCCGAAAGATAAAGAGAAAGTGAAATAGACTGAATTAAAAGGAGATGATGGAAGAACGTAATTCAGTCGGGATGAGCAATTATTGACGCAAAAAAAAGTAAACTAACTGTTCTTCTTTTTCTTTTTTCTTTCTAATGTAAGACCTCATCCTATCTTTGTACACGAGTGATATTCTATCCTTAATTTTTTGTTTTTATTATTTTTATTTTATTTTATTTTTTATTTTTTTATTTATTTTTTTATTTATTTTTTTTTATTAACAAATAGATATCTAGCTCTTTCTTTCTCTTTCTCTCTTCAAATGGTTTGCATGAAAGTCTATTTATTATTTATATCTATCTTTTTCTATTTGACATTTCTCTTATTTTTTTGTTGATAAATAAATAAATTGTTTTTGCATTAAATAAAAATCACTGTAAATTGAACATTTTGTTATGACATTTTGCATTGTCAATGTGTGTTACATTAAAAAAAAGAAAAAGGGAAAAGATATGGGGGAGAGCAAACGTGACTTTCGTCGATGAGATTCCGATAATTTTTCAGTCTCTACGAATTTCCGATCGTTAAAACGAAAAGCGAAGTAAGATATACGTACGTTTAATCAGTATACCGATGTTACATCGACATCGTGTTTGAATTATGAAGGAAATATAATGGCGGATAATCTGCTGAATGATGCAGAGATGTATTAACAGTGATTTACACGGTGAAATAACAATAATGTAAACTGATACAGATAATACGCGATACATTAATCGTTGGTGTTGCAAGATAATTATGAGAGATGAATAAAGACGTATAATACGGCACGTGTAATCCAAATATTCGAACTTGTAGTATAATCTGAATTAATCTTCAAGGATATGTACATGTTTGCAAACTAAACTGTACATTTTTTCTTCAATTTTAATGGGATGCATATATACATATATGTACGACGAATTTGAACATCACTCAATATAATAAAAATTATTTGAATATTCATTTTCAAACGTATTTTAAAATTGATTAATATAATAAAAATTAGTTGAATATTTATTTTCAAACGTATTTTAAAATTGATATGATCGAAAATGATTTTACTTAAATTGTTTTATTTAAAATTATATACATATACATATATATATATATATATATTTTTTTTTTTTTAAATAAAAATAACTTATTTATAAATAATTTTATTTGAAAATTTTTTGTTAAATATATACAGGGTGATTCATATAAAATGACCGATGTAAATATTAGCTAAAGTTGAAAAACTATGAAAAAAGTTTTATATCAAAAGATGTTTGACACAGAGGGAGACATCGTATGATACAAACGATTATTATAATAACGATATTTTTATAGATGAAGGCATTAAGGAGATTTCAAGATCAACTTAATTTTTTTAAATGGGATACCCTATATACTTTTGCATATTCTTGTAGCTTGCCTTGAGAGCTTTTCAAAACACTATAATTAAGTTAGTTTTTATTAAGTACTTTCCGAATTATGAGACTTGAAATCATTTCTTAATTTTACATAAACCATAAAATATCTTGTAAAATTCATTTTTCGATTATCTTACCTTAATACTTTTACGTACAAAATAATGAGAGGAAACAATTGGAATTGTAAAGAAAATATATAGTTATTTTTTTTTCTTCGAAACAATTATGTGTTTTCTTTACACCAATTGATTCCTTTCATTATTTTGTAAAAGTATTAAGGTAAGATAATTGAGAAATGAATATTTTACAAGATATTTTATGGTTTATGTAAAATTAAGAAATGATTTCAAGCTTTATAACTCAAAAAGTACTTGAGGGAAAAATATTTTATTATAGTGTTTTGGAAAGCTCTTGAAATAAGCTATAAGAATATGCAATAAAAAATAGGGAGTTTCATTTTAAAAAATTAAGTTGATTTTGAAATTTCCTTAATGCTTTCATTTATAAAAATATCGTTTGTATCATATGATGTCCCCCTCTGTGTCAAACATCTTTTGGTATAAACATTTTTTCATAGCTCTTCAACTTTAGCTAATATTCACATCGGTCACTTTATATGAATCATCCTGTATATTCGCTTTTTTTCAATAATCAAGCTAAAACTCATATTTAATTCAATGAGCTCGTTTATTTTTGCTCATTTGCTCTCAGATTCTAGTTGCATTTTCGAAATTTTTATTCATAAATAAAGTCAAAATATAAAGTCTCCTTTTTTTTTATAACGGTGAAGCTTTTTTTCGGTTTACAATAATATTTCATTACGATTCTGCAATGATTAATTAATATTCTGCAAAATTTTGGATTTCATTAAATTGAAATTTTGATCACCTTCATTTTGATCTCTTGGTAAATAAATTGCTATTTCGTCTCTTAGCTTACCACCATACACAATTAATAGAACTTTCCGTATCCTGCATTTAAACAAAAGATAAAAACAGTAAAGTCATCGCTTGAAATTGTAACATTTCTGCTAAATTCATCTTAAACATTCAATATTATGAACTTCCTTTTCCTTTTTGCTTCCTCGAAGATGAACATCGCTCTCTCCGCAAAACATATAAACTTAGGCGAATAGAGAAGGCAAGAAACTTAATTCACTGGAAAATACACAACAGATAAAGCTGCTTTCAGACGTGCTGCTGAAAGAAACGAACGTTGCTACGCGCGATGGCGGGCGATGCTTTCAGCAATGACGCGCTAAATGAAGCCGACCGCCAAAGGGGCCTGCCAGCTACTTCTCGTTCGTCGCTCTAACCACTCACTTTAATGTGCCCGGGAAATAATCGTAAATATTTTCCGTGTCCCCGCTAATGTACCCCTCGATTTCCCTGGCCTCTTAGTCCGATCTTTGACGTCCACGCACGAGGGGGATTCCCTCTTTCCGGGGAATTTATCGAAATTATGGACGACACGATGGCCGCTCGCATATGTCAATGCTTGTCAATGCTCATTAATGTCTCGATAACATATGTAACTCTTTTGTTTTTAGATCTGGGTAGACATATGATCAATATACAGCTACTTTTGACTACAGAAAAAAAATAAAATATTGCTCAAGAGACAGAAAATCATTCTGTCAATTTTGCTTCCAATCAATAGTTTGGGAGGCCATCAATTACATATTCATCAGTTCCTTCTCCGGAATTGAAATTTTGTTTTAATGATTTTATCGTGATAGTAATCGTAGAAAGTTTCTAACATACGTCGCATTCTCCTTTCGAATTCGCGCGAATCTGCTCGGAAAATTAAATATTTCTTTCAACTATTTTAATATCTCATCCCAAAATTTCCGGTTTAAAATAAAGCCATGTACTTTTATACATACATGTACTTTTTTTCTTATGATGGAAGACTGTCGTGATTATTATTATTATATATATTTAATTATTTAATTATTTTATTCAATTCATAAACAGTACGTATCAAATGGACTTGTCTTTCACTTTATAAAAGATTGATTAACACTATTAAATCTCAATAATTCTCTAATTGCTTTAATATTAATATTTACTTTGATCGCTTGCCATCGAAAATCTTCCATCATTTTTCTTTTACATAATAATATCTTTCTCTTATCAATAGATAATCATCAGATTATCATAAGACAACATTTTGTTGAATTAATTCACATTCAGCCAAATAATTTCGGTCTCTTGTCTCGTCCTGTTACAAACATTACTTATTCGTTTTTTCATCGGTCTCCTCTGAAAGTTCTTTGTACATTGTTTCAGTTGACTCCAATCTTCCTTCCAGTATTTTTCTCCTTCGTTCGCTTTCTGTCTTCAATAATTAGCGATCAGCTCAGCCTTATTAACTATTAACTGATAAACCAAAATTCTTCAAAATATTCTTCAACTGAAGAAGTTCACTCGTTCAAAGAATTTACTTTATTTTCGTCCCCTGCTTCTCTCACCATAATTGCATTAAATATTGTCCGATAATGTTATAATTCAAACGTATTAATTGTTTAAATCGTCTAGACATCTAAATTCGGTCATAAAACTCGATACTCTAATTATATAAATATATAGTCTATATAAATATATGTCTCAAAAATTCGTAACGTTCGAAAGAATTGAGCAAATTTTATCATGCACTTTTATTTTTTAATTATACTGGATGTCGGGACAATCTCTTCCCAAAAAAAGCTCTTGTAGATTACCTCAACATCTTTTCAAAACACTATAATAAAGTATTTTTTCATCAAATACTTTTCGAGTTATGAGGCTTGAAATAATCTCTTAATTTTACATAAAATATAAACCATAAAATATCTAGTAAAATATTTATTTTTCGATTATTATCTTGCCTTAATACTTTTATGTGCAAAATAATGAGAGAAAAAATACATAATTTGCAATTAACAATTATATATTTCTTTTCGAAACAATTATGTGTTTTCTTTACACCAATTGATTCCTCTTATTATTTTGTATAAAAGTATTAAGATAAAATAATCCAAAAATGATTATTTTACTATACATTTTATAGTTTATATAAAAATAAGAAATTATTTCAAGCCTCATAACTCGAAAAGTACTCGATGAAAGAATACTTTATTATAGTGTTTTGAAAAGCTCTCGAGGTAAGTTACAAGAGCTTTTTTCCGGGAATAGATTGCCCTGACACCCTGTGCATGAATTCCGAATGTCAAACGACAAGAAGATTAAAAATTTGCATTTTGGTGGCAATTTCACAATCTATTTCGCGATGAGCACGTGTAAATATGACGCAGGAGCAGGCACCGCCCCGTCGTTTCCGAAAAGAAACAGTCTTTTCCGCTAAATTTGATATACATCCGCGACGTCATTATTTCTGACGGGAGATAATTCAGTGCCGCTAAACTCGGATATTATTATTTTTCCCCGCGAAACGGCATCGTAAATTAGCGGCGGGCGCCAAAAAACGAGAGCGAAGCGCGAGTCACCGGTTATATAAAATGCGGCAAACGTACCGGATTAATTAATTCCGTTTTTCTTTTTTTTTCTGTTGCGCATTTATATATTCTTTCTCCTCTCTTGTTTTCTCTCCCCTCAACGTTAGGAGGGCGAAAGAACGCTTCTTCGTCGCCTTGTTAAGAAACGAGGCTTCGAGGATAAAACGTGGGAGGATAAAACGAACGGGATGTCTGCAAAGAGGGTATCTCCGGTATACACCGTGTATATATGTGCGAGGACAGCTGTGCACATCCACTAATTTAAATTGCCGTTTCGCTCTCTCAAGTATTCCTAGGAGTAATCAAGCTCCGGTCGGTCCAGACGGAAAAGGCCATCCATACGCAGTCTCTCTCTCTCTTTCTTTCTCTCTCTTTCTCTCTCTCTCTCTTCGAGGCAGCCCTTCTAATTATTTTTCGTGAGCAGAAAATTATGCTCGGACGTCCGAGCTAACGCGTAGCCGGCGACCATTTCTCCCCCTGCCTCCCTCCTCACCCCCCTTTTCACTCGTTTTGCGGATCTATGATACAGTCGAGTGTACGACGCGGATTTCATTGCTAACATTTGCGGCTGCGGCTGGTAATTCGCTGCGCTCCGCGGTGCTTTAGAATATAACTCCGTAGTGCACACCGTGTCTATATATTTAATGTACGTAAAGCTTTGTATGCGTGTGTGTTTGCGCGCGCACGCGTGTGTGATGTACTGTTTACACGTATTTGATGCTGCAGAAAGTTTCTGCCAAGGATAAGGAAAGGGGAGGGGGGGGGTGAAACTTTACTGCAGCTGTTCTATGGGGAGGGTGCATGTGATATCTCTGTATTTGTTTCAAGAATCTATCTGTTGTCGAATTAAAAATGGTCTATGTGCAAATGTGACCGTTTGTAAATTAATAAGTTTTTAATTTTTAATTTTTAAATTTTAATTTTTAAATTTTTAATTTTTGATAATTAATAAATTTTTAATTTTTAATTTTTTTTATTAATTTTTATTAATTTTGTAACCATGAATTTATGTCGACGTTAATTTATAACGACGACATAGATTCATGGTTACAAAATTAATAAAAATTGATAAAAAAAATTAATAATAAATTATATAAGGAAATCGAGGGTAATTATACTGCAGTTGTTCTATGGGGAGGGTGCATGTGATATCTCTGTATTTGTTTCAAGAATCTATCTGTTGTCGAATTAAAAATGATCTATGTGACTCTTTTGTAAATTAATAAGTTATAAATTAACGCGACTACGATAGATTCATGGTTACAAAATTAATAAAAATTAATAATAAATTAATAATAAATAAATGAAAACGAGATGTGGAAAATTTATCGGATTTTTATAATTATGATGATGCATATTACAGAAAAATGCATATTACAGAAAAAAAGGAGTCTTCTTTAGAAAATATATTATTTAGTTTTAACATGAAAATTTTGAAATAAGATTATATTGCATTAATTAAAGAAAAATATAATTACTGAAATAATTACTTACTTGAATGAAGCCATTTTATATAGTTCGATCGAGAAAAATATATTCTTATAATTTAAGATTTAATTTTCTTGAATGGAAAAGAAACAATGTTAGATAGAAAATAACATTTTTAAATCAAAGATTACAATTTTCTTAAAGTAGAATTAAATAATTATATATTCTTGAGGTGACAATTACAATATTAAAATAAGACTATAATATTGTTGAAATTTAAAATTATTAAATTTTTCTAAGAAGATTATAAATTGTTGTGTATATACGAAACAATGAACGCGTTAGTTTAAGTATATAAATTTTGATTTGACACTTATTTTTTTCTGTGAGTTTAAGGAATAATTATGTTACACAGAAAAAAAGGATATTTTCGTTTTGAAAATATATTTAATTTTAACATGGAAATCTTGAAATGAGATTATATTGCGTTAATTAAAGAAAAATATAATTGTTTGAATAATTGCTTACTTGAATGAAGCCATTTTATATAGTTTGATCGAGAAAAATATATTCTTATGATTTAAGATTTAATTTTCTTGAATGGAAAAGAAACAATGTTAGATAGAAAATAACATTTTTAAATCAAAGATTACAATTTTCTTAAAGTAGAATTAAATAATTATATATTCTTGAAATGACAATTACAATATTAAAATAAGACTATAATATTGTTGAAATTTAAAATTATTAAATTCTTCTAAGAAGATTATAAATTGTTGTATATACGAAACAATGAACGCGTTAGTTCAAGTATATAAGTTTTTTTTTGACACTTATTCTTTTTTCTGTGTACTTGTGCATCTTGTATTTCGATTATCCAAATGTCAAGAGAGGATCTTTTATTTACGTAATGCGCAGAAATATTTACTTTAAATTGTATTCAGCAGAGTGGACTTTTAACAATTTTGCAAATCGTTGAATCCGTCTCGCATTCACATTAATACAGATGAATATAAAACGCTATATTTTATTTAAATGGACTTAAATTTGTTCTCTTTATTTTACAACACTCGCTTCTTCCAAAGTTTCCCGTTGATCTCGTTCATTGTTCGCATCTTCCTCGTCCATTGTTCCATCTTCCTCGTATTTCACCGATCCAATTGACGCGCCAATAAAATCGATATCTCGAAAACGGTATCGCAGTCTCAAGAAACGCTTCGTCTAAAGTGATGAAATAATACCGATAAAAGGCACGAATGTTGGAAGTCATCGACGGGAATCTAGTGGCTGGTTCATCGGGGAGGAGTCGTCGAAATTGCTACAAGGGACCCGGAAATATTCGACTCCGAAGGGGGTAATTCCGCAGACTACACATCCAGAGTATGTAGCAGCTGTAAATTCGATCAAGCCAATCGTCACGCACTCCTTTCGGGTAAATGATCCGTGCTATTACGCGCCTTGCGTCGACGCGCTATTCCATTTTAATAAAAGAGGAACGCTTTCGTTTCAGGCGCGTGGCTGGAGGGAGGGAGAGGAGGGAAAGGATGAATTCCAGGCGTACTTTTGCTCAATCGAACACCACGTTCGTTCTCGCAGAAAACACGCTCGTCTCAACTCGCAAACGAGAGCCCCTGGCCCGGCTCGGCTTCGCTTAGAGATGATGCTGGAGGGTACACGTGGGAATGCGGGGCGCGAAAAAGTAGATAGACGATAAAAAAAAGGAGCGCGTTGCGGGAAATTGTCGGGCCCGGATGAAGAAGAGGAGGGAGAGAAGCGTGGGAGGACGAGAGAGAGAGAGAGAGAGAGAGAGAGAGAGAGAGAAGGAGAGGACGCTGTAAAAGCCGTTCTCTCTCGCTGTGTGTGTTTCTCTGGAAAGCACTGAATGCGTCTAGACAGTTCCACTTCACGCAATGAAAGCACACCGCAAGCATCTCCGTGCTGATGTAAAGTTTCATTATTTACAGCCTAGCGTATCTCCCGCGCATCTCTCGTGTATCTTAGCGGTTTTTTTCCTCCGCCAGGTTGGCTTTTCAGCCTCCTTTCGCTCGGCCAGCGCTTGGCCGTCTTCTTTGTAAGCGTCATTGTCATTTCCGCTTTTACTATCGTATCTTCCATCCATCGTTTCATTTCTTCATCGTTCGTGATATCTGAGAGAAAATAGGATTTTAATGTTTCTTTGTCCTCTCTCTCTCTCTTTCGCTCTCAGTTTTTACGCGTGCGTCTAATAACTGTCAAAATGCCCGCGTTTAGTGGAATTGGGACGAAGCATTGATTTTTCCGTTTCTATCAATAGATTGCCGAGTTTCAATGATTCTATAAATTATTTAGTTTAATTTTTTAATGATAGGTTTTCTTTCAAAAATGTGGGAAATCAGGCAAAAAAGTAATCAGGTCGAATTCGAGAAGACGATCGTACACTGAGGGAAAAATTTTTTTAAATCAAATAAATTTATTTTCTTGAAACTTTTGCTTTTTAAATGAAAGGAATTGTTTATTTCATTTAAGCAAAAGCATTTAATTTTAATTAAATATGCATGCTATATTAAGTACATTATTTTCATTTATATATTTTTTATATTTAAATACTATTTTCGTAAAATATTTACTATAATTTATTAAATTAAATATATTATTTCTTTAAATTAAACATTTTTGGGAATAAAAAATGCATTTTAATAAATATTTTGTAAAATTAAAATATAAAAATATTTAATTAAAAATTATATTTTTTTAGGCATATATATATTTTTAAACATATGTAAATAAATACTTAAGCGAACAGACGTTTTGCAACAATACAAGTAAATACGTGATTAGTACCTACCGAATAAATAGCTTTCTTTGAGTTAACTAAATTTTTTTTATTTCAAGATAATTTTTTTAATTTTAAATTAAAATATAAAAAATATATACATGAAAATAATGTACTTAATATAACATGCATATTAAAATTAAATACTTTTGCTTAAATGAAATAAACAATTCCTTGCATTTAAAGCAAAAGTTTCAAAAAAACAAATTTATTTGATTACAAAAAATTTTTCCCTCATTGTAGAAATACAATTCAAAGATAATTTTTCAGAGAGTCACATGATCTTAGCTACTTCTTACAATTTGACATTTAAATGTCAAAACATTTTACGTCAAATAAAGAGAAAGAAAAAAAAAATACACGAGAAATTATCCTCTTTATTTTCACGTGATATTTTCTTTAAAAAGAAGTTCTGGATTTATCAAAGGATCATTAAAATCAAAGTCTCTTTGAGAAACTCTGCGTGTAACTTTATTGGCGAGGATGTGAAATTCACTGGCGCGAACGAATTCAGTTATAGGTCGGAAAACTTCCCGGAAATCCCATCGAGTGACGAGAATGATAGCGTAGCATTTCGCGTGCGATTCGTCCTGACGAAAATCCCCCCGTAAGGACGAGTCGTTCCTTAAGTGTCGTGGAAATTTCGGAAGCGCGCGTGCGCGCTCATGAAAATACGTGTAATTTGCAGAGTTGGTGAAAGTTGGACTATTCGTCACCGTCTTGCTTGATGCATTTTTGTAATCTAAGTTTTTTACATTTCGCATTCCCCTCTCTCGTCCTTCTCCCCCTTCCGTCGTATGACATTGTTATCCGCGATGATATCTCGGTTAGGCAGAGTACGTGTAATTCGCGAAACACGTTTTGCGCGCTATAAAAACTTTACACGCGTAATTGATTAGATTCGTATAACGTCGCGCACATTTTGATATATTGCATAAATTGATGCGAACTCTTTGTCTCTCTCTAAATTTTTATTTGCACAATTTTATTTTTTTAAATTAATTAATTTATTTTTTAAAATGAGAATGAACAACCATGACAAAAGTTTATATTTAATTATATATAATTGTATAAATTTTTATTTGCACAATTTTATTTTTTAAAATTAATTAATTTATTTTTTAAAATAAGAATAAACAACCACAACAAAAGTTCATATTTAATTATATATAATTGTGTAAATATCATTATATTTAATTACATATAATTATGTATAATAAGATCTATTTATTATTATTATATATTTACGTATAATTCTATTAAAATATTTCTAACTTTCAAATTATGCAAAAATATCGAGTAAATACTCGGAGAAAAATCTAATCTAATTTTGCATAATTCGATTGAAGTTGTAAATATCTTGATATAAAACATATAAATGATAATATAAATCTTAAATAGATCTTATTGTACATAATTATATATAATTACATATAATTAGACATAAACTTTTTTTTCCGAGAATAACTTTATTATCGTGGAATCTAAATTACGTCTTTCGAAATAGAACACGAATAGTAAATAAGGAAAGAATTATGAAAAGAGTCGATAGAATTTATTTACTTAGAATATTTCTATAAAATTATATCTATTAAGATTCCATGAAAATATGCGAAAATGATAAATATATTTTCTGCTCTACCATAAAGTTTTATTAGTTTCGCGGAGAGAGATGCACCGAGAATATCTCAGTGATATGACTCTTTTCCCTGTTTCTTCGCTTTGTTTCCATTTCTTCGACTTTATTTATCTATTATTGCCGTTCTGTCAGTTCTTTTTCGAATGCGAAACTAGTATTCCGGATTCTTTATGAGCTGCGAGGACCGCATGCTGCGAAAGACGCATAAAAAGAGTTCAGAAATCCGCTAAAAATGAATATTTGTCAAGCAATGTTTGTGAATTCCGAAGTAACTTATTTTATTTATTAATAATTTAATTTGTTATTTGTCTTTATTGATCCAATATATATGTTCATAACATGATTCGAGAAAAAATTATTGATTTTTCTATCAGTGATCTTTAAACGTGGTTGAAATTTTATCGACGAGATAGATTAATTGTAATTTTATATTGAATATTTATGTTATTTTCACAAATATTGGTAGATGTTAAAGGGAAAGAAAAACTAGATAATCTTCAATTATTATTTATTTATTAATATTTTATCAATATAATATTTAATCAATCGTATTAAGTAATTAATAAAAAAAAAATAAAATACAATAATCTGAATCGATTTTTTTTTAAATTATTCGAAAATTATTCGAGCAGGGAAGCTCAAAAGTTCCACGGGAATGAAAGTAATTTGTTAGTGAAGCCACGTAAGACGCTTCTAACAAAATGCATCCATCTATTATGCAGAGTTGAGGTGCACTTTAGTCGGTCAGACTGCGCTACTCGCAAAAATCGCTGGGGTGCATGTGATGGTCATGAAAATCGCACGTGTACTTCGTGCGGACGCGACTTTTTATTATTCATCATGGGATGCGCCTTTGCGTGTATTTCTTTACCTTTTTCGTAATCTTTCTTCTCGTTTTGCACGTCCTGCCTTTTGCTATACGCTTTAATGAAAACGCATTTTTTTCCCTCGACTTTGTCTTTTAAATTAGTCTTTTGCAACATCGTCAATCGCGTTACAAGAGAAAGAAAGAATTATCGTGATAGTTTCACTATTGCAATTATTATTTAAACATTATAATGTAATTAATATTGTATCATAATTTAACCATTAATTTTGTATTAATTACCTATTGTTAATACAAGATAATTTTATATTAGTCATACTACTTATTGGTTGCAAGTGACGTAGTATAGTTATAAGTTGTCATATAATAGCTATAAACATAAAGATCATTTAATTACGACTAATATAAAACGACATTTAAAGATAAGAAAATTAGACTTGCAACTTTTTTGATAAAAGGAAAATGCTTTCTTTTTTTTCCAATGTATGTAATATTATAGTTACATGTTAATGTCATAATTACATTCGTTATATGTTAATATCATAATGACAGAAAATTTTTGCAACTATCATAATAATTCTTTTAAATACGAATGTTTTTTTTTTCAAACGCATATTAACATAAAAAGTCTATATTTTTATAATTCATTTTATTCCTAAAAATCTCTTTTTTTTAGCTTCACATCTTTGTATCTTAATGTGCTTTCGATTTATAATTATTAATAGTTTTTTATACATATAATTTTACAAATGGCAATATATTAAATGGAAATTCAATTTTGTAAAATATTACATGTTAATGTCATAATTATCACAATGACACTAAATTTTCGTGACTATCATAATGACTCTTTTAAATTAAACATAATGATTCTTTTATGAATATTTTTTTAAATCGAAAATATATCAGATATAAATTTGAAGGAAAGAAATTAAATTTTTTAAAAATAATGAAATAAGTTATAAAGATACTTTTTTTTATATTAAAATATAAAAAAATGTATCTTTATAATTTATTTCATTACTTTAAAGAAATTTAATTTCTTTCCTTCAAATTTACATCTGATATATTTTCGATTTATATAATTATTAATAGTCTTCTACACATATAATTTTACAAGTGGCAAATATGTTAAATGAATGATATGGAAATTCAATTTTTTTCGTTGATTGAGATATCATATCGATGTGCAAATAAATAAATAAGGTTACATGCGCGATCGCGACGAAATTGTTTCGAAAATAGTCCAACGAAATATTTAATAAACTCACATATGATTTCAGTCATCGATTGAAATGATCACTGGAATACAGATAGATAATCGTTGCTTCTTTTATCGCCTACTTGACCTCCTTTTCCACACGATGTTCCTTGTAACGTTTCCCGGCGACGTGCCACCGGCACAGGAAGGGCGTTTTATGGGAAAACGTTTTACGACCTGTTCGTCGAGAGCGCGAAGGAGAGAAACGTCCGGAGGGGAAGCTAAAAATGAAAGAAGGGGTTCGTGAAGATGGCACGGAATGAAAGCCATTCGATTTCTCGATTCTCCATGAGTTTCTTTTAATTCTTGCGGAGACTTCCTTTTGCAATGTTTTGCTCTCGTCTCTCCTGGGGATCCTCCTCTGAGTCAAGATACAAGATCGAGATACAATTGAGATATATATCGGGATTTGTCGATAAAATAGCACATTTTCGTGTTCACTTTTAACGTTTCCGCCTTTGTCGTTTCTCCTCGGAGATATCTTCTGAGATACGAACAAAAGCGCCAAGAATAATATATACTTTCGTAACTTCGACATTGTATCGTTGTGTGTACGTTCTTCGACAATGAAAAGGTAGAAAATAAATCGTTTGATTGCGTACTCTGATTGTTTGTAGCTTTTCAATTTTCTAGCATATCAACTTTATTCGACTTAAGATAATATTATATACAGATAGAATAACTTTACAAACTTACAATTACCGTACAAATTTAATTATACTGTTAAAAATTAATTATATATAATTAATTATAAAAAATAAATATATATATATTATAAATAAAAAAAATTTATATATATAATATATATAATAAATAAATATATATATATATATATTAAAAATAAATATATATATATATATATATATTATAAATTAATTATATATAATTAATTAAATATATTTAAATATATATAAATATATTTACACATGATTCAAATATATTTAAATATATTTAAATCATGTGTAAATATATTTGAATCATGTGTATATTTACAAAAAAAATTCTTTCTTCAAGTGATTGACATAATCGTTCAAAGAAATGGAAGCGCGTCGTTTACGAAATTTATCGGAATCGGAAGTTTGCTTATATAATGTAAAGTTAATCAGCAGGAAGCAATACAATCGCGCGCGTATGTGTGTGTGTTTATGTGTGAATAATAGACCACATGTACTTCTGGATGTAGTGTGCGATGTAGTTTACATACACATATGCTTCATTTTATACACATTACATTCCTTTGTATTATATTAGCCGTGTCGGATATTTGTAGTATAGTTCTTCACAGTATTCCCGCTTTAACATGAGTTTACAGTTCGTATAGAAGTCAAACACAACACCGTGTTGCCATAGAATTTCATACGGAAAAGTATCGCAGACGCGTTACAAGCTCTAATGTAATCAACGAGAAATTCGCAATCGTTACATCTCGCTTACGATTTACTGTTAGCGCTGTAGTTTCGAAGTTTCAGCAACAACGTCGAACTATCGCTGCAAATGATTCAAGTGATTCGAGTTATTTTATAATCGATTTTTATAATAATTTGCGTCTAATTTTTTATAATTTTATTCTAATAAATGGAATATATTATATAGAAATATGAGACATGAGAGGAAGATTGTCGGGCTGTGCCAATTAAAAATGAATTTGAAATGAATTATTTTGCTCGATGATGCTTTTTGTCTTTATCTCGGAATCTCGTTCCATCTTTGTTTTCTTAGAAATCTCTTAATTTAACTAAATGCCTTTCAAGAATATTATGGGAGTTTTCCTTCTTTCCATTTCAATTATTTAAGGTCTACAAACATATGTATAAATTGGTGAAATTGTGTTTGCATCTTTTTTGATAAATAACAAATAATTTCCTAAATTTGCACAAGAGATATTTGTATGAATATACACAGTAAAAAATTGTGCGTCCATTTGTTAAAATTTTCTTGTGTTACCACGTTTTGGTTACTTTAATGTAAAATTAATATATATATTAATATTTTATTATTATATATTATTATTTTTATATTATTATTTTTATATATTATTATTTTTATAACGTTTTCATGTGTTACATTTATGTCAACTTCATAACATAACACTTTGTATATGTCTCTTAGAAATAGAATATTATTTTGAATATTTTTAATATAATCATTTTAAACAATCAACATGTCTGAAAGTCAGTTTAACATTCTAAGAAAAGTTAAAGTGAATTTTCAAATAATCTTGAACTTTAACATACAAAAATAATCAAATTTACTAAAATCAATTGTTTTTATTACAAATAATTTAAGTTAAAATAATTACTATTATATGTTAATGTCCTCAACATTTCTTAGAATTATTGCAACTATTTTTTCATAAATATTTTTAATTAATTTATATGTTATTTTTACATTACACTTAAAGTCACGATAATAAAAATAAATGTAAAGTATTGTGTCAATTATTTATCTAACATACAACAAATGAGTTATTTTAACTTAAAATTTAGAGTGGACTTTCTGGCACGTGTGAAAAATGTTGAAATTAACATTTTATTTTCCACTGTGTATATGCCTACAAATATATATTGAACACATACATGAATGTCAAACAAATCATAATAATAATTACAATAATTACAAACTCACTTTCTTAAATTAAATCAACAAAAATGTCACTAAAGTAGTGACATTACATTTCACCGAAAAATATTTCTTATTACTTTACTGTTTTTATATTTCTACTAAATAATATAAAATCCTACATAATAATAAATAATATAAAATCTTAATATTAAATAATATAAAATAATATAAAATAATATAAAATATAAATAATATATAAATAAATAATATATAATAAATAAATAATATATAAATAATATAAAATAATATAAAATCTTAATATAAAATAATATAAAATAATATAAAATATTTCGTAAACCGTATATCGATAAAATTAATAAAATGTTACGTGGATGCATTTGACGCAATTTTGACAATGTCATACATATTATATTACGCAGGAGTATTATTCTCAGCGAAATGCAGATATTATGTCATAACGTCATTGCTGCGCGACCCCCGTATAATATACCTTACCACAAATCTTACTTGTCACCCGTGTAGTCCGTCTGTACTCCATCGTATGGTGCAGGTGCATAATGCTTGCAAATGATTCTTGCAAACGATCGTGTCACATGTCGCGCCGGATCCGTTTCATTGCATGTTCCTTAAGGTATTACAAATGGGACCAACATTACTTACGAGCCGCGAAACACCCACAGATCACTATGCAATATCTCGATATATAAAATTACCCCGCATGAAATTATTATTAAAATTGACAGATTAAATAGACATCAAACTAATAATATTCACAATTGTCGATAATTGGCATTTTTCGTTTTTTTAAAACAAATTAAACGTTAATGTTGACTATTAAAAAAGTTGGATTTGTTAAGAAGGAAGCTCTGTAATTAGGAGGATTCTTTCCGACTTTTGATGATTCACTCTTGATGGCACTTTGCGTCATTTTACAACTCCCTTTCTCTCGCGCGCTTAAAAGCAACAGCTTTTAAACTAGTGTAAATCCTTGTTATTAAAATGCGGAAGTAATTCGACATCAAAGGGAACGCTCATTCGATCCCGCGTTTACGCGTTTAATTGAGGCAATCGGTGGCCCATGCGTTTCAGGCGCGATCGCGTTGCGCGATGCGCGTATCGAAGGTCGATCAAACGATTACGTCACGCCTCGGCGGAGATTCTCTCTCTGTTTCACCGTGTGCGCCCTTAATTTCGTCGCTGAGACTTTTTTCTCCTGTCGCACTCCTCGGGGTAACTAGACACCATCATAAAAGCGCGTTTGCCGTCACCCTAACGTCCTCGTGCCTTTGACAGCCGACGTCCCGATAACCCTCGCCTCCCATTTCGGTGTCGCGATTCCAAATGCATGCGAGGGAATTTCGCAGCATTCGACCGACGTGCCGACAATCGACGTTCGCGACGACGGTGATGCTCGTATTACCGCAATCGAGCAGTCAAAGGATAAACGTTCATTTCGAGAACCAGACGAGAAAGCGTCTGGTCACGAGAGGATCTCATTTTGAGATCTGCTTCGCGCATTGTTCATGAGTCGATTATTGGGAGTCGTGGAACATTTATACCTCTATAAAGGCATTCTTAAAAAATCAATTTTTAATTTTGAATCGCTGTGAAAAATTCTTTAGAGATTCCTGTCATTTTTAAAAATAGTTTTCGAAAATTAAGCTGAGAAATTCAATGACTCTTTGGAATGTCAATTTCATGAAACATTAATCAGCAATAATATTATAACTAGGTTGGAAACAATTAATTTTGTCATTAAAATTTCTCCTGGAACCCTTTAGAATTCTTAACGGAATTGCTGAAACTTTAAAAAATTTTTTTTGATTTATTATTCAACGAGAAATCAAAATGACTTTTTAAATATTGATTTTAGCGCTTTGGATGTCATCTTTAAAATTCGTGAGATTTAAGGATGTTTTGTATCTATTTTTAAAATATTGAGAATTTAATGAAAATTGTACAGAATGTCTTTACATATGTTTAGAACCTTCAGTACAATTTTTAAATCGATTCACTAAAGCGTTCACAAGTTATAAGGATTTTAATTTGCACCGAATTAATAAATACTGTGTGTTCTTATGAGAAACATATAACCACGTCGATTGAATCAACACATATATATAATATTCAAAATTTGTTTAAAATAATATTCAAAATAATAATATTCAAAATTTGTTTAAAATTTGCAAAAGTTTAGATACAGAGGAAATATTTGGTCAAATAATATTATACAAGTATAACTGGTTAAAAAGATATTAAATATAATTCAATGAAGTTAGCCATGTATCTGTCACAAGGCGAAATTCTCTGGCAAAAGTTTATCATTTCGATTTACAAAATTCGGAATATTTCAGTAAAAATTTGTAATATTCCACACAGTTTCTCACACTCAAAATACACCAAAAGTGGATATTCGTCAATATTGATTTTCAGCTACTTTTGCTGGGATTCTACATACAAAACATCCTTAATGAAGCAACTCCAACAGAAAAAATGTAAATTAATAAAATTGCTTTATATTTTTGCACAAAAAGATTTATAAATATCTGTGAAAGTATTTCCAGATCTATTTATTAATTTAAAAAAATTTTTAATAATGAAATAAAACAATAAATAAAATAAATAAAATAATAATAAAATGAAATAAATAATAAAACAAAATAATAATAAATAAAATAAATAAAATAATACATCTCTGCACTGTAGCTAAGATCAAATTATAATATTCCACACAATTTCTCATACTCAAAATACAAAAGTGGATATTCGTCAATATTGATTTTCAGCTACTTTTTGCTGGGATTGTGTATACCAAAGCATCCTTAAAAGTTCTTGATCCGATGCGAAAAATCGCGATAATATTTTAAAGACTGGTTTTAACGCCGAGTATTGATTTAATGGGGAAATCAACATTTTTTAGAAATCGATTTCTTTTTTCAAATTTTACGAGCAAGGTAATGAAGACGAAATGCAAAGTTAAAGTGGAATGCTCGAGTACGCGGAAGACTACTCGATGACAAGTGACCTCTCGAAGAAGCGAGTGAGAGGAAAACATTGTTAATTTCCTTTGCAGATTCGAGTGTCTCTCGTGCCCGCCCTTCCGCCCCCCCCCCCCGCCCTCTTCTCCCGCTTCAGACTGTCACGCAACTACTCGTTTCAGAATGCCGATTAAATTAACGTCTCTCCGTCAGGAGGAAACGATTGCTCGAATCGAGACAAATCGAATTCGAGCGCCACGTAATACGTTGTAAAGTGACGCGACTGGCATATTTCGGATTTTCCAGAAGCTATTACAGCAGCATGAATTTCGAGAATAAAAAAAATTCCTCCGCGTACGAAAGATAAAATAAAACGCGCAGTTTCGTTCTTTACCGTGCTTAATTCCATTACGCGGATAACGATACGTATTTGTCGCTCTGTTTCAGTAGTCATGCAAAATTATCTCGTTAGTTTACTCTCCACCTTCATCGAATAGCCAGTAACACTTGCAATTTTTTTATTTGCACTACTTAATATTCAAAACTACACATTTTTACTAGCTTTTAATACTTAGAATTTTACCGACTTGTGAATCTAATTATGACGGTAATAAAATGAAGTGCTTTCTACGAAAGCAATTCAATGATCCGAATTATCATAGTAATAAATTGAAACTTTTTTTAATCGAAGTAAAAATACAACTAATGACAGAATGCTTGCTTTTATATTCTCTTAATGTTCGCGATATATTCGACCATTTTGATAATTTATCTTTCATGGCAGTTTCTCTCTCTTTCCTTCTCTCATATAAAATGTAATTTTATATCAATACATTGGTTGTGCAATCTTAATAAGCGTCTGCGATTACGTTCCAATTCCTTGCGCATACATTCCATATATCGTACACATCTGCGAGGAGAATTTGCAACAAAACCTATTCTACGATGTCGTTAAATATGTGAGCGTGTTTTCGCAATATTAGATTTTAGCAATATCTCGAAAGCCCCATGTTTTCGCGTCACGTTTAAATATATTCGAAATATTATAAATGGTTTTTTTTTTTTTTTTTAAATAAATGCATCAGAGAAAAATTTCAGGGGATTTTTGGCTCATCATACAATAAAAACAAAACATTCGGTCCCAGATTTTGCATTTATATCTATGCTAAACGAGATATTGCATTAACTGTAAATATTTTTATACATATAATATTTAATAAAAAAAATGTATATATAATATATATAATAATTTAAAGTAAAATAAATTTTTTTGGATATGTTTCAAATATAAGTTGCGTTATGGGGAATAAAGAGTTATGTATGCGCATTGCATATTTATTATACAGGGTGTCTCAAAAGTCCCAGAACGATCGAATATTTCATAAACTATGCACTTTAGAAAGAAATGTCTCAGACAAAAGTTGTATGGCTCTGAGAGGGACATAAGATAGTGCTATTAATTTGACCTTGAAGAGTCACCTGAAGATCACTATCAACTTTTTAAACAGGACACCTTATATACTTTTGCATATAGCTTGCCTCTTGCAGTTTGCCTCAAGAGTTTTCCAAAACACTATAATAAAGTATTTTTTCATTCAGTACTTTTCGAGTTATGAGGCTTAAAATAATATCTTAATTTTACATAAACCATAAAAGATCTAGTAAAATATTCATTTTTCGATTAACTTAGCTTAATACTTTTATGTACAAAATAATGAGAGGAATCAATTTGGGAGGAATAATTGTTTCGAAGAAAAGTTGTAATTTGCAATTAACAATTACATATTTTTTCTTAAAAACAACTGTGTGTTTTCTTTACACCAATAGATTCCTCTCATTATTTTGTACATAAAAGTATTAAGGTAAGATAATAAAAAAATGAATATTTTACTAGATATTTTATGGTTTATGTAAAATTGAGAAATTATTTCATAACTCGGAAAGTACTCAATGAAAAGATACTTTATTATAGTGTTTTGGAAAGCTCTTGAGGCAAGCTACAAAAATATGCAAAAGTATATAGGGTGTCCCATTTAAAAAGTTGGAGGTAACCTTCATCTGATCTTCAGGTGACTCTTCAAGGTCAAACTAATAGCACCATCTTATGTCCCCCTTCAAGCCATACAACTTTTGTCTGAAACATTTCTTTCTAAAGTGCATAGTTTAGAATTTAGTTTAGTTATTTTGAAATATTCGACCGTTCTGGCACTTTTGGGACACCCTGTATGTGAACGTATGTAGGCTAATCTGGATTAACATCTGTTGCCACGCGCTAATAATTTGTATAATATATAATGAGCATATATATTTGTAATAATTAATATATATATATTATTCTGATTTTCTTTTTTAATTAATTAATATATAATATTTAATAAAATACCTAATAATTTATATATAATATATATATAATAATTTTTTTTAGAGTAACAATTTTTCGAATACGGGTTGCGTTATGAGGGGTGAAGAGTTACGTATATACGCGTTGCGTATATGTGAACGTATGTGTAGGCTAGTCTGGATTAACATCTATTGCCGCGCGCGTACGCTATTTAACTTCGGTGCTACATATTTCCCACAGGGCTCAGCGCGGAACATTCCGCGGCGTGAGAAAATCGATAATGCCATATATAACGTATAAATCTGTCCGGTTGATACATAATCACGACCTGCCATAAAAGTATAATGTCGCGTGTTGTCACAGGCGTGCACGCCGCGTATACGCCCCCGTTATACGTGTATTTTTGCCGTTATCCCGGAACTGCCGATGCGCTTAACGAAACCGGATAGTGCCATAGCCGTCGGATTTAACGGTAAATTCATCATTTTCTTCGCGCCGGACTAATTATGTATACAAGGGAAAAAATTGAATCGCGCCATTTTGACAAGATAATATTGAGGTCGAATCAAGTATTGGGATTTGTCCGATATATTTTATAGTGCAAAGTAATGTTCTTTTCACGAAAGCTGATTAAACATAAGTAATTAAAAGTTTCGGCTTTATTTTTTATGGTTATATTCTATTCTTCTTTTATAAACAAAGAGTAAAATCTGTATTAAAATTGTATTGATCAGGTACGTAGGAGAAGGTTCCACAAATTTTAGCAAATCAATAATAACGGAAAATAGGAATTATAAATAGAATTTTAATGTACAGTGAGTTTCTTAATAAATTAAAATTTTAGGAGATGATTCTTTGTCGAAAATGAAGAAGCGTTGTTTTTCATATAAACATTAAAAAGGTCCTAATAAAAAATTGAATAGAGGTTACTAGTTTCATTCTCTTATAACAGTACGGGATTAATAAGTATCCCTTTTATTAGTAGAAAATATCCACTTAATTTCATTTCTTCAACTTGTTCCAATTTGAGAAAAAAAATAAAAATCTAATTTCTACTTCTATTTTTGGAGGAGTGTAATTTCACAGGAAGGGATACAGAAGTATATGTTTATATGAAAAATCTCCTTAATTTCCGATAAAGAATTATCTCCTAAAATTTTTCGCACTTATTAAGGATGTTTTGTATGTACAATCCCAGCAAAAAGTAGCTGAAAATCAATTATGTGGAATATTACAATTAGCTAAAGTGCAGAGATGTATTTTTTAATATTTATTGCGTTTTTACTGAAATATTCCGAATTTTGTTAACGAAATGATTAACTTTTGGCAGAGAATTTCGCCTTGTGACAGATACATGGCTAACTTCATTGAATTATATTTAATATCTTTTAACCAGTTATACTTGTGTAATATTATTTGACCAAATATTTCCTCTGTATCTAAACTTTTGCAAATTTTAAACAAATTCCGAATATTATTTCCATGTGTTTTTGTCATTTCAATCGACGTGGTTATACGTTTCCCATAAGATCATATGTTAATTCGGTGCAAATTAAAATCCTTATAACTTGTGAACTTTAGTGACTCGATTTAAAAATTGTACTGAAGGTTCTAAACATATGTAAGGACGTTCTGTACAATTTTCATTAAATTCTCAATATTTTGAAAATAGGTACAAAACATCCTTAAGAAACCTGTATATAAATTTAAAACTGTATAGAGAAATTAAGAGCGTCAATCAACTCAGAGCTTAATTATTACAAGCTTTATTATAGCAGGGAAAAAACGCATTATTCTCTCGCGATTATTTCCGCGATACGCTTGGCTCGTAGAGCGCGCACGCAAAATTTTGACGGTGTTAAAAAAGATTCACACATACAAACGCACAGAGACGCATATAAAGCGTCTCGTAGTTCAGGGAGGGTCTGCCCAGGGAGAGGGATCCAAACGGAGATACACGGCAGACACAGGGAAGTACCATCACGCACTTTCGCGTACACATAATTCACTTTCACGAGTTAGCCATCGCTGTAAGCACGGTAGGATATTAACATATGGATGGGGTTGCGCGGCGTGAAGCGCTTATCACACAATGGAGCCACCCATTGTCATGCAGATTCCCCTTGGCTAATATAAAATGATCATCAGACACATCGGGGGAATCCCCTAATGCTTTAACACCCTGGTCCAGTGGCCGCCCGGTTCGTTCGCAAGTGCAGCCATGCGAGTGGCACATTGCACGCGCGTTATTCCGCAGACGAATAATTACAAGGCTAGTTGATAAATTACGGCAATGAAAGATCAAAAGACAACTAAATGGCAAACAATTATATATCCGGAAAGAGAGAGATTTCGAGAGAAAGAGAGGTATTTTGGACGGAACTATTTTTCAAATTTGTCTCAAACTTTAGAACTATCTGAAATCTCTTCAAAATTCCAAAAAGTTACCTTCTTTTTTTATGCAATAGGAGCAGCTCGTAAAGTTGGCTTCCTCCTGGCTTGGCTACACTGAGGGAAAAATTATCTTGAAATAAAAAAATTTTAGTTAACTCAAGAAAGCTATTTATTCGGTGGGTACTAATCATGTATTTACTTATATTCAAAACGTCTGTTTGCTTAAGTTAAGTATTTATTTACATATGTTTAAAAAAATATATATGCTTTAAAAAATATAATTTTTAATTAAATATTTTTATATTTTAATTTTACAGAATATTTATTAAAATGCACTTTTTATTCCGAAAAATTTTAAATTTTTTAATTTAAAAAAATAATATATTTAATTTAATAAATTATAGTATATATTTTAGTATATATTATAGTATATATTTTACGAAAATAATATTTAAATATAAAAAATATATAAATGAAAATAATGTACTTAATATAACATGCATATTTAATTAAAATTAAATGCTTTTGCTTAAATGAAATAAACAATTCCTTGCATTTAAAGCAAAAGTTTCAAGAAAACAAATTTATTTAATTTAAAAAATCCCCTCAGTGTAATTTCCATTTCATTGTTGACAATTTCTGTGGATAAATATGAATGTTGACACAATAATCACACTTGGTATACGATGCCAATCGGCTCAGTTTTCTCATAATTACGATAATTTGCACGTCGAGATCGTGACCCGCGATTAAATATTCGTGACGTTATTAATTCCTTAACCGGGCGGAATCGCAAACCGGTTGACTTATCTTGAATAAAGTTCGGATGATTACTTCTCCGATACACGATTGCTTTCTCTCCCTCTGTCTTTCGGCACACATAACTTTCGCAATTTTTTCTGCACAAATAATAAGAGAGGGTAATGTACTTACATATTTATATATTTATTATACTACGTTGCTAACTCTTCGTTAAAAATTAATTGACGATTCAAGAGACTCCACTCCATGTTTCTCAAACATTTTGCTCCTTCCCTTTACAAAAGTACGTGGATCCATTAATGATGTATAGTCTGGTGGGACAAAGCATGCAATTAAGACGTTGTGGCAATATACAAATTTGGAGAGTAAAAACTTCTTACGCATTCGTTTCCAAACTCGACGTTGTTAGAACTTATCGAACGACCGTCTTATCCAAGAGAGAGAAAGAGAAAGAAACGTCGCGACGTTTTCTCCCCTTTTTTTCTTTGAACATGTGTATCAGAATTTATATTTACATGTATATATATATATATATATATATATATATAATATATATATATATATATATTATATATATATATATATATATATATATATATATACAGAGTGTTTCTTAATAAATGCGAAAAATTTTAGGAGATGATTCTTTGTCGAAAATTAAGAGGGGTTTTTTATGTAAACATATATTCCTATATTCCTCCCTGTTATACGTCTCCAAAAATGGGGGTAAGAATTAGGTTTTTATTTTTAAAATTTTTAGATTTTCATTATAATTTTGTTTTTGTTTCAATTTTTCCAACATTTATTCTAATTTTATTTTTATTTTAAAATTTAATTTCTCATAATTCGAAACCTATGCTATTTAATGCTGTAGCATGGTGCACGATAACGTATTTTATTTTTTTTTCTTGAAAATTATTGATTTTATGAAAAAAATAAAAGAAATAAAAAAATTTCTAAATAAACCAAACTTTTTAATGCATATTTTTAGATAATCATATTCCGGCCCATTAAAAAGTTCTAATAAAAAATTGAATAACGGTTGCTAGTTTCATCCCTTTATAACAATACGGAAGGCTGAAAAAAATATTAACAAATAACCTTTTTACTAGTAGAAAATATCCATCTAATTTCATTTCTTTAACTTCCAAATTTGAAAAAAAAAAAATAAAAACTTAATTGTTACCCTCATTTTTGGAGGAGTGCAGCTCCACAGGGAGGAATATAAGAGTTTATGTTTATATGAAAAACCCCCTTTAATTTTCAACAAAGAATCATCTTCTAAAATTTTTCGAACTTATTAAGAAACACCCTGTATATATATATATATATATATATATATATATATATACAGGGTTAATTTTAATAATAATTTTAATTATATATAATTTTTAATTTTAATATATATATATAATATATATAATTTTTCGAATTTATTAAAAAATATATATATATATAGGCATATATATATATATATATATATATATATATATAGGGTGTTTTTTCGAACTTATTAAGAAACACCCTGTATATATATATATATATATATATATATATATATATATACATATACACAGGGTGTTTTTTAATAATTTCGAAAAATTATATATATATTAAAATTAAAAATTATATATTATTAAAATTATTATTAAAATTAATATTAAAAATTATACACATACACACAGACAGATACACGCACAGACACACGCACAGACACACCTCGCATGAGAAGAGTAGACGAAACACAGCAACTATTATGAACCGCACACAGTATGCACGGTATCCCTTTCCCCTGCTCGCGAGTTTCTCTCACAACAGTTTGATATTTCCTTTTTCCACAAGTTTCACGCTTATTGCTGGAACGAGCTAGTACGACGACAACAGTTCGAGCCTCCGGCAATTCCTGAATTCCGGATCTAGGATGTTCTTCTGGATATGCGCGCGCAAAATGAAGTAGTTTGTCTTATCTGCCTCTCCACATTTCTCATCTCTCCATGTTACTCCCTTCTTACATCACTTTGTACCTTTTACTCTCATTCTTTCTCTATCTCTCTATCTCTCTTTTCCGCTCGCTTTCAGCGGAAGTCCCTCCTTTCTTCTTTCTCGTTCTCTCAAATAGAGATTCACCCCCCCCCTCCCACCCCTATTCTTAGCCATTGCGGCGAGTAAACACACTCGTTATAAGACCCTATTCGCGACTATGCTCGCGTTGGAAAGGCAGAGTTGGAAAGACATCGTTGATGACGGAACCGTGAGATTATCTCCGCGGTGAAATTTCGTTGAAACGAGCTGCCGCGATGATGTAAATAGAACCACACGCGGAATTGTGCGTTCACACGATATGCGATAAAATCGCGTTTGTGATTTGCGACATGCGTGAGACGCATTAAAGTCGTCATCAGTCGCAAGCAGCCAATCGCAGCTAGTGCTACTGGTACTGCTTGCGATTAATATAGAACGACCTTTATATTGTTTGCTTCTGGCAGTTATTTTTAAAAGAACGTAAATTAAGATCTATGTCAAACATTTTTATCGTTGAACGATATAATTTATAGCCCCGATAGCTGGAAATTGTTGGAGCAACAATTACATTATGAATCACAATATCTCTACAATTTTCTATTTCATCAACGTTATATTTATTAATATCGTAACATTGTAGGGAAAGTATAATTTTAACGTAATAATATTTTATTATATTATAATAAAATATTGTAATATTTTGTTATAATTTATAAGGATTATACATAATTATTATACATTATAAGGAAAGTATAATTTTGACGTAATAATATTTTATTATAATATAATTATAATTTAATATTATAATATAATATAATATTTTAATAAAATATAATAATGTTTTATTATATTATAATAAAATATTGTAATATTTTATTATATTATAATAAAATATATTATATTATATTATATTATAATAAAATATTGTAATATTTTATTATAATTATACTTTAATATTTTATTATATTTTATTTTATTATATTACTATTGTATACGTATATATATTATTATATATATATATATATATATATATATATATATATTATACATATATATATTATTATTATTATATTATTATTATTATTATTATTATTATTATTATTATTATTATTATATTATACATATATATATTATTATTATTATATTATACATATGTATTATTTTTAGTAATATATCTAACACGCGCAAACATTTTGTAAGAAGAAAATATCTATGATTTGCTTTACGTATTAATAACATTAAACATGAGATTTTGTTTCGTGTATCTTCGTAAGAACTGACCGTAATCCTGATATTTTACGGCTCATTCATTCTGCAACCCAACGACTTTTTCGCGGATAAAACTGCCGCAGTTCACTTCTCATGTAACTAATGTAATGTTGAGACTTACGTTCAGCTTAACGTCCAACGTGGACTGAACTTAGCCATCGTAAATTCTTCGTTTCTTTATTAACTCTTGCACCTGTTCTAATGTAAAAAGTCTGTTTGTACCTACACTTTTTTTCATAAAAAAGGAACATAAGGAGAAAAATAATACTGTAAAATTTGAACGCAAAAATGTTATACGTGTGTTTATACGTGTAACAAATTGTCTTGATAAAATTACACGAGTTAAATTTTCATTTATATTCGGTGTAATATAATTATGTTGACACTGTAATTATATATAATTTTATAAAATATCACATTCTTTTAATTATCTCCTTCTTCTATTATATATATTTCATTGCCATAGATACTTATATAATTATATTCCCCTTAATAAGTCGGTACCGTTTTATAATGTTCATTAATAAATAAACAAATAATTACTCGACACGTCACAATTAGACAGTATGAAGAAACGAATATTACCTGTACATGAAAAGTATGTAATTCCCATGTGTCATGTTGTAAATAATATTGCAAAATTAAGTCTTTTCTGAAACAGTCTGTATAATCCACAATTAATTCTCGAATAATACGCGGTTAAATTATCTGATAATAAACGGTATCATAATGCTGTTTAAACCGATCGGTTCAATGCGAAAATCCAGATGTAAGTGGTGCTTTATCGACCTAATTACGATTCCGGAATTTATAGCGAATGGAAATGAGCCCCGGACTACTTGAGCCACCTCCAGGGTATATTATCAAAAGTCTATAATTTGTTGTCCTTATCTGGCTCGATGGTAATGAATGAACTTTTATCATTATTTCTCGACGAGAAAATCGAACAAGGCCCGTTTGCTCCCCCTCAGGGGTGAAGGGAAGGGAATGCTGTAGTGATAACTGCAAGCAGAAATGATTTATTAGCCGCTGCCCGCTTCGTATCGCGTATATCTCACAGAAACTATCTATATTATATCGTATAAAATATATAGTATTAGTCTATAAACATTATACGACTAGAAATCACATACGCGCTCCGTCAGATAAAATTTTGTTAATATTTCACGAGTGTTAAAGTTATCACGTCGTGTTCTGTACACTGAGAAAAAAATCTAGTTGCATTAATTAGAATTCTGGTAGATTCAACCAATATGTCTGTTGGAAAATGGACGAACCAGAATTCTTATAGGAATTACCACATGAATCTGATTAATTTCTTCCTGTTAAATTTACCAAATTTTCTGGTTAATAATACTAAACTCGCCAGCACCAAGTCGTCTAAAATTTGTTCCATCTAATCTCAAAAGTCTGTTTAATATTCTGAATTCCAACAAGATTATTGCATAAATTCAATCCAGATTATTGAATAAATTATTTTAAGTTCAGTTTGTTAGAAATTAAACTGATAAACAGTGATGCAAGAAGAGGATGCAGCTCAAACACACGCAATCAGAGAGCTAGCGTCCTCTTTCTGGTACTACTGCTCGTAAGAAAAAAAAATATACTTTGGATTTAACGTTAATATTAGTTTTTTATATGCATTTCATGGCAAATATTGAATACGAGTTAAGTTAAGAAGCAAGCAAAGAAATTAATGTAACAGGAAATTTTATAGATCCAACCAGAAAATACTAATCAAATCCTTATAATAAAATCTATTAAACATTCTGGTTATAAAAAAAATCGAATCTTATCATGATAACTAGAAATTCTTGTTTGATTTAACCAAAATCTCTTCAACACTGTAAAAAAAAGTATGTAAAATTACACATATAAGTGTAACAATTATGCTATTTTTAATGGAAATATATAAATTCATGTACTTTTACAAAAATTAGTTTTTTTACTCTTTATTGTGTAAATATTCGTTTATATTTGATGAAAAATTACACTTTTAATCTTGTAATTTCTTATCAAATATAAATTTACATTTGAATATTTACACAATAAAGAGTAAAATAACTAATTTTTGTAAAAGTACATGAATTTATATATTTTCGTTATAAACAGCGTAATTGTTACACTAATTATGTATGTAATTTTTAATTAAATTTAATATGTGAAATTGTATAAATACATATACAAAATGTATTATTACATAAACATTTCTAGAAATTTACTTCTAACATGTACATTTATTAGTACAAGATGCTTACTTACCATTTAAGATAATAATTTTATCTATGAAATGTAAATTTATTAATGTATGTAAATATACCTTTAATAGTTGGTCTCAATATTTATTACCCACTATAATAGTTGTAAATTTACACAAAAATTTTTTACGGTGAATCATATACGTCTTGTTGGTACAATCAAACGATTTTTCTCAGTGTATGAAAAATAATGACAATCTAATATGATATAACGTTCGCAAAATACGTGCTCCTTATGATCCAATTATCCAATCGGCGAAACTTCCTCTTCTTCCGGTCCGTTTTCTGATAATCCTCGTCCTGATAATACTCGTTCGTTTTACTGCCGAGATTCCATATTCTCGAGGATTTTTCATCGTCTTGATCGATTTTCTCTCTCGCAGATCCGTGAGACGTATCTCCAGGTACTCTTTTCCGAGACACAATCTCTCTCTCTCTCTCTCTCTTTCTCTCCTTCTCTCTCTTCCTTCTCATCTGATTCTGACAACTCCTTTTACTCTCCCATTTCTCTCGGCTGATGGCTCCTACGCCATCCAGGTGGACATGATTTTCAGGCTCCCCTTCGGCTGTACCGGCGCTCCAACGGTATGCCGATTCCGCGTTTATAAAAAATTCCCTCTCTTCGTATCTACCTTTCATCTCTGCTCGGAAGAATCTCTCTCGGATTACCGCGTACAGTGCATCTGCCTCCCGGCGCGTCGTGGAAATATACTTTAATTTACTGGCTGTCAAAG